>NC_140580.1:564946826-565596222 GCF_964204655.1 Triturus cristatus | reverse complement strand
GCACCTCACAACAACATCGCGTATGTACACACCTTACAACAACATCATTGCGGATGTACGGTGCGTACCCCAACATCACAACATCATCGCGTATGTATGGTGCGTACCCCAACATCGCGTATGTACGTACCCCACAACAACATCATCGCGTATGTACGGTGCGTACACCAACATCACATATGTACGTACCTCACAACAACATCATCGCGTATGTACGGTGTGTACCCCAACATCACAACATCATCGCGTATGTACGGTGCGTACCCCAACATCGTGTATGTACGTACCCCACAACAACATCATCGCGTATGTACGGTACGTACACCAACATCGTGTATGTACGCACCTCACAACAACATCATTGCGTATGTACGGTGCGTACCCCAACATCGCGTATGTACACACCTCACAACAACATCATCGCGTATGTATGGTGCGTACCCCAACATCGCGTATGTACGCACCCCACAACAACATCATCACGTATGTATGCACCTCACAACAACATCATCACCTATGTATGGTGCGTACCCCGACATCGCGTATGTACGCATCCCACAACAACATCATCGTGTATGTACGGTGCGTACCCCAACATCGCGTATGTACGCACCCCACAACAACATGATCGCGTATGTACGGTGCGTACCCCAACATCACGTATGTACGCACCCCACAACAACATCATCACGTATGTATGCACCTCACAACAACATCATCACCTATGTACGGTGCGTACCCCAACATCGCGTATGTACGCACCCCACAACAACATCCTCACGTATGTACGCACCTCACAACAACATCATCACGTATGTATGGTGCGTACTCCAACATCGCATATGTACGCACCCCACAACAACATCCTCACATATGTACGCACCTCACAACAACATCATCGCGTATGTACGGTGCGTACCCCAACATCGCGTATGTACGCACCTCACAACAACATCGCGTATGTACACACCGTACATAGGCAATGTAAAACAGCACAAAGAGGGTCTATTTGACTTGCACAACACCACAAAACACATCTACAGTGCACAAAACATGGAAATGACTGACCTGGCCACATCCAAACAGGAAAACAGAGAGGCAAACTCACAACCACCCCTTATAACACACCCACCAAAAATTCAAAATGAGGCCCACCCACAAATGGACCAATAAAAAGGTCTCACACACACAAACCATGAGCCTTTGCAACAGATTCACTGCAGTTAGAGAGCACACACCAACAGCTGCACCCATCCACCTTAACATATACACCTTCACACAACCTCCTTCACACATACCCCCTCTTCACATTCAGACCCACAACTTCACATTCACACCCACATACCCACAACCATCCACACCCTCACCCCACACCATGCCCACAGACAAGAATCCAAAGTTCACAAGAGAGGAGCTGGAGATCCTTGTCAATGAAGTCGTCAGAGTCGAGCCACAGCTGTTTTGAACATTCGTCAGAAAGACCAGCATAGCCGAAAAATCACGCCTGTGGCAGAGGATTGTCGATAGGGTGAATGCTGTTGCACCCATCAGAAGGACCAGGACTGAATGCCAAGCCAGGTGGTACGTTCAGCGGAGGGCGGTCAAGCGAAAATTGAATGACGTCTACGCCCAGAGCAATATCACTGGAGGAGGTGGGCCCCGCAGACCAGTACATTTCCATCCCTGAAAGGAGAAGCTGATGGCCCTGCTTCCGCCGGTGGGAGTACATGGACTTCAAGGACTTCCAGAGCCTGGTGAGTACACAAACATCTTACGTAACATGGGGGTAATGGCATCCACACCCCAACTACACAAAATGCACGCAACTACCCCCAAGCCCTCACCGGCCACAACCACAGTCAAAAACAACTCTACTGCCAATAACATGTGTATGCCCCATTGAGAAAACAAGGCCATGCTATGTCCCATGCTACACGAAGCACCAACCCAAGAATGGATGTCCCGTATGCTGGGAGGGTGGGTGTCACTAAAAGCATTGTTGAACTCCAAATCAGACACAATTGCCCTCATCCCATATGGCCCAGGTACATACCCATGAACCATGCGCAATGTACAGGGATTGGGAAAGTACTGACAAGATAGCTGACACTTGGCCCGGGTGTAGGCAGCACAAGGCCCTCCTGTGACCAGTGAAAACACAAACACCAAGACAACAAGGTCAGATATCTAGGACAGGAACTCACACTCACTGTCATGGCAGCATGCTCCATGGGGGGACAGCTACATCACCTGGGAGCCCCACTGCCAAATCACACTACACCCACCAGCAGGCCCTGTCACACACACCCCTTACACAAGTAGACACCCCCGGGACAGGCAATGGATTTACCCACTGTCACAATGGACATGTAACACATCATCACCAATACATAGCCGAAGAAGCATCCAAGTCAAAAATCTACATGTCAAAGACTCAGGAGAACATATCAATCTGTCCCCCGCAACATACCCATCCACAAGTGAACATTGAGGAGAATGCTAGGCACATACAACTACCTGGAGGAACAGTGCCAACTTGAATGTGAATGAAACATGGATGTTGTTTGAAACAACATTAACATTGTCTGTCTCTCACACACAGGGCAACGTGATGATTCTCCCCCCAACAATGGGGCTGAACACTCACAGTCCCAGGCTCCGGAGGAACCTGATTCCACTGGCAGCGACGCCTCTCAACACTCCGCGGATGACCCCAACTGACCTGGACCCTCTGGTGTCCAAGCCCCTGCAGCACCTGGTTCAGGAACATCTGTGCCAACCACCACCCCCATTCCTGCCACATCCCAGGACACACCGAGGAGCCCTCCCCGCAGTGAACACCTGAGCCAGTCTGACCAGGAGAAACAAGGTGCACCGGGCACCCAGGAGGAGGCAGACAACACTGCCACTGCCATCCCTCAGGGGTCCCGTAGACCCGATGTGCCCACAATGGCAGCTCAGGCTCATGTGGGCAGGGGTGGTGGGAGTGGAGGCAGGCGGAGGCGAGAACCTGACCAGCCAGCTGAAGGGACCGGTATTTCACACATAGACAACATCATGGACGCATACCGGCGTGACACCAGGGAGTTCAGCCAGGTAGTGGTGACCCTCACAGAGATGAAGAACCAGCAGGCCGAGCAACACGACAGTCAACAAGAACATCAAGGATGGATGGAGGCAAGACTGGCTGAGCTCCTGGTGGTGCAAAGGGACATAAACCATTCACTCCGTCGGATCGCCGACAACATGGGCAACCCTCCGTGTGCCACCAGGCAAAGACCACCACCAGCCCCAGGGAGGGAGGAGGAGGAGGATTCGTCCGACGGAGCGTCCCAAGCATCATCAAGGCCTGCATCTGAGGGTCCCCGGAGGAAGGTGGGTCGTCCACGGAAAAGACCGTGAGAGGCAGCGGACCATCCACATCTCCCAGGTCACCTGGCGTGGCACATGGCCTCCATGTGCGACAGCATCACCTCATTGACTGACATCATCTGCCACATGGACTTGCTGGTCACAGTCTGACCAATGATGCCAAACACTGTGGCCTGGACTCTGATGACTTCAAATGCCAAGGATCCCATCTCCCCCTGTGAACTTTGGATTCTATGGTCCCTGTATTGCACCTTTTTCTGTGCACAAGTAACGCCCCAGACCTATTATAATTGTAATTTTATGTTGCAGTCATTTAGCATGAGTCCACAACATACGTGTGGGGATATGTCAAAGTATGCCTGAGTGTGGAACTAACTCCAGCCATCCATACACTTGGATCTGAGTCCGGTCGAAGACACACATGGGTCACAATGTATCACCAAATACAGACATGGAGCCCAATCCTCACCCGTGATGGCCTCAAGCTGCTGAGGGGGGGCTTGCAATACTGCTCAGACAGACCAATTTGCCAGAGTATCATGAAGGTGTAGAGGTCATGGGTCATGTTGAGGTGCCCGGGGAGGGAGTCCCAGGTCTGTTTTGCGAGGTGGGAGAACTATCTCCTGCATGCAGTTGTTCTGTGGATGTGATGAATGGTCGCCAGGTCAAGGTGGGCTGCACGAAGTTGGGCCAACGGGGTGTTGGATGACAGACGTCCAAGGTCGGTTTTGGGTCTCGGGTTGTGGACTGCCTCTTGAGTGTGGTTCAGGAGTCTGAAGGTGATCCTGCAGCAGACAGTGAGCCATTCTAGCTATCTCAGGTGGACGGTGATGTGCCTGGGGCGGGGGATGTTGAAGATGACGTGTGCGGATGCACCCTGGATGTGGACAACTTCTCCTGCAGTTTTGCTATTGTTCCTCCATAGAGGGCGTTGCTGTCGTTGACCCGGCTGGTGTTGTGGACCTGGGGGACGGTCTGTCTTGCCTTGGAGTGGATCTATCTGTGGATCATTTGCAGCATGCAGAGGGTGTTGCAGCATGAGGTACAGATGGTGTTGAGTTGCTTGGTAATTGTGAGCGATGAGTCTATGATGAACACCAGCTTGCGTGCATGGCCACTGGGTGCTGGTGTGGTGCCCAGGCCGGTGGGACACAAGGAGTTGACCCAGCCGTAAGGGGACAATCCTCAGATGATGACCTCAGTCCTGTCCAAATCGAGCCTCAGGTGGCTGATGGTCAGCCATTCGTCAACGGATCTCATGCCTTCTTGAAGGTTGGATCTGGCAATGGCTGGGTCTTTGGTGAGGTTGAGGAGCAGCTGGGTGTCAATGGCATACGAGATGATGATGAGGTCATGTGTGCATGTGATGGTGGAGAGGGGTGTCATGGAGACATTGAAGATCGTCACGCTGAGAGATTAGCCCTGGGGCATGGGCCACATGACCCCAGTGTACTACATGCTGCAGGGTGGAGGCCGACTCCCTGGGCCTTGCTGGTGAGCTACTTGGTGATTTAATCCTGAGCCCTCCTCTGGATACCAGTGTTGGAGATGTGTGAGCTGACAGTGTGGTAGCACATGGTGTACAATGCCGTTGAGAGGTCAAGGGGGGTGGTCTCACCATTGTTGAGTAGGGCTAAGTTGTCGTTGGTGGTGGCAATGATGACGGTTGCAGTGGTGTGATTACTGTGGAAGATGTTCTGGTGCCGGTTGCCTGGAGCTGTTTGCGCGGAGGAAGTGTGTTAGTCGCTCGTTGAGTGTCTTCCTGATGACATTTGCTGGGTAGGGAAGCAGGGTGATGTTCCAGGAGTTCCTGCGGTACTGCCATCCGTTGTTGAAGAAGGGCCTGGGTCTCTGCATGCCTCCAGCTCTCATGGAATGCGGCAAACTCAAATGAGACATTCAGGACACCCTGGACGTGGGCTTCAAGGATAGGGAATGATGTGGTTGAGATGTTGTGTGGGAAGGGGCCTGATGGAGAGCCAGAGTGGATGGTGCACATGAGCCAGGTGGTGTATTTGTTTCTGACGGGAGTCCAGAACCTGAGGAGGGTTTGTCACGCGGATAATAGTGCTGTCTGCCTCTGTGTGCCAAGGCTGTCATGTTTGGCCATGAGCTTGCAGTGGTAGAAAATTGCAAGGGATGTGATCTGCCTTGCAAGGGTGGGGTGTCTTTTGGATGGAGTTCTGCTGTCAGTTCACTCACAATGCTGATGAGCTCCTTGATGTCGTGTGTTTTGGTGCCTCGGCCCCATCTGAAGGATCTCCACTTGTCCTTGCTGATGATATGGTGATGGCTGTGTGTGGCGTTTTCCAGGGCTGTAAGGTAAATGAAGGTACTTTGTGTTGCAAAGTTTGCACAAGAGTCCGGCTCGATCTGTATGAGTCCAGTAGGTCTGCCTTGTCCCAGGTGGCTTAACTGTTGTTGTGCTTCACAGGAAAGTCCGTCAATGTGGCAAGATTGTTGGATAAGTAGCTGATCCAGTGTGTGAGGTTGCAGGGTGTGGCGGTGGTGTTGGTTCGAGTGTCCCACACAGCTTGTCTGTGGTGACTTACATCAAGCATCTTTGGGGGATCGGTAGCGGGGTGTGGGGCAGTGTGTTACTTGTCAGAGACGTGGATGCAAATGTTGATGGACCAATGTTGGATGGTGGTGTGGTTCTCCTCCAGCAAGAAGTTACTGGCCCCCAGCCACATGTAGCCTGTGGAGGTGAGGGCGTGTGTGCAGATGTACGTTTTGATGGCTTTGCGAAATTGTGGATGTAGGCCTGGAGATCTGTAGATGAGTGTTACTCTGAGGGTTGCCAGGTGGTTGGAGCAAAACCGCCGGATTTGTGACTCTGAGGGTGTACTTGGGAATAAATTGCAATTCATCCTCCAGGATTGTTGTTGCCGTCCCTGCGGGTGATCTTGTATCCGTATGAGATGGCAATGAAGAAGTTGTGTGCTGAGGATGCTTTTGACCAGGTTACTGTCATGAAGGTGATGTGTGGGGTCGTTGTGTTGAGGAGGTAACAGAGTCCAATGGCGTGCTTGTGGACGGAGCGGGCGTGGAGTAGGAGGCACATGACCTGGTTGTTTTGACTGGGTCTGGTAGGCGGGGCAGCGCTGTGTAGGCAGTAGGAGTTGCACACTCAGCATGCAAAGGTGTCGTGTGTGCGCTTAGGGGTTGCCTGATAGCAGGCGTTTGATTGTCTGAAGGACATTGCTTGGAGGGTGGCTGCAGCATGAGCCTGTTGTGTGACGTGTGTCATGCAAGGACCAGAGGGTCATGCACTGTGCACGTTGCAGGCGCAGACGGTCCTGCCTTTGGCACGGCGTTGGTGCAACAGTGGCACAGACAAGCTGCTGGCTGCATTTAGAATGGATGGAGGGGGAAGGGAGGAGCATTTTAGAGGCGTGTGGGTTGCCGAATCAGGACACTCGGTGGGGCGGTGCCGCAGGTGAGGCAGCAGCAGGCAGAAGGGGTGAGAAACTAGGCAAAAAGTAGCACACAAAGACAAGGAGGTCAGAAAGGCACAGTGCAACAGGTGTATGTAAAGGAAGGAGTGTCAGGTTACTCATGGGTCACTCCGAGAAAATGTATGAAGAATCAACAAAAATGATGGCCACAGAATCAGCCAACAAAATGCGGACCTGCGCACAGGAGACACACCGTCAGCAGGCGTTGACGTCCCGACGTGGGGAGCAACCTGCACAAATACATACACAACCAGGTACTTCATGCACAATAGAGATTATTAGCCATGAAGAAATGCATGCATGTTGCCGAAGTACACATACACTCACATGCTCAATCTTTGACAATAATGCCATAGATGACGCTTGCAAACTGGCAAGAGATATGCAGTGACAGAGATGAGGCACTTTGGATTGTGCAGAACACCTTTATTGCACAAACTCACACAAAGGGAAATGCATCCATACGAACAGACTCACAGGTCAGTTGACAGAACATGTGGGATATACGCTGGACCCCCCCTTCACAACACGGATGTTGTAAATCCCAATGAACTGGCACACAAGTCAAGGGGATGAGCCAAACACATCCTGCTGCACACGGAGATGCTGCAAATCACCATAGAGCCAGTTGTTGTGATGTCCCACACTATGTCCACCCATAGCATGAGCAATGTTTCAGAGGCAAGGTTTACGCAAATTGATGCCTTCATCAGACTCCACACTCCACTACAGATGACTGTCAAGAAAGGTGACTATCATGTCATGGGAGTGATGCTACATGTTATATGCTCCATGGTGAGGAGACATGTATGCATGGTACCACAACATGCACAGAAGCAGTCCCCACGCATTCCCAACCCATACCACCACCAAAAAGCCTTGCTGCAATCCTTACCCAAACTGACATTTCCACATGTCCGTGCATGGAACGCTGATTCAGCACACGTTGCAATCCTCATGAGGAATAGCAGGAGGACAACGATGACATGAGCCGACAACAGGCGCAAAAACCTGGGAAAGACAGACACACAAGAAGTCACCTAAAACAAATCTCGCCGCACACATGGTCAGTTACGAAACATGAACAATGTTGGACACATGCAAATTTCAAAGAAAGTCTCTCCGCAAAACTGTGTGGCATGACATCATTACTCGAGTGACACATCAGTACACACATCAAAGTCACTTTGCATTCAGTCAGCTGGACACACACATTGCAACACATGCGACTCAATGCTACAAGCTTACACACTCATACCCAGTGACTCACCATTATGAGAAGAAGTTGCGTATGAGCTGACTCCAGATATCATCCTCCTCCTCCTCATCACTTGCTTCGTGACCAAGCCCTGGATCCTCCACGGCTGGGTGTTGCTCCTCATCAGGATCAACGATGAGTGGCACTGCCTTCTCAATGGCCATGTTGTGCAGCATGCAGCACACAATGAAGATTTTGCACACCTTCTCCGGTGCATATGGGAGGGACCCGCCTGTCTTGTCAAGGCACCGGAATCGGCTCTTCAGGAGGCCAAACGTCCTCTCAATCACTCATCTGGTCTGCCCGTGTGCATTGTTGTACCTGTGATCTGCAGCTGTTCTTGGGTTGCGGAGAGGTGTAATTAGCCATGGCATGTTGGGATATCCAGAGTCCCCTACATGGAAACATCATGTAAATAAGTGGGTCAGGAGATGCCGTAAGAGCCAAAGATACCGCAACACACAGGACCAACAGAGTATACCCACCAGCAAGACATGCTCGTTCATTGTGCAGCCACAGCATCATTTGTGGCACCCTGCTACGCCTCATGATGTAGGCATCGTGTGCTGATCCTGGAAAATGTTCACAGACATGGGAAATCAGCATGTTAGCAAGACACACCACAAGGGCATTTATTGAGTGGTAATGTTTACGGTTGCGATAGGCTTGCTCCTGTGCCTGTGGTGGTACCAAAGCCACATGTGTCCCATCAATGGATCCAATGACATGGGACATCCCTCCCAGGGCATAGAAATCACCCTTGACATCTGTCAACTCCTCAGGAGTAGGAAATTTGATGAATTCATCAAGGTGCTCCAACATGGCTGCCAAAACATCACGCAGGACACGGCTGAACATTGTCTGTGACATCCCACCAACATCAGCTATGGTCAATTGAAACGTACCTGTGGCAAAAAAATGAAGGGCTGCCATCACCTTCATCTTTGGGGTCAGCACAGTAGGATACCTGTGTCGCGGTTGGAGGTGTGGTGCCAGCCTATCGGTCAAGTCCTCAATCAACTGTTGAGTGAATCTGTAACGTCAGATGCAGGCACGTTCCCTCATGGCAGCCAAGTCTGGCATTGTTCTTGGGACAGGTGGTGCCCTGCAAGACATTGTTAGGAATCATGAGGATTGAGAGTCTGCCAACATCAATGTCAATGAACATAGCACATGCTAAACTGCTACTACACATCAGGTAACTATGGAGTCTGGTGTGTGCAATACATCCAGGACACATATGCCACCTTGCTGGCACTCCTACGAAAAGCCAGATACACCTGTTGATTGTCAAGTCTACATGACAGGCCCTGAAATGAGCTGGGGGCAAGTCTGAGTGAACAGCCGGATATATCACCGGAGTGACACACATCCACATAGCTGCATTGGAAGGATGTCATCTCATCCAGACAGTTGACTGCAAGGCACACGCACAGGTCACATGGAATGTCAAATGTACATATGACACACATTGCGATGAAGGGGTACACATGACAACAATTAAACACAGCCATTGAGACGATGCAGACATGTATGCCTGGGAAAATATGATGTCCGATGCACACAGACCCTACAGCCGTGGGAATCCACATGTGGCATGGTGTGCGTAGATGTGTGCCATGCCCATCTCCGCACAGACCCATGTTGGATGCACCAACAGCAGATGCAGTTGACGGAACACTAACAGCAAGCTCATGGGAACACATGACACACACCTGACATAGTCACATAGGGGCACGCTGATCGTGACATGTCAGTTGAGAGAGTGTCCCTGTCCCTGGCATCAGGAGACAGGTGCGGGTGGTGATGACTGTGCCATCCCACTGCTGCTGTGCATGACACAGTTGGACTACAGACACACATGTGGCAAGTGTCAAGGTGATGTGTGCCACATAGTGCCCCATCACACATGACATGTGTACACAGGTCATCACACATCAATTGTGCAACTAGATGAAATGGCATGTGCAATATCACTGGCTGACACACCTAGGGCCTGCACATGAAAGTATGCAATGACAAGTACTTGATGGACATCCTTGTGCGACTCGTAGCCCTCCATTCCTGGCATGTGTACGCCTGTATTACCATTGTAAGCGTGTGAAACGCACCATACATCCGCAATCCTCGCGTGTGTACGCTTCGTTTCACTATTGTACTTGTGCCGTAGGGGTACGTGTGAAACGCACTGTACACCCGCAATCATCGCGTGTGTACGCTTCGTTTCACTATTGTACTTGTGCCGTAGGGGTACGTGTGAAACGCACCGTACACCCGCAATCATCGCGTGTGTACGCTTCGTTTCACTATTGTACTTGTGCCGTAGGGGTACGTGTGCAACGCACCGTACACCCGCAATCATCGCGTGTGTACGCTTCGTTTCACTATTGTACTTGTGCCGTAGGGGTATGTTTGAAACGCACCGTACACCCACAATCATCGCGTGTGTATGCTTCGTTTCACCATTGTACTTGTGCCGTAGGGGTACGTGTGAAACGCACCGTACACCCGCAACCATCGCGTGTGTACGCTTCATTTCACTATTGTACTTGTGCCGTAGGGGTACGTGTGAAACGCACCGTACACTCGCAATCATCGCGTGTATACGCTTCGTTTCACTATTGTACTTGTGCCGTAGGGGTACGTGTGAAACGCACCGTACCTGTGTGTGGATTTCAAAATTACATAGGGGACACATAAGGGACAAGTATTAGGCCCTAAATGCATGCTGGTTGTCATGGATACTGAGTTTTCAGTTGAAATGTGTCCATCAGGTGTCCTGGAACAGTCAGTTGGCCACAAAATACAATGTTGGAAAGTGGTTGTTGACTTGACATGATGCTCAAAATTTGAACGATGCGAATGCATGTCATAGGTGTATGTTTAAAGGGATTGGAGTAAACGTACGATGCAAATGTGTCTGACCAATCACTATGTACTCCTCAAAATGAATGCCCCTCAGCAAGACAGATATAAGGCAGCCAGAACCCATGAGAGGGCACTTGCCTGCACAACTTTCCAGTCGACCACACTGCTGCTGTCTCTGCTTCCTCTGGACCATGTCACGTACTGTGGAGAGGGCCCAGACATTCACCCTGGCGGAGAATGGGGCGTTGCTGGATGTCCTCCTCTCACAGTACCCCAAGCTGTATGGGAGACCAGGGGAGCAGGTGAGTGCTGACTCCACTACCTTTCCCTATGCACCTGTTGTGTGACTGTCACTTCTGGCATTGTGTCCAGGTGTGACAGGCCTGCAATGTTGTTTAGAGTGGGTCCCAGGGGGGGAGATGCTTATGTCTCTCATGCAGTGCATGAGATAGTTCCTGTGTGCACTCCTCACTTGCATTGTGCTTACTGTGACATTCACTGCATAGTGCATGACACATTCAGCCTGGGAAATCCTTGGTGGCTTTTTTTCCTATTGTCCTGAGGTGATTCAGTGGTCCCCCTGGTGTGAAAGGTGACTGTACCCACAGATGTGTATGAGTTGAGTGGACCTGTGGTGAGAGTGTCCAAATGATGTGTACAACCTCATGGACATTGATGCGTGTGAATGTTCCTTGTCATGTGGATGAGTGTCTATGTGAAGTGTTGCACCACAGCTGCATGGAGGAGGCAACAGATCTACACATCTGATGTGACAAGTAAGCCGTGCTGTGTGTCTGACTTGCAGAGCTGGCACGACACCTGTGACACCCCACTGGCAAGTGGCACATGTGCAGAGTGAGGGTTGTATCCACTGTTGTGACTGACAGGTGAGTGATCTGTGCCTGGGTGTGTCTGTCTAGTCTGCTGAGGGTGCATCAGTGGAGTGGGACATGTGACTGCTTGACACGTGCTGGCCATCAGCCTGCTGTTGCATGTGCTGCACAGTGTCGCACCCCTCATGCCACCTGTTGACTTTCAATGCCATGTAGTGCATTGGGGCTTGCACACAGGCCAATTTCTTATTGTGAATGATGCAATTCCTGTCAGCATCCTATGCCCTGTTCAATATTTTAAAGATGTTCAAATGTGTGTCTCTGGGACATGGAGCAGGTGTATTGATATTGTGTCATTTTGTCATCCTGACAGGTAACTGCCTACGAGAAGGGGGTGATCTGGAGGGACATCGTCAGGGCCGTGAGATCTGTGGGGGAGCGTAGTCGGAGCCTGCCCCAGGTCCGCAAAAGGTGGCAGGACATCCGGTGCTGGACCCGGCGGATCGCCCGGGTCCAGCTGAGGATCGACTCTCCTCGCCCCCACGGCGGGCGCCGACGCCTGACCCCCCCATATGAGCCATGTCCTGGCGGTGGTATTCCCTGACCTCGATAGGCAGTTACAGGAGAAACTGCAGCAACAAGGGGGTAGGTACATGGCTGTTTGTACGTGCTCTGTAGCCTGGATACACTCGCAGAGTTTATATGTGCAGTGCATTTTCTGTTCCCCAATGTAACCTGGTGCTCTTTTTCCTCCCTTCCCCTACTTGACATGTGTCCCCTGGTCTGTGTGTAATCACATTTGCACATGGTCATCTAAGGTTCCAGTAAATCTAAGTGCACATTGCTTTCTGCATCATGTGGGAGGGTGGTCTGTGACTTGTGTTGGTACCTTGCCTGTGCCATGACCTGTTCACTATGTTGGGGGTCCATATTTGTTGGCACTGATGATGATTCTCAACATAGGAGTGTGAGGTTTCAAATGAACACCCTTGCAGCATGCATGACCAAAGTTGTGGCCTCAGACATGATGTGCATGAGTGTGAAATATGCATAGTGCCATGATGGTTGCTCATGGTACAGTCAGCTCATTCCAGGAACATGGAGCAGTGTGACCACTACATTCCCCTGAGACACCCTGGCCTCCCAATCATGTGTGTCATCCAACACTGTGCACATTCTCTGTGGATTCAGCATAGGTCTGCCTCTGTGGCATTTGTCCCTGGCCTAGTGTTTATTTTTCTAATGTGTGCTACATGTGCCCACTGGACAGGGATACACCATTTTGCTCGTGCATACTCACACTGGACAGTGCCTGTGTGGCTATTCACAAAAATCTGTTGCTGGTTGTTTGTCACAAATATGTGTTGCCAGCCCCAGGAGGTGATGTTGTGTAAATCTAGCAATTTTTGCTGCACAGATTTTGTTACCCTGAATAAGAGGTGTCACTTCTTGATCTGTATCAATCACATTGACTCAGGTATGGGTGGTTGTGCGGGAGAGGACTACATGGGCACCCCCGATTTTTCCTTGCCAGGTCTGACCTGTGTGTGAGAATTGGCTGTACACAGAATCACCGTGCAGTGCCTCTGTGATGCTGGCCAGTGCTTAATGTTCGTGCTTTGCAGCCTATGTCATTTTTTCTAAAACATGATTCCTGCTCATACATTTTTGGCACCTGTGTGTGGTTCAGATGCAATGCAGTTTGGACTTTGTGTGCTGACATCTGTGTGGACATTCTGGCTTGCCATGAGAGTGTCTCCACAGTACAGCTATGCTTTTTAACAACCCAATTGCAGGCCCAGTAGCTTATGTATTGCCTTGGGTGTGGACATTGGTGGTAGCTTATGCATTGCCTTGGGTGTGGACATTGGTGCCACTCCAGATGACAGGCAGTAGGTCATATGTGTAGGCAACTGTGTAATCAGGTGACGGATGGCCATGTGACAACTGACATAATTCAAGTTGTTACTCTAAAAAAAATGTACCTTGGCACTCACAGCACTTGTCAACAGTTCTTCATGTTTTAAATGTGGTAATTTGATGATTTGTGTTGAGAACACTGATTTGCCTGCATGAAAGATGTCTCCCAAGGAAGTGCACACCAAACGACATTTCCACTTTCATGGAACACGCTGGCACCTTTGCAAAGAAGCCACTGTTAGAATTAAATGGTGTTGCAGATTCTCCATATACATGTTCCCACAGTGGTCTGGATTTTGTGAGACTCCTTTGTTGTTGGTGATACAAACTAACAAGTCTCAAGACATCCAGACCTCCGTGGGCCCATGTATATGTACTTTCTACAACACCATTCATTTCTAACAGTGGCTTCTTAGAAAAGGTGCCAGCTTCTTCAATGACAGTGTAAATGTAGTTTTGTGTGCACTGCCTAGTGAGACATATTTCATGCAGGCACATGAGTGTTTTTTTTCGCAAAATGGCGAATTGGCACATTCCAAACATGTCGTTTGTGTAAAGTATTGTGAGTCCCAAGGTACCAAAATGTTTTCGTTTTGTGTTCCAAAGTACTTACAGGTCTCTGAGTGTGGTGACACCTTGAGTATTGAGGTGTGTCAGTTTACGTTGGGTGCACCACTACTGTTTCTTTCAGGGTAAACAAGAGGTGGCATGACTTCATTGTATTGCTGTGCTCACCGGTTCACAGACACTAGCTTCTCAGTGTATTTCTCATTCAAGTAGTGGCCTGGTGTGTTCTTTTTTTCCTTGTGTCCAAGTGGCATAGTGGGTCTACCAACTGGGCAGTACCGGGCTTACATATGTGCGGAGTAATCTAGCTGTTACTCATGATGCATTGCCTGATATGCACTGTGACCAATTGTTTTTGTGCTCATGTGTCAGATGTATACAGGTGACTGATGCATTTCGGTTTCTTCTCCTTGCCCACAGCATCATCATCCGCAACGGAGGGAGACACCTGCACGGACCTGGAGGAGGGACCCAGCGACAGTGCCACCAGTGCTGTAGAGTCAGGAGGAGCCAGTGGCACGGAGGGCGAGGGGAGTCAGTCAGAGGAACTGTCTGGACACGATACCAGCTACGACGCCGACGGGTACGACGCTGACCTCCTGGGGGAGGCGGAGGCTGCAACACCACCTGGCAGCATCCCCACATCTGTCCCCGCCTCCTCTGTTGCCATCTCCGCCCTCCCAGTTGCTCCCGTCCCTTCTGTCCGTGCAGAGGCCCACCATGTCTCCTTCGGCCCAGGTACCGCACCCCCTGCCCCTGTCACCCCTGCTGCCCTCAGTGAAGAGTCTGTGGACATACTGCGGCAGTTGCAGGTTGGGCAGGCATCGGTGCTGAATGTCCTCCATGGACACACTCAACTGCTCACACAGATGGTGTCGTTCATGAAGGGCATGTCAGCAACAATGTCTGACCAATGCAGGATTCTGCGGTCCATGGACTCTTCCCTGACGGCAGCAGTTAGTATCCTGCAGCGCTCCGTCCCCCCCCCACCCCAGACCAATCAACACTTCCCTCTCTCATGCCTGTCCAATGCACACCCAGACAGTCACGGGCACGCACCCCACCAGACACAGCCAGCACACCCCCAAGTAAGGCAAAGCGCACACCTCCTGGCATGCACACTCAGGGAGATGTAGGCACACCCACAGGGTCTGGGGACAGATGACATACACGCAGCCACAGTCGCAGTCTGCAGTCCTCACAACCCTGTTCCTCCAAAACCACTCCCCTTGGCTCCCCTGCCAAACTCTCACCCAAGGAGATCTTTATGGGTGAGCTGGACCTCGCCCCCACTGAGCGACTACCCCACAAGCGGGTGAGGAAGTCCCCGGGCACGGGAGTTGAGTCCCCCACCAGGTCGACCCCCTCCCCCAAGAGCGCTGCACCCCATCCCTCAACCACCACACCCTCTGTTGAATCTGGGGAATCCTCAGGTGCAGGGGTTCGGATGGAGGCACTGGCAGCAGTGTGCAGCGCCGAGCTCGCCTCCACCTTTGGCGCTGCCCCACCCCCTGTGGTGGAGACATCCCCCCCTGCACTCACAACACCTACCCTTCCCCCTCCTGTCCCTGCGGTGCCTGGTACTGCCACAGATAATGCTCCCCCCCGGTCGACAAACCTTGAGGTTCCTTTGTGCAGGCAAGCTAGGGGTAGACGCGGTCCCCTACATTCCCCCTTGGACTTGAAATATGGACTGGCCATTGGCCTCTGTACATAGTCTATTTTTCGTTGTTTTTTTTTAGTGCTGAATAAAGCCTTTATTTTTACTTTCAACACTTTTGCATTTCAGGTACTTGATGTTGGTGCTGAGGCTCCTGGAGTTGATGTTCTGGTAATGTGTTAGGGTTCAGAGAAATGTTTTTGTCAGATGGTCATGAGGTGGACAATGGTATCTGTGTGCCATCACAATGTCTCTGCAAAGAATCATTGGTAGTGTGTGTTAATTTTGTTTAGAGACATTGTCCCAAGGAGTGTTCCTTCCTCTGTGGCACCTGACATCTTCCCTGCAAACAGTTGCACAATTGTTGTGCTGACCTGTGTCAACATTTCCTTTGTTGGTGACGGATTTCTTCAACAATGGCCATGCCTGCTCACCGATGTCTCCTGCTGAATCATCTGTGCCATCCTTGCTAGTCACTGTACTTGTGTTTTGAGTATGTCGAAATGCCTTCATGGACAAATTCCCCCTTTTCAGCACTATGCATGTGTGTAATCACGGCCTACCACACAAATGGTACTTGTTATGCAGGGTACATGGGCACCTGACTGAAAATTGTGGGCATTTTATCTAGGGGACTTCCACCCTATTCCTTCCATGAGAGACAACATCTTGGTGGCTGGACCAGCACCTGGACATTCCAACCAGTCCTGGGATGTGCGTGACAGTGTGTGTTCCCTTTGGCTATCTTAGTTTTGTAGGCAGTTACATGACTATACAGTCTTGTGGCATGATATCAGGGTGTGTATTGTGCTGCATCCGCCATGGGTGGGTATGCATGTGTTATATGTCCTCACACCCACATGTGGTGTGTCATGCAGTGTGTGAAATACATCCATCCTCCTGGGAGTGGGACACTGCTGTCAGTGATGTTTTGTCATGGCACTATCATCATAGTCCAAAGTTAGTGATGCGTTCATAGCACCATGTAGGTGTGGTCATCTGATAATGATGTACACCCCCCCATATCTCTGTCCACTGCTGGGAGTCGTCTGCACCCACCCCCATATGTTTGGACACTGCTGGTATTCATCTGCACACACACCTCATATTGCAGGCAACTGCTGGGAGTCCTCTGCACCCACCCCCATGTCTCTGTCCACTGCTGGGAGTCCTGTGCACCCACCCCCATATGTCTGGACACTGCTGGTATTCATCTGCACCCACCCCCATGTCTCTGTCCACTGCTGGTAGTTCTCTGCACCCACCCCCATGACTCTGTCCACTGCTGGGAGTCCTCTGCACCCGCCCCATGTCTCTGGCCACTGCTGGGAGTCCTGTGCACCCACCCCCATATGTCTGGACACTGCTGGTATTCATCTGCACCCACCCCATGGCACTGTCCACTGCTGGGAGTCCTCCGCACCCACCCCCATGTCTCTGTCCACTGCTGGGAGTCCTGTGCACCCACCCCCATATGTCTGGACACTGCTGGTATTCATCTGCACCCACCCCCATGTCTCTGTCCACTGCTGGGAGTCCTCTGCACCCACCCCCATGTCTCTTTCCACTGCTGGGAGTCCTCTACACCTACCTCCATGTCTCTGTCCACTGCTGGGAGTCCTGTGCCCCCACCCCCATATGTCTGGACACTGCTGGTATTCATCTGCACCCACCCCCATGTCTCTGTCCACTGCTGGGAGTCCTCTGCACCCACCCCCATGGCTCTGTCCACTACTGAGAGTCCTGTGCACCCACCCCCATATGTCTGGACACTGATGGTATTCATCTGCACACACACCTCATATTGCAGGCCACTGCTGTGAGTCCTGTGCACCCACCCCCATATGTCTGGACACTGCTGGTATTCATCTGCACACACACCTCATATTGCAGGCTACTGCTGGGAGTCCTCTGCACCCACCCCCATGTCTCTGTCCACTGCTGGCAGTCCTGTACACCCACCCCCATATGTCTGGAAAGTGCTGGTATTCATCTGCACACACCCCTCATATTGCAGGCAACGGCTGGGAGTCCTCTGCACCCACCCCCATGTCTCTGTCCACTGCTGGGAGTCCTGTGCACCCACCTCCATATGTCTGGACACTGGTGGTATTCATCTGCACACACCCCTCATATTGCAGGCAACTGCTGGGAGTCCTCTGCACTCACCCCCATGTCTCTGTCCACTGCTGGGAGTCCTGTGCACCCACCCCCATATGTCTGGACACTGCTGGTATTCATCTGCACACACACCTCATATTGCAGGCAACTGCTGGGAGTCCTGTGCACCCACCCCATATGTCTGGACACTGCTGGTATTCATCTGCACACACACCTCATATTGCAGGCAACTGCTGGGAGTCCTCTGCACCCACCCCCATGTCTCTGTCCACTGCTGGGAGTCCTGTGCACCCACCCCCATATGTCTGGACACTGCTGGTATTCATCTGCACACACACCTCATATTGAAGGCCACTGCTGGGAGTCCTATGCACCCACCCCCATATGTCTGGACACTGCTGGTATTCATCTGCACCCACCCCCATGTCTCTGTCCACTGCTGGGAGTCCTCAGCGCCCACCCCCATGTCTATGTCCACTGCTGAGAGTCCTGTGCACCCACCCCCATATGTCTGGACACTGCTGGTATTCATCCGCACCCATCCCCATGTCTCTGTCCACTGCTGGGAGTCCTCTGCACCCACCCCATGTCTCTGTCCACTGCTGGTATTAATCTGCACCCACCCCTATATGTGTGGCCACTGCTGGAAACCCTCTGCACCCACCCACCCACCCACCCCCTTGGAGCAGTACACTGCTGGCCTGGACCTACACACACACCAATATGAAGGTAACATGCAGGGCCAGTCCGTAAGCCCACATTCCTGGCGTGTGTATGCCTCGTATCCCAAATGTACTGGTGACATAGGGGTACGTGTGAAACGCACCGTACCCACACATTCACTGCGTGTGTACGGTCCGTATCAGTGTTCTACTGGTGCCGTAGGGGTACGTGTGGAACGCACCATACCCACGCATTCATTGCGTGTATACGGTCTGTATGACTGTTCTACTGGTGCCGTAAGGGTACGTGTGGAACGCACCGTACCTACGCATTCATTGCGTGTGTACGGTCCGTATCACTGTTCTACTGGTACCGTAGAGGTACGTGTGGAACGCACCATACCCACGCATTCATTGCGTGTGTACGGTCCGTATCACTGTTCTACTGGTGCCATAGGGGTACGTGTGGAACACACCGTACCCACGCATTCATTGCGTGTGTACGGTCCCTATGACTGTTCTACTGGTGCTAGGGGTACGTGTGCAACACACCGTACATGTCCACTTCTGTTGTTGCGGTACGCAGAGGTTGCTGGCCACGCCCCCACAGGTGACCACACCCTGGTGGTAATGTATGGGGTCCATATTATAGGTTTTGCTTTGGGTATGGGGTATGTTTCCTGCCCCTCACCCCCCCGCCCCCTGGGTGTTGTTCTCACCTTCTGCTGCATGTGCGTCGGGTCCTGTGCACCAGGTGGAAGGCTAGGAGGACTGGGATGACACGTACGATGGGGTTCATGGCGTGTACGTCGAGTACCAGGGCTCCGCTGCGTAGCGGTTCGCGTCAGACTCTGCTTTTCCGGCTGTGTTTAGCTCCCGTAAAAAAAGAGCCGTATGGAGTGACGTAGGGACGAATCATACTCGCTGGGCTGGAAACCGCTGCTTGAATGTATCCGGACGTCGCGTACAAGCTGTTCCGGATCAGAATCATTTTTTTTTACCCGTACGGTCTTTTGTATGAAACAGACGGAAATAGGCTTTCTGTACGAATCGTACTTCCTAGGTTGTACGGACAGTTTACCGGGTACGAGCCGTACGGAGAAAACGCTCCGTACAACAATTCGAACCGCCTTTTCCCAGGATTGGAATCGGCCCCTAAATGTATTTATATTTTTAAACATTTTTCAATATTTTTAACTATGTTTATTTTAGTTATATGTGTTATTTACTTTATTTTACATTATTTTTTATACATTAAAAACACAATATTTTTAAGAACGATATTTTTTATCGATATTTTTGTACGTACTATTATGTAGATAGGACTTTGATATTCTGGACATCGATATTGTTGCGTCTATATTTCTGTAGGTCGATTTTCTGACTCTAGATATTCTGTCAGTGATCCGCTCTAACTACTTCAGCAGAGAGCTCCAACAAAATACAGAACACCAGGATAGGTGCTGCTCACCAGTAATTTATTGCAATAATTGAACGAATAATTAGAAAGCATTTTACAGATGAATTGCAAGCAGTTCAACTTTGGAATTCCCGGGCAGTGTGTGATTGATTTTACCAATGAGTTGGTTGCATTCCATTTGCAAAATGCATGCAGTTTTGTTTTGCCTCATGCCTGTCACTGATTGCCAGTTATAGATGCACCAGAACTATCACATAAATGTTTACTGCGATAAGCTTGTACTATCGCTTCTATGAACAATTTGGCTTTTCATAATCTTGAACGTGTTATTTATTGTATGGTAAAGTTTGATGGTCATTTCATGTGCTGTTAACACAACAAAGTCTGTCTGTGCAGCTTGTTTAGTTGGCCTCTCTTCATCAAAACATCCAAATGTTGCTGGTATAAGACATGCCTGTGTTGTGAAATCAAGGACAGTCAAAACAGAAGCTCTGTAACAGGCTGTTAGTGGCAACTGATTGGTCATGGTGAGCGGTAGCAACGAAGGAAAAAAACATTTTCTGAACCGCTGTGGCCAACACTGTAAATAGTAAATGGGAGAACAATCAAAGCCTCTAAAGGTAAATGCATTCCAGGAATTGCTTTGTATTTGAGACAACCTACTTGCCTATACAACAGTTGTGGGTGCTAACCTTGGAAACATTTATTTTGACATTTCACACCCTGCTTGTACATCAGGCAGCGCTTTGCACGCCTGTGACAGTCAGCCCTCTAATACCATGGCCGGTGTCTTTGCACTATAAAGCACCAAAGAGCAGCAGGTGCAGTAGCACCACGCTCACACATTTGGGGGATCCGATACACAATACTCTGTGGTTATTTTTTACTCAAAATTAGGCCATAGGGTCCCATTTTCATTGCTCACTTTAGAACTCAATGCATACTTGCTACACCACTGGCATCATAAGCAGTGCAGCACAAAATGTGCTCCACCACAGCCAGCACTGGTGTGCAACAGCACAAACTAGAGCCAGTGCTCCCAAAGCACCACTCAAACAATGGTCGGTGCTCCTGCAACCACTGATCACACAACAGCCAGCATCCTCGCTCCATAGCCAGTGTTTGCTCACCATAACCTTACAGTAGGGCGACCCAATGAAAGCTCAAGCCAGGCTTAAGCCTGAAGTCTGGCTCTGCTCAAGGTCCTGTTGGAACCTCAAACCCATAAAGTGCCCAGCTTTCATATGGCTTCTGCCCGCCTTTCTCTACCCAGGATGTGGCATTACAGTCAGAGCTGCTTTCTGGGGAACCGAGTTTGAGTCTCAGTGTCGGCTCAACATCCTGTGATTCTGGGCACATCACTTAAACTCCCCAACTCTATAAACAATTGTGTGTGACCTTGTATAATGGAACTGGTACTCATGTAAAGTGCTAAAATAACCTTCCAGTCAAATTTGCACTATATTTCGAAAAGTGTACTAAGATAAAAACGCACCTTAGTGTAAGGAAAGACACATTGATACCCATTTATTGGTTGATTTGTACAAAGTGAAACCAGAAAACCTGGACATATTGTGCCTTCCTTGCTTGAGTTATCAGGCAAATTGTTTATTTCACCAAAACTCTTTTTTTCTTCATTATCGCTTATAAAAGCACTTCCAAATATGTGAGTTCAGACTACCAGTTGTACAAAAATAACACTTAAAGTACTTCTCAATGCAGTGCTTTAATGTGCCTTTTACTGTCAAACCTTATACGTTAAAGAATATTATAGAATATGCCGCATGGCTAAATACTTATAAGGTCCCAAATGCGAGACCTATTGGCTATGCCAATGCTCGCTACACCTTAAAATCTTCATGAAACTCACAAAACTTGTGAAGTTTTGGAAAGAGTTTCGAAAACTTTTCAAAGGAAGCCTTGCACAACTTCCTATGTAGTAAAATATGCAAAAGACGCAAGGCGAATGCAGTTTACCTGTTGAACGTAAAGAAGAGTTAGGAGTCATTGATTTAATGCCAGTTCACCGTTGTGAATCATGGAGAAAAAAATTGATACCGCATTTAAAAAGTAAAACTGAAATAAATTGTGACTCTGTGACACTCTCACATAATAGTAAACAATTTTAGCAATCAACATTTTTGTCATGTTGTTTAATACAATTATAACATGAATTGGAATTAAATGGGCTACTTGACCAGTCTTCCAGCACCTCCTGCAGCTTGATGACACAAAAGAAATTAGTACCCCGTGGCTTCTGTCAATTACAGTAAGAGCTCCTTGACGAAGGCATTTGGGATTTGGGGTTCATCATCAGGGTGCTCTGAGTATTTAAAAACGTGATATGATCACTCACTGCAGGAGATATGTATTTAAACTGAAGTACAAGACAATCCCAGAGGGTGGTGTATCCTCTGACAGCCAGGACAGTATTGGTGATGGATGGAAACATGGGATTGAATGCTGAGAGGGCACCAAACGCCGTCATTTTCCTTACCTACTTTATGGCCTAGGCAAGTGATGCTCAAAGTAAGACCCGGGGGGCACATGCAGCCCTCCTGACCTGTACATGTGGCCCCCAGGTAAACAACAGAACTTGGCTGCTGTTTACTAGACTGGGCACTAACATTTTTTTTAAAAATTCAAACAGGCAAGTATTTATATAAAGGTTAATTGAAGTTAAAGAAAGGAAGTAACTAGGGTGTCCTGCACCACTTAACTTTAGAAACAGCTTAATTTTTAAAGACATCTTGCAGCAAAAATGTAAAAGTATCATCACGTCTGTTCAGAATTCAAAAAGTGTTTTTCATTAACATGCAGAACCAGTTAACCTTAGTACATCAGATTATTTCAGTGCAATGAGAAGTTTTTTTTTTAAAGTGATAGTTTTCAAACATGAATTTAGAAACATTTATTCTTCCCCCACACCCTGGAAACACTGCCAATAGTGACCTAAAAGGCAAGTCAGTTGTTATGAGAACTCTTTGGGTGGCCTGGGTATCTATTATACACGAACAACATTAAAGTTTATTAAATCAAACTCAGTATCATTTTTTGCATAATAGAAGCACTTACTATTTACAGCACTTAGGCCCTCATTTCTGGTGGCAGTAAGGGGAGTTAATGACAGTGGCGGCTGGCAGGGGACAGTGGTGAGGTAGCGGGAGGGGGACAAAAATATAAAATAAAACCACTTACCTCCTCACAGACGCCGGCAGCCATCTCTCCTCTGTTGTTGCTTTGACCCAGAAAGAGGAAGCACACAGGCTCCATTAAGCCAATCACATCACTGCAATGCAGTGTTGTCATTTTGTCTGACAGCCATGGTTCGGCGCTCAGACGGGGACAGGGAGCCTGTGCATTTTCTCCTGTGTATTACAGCCCGGTGGAGAACATGCAAAGTGCGCATGACTGTTTGGCCAGCCCAAGCCGCCGGCCAAACAGTCATGAGCACTTATTGTGCACAAACCACTCCTTCTCTCTGTGCCACCAGCCCCACCCCAACCTAACCCAGCCCCGTAGCTACAAAAAATAAAACGATAATAACAATGTTATTATCATTTTATTTTTCCTTTTTCCTGCTCTGAGAGCAGTGGGGCGACGCTCCTCCGCCTTAGCAGAGGAGCCGCCCCTGGTTACTGACCCTATTGAGATTAAATGATCTGCAGTAACTCAGTGGATCTGGAGTTTTTCACTCATTTCTTCAGCTGCTAAATACAAGTGAAATTAATATGTGAAATACCAGGCAAAACAAGTAGGAATCCATGCTGAAACACTGATTCCCACATGTAGTTTCCCAAAATCTCCACCCTCTTGAGTTACTGATGACTATGGCAACAGTAAATCCAAGGAGAGAATTACAAATCAGTGCTCCGGCCAGCTCATCATTGGTTCCGTATAAATGGCAAGTGTAATATGAAGCTTTATAGAAACACTTTATTATTATTATTATTATTATTATTATTATATATTATCATCATGTTGAAAGAGTTAGGAAAAATTGGATAATGTAATAAACAAGCATATTAAATGCATTCAGATTGCAGGCACTGATAACCACTGAGTGTGACTTTTAAGCAAAAGAGCCACTGTCAACTAGGAAGATCATTCCTGACTGACAGTGGCCATATCTCACGGGCGAGCAAGCTAGGGTAGTCTCTATACCGTAGATCCTAGTATTGGTGTTGAGTTATCTGATCTCTAAATGGTGTTAGGTAAATTTCCTTCGAAATGCATTGAACTAGATAAATGGTTTGAAGGGCGAAAAGACTCTGGTAATTTCCTTCATTTTAAATATTTCGATTACAGTTTATTGAGAGCTATGAACCCTAACCCTGATGTTCCGGCCCTAAATTTAAAGGGGCACTACTTGTACGAGTAGAGGTACGCAGGGTACAATCCACACAACGTTTATACCTTGGTAAAAGCAGTTTGTCAAAGAGAAAAAAAAAACTTGCAGCTTTGCATTCAAAAATACCAGTGCACATTGTCTTCAAAGCCCATGCATGAGCAAATGCAGCAGCCAACTAAGGTCAGATTTCCTATTGGTCGCACATTTGAGATGCTCAGTGACACGAATGACAATGTCAATCAACTTACGCATGCGAAATGCTTTTTGTGCCGAAAGTTGAAGTGAGCACAGTGGTTTGCACAAATTAATCTACATTCAATGCTAAACTCCAGCAATACGACCTACCTTTGCATGGAATATTAGGGATAAATTAAATGAGTGCAAAGAAAAAGGACAAAAAGCAATCACCTGATAGTTCCACATGCAATTAGTGTCATTTTCACAAAGATTACACACATCATGCGCTGCACCCTTGGTCGTCATCTGCATGGACGGATCTTTACTTGTAGATGTGCCATGAGTCTCAAACTAGCACAAGACACCACTTGCTCTGCCGCTGCACTATGGCACACTGCTAAATCATGTTCAGCATCATACAAACATGGCATTATTTGTGTTTGCATGTCTCAGGGCATTATACACCCATGATGCCAATACAAAGCAGCACATATGTTGGCTGTTGGCGGAATGTATTATAGCGTGGCATTTGGAAACTGTAGTACATCTGCCCCTAGGTGACAAGGACCAAATCTAAAACTACCTCAAGGTGGAGAAAGCATTTGTGCCTACTTTCTGTACCCTGGAACACTTCTGTATGTTTCTGGCCTTCTTTAATTCGCATTGTGTGGGCCACATTTTGTGCTCATGCAATGACAAGGGAGAGTTCATGCTTTTACATAGGCGTCTGACCCAAGCAAATAAAGGAGAATGTTGCCTCTGCACCCGGGCCACATTACTGATACGAGCACAGTAGCAAAGACACACTATCGGCATGCCACATTCGGAGCGATACACAGTTATTGCACCTCCCAGTTGTGCCATTTGGTAACAGCCGCAGAGACATTACCATGACTGGGTCAGTGCAGTCATACAATGACCACCAACCCCACCCTTCCCCCTCGGAGGGTGGAAGGGGTCCTGCTCCCCTCCAAAGGCAGGCTGGGTTTGCACTCCGACTTCACTCCTGGTCTCTATCCTGCAGAGGAGTAAACACTACGCTAATGCAGGTGCTGGAAAGAGCTCATTTTTGGGGTTTATTGGGTTCATGGTCCAGGTCTAAGGTAGAAGCACCAAATTAGGGTATGTAATCAGGCACGTGAAACTACCACTGCTATGTAAAAATATAATATACACATTAATGTTATTAGGGGGTCAAGACCTATAAGGTGCAAAACTCTGTTCTTACATACTTGTATGTTCGAGCCGGTCCACTCAATACACCACATTGGATGTCCATGGCTATGCCTTCAGGCCACTTTCAGCCACTGCTTAAGGACATAACCAGCTACATAATCTCAGTGCATGCACTTCTCAAACACAGCTGCACTTTAGGAACATGGAAAATGCATGGACGATTAAATATGTGTTAATACATGCAATAAAATCCATTTATCAATGCCAGGTCTCATTTTTTGTTCAGAGAAAAGCAAGCTATCTATTAGCAACATTCATTTTCTAGAGCTATTAAGGCCACTATATTTCTTCTGTAGAGGTTTTTATTTATTAAGTATTTTTTGTAGAGTGTGGGTGCTTGTGCATGAGTGTTGGCCAACATCCATGCCTGCCTCTGTGAGTGTGTGTGTGCGCATGAGTGTGCTGTGTGTGTATGTGTGTGTATGTCTGTTAGTGTGTGTATTTGTGTCTCTATTCTGAATGGAATTCATTTGTTTGTTTGTGGTGTGTGAGGATGCGTGTGTGTTGTTTGTGTGTAACATGTCTGTGTTGGATGCGGTATGTGTAAGATTATCTGTGTGTGAGAGGCTGGCTGTGTTTGTGTGAGTGTGCGTGTCTATGTATGTTTGGTGTGTGTGCCAAGTATGTTTTTGGTGTGTGGGTATTGGCTTGTATATTTGTACTCGTGAGTTTCTGAAAGTGTATGTGGCTGTCTGACAGTGTGTTTTGTAAGTATCTGTGTGTGTGGTGTGAATGTGTGCGTAAGGTATGTGTGTGTGTGCCTGCCTGAGGGTTACCCCGTGCCTAGAGAATACGAAGACGTTGTCCTTCTTCTCTTTTCCTTGCTGGTTGGTAAGTGGCTCCTAAAGTGGAGACTTTCAGTAAAATCAAATCCTTCCAGCATCACTTCCAGCACAATGCGCCCTGCCTGGACCTCTGTGCACTCACCCTTTCATGCATTCAAACATTTGACGTTAATCGTCATCAGACCAGATGGCTAGCAGAAGGGATAGGGTTAAATATGAGGAAAAAACAAAACAAACAAACGCTTACTACAATGCTTCTATTTTTGTTCATGTACAAATCAACCCCATGAGCAGTTGTATTGTTGAAAGTGTGCAGACTTTTGGAAGTGCAGTTGTTGTGTATTTGTGTGAACGTTCAGATCTAAGTCCTAACATGTTTTGCCTGGACCAGTGATGTGTGAGTGTTACATCTCAGACACGGCCGATTTCCACACAGGCCACCCTTCTTCTTTCTCACACAACACAGAAATAAAGGCTCAATTCGTTCTGCTCCAGCTGTGCCTATTCCCATCACGATTCAGTTAGCGGTTCCAGCCTGACTTGTTCATTAGTACTACAAGTCACGTGGTTCTCTTCCCTCCACACCTGGATCAGCATCTATCATCATGTTTCAAGTTGAATATAAAATATCCTTTTTTGTGAAATGCTACAACCATTAATCTGTCTGCATTTGCTTATTTTCTGCTGTCCGTGTCTTTCGCTTCCTCTCTCTCTCCCTCCCTGCCTGTCTATCTGTCTGACTGGAGGGAGTTTATATTTGAGCCCTCTTGTGGTGGGCCGGGTATCCCCCAGCAGTCACTCGGGTCTCCCAACACCTTCACACCTTTCTAAGGTTTTTTTCTAAGCAAGCATCCAAGATCAAACAAACAGCGGATGTGCGTTTGTGACCTCAAAATCAACAATGCTAAAACAGAAATACGTACTTGGTACTTGGTCCCTTCGACATGCCTGTAGCCAGAGGTCTTTACCTAATTCTTTCTTGGATCCTCCTATACACATTGCAAACGATGCAATAAACTTAAATTATTTTTTCTTCATATTATACAGTTTCGCGTCCTGCATTGCGCCTTCTTTCATGGTGTCAACTGTGAATAATACTGCCGTACATCCCTTTTAATTTCATTCATTTCCTATGACCTCTCTTAATTCCAGATGGAAAATAAAAAAGGGCTATATGCATGTCGCATTTAAATAAGAGTTCAAAATGGCAGTGGAACGTTTGCATCTTGAGTGAGAAGACATGATTCGGTGTATGGTACGCAGTCTGCGTTTTAACACTCGCTAACTTTCGAGGTTCGAATGATATTCAAAATGCTCTGTTCAATAATTAAGGGTATGCTTAGCTCTAAATGTTGGCTCCCTCTGCCTTGCAGGAGTGGGCAGACTCTGGACCTGATAAAAATCGTTCAGTTTCTGCTCAGGCTGCCAACCCTAATTGTTCAACTCATCATTCCTCACACCTGAAATGTATTCGCACATCAGTACGCAGTGTCCTTGCTTTTGAAAAGAGGCATGGCTGCTGTTCAGGTCACTAACTTCCACCTCCGCCCATTAAATGTAAAAATGTAAATTTGATACTTGTATAGCGCACTACTCACCCGCAAGGGTCTCAAGGCGCTTGTACAAATACCGCTGTGGAACCCATCCTGGCTTTCCCTGTCAGGCGTCCACTCCTGGGCACCCCCAAGGTGGAGGCCAGGCATCCTTAGCGTTGTGGGGGCCGTTGTAGAGATTAAGCAAGCTATTGCCCAGAGTTGCAGAGTGGGACTCCATGACTGGAAGAGGCACCGAGGGGAGAATTATCAGGTCCATGGAATTTTTGAGCCCACGATCCGCCGAGGCAGGTAATTGAACCCTGGTGCCGGGCTAGACCTCTGCATCAGGGTCTGCCGCTCTAATCATTGAGCCACACTTCTCCATTAGGTATCATTCCACTTATTTGGCAGCATATCTGCCTTCTGCGTGTTGCCAAATAGATTTGTGGGCCTTCTCTGATTACCCCCGTTATTTCTGACTTACATGCGCGCAGCACCCCACTGCTCCTCCCCCTAGGTTTGTGCACTGTAGCTGCCTTTACGTTTCATTCCGCTTGCACCTCCCACCCTCCAACTGGACTATCTAGAAGTCAGACCACCTAGGTAGAGTCCTGCCCCTTTTCCCTGCCTCTAGCCCAATAGAAGCCATGAAATATTGAGAAGGGACTTGCATAGTAAATCAGAAATCACCAGCTAATTCCAGTTATATTTTCTGGGCATCTCTCTCACCTCCTACTGCATCACATTGCGAGGCTCGGCACCCCAAGACAATATAAGAGCACCTCTCTGGGCATTCATCCACACATTAAAATGCCCCACAATGGGTATGAAGTAGGGGTGCGAAATTCATATAATTTACGCTAGCATAATTACACCCAAAATTATGCGTAAATACTTGAAATGCATCCAACGGAAATAATGATGTTAAGACACATTTTGCTTCAACAAAATAGTGTTACATGGCATGATATACAATTCACATGCATTGCCAATTTGAATAGGATGTGGCACTCCTCAGTCAGTCTGCTCCAGTCAAATTGTGTTCCTGTATTCCACTGGCCATCCCATGCCATGCATTCTGGTCCACCGCTCCCATTTTTCCACCTTTATGTTAACTTTTTGTATATTTTTCCTACCGCTGTGTCTGTCAGCTTTGCTTTTTTTTACCCCCAGTTATGGCAGAAGCAGGCAGTGGACCAACGGAAACCCCATGCCATAGACACAAGGGCGTTGCACCATGCACCATTTTCTTTAGGAGGTGTCAGCACTGTTTTTTGTGCAGTCCCAACCTCCTCTCATGTTGGCATCAGGCTCGGAAAGGTCCACAGGTTGGGTGAGTGGACACTGTGCTGGGGAGAATGGAACACAGTATGGCTGCGACACCAAGGACCAGTGGAACGTCATGCAACACCTAGCTGTAACTTGACCTGCTCGATATAGAGGTTGAGGAGATAGGTAATTGATGTTTACATTTTTAGGATTTTATATTTATTACTCAGCAGGAGGAGAAATTACTATATATATATATATATATATATATATATATATATATATATATATACATATATATATATATATATATATTTTTAATATATATATACATATATTATCTACTGGCGGTCGCCAGTAGGTAGTTATAGTTAGGACCCTGTTTCCATAGGAAAACCGCAACATTCTATTTAGAATAACTTTGGCGCCGGTCGACGAATCCTCGCGAAATTTTCAAAACTAATGGGGCGCTATGCTCCGCTCCTACCCTGAAAGTCTCGGGGGGATTCGTCAAGCGGGGCTGAGAAAAAATGGGGGTCCCAAAACGCGTTTTCCCCATGCATTTTTCCATAGGACCTTTAGACACAGCTACAGCCCGAACGGCTGAACAGAATTACTTGAAATTTGGCAGAGAGGTAGTCCTCAGGTCAAGGATGTGCCTTTTGTAGGTCTGGTGTAAATCTGTTCAGTAGGTCCTGAGAAAATAGCATTTAAATCAATATATATATCTGTAAGCGCTCTCCGTGCGCTTACCGTAAGCTTACAGTACGCGTACGGTGCCGTGCGCGAGCTCAATTCTGATTGGTGGTTACATGACTGTAAACATTCGAATCGGTCGAAATCAGGAAGTGTCGGCCGTCATTTTCTGTCTCTCGCACTGAGAAACAAAGGTGGGGAACGTGAAACGGGGGCAACGAAGAGAGTTGCAGACCCCCTAGTGTTTGTCAGGGGGTCCAAGAAGGACCCAAAAGTACAAAAAATAAATTTAATAATTTTAAAAAAAATCGCGGGGTACACGTACGGTAAGCTTACCGTACGCGCACGGCAAAAAAAAAAAAAAATAAAGAAGTAACAATCACATTTATTAAATAAATTAAAGGACCCACAAGGGAGAAAAAAACGAATGTTACTGCGTAAAAAAAGGCGAGGCGCGCACGGCATGGACTGCGCAATGTGGGCGCTCGGTGCGCGAAGCGCACCGAGCGCCCACAGCGCGCGCACGTTGCGTGAAGCGCACCGTGCGCGCAGGGTGTGCGCATAGTGAAAAAACAGAAAAAAAAATAAAAAATAAATACATAACTTAGCATTTAAAAAACCGTACAAATTCACTGAAAAAACCATAGGTTTCACACACGTTATAGTTAGGAATTATCATTTACAAAACCTTGCAAATTCACTTAAAAAACCATAGGTTTCACACATGTTATAGTTAGCTGTACATTTCACTCGTAAAAAACCAATGAAATTCCACGTTATAGTTAGATCAGGTAACTATAACTTGCGCGACCGCAATCCACAATGTGTAATTTCAGATGTCATCATTGATGTCATGAGTGATGTCACTGACCATGTCATGAGTGACGTACTATGTGACGTCATCAGCAGTTTATTGTGGGCGCGCAAGTTATAGTTACCTGATATAACTATAACGTGGAATTTCATTGGTTTTTTACGAGTGAAATGTACAGCTAACTATAACATGTGTGAAACCTATGGTTTTTTAAGTGATATATATATATATATATATCGCCACCAATTGCTGACCTTAAAGAAAAGTCAGCGGGACACATGCTCTGGGCACAAAAAAGGATTTATTCAGCATAGTAAAACGCTTTCCTGCAGTCCGTGAAACACCTATGGCAGACGCGTTTCTGGCCGGAATGGCCATCATCAGTGCCGGTCCCACAGGCTGTTGATTTCTTGTGGACTTCAGAGACCACTCCCATAGAAGTAGACTCTCAACTCCTCCTCCCACAGGCAGGTGTGTTGATTACGCTAAGAATCTCAGGTCCACTGCATGATGGTAATTGCAGTCTACACGAGGTTCCTAATACAGTGATGTGGAACTCTGAACAGCGATATTGTCCCCAATTTCCTGGCGCTGGGCTGCACTCCACCACAGAAGTCCTGGATATGATGGTCCCGCTGAAACCTAATTTGTGCCCTTATCAGGCAGCACAATGACGCCTCCTCTCTCCCCTCGCTTTAATACTCTCCAATTGGAAATACCTCTGCTTGGGGGGCGCCGCGATTGTACTCCTCGTACTCCACCAACAGTTGCTGATTACGCGGAGCTCCAGAACGAGAGGGCGTGCCCCTGCCGGTATCAGCGGAAACCGGCTATACTTCGCCACCAATTGCTGACCTTAAAGAAAAGTCAGCGGGACACATGCTCCGGCCACAAAAAAGGATTTATTCAGCATAGTAATACGCTTTCCTGCAGTCTGTGAAACACCTATGGCAGACGCGTTTCTGGCCGGAATGGCCGTCATCAGTGCCGGTCCCACAGGCTGTTGATTTCTCGTGGACTTCAGAGGCCACTCCCATAGAAGTAGACTCTCAACTCCTCCTCCCACAGGCAGGTGTGTTGATTACGCTAAGAATCCCAGGTCCACTGCATGATGGTAATTGCAGTCCACACAAGGTTCCTAATACAGTGATGTGGAACTCTGAACAGCGATACTGTCCCCAATTTCTTGGCGCTGGGCTGCACTCCACCACAGAAGTCCTGGATATGATGGTCCCGCTGAAACCTAATTTGTGCCCTTATCAGGCAGCACAATGCCGCCTCCTCTCTCCCCTCGCTTTAATACTCTCCAATTGGAAATACCTCTGCTTGGGGGGGCGTCGCGATTGTACTCCTCGTACTCCACCAACAGTTGCTGATTACGCGGAGCTCCAGAACGAGAGGGCATGCCCCTGCCGGTATCAGAGGAAACCGGCTATACTTCGCCACCAATTGCTGACCTTAAAGAAAAGTCAGCGGGACACATGCTCTGGGCACAAAAAAGGATTTATTCAGCATAGTAAAACGCTTTCCTGCAGTCCGTGAAACACCTATGGCAGACGTGTTTCTGGCCGGAATGGCCGTCATCAGTGCCGGTCCCACAGGCTGTTGATTTCCCGTGGACTCCAGAGACCACTCCCATAGAAGTAGACTCTCAACTCCTCCTCCCACAGGTATATATATATATATATATATATATATATATATATATATATATATATATATATATATATATATATATATTTTTTTTTTTTCAGAAAAACTCCACAACTGCATCCAGTAAGGAACACTCGCACTCCAAGGCTCGTAGTTTTGAAAATGTTTTAATGGCGACGCGTTTCGAGCAAACGCTCTTCTTCACTAGCCACGAAAAACAAATCACTCGTCCACCATTTCTAGTGAAACCAAACATAAAGAAAGGACCAATTATTCTCCAAAAGTCCAAGCATGATAACAGAAATAGGACTTGCACGAAAAAATAATTTTTTGGGTTACAAGAGATAACATGTGTTTTTTGTATTTTTCAATGCTTTCTAACGCAAGTGCAAAGATTCTAACAAAAAAGTGTACAGAGTTTTTTGTTTTAAAGTACAATTTTTTTTTTCTCTTCTCTTCAAAATGTAATGTTGCCAAGTGGCAATAAATTTTCAAAAGAAAACAACTATGATTAACATAATTACAATATTACCATCAAAGACACTCTTCAGATTTTGAATCCAAATTAAATAACAATATGGTCCTAATTAACAAAAAATCAATCAGAGTGATAAGAATAATTCCAGAAAGTAAATTTGATACAAGGTTGTAGATGCAACAAGGTATGGCAGGGGATATCCCACCAGCAACCACTAACCTGGAAACACATATCAGGACTACATAGTTATATTTTGTTAACTACACAAACTTAATATTTATATTAAAACCCATCCTAGGATTATTATTTTCATATTAGTCCTGATATGACACAAATCTATGCAGAGTGGGTTTTGTCACCCAATAGCAGCTTATCCAATATGAACAAAAAGTTCCTCATCTTCATTGAGGCCAAAAGGATTCTTAGATTCGAGAAGAAGGATATACTGTGACTCCAGAATTCTTAACTGTTTCTCACGATCTCCCCCTCTGGGGTTTGCTGGCACCCTGTCAATTCCAAAGAATGAAAAACAATTAACATCCTTATTATGATATTTCAGCCAGTGCCTAGCAGTTGAATAATTCAAATCCACATTTTTGATCGCTCTAAGATGTTCAAGAATGCGTTTTTTAACAGGAAAAATTGTGCTCCCAATATACAATTTTGCACATGGACATCTGATAACATACACGCAAAAGTCTGAAAGGCAATTCATACATTTCTTAATAGTACCAGTCGGCCCTGTTGGTAAGGGGTAAGTTCTGACATTTTTACTAGTACTACAAGCTTTGCATTTCCCGCATTTAAAAAAGCCTTTTTGTTGTTGTATCCAAGTCATTTTCTTACTCAGTCCAAAATAGCTTCTCACAAGCATATCCTGTAAGGAACGTGCTTTGCGGTAAGTTATCTGTGGATGTGGGTTAACACTTGCACCCACCACTGGATCGTTTTTAATCAAGTGCCAGTGTTTATTGAGAGTATCACTGACAGCTTTTGCTGCCACATTGAATGAGGTGATCATTCTCACATTGTTCCTCACCTGGTCAGGAACAGGTCTCTTTATCAATAAAGTAGTTCTCTTCACTTTTGATACTTTTTCTTTAGCACTTAAGAGGACATTTTCAGGGTAACCCCTCTCACGGAACCTGTGTAACATTGTTTCCTGTTCTTTTACAAAGCTACTTTCAGAACTGCAATTCCGTTTGGCCCGTAATAGTTCCCCATAGGGGATGCTCCACTTGAGCTTTGGGGGATGATGACTTCTAGCATGGAGAATGCTGTTCCCAGCTGTGGACTTTCTAAACAGGCTGGTTGTTAAAACTCCCTCCTCAACCCTGACTCATACATCAAGAAAGTCCATCTCATCCTGAGCAACTTTATGTGTAAAACGAAGGTTCACATGATTATTATTGAAGGTCGCAAACAATTTGTCAAGATCTGATTTGGGACCACCCCAAATTAGAAAGATATCATCAATGAACCTAGTATAAAAGACAATATTTTTTGTCAAAAAATCATTCGCATCCGTCCACAAAAGTTGCTCCTCCCACCAGCCCATCATCATGCAAGCATAGCTCGGCGCAAAGCAACTTCCCATTGCCGTGCCAACCTCTTGCTTGAACCATTGATCCTCAAAAAGAAAAAAGTTATTTTCCAGACAAAATGTCAACATGTCCAAAAGCATATTTGTTTGATCATACAAAAAGATAGATCTGTCCCTGAAAAAGTGTCTGCATGCTTGTACCCCATCAGAATGTTTTATACAGGTGTACAACGACACCACATCAATCGTTACAAGCCAGAAATTCTCCTGCCACAGTATACCTTCTATTTTGTTAATAAAATCTGTACTATCCCTACAGTATGACGGGAGGATCAAAACATAGGGCGAAAGGAAGGAATCTAAAAACATAGAGGTATTTTCAAGGAGACTGCCCTTGGCAGAGACAATTGGTCTTCCTGGGGGGGTACTTTGGCTCTTGTGGACTTTTGGTAGCATGTAGAAACACGGTGCTACCGGATGTTTCACATATAGAAATCTATATTCACTTTCCTCAAGTAAGCCTTTCCTCCTCCATTCCTCAAGCTTGCTGTAATAAGTCATCCCTGCCAGACAAAAGTCCTCCTTATTTGATTTGACATAATTGCCAGAGGAAGCCAATTGTGTATAAGCTTCCTGTTTGTATAAATTAATGTCCCATAGGACCACATTGCCCCCTTTATCCGAAGGTTTGATTACAAAACCCTCCTCCCACAGGTATATATATATATAACGGATGAAGAAACAAGAATCCTTTCACTAGGCTTTTCTTTCTGCAAACGACCTAATTTCAACTATACTCAAACGCGCATAGACTTCTTTAAGTTTGTAAGAAAACTAAAACTACAGAAATTCTTTGATGTAAAAAATACCAATCGGAAGGAAATGAGACCAGTTGTCAGCGAGGAACCAGGAAATCTAGATGTTGGGGACATGCAGGTACTTTTTGAATGTCAACAACTCATAAGAGAAGGGGATGGTATGGCTGTGGTAAATTCAGTCAGTCAAGTTAGTCAAACAGATGAACTTTTTTGTTTAGATGTTTTTGACAGCACTACCACGAATTTTAGACCTAAATCGAGTTTCACACCCAATACCCTAGAGATACTCTGGATATATACTCTGACATGGTAATAAAAGATTTAAAGGAAATATCCCTAAACTCTAGCAAAGAATTTTTAAAGAAAGCTTCTGGTTTTGATAAGAAATATGAATCTGTGATGGTTAAAATTCAAAGTAGACAGGACATAGTTGTAAGGCAAGCTTATAAGGGCGGCAACCTAGTGTTGTGGTCCCTTAACGCATACAATCATGAAGCAGCTTTACAATTGGGAGATAGAGAATGTTATTCTGTAGTCCCCCATAGCAATCTAATTGAAATCAAACTCAAATACCAAAAAGACCTTGCACGATGGCGAGGAATTGGGTTGATTAATCAACCAGAGTATTTGTTTTTGAAGGTGGACAACCCAGTGGTACCTATATTATATCTAATACCAAAAATTCATAAACAAAAGGATAAACCACCAGGGCGTCCCATTATTTCTGCCATTGGCAGTCTCTTTGAACCAACCTCCAGATATTTAGACTCATTTTTACAACAGTATGTGAGGGCATTACCCGCTTATATTCAAGATTCAAGGGATTTCTTAAATCAATTAGAGGATATAAGATGGGAGGAGTCTTATCTCCTCATAACTTTGGACGTCGTGAGTCTGTACACAAGTATTGCCCATGAAGATGGTCTAAGGGCGATGAGGCATTTTTTAAATTCGCGACCTATTAATCTCTACCAGCACACTAATATGCTGTTGGAGATGTGTAGGCTATGTCTCACCAACAATCACTTCCTTTTTGGAGGTGATACTTACAGACAGAACAAGGGCACGGCGATGGGCACCTGCTTCGCCCCCAGCTATGCCAATCTACATATGGGCTGGTGGGAGGAGCAGGTGCTCAAAGTTGATTACATTAATGAGTGGAGAGAAAATGTCATTAAATGGATCCGTTTCATTGATGATTTATTCATCATATGGAACGGATCAAGAGAATCGGCACAGAATTTCATTGAAAGCATAAACATAAACAAATTGAACCTGAAATTTACTGAACACATAAGCTCAGAGAAAGTGACTTATTTAGATCTAGAGGTGTACATTGCACAAAATTCAATCCAAACGTGCACTTTCAGAAAACCAACTGCAGGAAATTCGATCCTGCATGCAGCTAGTTTCCACCCAACTAAACTTAAGATGAGTATCCCTTATGCAGAGAATCTGAGAATGAAACGCAATTGCAGTGAGACTACTGCTTTAGGGCAGGCTCAGGAAGCATTGAGCCACAGATTCCTACAAAGAGGATACAAAATGGGAACGTTAAGACAGGCTCAATTGAAAGTAGCAAACATGGATAGAAGTGCATTATTGAAACCAGACATTAAAAAAGTTGAAGAAAAGCGGAAAAATACTGGAAATCAGATCCGCATGATTACTGGTTACAGTACATACCAGGCTAGAGTGAGAGATAGCCTGAGTAGACACTGGCACCTTGTGAAGCAGGATCCTATTCTAAAGGGGAAGGTTACACGAACTCCTTTGTTGACTTTTAACCGTGCTAAATCTATGAGAGATGACCTTTTTAAAACAGATTTTGAAGTGAAGAAAGGTGGAGGTTGGCTTAAAGTGAGCCCAGGCTTCCACAAATGTTTTAAATGTAAGGCCTGTAGACACGGTAAAAATACACAGCAGATAATGTCTCCCCTTTTGAATAGTCCATGGAAAATAAGAAAGCCACTGAATTGTAAAAGTGAATTTGTTGTTTATGTCTTGAAATGTTCTTGCCCAAAGATGTATATAGGAAGCACTATTCATATGGTTCACGTGCGTATCCTGCAGCATCTTAGGGCGATTACTAATAATGACAAAAATTATGTGGTTGCCCGTCACATAAATGAATTTCACAAAGGCAATACTAATGATCTGATATACTTTGCCATTGACCAAGTCCCTAAAGAACAAAGAGGAGGTGATAGGGAAAAGAAATTAAGAAAATTAGAGTCTAAATACATACTCATGTTTAACACAAAAAGTCCTCATGGTATGAACATTGAAGAAGATCTACATATACATTTAAAATAGAGGTATCATTCTCAATCACGTTGATTTTAAATTGTTGTGGTTTTAAACTTTGATTTTAATTATCCTGTGATGAATTGATTGCTCCGTCTCTTGTCTTCTTCTTCTACAAACTACCAAATATAATCGTTTTTAGGACATCTGTTGTATTACAGTGATTATGGGACTCCCCGATATTTTTATACTGTTGCACTAGCACTTTATTGTGATAGCATTGCGATTTTTTGCACAAAGATAGGCACTAGCACTTTACTCTTAAGCATTGAATTGCACAAAGCACTAGCACTTTATGGGTATCGAGTTGAATCTTACTGTTTAATTATGTCATCAGTGTATGTCCCACTTTGATATTATTAAGTCTCTTTTTCTTTTCCCCTGTCTCTTCCGCCCTGGTTCCTGGATGTAAAGGTTACCAAAATGGATTATAAATGAACTACTCATTGAAAATCCCGTTGATTCTAAAATAGGAACGATGGACAAATCAACTATGACAAGGGACTTAGAGTTATATGACTTAATCATGATGTGTGTAATAATGTTACAAATGATTTTGTGTAATGAAGTAGACAAGAGATACATTATTGATAGATTGTTATTGACTACAATGTTATTCTTTTGAAATCTTTCTGTACTTTTTATGGATGTTTTGATTTGAACATAGATATGTAAAAATATATGAAATATTTGTAAATAATTTTTAAATCCAATCCATTTTTTGATTTTATTTAAATGAGATAAATTTGAATATATGAAAGATTTCTGGCACTATGTCATGATAACGTTGTATTGAAGAAATCAACCGCTATGGCAATAATAGTCTGTTGTTTATATCTATTGAGGAGCGAATCATGTGACCCTGTATTTTTTGCTTAAATGGAAACGTTTGGTCCACATTAGATTGTGTGAGCAAGGGATACGTCCCGAAACGCGTTACGAGAGAAAATAAAACCCAAGCCGGACGGCTGAAAGCATCCTGAGTGTCGGTGTCTGATTTTGGAGAAAGTCGGATTTGGTAGCTAATATATATATATATATATATATATATATATATATATATATATATATATTCACTGAAAAAACCATAGGTTTCAGGGACGTTATAGTTAGGAATTGGCATTTAAAAAACCTTAGAAATTCACTGAAAAAACCATAGGTTTCAGGGGCGTTATAGTTAGCTGGACATTTCCCTCATACAAAACCCTAGAAATTCCCCTGTTATAGTTTGTTCAGCTAACTATAACTCGCGCCCCCGCAATGCACTGCTGATGACGTCACATATTACATCACTCATGACATGGTCAGTGACATCACTGATGACATCACTCATGACATCTGAAATGACATCACTGATGACGTCATCCAGTGAGTGTGTGTTTCTGTAAATTTTAAATATGTTTAATATATATATAGGGAAAAACCTATGGAAGAATGATTGGGTGTATAAGTGTGTGAATGGATGATTTAGTAGGTGCGTGACTGACTGTATAAGTGAGTCATTAAATGTATCTTACTGCAGACTAGTGACTAAACTGTGTGAATGTTTGTATCTGTCTGTCTGTTGGTGTATAAGCGGCTGCATGGTTTTGTGAATAGCTATATGAGTGTCTCTATGGGTTATTTATTGGTTGTCTGAGTATCTGTTTGGGTGCCTGAGTGTTTGTGTGGGTGGGGTGTGTGTGACTCTGTGCATACATGTGTGAGTGGGTGATTCTATGGGTGCATGGATTTAAGAGTGCATCTGTGATGGACTGCATGGTTGGGTGAGTGTATGTATGGGTGTGTTAGTGATTGAATGTATATCTCAGTGGTACATGTGTGAGTATCTACATATGTGAAAGGCAGTATATATGTGTGTAAGAGTATATAAGTGGGTATATGTGAGAGTGTGTGATTGTGAGAGTGGCTGTATGGATGAGTGTGTGCTTGTATCAGTGATTGTATAAGAGCGTAAGAATGTGGTACTATTTTTTTGAGTAAGTGAACTTGTGTGTGTATAACTGCATAGGTGAGTAAATGGGAGTGTGGTTAATTATTTGCATGACTGACTAGGTGTGAGAGTACCTCTATGGATGATTGGTGGTGTGTGAGTGTCTATGTAGGTGTATAAATGCATATGATAGTCCTGTACTGAGTGACTGTAAGTATGAGTGACTGTACAGGTGAGTGAGTGGATGTGTGTGTAGATCTAAGAGTCAACGAGTGAGTATGTAGTTATTGGTATTGGAGTATCTATGGTTTTGAGAATGGACGTCTGAAATTTTGATTGAGTATATCAAAGGGTGTGAGAAGATGCACTAATTTATCACATGGATGACGTCATCAGTGATGTCATCAGTGATGTCATTTCAGATGTCATCAGTGATGTCATCAGTGATGTCACTGACCATGTCATGAGTGATGTAATATGTGACATCATCAACAGTGCATTTCGGGGGCGTGAGTTATAGTTAGCTAAACTAACTATAACAGGGGAATTTCTAGGGTTTTGTATGAGGGAAATGTTCAGCTAACTATAACGCCCCTGAAACCTATGGTTTTTTCAGTGAATTTCTAAGGTTTTTTAAATGCCAATTCCTAAATATAACGCCCCTGAAACCTATGGTTTTTTCAGTGAATTTCAAAGGTTTTTTAAATGCTAATTCCTAACTATATCAGGCCTGAAACCTATGGTTTTTTCAGTGAATTTCAAAGGTTTTCTAAATGACAATTTTGAATGTATTAATTGTTATACTGATTTTTTTGATACTGATTTACTACATTTTTTAAACTATTTATTTTTAGATATATTTTTTTTAATTACATTATAATTACATTATACATTACAATACAAAATATACTTTCTCAGAATGAATTACTTTAGTTAAAATACTTGGCAAATAGGCAACAGACTTTTGAGTACAGTAGTTACAGTTGTTGCAATGGGCAACACAATTTCAAACACAAAGCAACATTGAGCTCAATGTGAATTTCTAGTTAAATGCAATTAGTTACTTTATGGATTACTTTTCTAACCACAAGACTGGGTCCTAGATTCAGTCCTTGGACATCTCCTGTAAACAGTTGAGTAAAAGCGCTTTGGTTTCAGTAGTGATTTTTAAGGAATATTATTGTATTTTAAAAGTTGACACTTAGAAACTTTTTCCCATAGAATGACCTGTGTTATCCTATGGCAGAAAATTCACTTAGCAGGTAAGTAGTGTTATCGTTACTTTTTCTTACTCAGTGGTGGATCCTGGATCCAGCACTGGCCAACCTTCTGTAAACAGTTGAAAGAATGTGTTTAAGTCATACAGACGATTTTTTAGGAATATTTTTAGTTTGTGAAAATAGACACTTGGTGAAAACCACACAATGGATTCCTATGGAAGGAAATACAAGTTACTGGTAAGTACGCTTAGAATTACTTTTCAGGGTCAGTGCTGAGCTAAATGATGCAGCCCTGGGTTCTCTCCTGATAACAGGTGAGTAAATCGGAATTCGTAGTTCGGCTGATTTTAGAGGAATATTTGTACAATGGTGAAGGAATGGGGAGGGGCCTGAGGTGACGTGTGCAAACACGCCCTGTGGCCCGTTTTAAGTTGGGGAATTAATTCCTCTTCAATCCTGAGGTCCCCTGGGGGCCAACTAGCCCTCCAGGTACCTCCAGTATGCGCCAGGGAGCTGCATTGCAGAGAGGTATTCAGATGCCACGCCCCTTTTTACAACACTCTGCAACACAGCTCCGTGGCACTTACTGGAGGTACCTGGTGGGCTAGTTGGTCCCCAGGGACCCTCAGGAGTGAAGAGAAATTATTTCCCCAACTTAAAAAGCGCCACAGTGCGTGTTTGCACAGATCTCACCTCAGGCCCCGCCCCCTACCTTCACCACTGTGCAAACGCGCCCCGTGGGGTTTTTTAAGTTGTGGGATTAAGTCCCCTTGAATCCTGAGGTCCTCTGGCGGCCAACTAGCCCACCAGGTACCTCCAGTGTGCGCCAGGGAGCTGCCTTGCAGAGAGGTCTTCAGAAGCCACACCCCTTTTTACAACACTCTGCAACGCAGCTCCGTGGCGCTTAGTGGAGGTACCTGGTGGGCTATTTGTCCCCTAGGGGACCTCTGGATTGAAGAGGAATTAATTCCCCAACTTAAAACGCGCCACAGGGCGTGTTTGCACAGTATCACCTCAGGCCCCGCCCCCTACCTTCACCACTGTGCAAACGCGCCCCGTGGCGCGTTTTAAGTTGGGAGATTAAGTCCCCTTGAATCCTGAGGTCCCCTGGCGGTCAACTAGCCCACCAGGTACCTCCAGTAAGCGCCAGGGAGCTGCGTTGCAGAGATGTGTAAAAAGGGGCGTGGCCTCATTACACCTCTCTGCAACGCAGCCCCCTGGTGCATACTGGAGGTTCCTGGTGGGCTAGTTGGCCCCCAGGGACCCCCAGTATTGATGGGGAATTCGTTCCCCCTCTGCAGACACGCCAGGGGGGGCATTTGCAGAGTGGTGTAAGGAGGGGGCGTGGCCTCCGGCCCGATCCTTTTTTTTCCCCCGCTCTGTTTTTTAGAAGGGGGGCTGTGTAGCCCCCCTTCTTTTTCTTTTTTTTTGGCCCTGGGGACCCCATCCCCCAGGGCCTGCCCCCAATTTTGATTGTTTTATTTTTTTTTTAAACGGGAAGGGGGCCGTGTGGCCCTCCTCCCCAGGCCATAATTTGCCCCGGGGACCCCATCCCCCGGGGCATGGCCCTTTTTAAAAAAAAAAAAAAAAGAAATTTATGGAGGGGGGCAGCATAACCCCCCTCCTGTGCCACCTATGGCCCCGGGGACCCCATCCCCCGGGGCAGTTTTTAACAAAAACATTTTGGGGAGGGGGGCCGCGTGGCCCCCCTCCCGGGCTACTTATCCCCCGGGGCCTGACCTCTGTTGGGGCCGTGGGGGGGTCCCCAATCCCCCTAAGGCCCCGCCGGCTCCCTGCGTCCTGCGGGAGCCGGCATTGCTTTTCCACATGGGGAGCAGCTAACATGCTGCTCCCCGTGTGGAAAAGCAATCGTCTTTGGTATTTGGAAGCGAGAGCAGGTTTCCTGCTCTCTCTTCCAAATACAAAAGCAGTTTGCTATGGGTGGGCGGGAGCCGCGAGGCTCCCACCCTGCCATAGCAAACAGCAGTGTCCCGAGGGTGGGCACCACGGGACACTGCAGGAGCCGGCCCTGGGGGGTGGCAGTCCCCAGGGCCATCATTGGCTCCAGGGGGGGGAGCTGCGCGCCCCCCCCCACTTAAGTTAAAGCCCCGGGGGTGGTGGTCCCCAGGGCTTGGGGGTCCGTAACGGACCCCCTATTTTACATATTCAGTGCCCCGGGGAGGTGGCGGTCCCCGGGGCATGTGGGGTGGCTCGAGCCCCCCCACACAGGTTTTTTTTTTTTTAAAAGCCCCGGGGGTGGCGGTTCCTGGGGCTGCGGGGGGGCCATGAGCCCCCGCATACATTAACATAAGCCCTGGGGGGTGGTGGTCCCCAGGGCTGGGGGACCCCTGTGGGACCCCATTATAAAACCATATTGCCCCCGGGACTTGGCCCCCCCGGGGGCTAAATCTAAACGAAGCGCGGGAGGCCGCGCTTCGTTTTTTTTTTCGTTAGCGGGATGCGCATCCCGCGATTTAAAAAAAAAAAGAAAAATTATTTGGGCCATGGGGGTCCTTGTGGGACCCCCGAGCAGGCATAGGGGGTCAGGGTGTTTCTACCCTGCCCCCTTGTTGCGTTTTGCGTCTTTGTTTTTGTGCTTTCTTGTGCCTCGGTTCTACCGAGGCACAAAATGGCTGCCAACACTTCCTGATTCAGAGAGTTGGCAGCCAATTAGCATTCAGCTCGTGCTCGGGAGGGTTCGGGGAGGGTGCGTGGAGGATCCGGGGATCCTCCGCGGCCATAGATATCACTAACTTTTTTACCTTAATTTTCTCAGGAACTACTGAACAGATTCACACCATTTATGCAAAAGGCACGAGTCTGAACTGAGGACTACCTCTTTGCCAAATTTGGTGTCATTCTGTTCAGCGGTTCGGGCTGTAGCTGCGACAACAGATCCTATGGGAAATTGCATGGGGAAAACGCGTTTGGGACCCCCCTTTTTTCTCGGCCCCCGCTTGACGAATCAACGCGAAACATTCAGGGTAGGAGCGGAGCGGATCTGGCCAAAAGTTTGGAAAATTTTGCGAAGATTCGTTAATCGGCGCCAAAGATATTCCCAATAGAATGTTGCGGATTTCCTATGGAAAATATGTCCTAACTGTAACTATCTACTGGCGACCGCCAGTAGATAATATATCTATATCTATATATATCTATATATATATATATATGCAAAGTTGCAAAAATGCCAATGAGAACGATCACTAGTTAACAAACCATAACACACTTTGTGCACTACAAGGCCCACAATGCAAGGCAGGATATGATGTAACATCATGTGACCGAGACATATACAAAAAGGAAAAAGAAAAAAATGTCCGTTACCCGTGAACAAGGTCTGAGAAGACTGAAACGCGTTGGGTTAACCTGCTTGCTTGCCATGCCATGTTATGGAATTGATTAAATTGAATTGATAATCACACCAGGGAGTGCATGTGGATTTTTCCTGCGAAAGGAACTGGTTCGATATTTATAACGGCTGACTCCGCCGTCTCCACGCTTCTCGCACCGCCTAGAGCACCGGATGCCGTAAACTTGAGTCATCGCTGTAAGATTGGAAACTAACTCGGCAGAGGTGAACGCCGGCAATATCTAACGAAGCAGAGAACAACACGCGGAAACCGAAAGGAGAAAAACGGCCCGAACTGAAAGCCGGAGGGCAGCAGGGAAGGCGGAATCCTCTGATTAGGTGAGTGCGTGACACAAATCTGTTTATTGAAAGAAAAACAAACTATGTAAGCCGGTTGAGTTCCCCAATGGTAACGCACGAACTGATTTGGAAAGGCATTTATCTTTATGCTGCAGACTTTCTGTCACAAAACAGAAGAACGTGGTTACATAAAGGGATCTGGGAGTTCATCATTATATATATTTAAAAAAAAGCAACAACAGAATGGCAACATCAGCAGGTTTAACAATGGAAAAAAGAGAGGCTAAACGTAATGAGATAATGGGCTCTTTTTTTGAAGAACAAACAGCCACGAGCGGTGACAATGGAGCCCAAGTTACACAAAGAAACATCGACATTAAAACCAAAATTAGACTGTGGGAGAGATTATCAAAAAAAGAAATCAACAAATGGTGGGAGGTAACCTCATTAAAAAAGTACCTAGAGGTCAAAAGAGTACCAAGGGGGCTCAGGATCAATCTTATGCCAAACCACCAAGACACAAGTAATGACCTGCTTCACGAATGGGGAGAACACATCCTCGGTTCATCTATGGGCTTGATGGAAATTTTAATAAAACATATAACGAAAGCATTGGAACAAACAACAGCGCAATTAAAGGAATTAGAAACAGAATTGGATAAAATTGAATTAAATACAGAACTACTCAAATTCAAACAAGATCTAGAACGTGAAATTGAAAAACACGAAGAAACAGTACAATTGCGCAAACAGAGAAAATTCCAAAGGGACAAAGAAGATTACGCACTTATGCAAGAAAATACGATGTCCTAAAACAACAGGATAAGTTGGATCTGGTGACAAACATGTCTAGCAGTGGGTCGTCTCTCACTTCAACTGATGTAAGTGAAAAGGAAGGGGAAGTAGGCGGCGCACGCCCCAAATGTAATTTTTTAGCGGAAATGAGACTGGCACTCCAACAGCGAAACTGGGAGAAAAACATGGGGATACAACCAGGAATCACCAGAGGAAGGGGTCGGGGAAGAGGCCGCCCAAAGACAAACAAACCAGAAGAGGGAAGCGCGCCAACAGACCCCAAAAAAACAAGAACATGGACAAGAAGCATGAGACAGAAAAAGAACTAGAAATAGACCAAACACAGGAAGAATCTCAGGAACTTGAAGTAATAAATCTGTCTAAAACAACAATAACAGAAACAGAATGCCAGATTCTAAAAAGAGGTCTCTCCTTCTGTCCTACGAATGAAATAGATATACCCCAAACAAGAATTGATATATACAAATATATCAGAAAACTAAAACTTGCTAAAACCTTTGATGAAAATTCAAAAATAACGGAAAATAAACAACAACCTGAGTTACCAACCATGGAATTGAAGGCAGCTGATGCCCAGCATTTCATCATGTTGATGGAACTAGACAAGGACAACAGCGAACCATCGAACAATCTGGATCTATACTGCGCACAACTGGGGGAAGGGAGCAGCGGAAAGAAATCTAAATCTAAATACAATCCACAATTTCCAACCGGAAATAAAATAGATATCTTTCACGAAGCAGTAGTTAAAGATCTATACCAATTGAACATTAAAAAACACAAATATAATATAACGCTGGAAGAACGTAAGGCCCTGGAAAAACTGAAATCAAATGAGGAAATTGTGATTAAGATGGCCGACAAAGGCGGAAACATTATAATACAGGATAAAAATCTTTATGTAGAGGAAGCCCATGCACAACTCAACAACACAAAGCATTATGAAAGACTGAAGGAGAACCCCACGACCCAAATAAAACATGAATTGGACATAAAATTGAAGGAGTGGAGAGAGAAAAAACTAATAGATCAAGATGAATTTAAATATCTCACAAGTGAAAATCCTATAATGGCAACGATCTACTTCCTCCCCAAAATTCATAAAAATCCCACTAAACCACCAGGGAGACCAAAGGATCGCTTCTAGAACCAATTGCAAATTTTGTGGACAAATTTCTATTCCCATATGTTAAAGGATTAACATCATATCTACGAGATACAAAAGACCTTTTGAGAATACTACAGGACATCATATGGGAACCTACTTACAAATTGATAACAATGAATGTTATCTCTTTATACACCAACATCAACAACAAAATTGGTCTAACAGCATGTAAATACTTCCTCAAAGAACGGAATATCCATTTTACACATCACAATACCATGATTACAGATATGATTGAGTTATGTCTTACAAAAAACGTATTCATGTTTGGAGAAGAAATATATCAACAAAAGGATGGTACTGCAATGGGATTTTCCTTCAGTCCAAGCTACGCATGCTTAACAATGGGCTGGTGGGAACAAAAAGTGGCGTGGAAAACAGAGAATGACCAATATGTGGAGAAAATAGTATCCTGGATGAGATACATAGACGATCTATTAATAATCTGGAATGGATCAGAGGAAGATTTTGATTCATACTTCAACATTCTCAATAACACGGATACCAACTTACACTTTACGTACAACATCAGTAACAACAGAATAGTGTTCCTGGACACAGAGATTTTTATCAAGGAGGAAAAAATACACACAACATTACACCGGAAAAGTACAGCAAGCAATGCAACGTTACATGCTGAGAGTTTCCACCAACCAACCCTAATAAAAAACATTCCCTACGGGGAATTGTTAAGAATACAACGCATCTGCTCAGAAGAAGATGAATGGAAAAAGCACAGTGAACAATCCATACTGAGATTCAAAAAACGAAAATACAGTACAAAAATATTGACAGATTGTCTAAAAAGAACGGAAAAACAAAAGAGAGAGGATATCATCAAAGACAAAAATCCAAGTGATAAACAAGAAGAAAATGTTATCCGGCTGATCACGACACTGTCTACACAATCTAAACAAATTGAACAAATATTACGGAAACATTGGAAGATATTGGCCTTAGATCCCACGATGACCAAAATAGTGGGTAACCACCCTAAAATAACATACAGAAGAGCAAAGAATCTGAAAGACGAACTCGTCCACAGTCACTTTGAGATGAAGAAACAACAACAATCCTGGTTACAACCAAGGGGATTTTACAAATGCTCTAAATGCAAAGTATGTCAAATCGCACGAAATACAAAAGAGATCACAATGGCTAACCGAAAAAAATGGAAAATTAACCAAATGATCAACTGCAAAAGCCAATATGTAATTTACATTATCGAATGCCCATGCAAACTGAAATACGTGGGGAGTACAATCTGTGAACTCAAGAAACGCATTTTAGAACACGTAAGGGCTACAATCAATAAAGACCGCAGCTATGCTGTTGCGGAACACATGGAAAAATACCATGCAAGTGACTGAAAAAAACTAAGCTTCTATGCTGTGGAAACGGTCGGTTGCCATGTGAGAGGTGGCAACCGGGAAAGGTCTCTCCGACAGAAAGAATCGCGACACATCCTTGCTTTCAGAACACTGATTCCGTATGGACTGAATAAAGACGAAGAGATGTACTCACATCTATGAAACAGGACAAAAAGCACATGTAACATCAAATATAATGGACCCCAGTCTTATTTACAATGTTGCCTCTCAAACATCCAGATAGGACAAAGTATATTGTAAACTATCTGTAGAGATTATGAATTTTTAAATACACTGCAAAATTGCATCTATACAATAGCTCTTGGGGAACTGAGACGGTCAATGTAAAATGATTACCCACTGGAGGGTTTAATATTATTAACAAACAAGTGACCTTCACTTCTGCCCACCAGCGGGCAATTGAGCACTATACAATTAAAACATATGAGTTTTCATAATTGACCGTCAGATGAAATCTAAATTAAATTACGATATTGAGACAAAAAGTTCCCCCAGAACTATTACTCTACGATGCAAAGTTGCAAAAATGCCAATGAGAACGATCACTAGTTAACAAACCATAACACACTTTGTGCACTACAAGGCCCACAATGCAAGGCAGGATATGATGTAACATCATGTGACCGAGACATATACAAAAAGGAAAAAGAAAAAAATGTCCGTTACCCGTGAACAAGGTCTGAGAAGACTGAAACGCGTTGGGTTAACCTGCTTGCTTGCCATGCCATGTTATGGAATTGATTAAATTGAATTGATAATCACACCAGGGAGTGCGTGTGGATTTTTCCTGCGAAAGGAACTGGTTCGATATTTATAACGGCTGACTCCACGCTTCTCGCACCGCCTAGAGCACCGGATGCCGTAAACTTGAGTCATCGCTGTAAGATATATATATATATATATATATATATATATATATATATATATATATATATATATATATATATATATTCACCACCAAATATCCAACAAAGGACAGAAGAGCACTCTTTGGGTTTCATACATCATTTATTGCATCCAACAGACACATTTCGGTGATTAGTGCCTTTCTCAATGTTGATTCAATAAAGATTTAGTCAATTTTACATCCATTTCCTTTAAGCTCAGTGCTTCGCTCCTATTGGATGATTCATAGCATACAAAATGCACTTACTTAAGGCATGGGCAAAACATAGAAGTTCGTTTATAGGCACTCTGTCTATCATCATGTCGATAAGTGTAGCTTTGCTGTGCTGTAATTTTATCTAAATCTCCCCGGCCATCACTAACAGGGCCAAGCACAAATGCTGCTCCCATTTAAAATGGGCATGTGCCCAGGTATCCACTAGTGGATAATCTATTGGCAACAGAAGCTTTGGCCTCTCTCATACTCTTTTTGGAACAGGGTTTGGCTCTAATCCACAACCTTCCTTGAAGCATACCCCTACTACCCTCATTAGGTGTGCTCAGCTTTTTCCTTGTTTTGTGGAAATTTAGCTTGCAAACTGAACATTATCTGCGCCATCTTGCCTCTCCCCAGCGCCACGCACAGCGAGCACGCGGCAGCCATTTTTAGGCACCCCACTCTCTCCCCCACTCATTGTCAATCGCCAGCGCGTTCCCCTGACACTGCAAGCATCCCCCGCGCGCCGGCCACCCCCGCTCTCTCATACAGGCCGTAAACCCTCTCCTTCTGCGCGACCCTGCTACGGAACCACATCCGACCGACATCCCATACATGGTCATGCCTCTCCTTTGATAAACCCCCCCTTCCTCTGCGCCCCATTGTCCGACCCGATCCCAGGCCATCACCTAGCCCTGCGGATGCAGTTTATTACCCCTACTGTAAGGGAAACACCCCACATTAAAGGGATTACAGTAGATCAAAGCCCCTACCCCCTGAGACCCGACCGGTTGCACACACCCCCGGGAATTGGCGGAATACCCTGCTGCGCGATAGCCCTCTCCTACTGCGGGTGAGGTGGGAACTTCTACTGTAGCTATGTGTGGGATCGGATCTGAACCGGGGCTTCAGGGGATGTTCTCTCATGCATCAAGGGAATCTCAAGAATGTACTATGTGTAATAAAGCAATAAACCTGTGTATAAGAGACCAGGTCTCAGAGATGCAGTTAGAGCACCTCGTGACGATACCTTGCTGTCTGATCTGATGTGTTCTGCTCCGACGGAATAAAACTTTGTTTCCTGCCTTCCAGTCTCCGGCGCCTGCCTCTTTCATTGGTAAATTATCGAGTGGTATGAGAGGCGATTACCGCCGGGCAAATACTTGAAAGGTTATCGATTGAAACTGCCGCTACCATTTAACAATTGGCGTCCCAAACGTGGGGCCCATCAGCGACACGTGGATCCAGTGGGAGAGGTCCCGACGACAGAGTGAACGACTGCAACGATCGGGAGAGCTCCTGCCCAATAGACCCTCGTCTGGCAGCCGATCATCCGAACTTCACTGGTTCCGAGCAGACCTCTCTCGAGTGATCTACGGTCCTGACTGGGAACCATCAGGAGTGCCGCGGCAAATACGGAGAGTAGAGGACGATCGGGCGCTGGAGGCGGAAGACGAGAAACTGTCCACGCGGTCCGGGTAAGGTCGTGATACACGACAAATTGCGAAATAATTGATTGATTGTTTGAAGTTTTGGAAATACTAGTATTGCTCATTGATTGTTCTCTTTGAGATATTCGCTGTCTACAAACGGGGAGGAGTAGAAATACTCTCTCTCTCTCCCTTTGCAGATAGTGAAGGGTAGGTAACGCAGACTTTTGTCCCCGTTGTAACCCGTCGTGCCTATCTTTATCTCCCCACTGATTGATTGTCCGAACATTGATTGTTTTGAAGAATAGTGCTCTTTGAGATATTCTCTGTTTGCAAATAACGTAGAATAGAAATATTCTGTCTAGTCTTTGCAAATAGTGAAGGGTAGGTAACGCAGACTTTTGTCCCCGTTGAAACCCGTCGTGCCTATCTTTATCTCCCCATTGATTGATTGATTGATTGTCCGAACACTAGTTGTTCGATATTGGTTCTTTGGAGGTATTCTCTGCTTACAAATAACGAGGAATAGAGATATTCTGTCTAGTCTTTGCAAGCAGTGAAAAGATAGGTAGTGCTGACTTTTGTCCCCGTTGAAACCCGTCATGCCTATCTTCTCCCCACTGATTGGTAGTTGGTTCTGCCCGGACCGCTTATTAGAGGTGAACCATCCGGCTCCACTGGAGGGCACCCCTAATAAGGACATGTTCACTAAATATGGACTAGTCGCCGTAGCTTATAGCAAGCTGTGGCATAAATATACCAAGAAGGACCCCGAGAGTCAGTGGCCACTGATGGGATCCTTCGACGACCATAAGATAGAAGCGCTAGAAATAGCTCTGCGTAGCAATAAGACGACGCCTACTATGCTTGACAGTATCGGCATGTGGCGCAAAGAAGCAACGCAACGGAAAAAGAGGGAAGAAGTAAAAGCAGAAAAGGGATTACGAAAGGCAGCCCACCTTGCCGCTAGAAGGTTAGAAGAAGAAATAAAGGAGAGAAGGGAAACTAAACTAAGGCAGGAGTCCGAAACATCAGGCCAGTACGCTGTTAGGACCCCTTCTTTGCTCTACCCTGAGTTGTCCTCCAAGCAGCGAACGAATGACGAATTACTGTTAGGTCCCCCGATCATTTACATGCCCCCTCCATATGCACCCTCCCAATCAGTAGTGCAACACCCACAACCCCCGAACACGAGTGAAAGCAGTACAGGGGCCTCGGTCCTCACGGCCTCCGCGCCGGCTGAGCCTCTTGTACTGAACCCGACGTCGGCTATAACGCTAGATGACCATGAGATGGGAAAGAAAGATTCCACCAGAATGAATCGATTAACAAAGGATGAACGAGCAGGAATTGATAAGATAGTAGGGACACTGGTGGAGCGAAAAGAAAGTGAGGAGTATATAACAGACGTGTATAACTCGTATGCCGACAACCGCAGACGACACTTTGTCGTACGGCTCTGTTATCACACCCTGAATGCATATGAGGATAGATACCACGATAAAGGTCCCGAAGGCTTAGCGGCCCTATATAGGAAGGTAGACATCGGAGAAGAAAGAGAGGGCGACGTGACGAACCTCTTCACTCGTACACTCGAGGTCTACCGACACCTTAAAGAACATAGACAGACCACCAAAGCAGAAACCCCCATAGCGACTAAGCCCCAGGAAGGAAGGGCTGATGCCATGATGCCCATCAAAGAAGCTGCCCCCTACTGGGTCCCCCCACGAGGTCAGGGAACACATGACGACATCAACCACCAAGATGCGAAGGGAAGGGTTGTATATAACTGGGTCTACCAGCCGTGGGACCGGCAAGATATTTTGACCTTTAGAAAAACTCTACCCGACTTGAGAAAGAACCCGACTGCCTTCTACACTGAATTGGGTACAGCCTTAGGCTCAACGATAATGACTTTAGCAGATATCGACTTGTTCTTTGGGCTATGTCTGCCGGCTGATGTGTGGAAACAAATCCGGAAAGTTGACCACGCTGAGCCGTTCGGATATACCTGGGTACAACTCGATACCATAGATAAACAACGAGAACCAGGACAGAAACCCCCGAAAGCCATATTAGAGCTCCCAGACAAGATTGTACAAAAGCTGAAGACTCTAATCCCAGAAAGAAAGGTAGACTGGTCGATAGTGACGGCTTGCCGCCAGAAACCCCAGGAGGATGTGTCTGAATACTTCTCCCGATTCGAGACTGTGTTTTCCGATTACAGTGGCCAAGACATGACCACCGCAACCGGACATCACCTCTTTGTCCAGAATTATGTGAAGGGTCTGTCACAAGAAGTTTCCCAGAAACTACAGACCAGCGAGAGTAGTTAGGCAGCCTCCAAACCCGCAGCAATTCTCCAGATGGCCCAATACTACGAAAACCAGAAGAACGAGAACGATAGGGCGTCAGAGAAGAAGAAAAAGGAACTAAAGGAGAGGGCAATGATAGCACAGTTGCAAGGGGTGACCATAGGAAGGGAACCCCCGAAAGAGAATTACCAACCAACCGCCCCTAGAAAGCTACCCCCTAGAGACCATACACCTACACCCTACAACGGACGGAGAGACTTAGATGGGAACCAATGTGCGTTCTGTAGAGGGTTCGGACACTGGAAATCCCAGTGCCCGGTCCTTCTGGAACTTAACAAAAATAGGGATCCCAGAAACACAGCATATGACCCCAGAAATAGAGGACAGGGACGAGGGCACACGAACGACGCTATCAACGACAGGCCAGGCAGACCAAACACCTTTGATCGCCCCCGACAAAACCAGTGCCAGCAGTCCGACTACGAAAGCACTCATGACTTCGCATAGGACCGCCAGGGGCAAGGGAGGGATCCAGTCGAACTCCGTGTTGACCAGCAAGGTCCTTACGTCACCGCTAAGGTCCTGGGCACGAAATCTCCATTCCTGGTAGATACTGGGGCGACACGTAGCGCGTTATCTAAACGACTGATTCCTAGGGCACCCTTGTCTGGCTCACACGTAACCTCAATAGGCTTCGATGGAACGCCCTCCACTAACCCCTTATCAGCACCAATCTCCTTTGACTTAGACGATAACGTCACTGACACGACCTTTCTGCTCTCCTCCAACACCCCCGATGCTATTATGGGACTTGACTTACTAAAACATTTTCGAGCTACCATCAGATGCTCCCCAGACGGAGTTCGGGTCATCTTGCACGATAACCCAGATCTGTCCAGACCCTGTCACACACGACGTATGCTCTCTATAACTGATGCTGACCTGTCCCTACTTGACACATTACCTTCACATCTATGGGCTAAAACCGACTCAGATGTAGGGCGCATGGTTATTGACCCAGTACACATAACCGTCCGACCGGACGCAGTGCTCCCAAAGCTTCCACAGTATCGGATATCGCCTGAAGGCGAGAAGGCGTTGGTGGAAATCATCGAGTCCCTAGTTGATGCAGGAGTGGTAGAAGAAGTAGTCAGTAATGTTTGCAACAGCCCTATCCTACCCATTGTAAGAAGCAAGGCGAGGGAGATGAGAAAGCATACCGCTTTATTGTTGACTTACGAGAAGTTAACAAAATAGTCATACCTCAGTACCCCGTGGTCTCAGACATCACCACCATCCTCACCCTGATTCCGTCCACTGCCACTACCTTTGCCGTTATTGATCTCAAGAACGCATTCTTTTCCATCCCCATCCACCCGGACAGCCGTTACCTCTTCGGCTTCACCCTAAAAGCCCGTTCATACAGATTCTGTAGGGCACCCCAAGGCTACACTGAGAGTCCCAGCATCTATAGCCAAGCCCTCAAGAGACAACTAGATGCAGTCCAACTACCCGATGGAGTAGTGTTAATACAGTACGTCGATGACATCCTTTTGGCGGCCGACACCACTCCACTTGCAGTCACAGCCACCATTCACCTTCTCCGCTTCCTCGCGGAGAATGGTCACAAGGTCTCCAGGAAGAAATTACAATTCTGCCAACCCCAAGTAACATATTTAGGCCACCTACTATCCAAAGACGGGAGAAAACTTACCCCTGACCGAATTCAGACCATCCTAGAAACCCCTGTTCCCAAAACTCAGAAGCAAGTACGGTCCCTAGTAGGCCTCACCTCCTTTTGTCGGCAATGGTTGCCAAACTTCAGTCTTATCGTAAAACCCCTGCTTTCCCTGCTGGCTAAAGATGTCCCCTTCCCCCTCCCTTGGACACCCGAATGTCAATCCTCCTTCAAAGAATTACGAGACGCCCTCTGCTCAGCCCCAGTCCTAGGAACCCCAGACTACACTAAACCTTTTTCCCTCTACACCCACGAAAGGGAGGGGTGTGCGTTGTCTGTCCTAACCCAGTCCATAGGCCCTAAACAACGCCCTTGTGCCTACTTCTCTGCCACTCTCGACCCCGTAGCCAGAGCTTTGCCCGCCTGCCTTCGAGCAGTGGCCGCCGCCGCTGTCTCTATCCGGCAAAGCGAGGGGATTGTGCTCTCGAACTCCCTCACTGTATTGGTACCCCATGCGGTTGACACCCTCCTGAACCAAACCAAGACTCAACACCTGACTAGCGCACGATTGACCGGTTACGAACTGACTCTGCTTGCACCCCACATCACATTGAAACGATGCACCACTCTGAATCCAGCTACTCTACTACCTCTCCCTGACGCTGACCCCAATGCGTCCCCTATACATGACTGCGTGACCCTCACCGACGAACATACCAAGAGTAGGGTTGACCTCCGAGATACTGCCTTCCCGAACCCTGACGGAGAACTGTGGGTGAATGGCTCATGTATCAAGCTCCCCGATGGCACCACCTCAGCTGCCTATGCAGTCACCACGGCCCGAACAGTTGTTGAGACAGCCCACATCACACAGCGATCCGCACAGGCGGCGGAACTAATAGCTCTCACACGAGCATGCATTCTGGCAGCAGGGACAACCGCAAACATTTACACAGACAGTCAGTATGCCTTCGGGGTAGTTCACCACTTTGGGCTCTTATGGAAAGAGAGGGGATTCCTGACCTCTCATGGCACACCCATCCTGCATGGAGATCTAGTCTCTGCCCTGACCGAAGCAGTCCTCCTACCCACACGGCTGGCCGTGATCAAATGCCAGGCACACAAGAAGGTGACAGACATTATAGGACAGGGAAATGCACTAGCTGACATTACTGCCCGAACCACAGCCGAGAATAGGTCCACGACCCGTATGTACGTGACCAGGTCACAAACTGAGAGATGGAAGGATGCTAGGGAAACGATTAGGGATATCCAACTAGCCAGCACACCTCACGAATTAGCTGAATGGGCCCGGGTGGGATTGAAGGACGATGACGGTTGCTGGCGAACTAAAGACTTGAACAAATGGTTGCTACCAGACTCATACTTGATCCCCATGCTGACCATGGCACACTCCCCCACACACATAGGGTCTGCCCCCATGATCGAACTCGTCTCCAAAGTCTGGCACAACGACAAGATCCCAGACTCAGCCAAACGTCTGGTCCAACAATGCCTAGTATGCCTCCAACACAACCCTGGGAAAGGAACTGCTGTACCCCGGGGAGGGTTTGGGGTCCCCAATCACCCTTTTGAAGTCCTACAAATGGACTATGTCCAGTTAGAAAGGTGCCAGGGTTTGAAGTACGTACTTGTTGTTGTATGTGCCTTCAGCAAGTGGGTGGAAGCCTATCCAACCCACGACAACACCGCTATGACTACTGCAAAAGTACTACTGAAGGAATTCTTCCCCCGATACGGCCTTTGTCGAATTTTGTGGAGCGACAACGGCCCGCACTTCGTAGCCGAAGTTATCCAACTCATCTTAAAAGGGTTGGGTGTAAAACAGAAAATCCATGCGGTCTTCCATCCCCAATCTGCAGGCCTGGTTGAGCGACACAATGCCACATTGAAGCTTAAGATAGCAAAAATAGTCGCCACCACAGGACTAAGATGGCCAGACGCTCTCCCACTAGCATTGCTATCAATGCGTTCCACCCCCACCAAACACCACTTAACCCCCTACGAGGTCGTCTTCGGGCGGCCCATGAACCTTTGGACTGCACCAAAACCAACATCCATCCACGACGTCCCGGACGTCCTCATGTCTGATTATCTGTACAATCTAACTAAAACGTTGTCTGTTATCCATCAGCAGGTGCTGCACGCCATTCCCGATGTTTCCAGGGGCCCCGGACATGACATCCAACCCGGTGACTTCGTCTTAGTGCGTAACTTCCAGCGCACCAAGAGTCTGGAGCCCCGGTGGACGGGCCCCCTGCAAGTCCTGATCACCACCCGAACAGCTCTTCGAGTGGAGGGGAAACGCAATTGGCTGCATGCACACCACTGCAAGAAGGTATCACCGACCCTGACAACCACGGACAACATCACCGCCCAAGAGGAACTTCTGGACAAAGACCGAGCATCCCTGAGCCGCTGCCCGGATACAGAGACACTTGAATTGACTGAATATCCCGATCCCACTGTGCCATCCAAAGAAGGGTATAACTTGCGACGAAAGGAGAGAACTTCGGCTAAGCAGACCACAAACTAAGTTAAAATCTCAGAGCGGTTGCCTAGTCCCCTCAAAGGCCATCAGGAGAGAAACTAAACAAAGTCTGTGGTTCTGCCCGCAACCGAGTTCCTTGAAGGTGATGGAAGCGCCCGACACGAAGATGATGGAAGCAACCGGACGTCCGAAGACCTACTACAAAAACCCAAAGACTGACAGAATACACAGCTCGAAGATTATTATACTTTTCGTCACCCTTCTCTTTTGCCTTCTCCTCATGGTCACCTTCTGGATCATGGAGGAGAGCGCCCCTGCTCATAGGACATTGCTGACCACCGCCCAACCTACCACCATGAAAGAACACCATCTGATCTCACTTTCACCCCAACTCCAAGAAAGACGTAAGGAGTTCTGGAATAACTCTTTTGTGCAGTTGCTCCACCAACACAATCTTGCCGCCAACGCCACTAACTGCTGGATCTGTGGATTGCTACCACATGCCACTGGGCACTCAATCCCTTTCATCCCTTCACCTTTTTCTGTCCATGGTTCCTGCCTCGCCTGGCTGATCCTCCTGCAGGAGAGCTACAAGGACAATGCCACTTCCGGCAAAACTGTGTCACACTTCTACCATGGGTTCTGGCTGAACAAAACTGGAAAAACCTCTGCCCTCTTCTGCCCTCTGAAGTCAAACACTTCCTTCCACCTGGACATCCCTGCCAAAGAACGAGTTGAAATGCAAGTGTTCAACAACCCAGCCAGACCTACCTTCTCTTACCTCCGGAAACGAACGGCCGCCACCCTGACAGTGGCCCTAACCGTCGTCAACATCACTGGATTTGTGTGCCTCGAAGGCCTAGGGGCGCAGCTGGTGGGCCACAGCTCCTGCCTCATCACCCGAACATTGGACTCAGTCGATCCACCCTCCTTTGTTGCCTCCCCGAATATGTACTTCATCTGTGGTACTAAGGCCTACACCTGGCTCCCGAAAGGTTGGGGAGGCACCTGCTACATCGCTTTTGTCCTTCCCCCGACATTTGTGGCTCCAGCAAACCATCACCGACAGAAACGTGCCAAAGACATTGTACAAGCCGACTCCACCGGAGCACAGTTCCTGGATGCAGTAAAGGGACTTGTTCCACTCTGGGGTCCAATGGTAAACAGCCGTGCCATCCGCCACTTAACCCAGGCAGTCGAAACAGCAATGAACATTACAGCTGGCGCCCTCGCCAACAACACCACTGAGCTTCAGGCCGTCCGCCTGGTGGCTCTTCAGAACCGCCTTGTTCTAGATGTGGTTCTGGCTGATCGTGGAGGAGCCTGCCGCATCATTGGGTCCAGCTGTTGTACCTACGTACCGGATAACTCACCCTCAGTCTACAAAGCAATTGAACACCTCCACAGACTTTCCGCAGAGGTCCATCAGGAGCAAGAAGGGTGGTCACTTGGGAGCTGGTTTTGGGACACTATTAAAAGTTGGGGATGGAGGCTGTTTTCATTTATCCTAATACCGGTTATGATACTATGTGGATGTTGCTTGGGGATTCAGTGTCTGCCACCTTTATGTTCGCTTTTTATGAACTGCATCTGCCCTAAGACTTTGAACTTTGAAACAGAGCGGATGAAAGCCCTTTATGAGGTGGAAGTCCGTAGTATTATGGGGATAAACCCGAACTAGACAAGCTGGCGAGATATGTTAAAAGGGAGGACTGTGGAAATTTAGCTTGCAAACTGAACATTATCTGCGCCATCTTGCCTCTCCCCAGCGCCACGCACAGCGAGCACGCGGCAGCCATTTTTAGGCACCCCACTCTCTCCCCCACTCATTGTCAATCGCCAGCGCGTTCCCCTGACACTGCAAGCATCCCCCGCGCGCCGGCCACCCCCGATCTCTCATACAGGCCGTAAACCCTCTCCTTCTGCGCGACCCTGCTACGGAACCACATCCGACCGACATCCCATACATGGTCATGCCTCTCCTTTGATAAACCCCCCCTTCCTCTGCGCCCCATTGTCCGACCCGATCCCAGGCCATCACCTAGCCCTGCGGATGCAGTTTATTGCCCCTACTGTAAGGGAAACACCCCACATCAAAGGGATTACAGTAGATCAAAGCCCCTACCCCCTGAGACCCGACCGGTTGCACACACCCCCGGGAATTGGCGGAATACCCTGCTGCGCGATAGCCCTCTCCTACTGCGGGTGAGGTGGGAACTTCTACTGTAGCTATGTGTGGGATCGGATCTGAACCGGGGCTTCAGGGGATGTTCTCTCATGCATCAAGGGAATCTCAAGAATGTACTATGTGTAATAAAGCAATAAACCTGTGTAGAAGAGACCAGGTCTCAGAGATGCAGTTAGAGCACCTCGTGACGAAACCTTGCTGTCTGATCTGATGTGTTCTGCTCCGACGGAATAAAACTTTGTTTCCTGCCTTCCAGTCTCCGGCGCCTGCCTCTTTCATTGGTAAATTATCGAGTGGTATGAGAGGCGATTACCGCCGGGCAAATACTTGAAAGGTTATCGATTGAAACTGCCGCTACCATTTAACAGTTTGACATTCTTGCACTCTAAATGCTAGTGATTTGGACACTGTGCACTATGTAACTTTCACCATGACACAACCACACATGTCTCCAAGGCGTATACTATTTCAATCAATCAATCGATCAATCAATTAGGGTTGGTAAAGCTCAACTACTCACCCGTGAGGGTCTCAAGATGCTGGGGGGGCAGCTCTGTTAAGTGCTGGGGTCATTCGAAGAGCCAGGTCTTGAGGTCCTTCCTGAACTGGGGCAGTGTGAGGGCTTGCCGAAGGTGGAGGGGGAGGTCGTTCCAGGCCTTGACTGCGAGGTAGGATGTATGACTATGGTGGTATCATCAGCAATGTAATTTGAGATATCATCAGTGATGTCATTAAGAATGTCATTTAACGTGCCATGAATGATGCAATATGTGAGGTAATGAGCAGTGCATGGTGGAAGCATTTCATATATGCATAAATACAACATTAAATAGAAATTATTTTACAGAGCTAATCCACTCTGAATGTTTAAATATTGTATATAATTATGGAAATAATCTTTTTTATAGGTTCGTAAATTGGTGTATACTGTATGATATATCGCATTATGGTTTCTTTAGACTTTGTAGGTGGGGTGTGGGTGTGCTTGGTCTAGACTGAGACTAGTGTGGCATGCCAGGAGGACAAGGAGTAGAGCAGACATTAAGTCATACTGCCAGTGACAATAGCAAAAATGTATGAAGGGAGTGGAGGAGCACTATCATTTGTGGTTGTATAACAAATTTGTAAAACAAGTCAAAATTTTTGGGGCAGAAGTTAAAGTGGGGAATAGGGTTGGGTACTCAAGCAGTACATGTGTTTTCTTGTAAATTATCACATGTGCTTTAATATTATTGTACAGAGCACTATGAGTCAGTGTAGTCTTTTTCTTTCCTCCTTTGAGGAACACCAAAAAAGATGAGTCCCGAAGGAAGAGATTTCTTCTGGTGCCAGTGGTAAATCTTATACGATTGTTTATTTGTACTTTAACTCAACAATCTTACCTATAGTAATGCGCAACATAGCCTTCAGTCAAACAGTATTTTCAGTTTTCTTTATTTTTCTGAACGTTTTCCTAACTTGCCCTTTATCTACTTCAGTTAGTGTCCATATACCTTGCCCAACTCGTTGTGTTTCCCTTTACAGACCCATCTGTTTCTGCAGACTACTTTCTCCAGTATTTTTTGTTTTTCTCCTCTTTACCCCTTTTCTCTTACTGTGCCATCAGTGTCTCCCTTGCTCCTCTTACATGTCTCCTCTCAAATTCCTTCTCCTTCCTTTAATAATTGTTTTACAGATCCTTTCCATGCCATTTCCTCCATTAGTAAAACTTTTATAGTGCTACATTTCTGATTATTGAATTTTACAAATGTAGACGTACACCACTGAAAGTGATACTTCGGCTAGCAATAAATTCAGATTTCTTAGGTATCCATTTTTCTAGTGCAAATACTGTGGTGGGTAGTGATAGATTACTCATTGAGTGCATGTTGTTGGATTCTAGGCCCTGCAAAAGCTGAAAATGAGGAAGAGGGCCACGACCAGCATCCTGTGCTTAAGGGACAAAAGAGACAGAATTTGGCTGCTGCGATGAGTGATAAGCCAAATTCCTTTTCTCATTTACAAATGCTGCATTTGTTAAGCTATTCCTGCATTACTCCTAAGCCCAATCTATGTTTCTGTCGCCCCCTCTCTGTCATTTAAATTAATTGCCCATCTTAATTAATTTTTAATAGGTAGAAAAGGAGTGTTGTCCAGTGCCCCTTCCCACCCGTAACTACCGCCTCCTATCCCATCCAACGCAATCCTGGCACTTGCCACATTTCTCTCTCATCTTCTTTTTATGTTTATTCCTCTTATGCCATCTTTTACACTGGTCTACCTTCCATTAAACACTCAAACAATCTGTCGCTAAACCTAAACCCAACTAAATCACTGTCCTAAAAAGTCAACCTTACCTAACACTTATTTGCTCTCTAAACCAGGAATAATATTTGTTGCACTGGTAATCTGAATTAGGGGTGAGGGTGGGCTCTGGGAGAGTGGGAGCCTGGTAGGAACTCAGGAGTAGGGAAAGAGTAGGGCTACTGAATTTATTGTTATTATGTGCCAATTATTGTCCAAAAATCATGCAGTCCACCAGGTTATAGTAAATAAATGTGCCAACGTGTTTGATGGCAATTTATAGTGCTTTGCAGTCTAGTCATTCTTTTTAAACACACGTTTAACCAAGTGTCTAGTAAAAGTTTCACCCCATATTATAATTTATTTAAACCTTTCAATTTTTTTCCATTTGATCAAACTTAGTTTTTTAATTATGAAGGAATTGTGGAATAATGAATGCAAAGTACTGCAAATAGTAATTATATGAATAATGTGTCAAAAAAAGTCACAGAGTCACGGAATCACATACAAATATTTCCAGTGTCCCTAGAGAAGCAGTACGCAGTGTGCCTTACTTTCTGACTATACAAACATGTTTGCAATAAGTTGTACAATTAATGTTATTTTCTTCTTTGCTCACAAGATCAGGTTGCCCCCTTCAGAGGCCTAGCCAGGCAGTCCAGCTCCAGTACTACCAAGGAGGATGGGTACTGGCGGGAGATGGCCACTCAGCTGCACTTCCAGATGATGGAGGCAACAGCGGTGGCTTTCTGTCAGCTGATGATACTGCAGGAGGAGTAGGAGGAGGCAGCAGAGGTTGTCGCTTCTGCAAGTGTCCCTCTGACAGAACTAAGGGCAAGGCACCATCGCCCCAGCCACCGCAAGTGGACCATCTCAAACAGCAGCTACAACCAATCAAGAGCACAGGGGACATAACAAAGGTCAAAAGGGACATTGTACATAGACTGGAAATTCTATGTCAGGACTGGAGGCGAGGATTATGCTTTCTATTCTTCACTTTATTACTCAGCAGCCAATATTAAACAACAGACTACATTTCCCATCAAACCCAGGGAAACTGTAGTCAACAAAAACAACCAATCAACAATGTCCTTAGTCCACCAATCAGGGTCCTCCAGCACCCATGTAGTCCTCTCTCACTGGCCCGTCCTCCTCTTTCTTTGCTTTTCAGCAGCAGAGTTAAGTGCTTTTCTCATTCCTCTCAGTGTATTTGTGCCTGTATTAAATTTTTCAGAAAGTTTCAGCGCTGCATGCATTCCGCTATGTGCGTATTATCTACATGCTGATTTGGGTCTTTGTACTTGTATTGCGTGTTCTGGGATGTGCGACTTATTTGCCGGTTGATTTGTTTGCTTAAGCATTTCCAGAGGGTGCGTGTTGTCCTCGGCCGTACGGCCTGCTCGCTTAGCGTGTGCATGACGCGGCAGCGCCCGCATTCGCGTTGTTGTCATTAGCTTTTCTATGGGCGAATGCCCGCCCGTTGTGTAGTTTGAGCTGCGGGAGCTTCCGCTCCTACGCGGCTCGTCTGGTGTGTCCCGTACTCCTCCGCCCGTCAGGGGGCACGTCGGGAGTTTGACGGTGTGCGTATTTTAAACCCTGAAGGGTCTGTGCAATGCGCCGTAGTTGGGGACTTTCTGGCCTGAGGAGATTACGCGAGCAGGCCGCCTTTCAAGTGCGTTTCATTTCCGGCGGCCCCTCGCTGTAACCGGCACGCTCCATTAGGCATTTGGTGGAGTCCTGTACTTTCCTTATTTTCTCATGCCCTTCTGAGTCTGTATTGCTGCGCACGTTTAGCACTATTGCACACCTAATCCCAGGCCAGTTTGCAGAGTGTATTTGATTGGGTTTTTCACCAGACGTTGGTGCCCGGGGTTCTACCCCCCTTTTCTTTACTGAATTGCAAGTTTTCTCTCCCTAATACATGGCTGACACCCAGCCCTTCCTTAACTGGAGCTTTGCCCTCCTCTTAAGTCTGACACCCAGACCTTCACAAGAATTCCACCTCTCCCAGCTGGGGTCATGGAGTACGAATATGATGACGATGCCTATGGAGGGGATGATGCCCTGACCAACCTCCAATGGGACAAAGACTTTCATGAGGCGGTGGACACCTCTATCTATCGGGCTGTGGGGGAAGCAATAGCTCCCTTAGAAGACCGGCTTATGCAGCGCATTGATCAAGCACTGGCGTGATTTGCGAACGCCCCGCCGGCTGCTACTGCCCGCCTGTGGTTGTTCCTGTGACTTCTCCTCCACCGGCCAAATGCGCACGCGATGCTTTCGACAAGCTTAAATAAGCTTTTCTTGCTACGCAGCCCGACTTGCCACAGGGGCCTCCCCCTGTTCTTCCCCCTCCCTCGGGTGCAGCTGTTCCGGTCCCGGGACCCTCTATCTCATCTGATCCGCCCCATCGCCCGACATTTCAGACATGTTTGATCTGGATGAAATCATGTACCCCCGTTCCTCGGACTGGGCCCCAGTGGACAAGGTGGCAGAGTATGTGGCGCAACAGATCAGGAAGCCCCTGGATAAGGACGCTCATAACTGCCTGAGAGCAGAATGCCCCCGGCCCTCTTTGGAGGTTAAGGTTGCCCTAACTCCGGAAATAGACAACCGCATAGCGACTTTTCTGCAAACGTTTATGCAAGACCCCAAAAAGGGTATTGATAGGTCCTGGCGGGCTTGCTAGGACAAGCTTTTGGATGTTCTTGGCCTTCTGACCAAAATTTTAGACATGTCAGAGGAAGCAAAGTCTTCAGGATCCCTCATCTCCCCGGAGTCCCTGTCAGGTTGGGCCCAGAGAGCGATAGTATTCCTGGGGAACCCAAACTGCGTGATTTCAACAGAGCGACGTCGCTCTCTACTAATAAAAGTCGACCCCAAACTGGGGGACCTTGCAGACTCCAAAGCAGGTGCGGTGGCCCAGGGTGGTTTATTTGGAGAACCATTTGTGAAGAAACTTGGGAAGTTCGTGAATACCACTTCTCTCGATAGGGCTCAAACTACCATCCGGAAAGTCTTCCCCTGGGTTTTCAGGGGGGCCGGTCGAGGCAGGGGCCGCTCGTCCAGCCGAGGCACCAGCAACCAGCCTCGTGGGCAAGGCTCCGCAAAAGGACAGTACCAGGATCAGTCCTGTTTTGGTAACTTTTACCCGACAAGAGGCAGAAGAGGCAAAGGTCGAGGCATCAGAGCAGCTGCTTCCTCTTCCAACGGTGAGTCTACTCCCTTCTTCCCATCTATAAATAGGGGGGCGGCTGGGGAATTTTTTCTAGGCCTGGACTTCTGTCACGGGGGATCAATGGGTCCTTCAAACCATTCAGGGTTTTCACATAGAATACCTGGGTGTTCCTTCGCTGCGCATCAGGCCGCTCCCTCTGCAGTTCTCTCAACAAGACTCTCTGCTCGTAGACACAGAGGTTTCTTCTCTTCTCGCCAAAGGGGCCATAGTTCCCTCAGAACTTCACCCTCGGGTTTCTTGAGCAACATCTTTCTCGTCGACAAAACGGAAGGGGGAAATTGCCCGGTTATCAACTTAAGCAGCTTCAACAAGTGGCTGGTGTACCACCACTTCAAGATGGAGGGCATTCATCTTCACAGGGATGTGCTCTGTCCGAACAACTGGATGGTCCATCTCGACTTGAAGGACACCTATCTGGTGATCCCGGTGTATCCTCCCCATCGTCGGTTCCTACAGTTTGTGTGGCGGGATCAGGTTTTCGAGTTTACAGCCCTGCCGTTCGGTCTCTCCTCCGCCCCTTGGTGTTTTACCAAGGTCTTTCATCCAGTGGTGGAATGGTTGAGAGCTCGCGTCGTTCGGATGATTGTCTACCTCGACGACATCCTTATTATGGAACCTTGTCCTCACTGGCTACTTCAACATCTTCAGATGACAGTAAATCTTCTCCAGAACCTGGGGTTTGTCATCAACGACTCCAAGTCTCTGCTAGTTCCTTCTCAAACTATGACATTTCTAGGCTTCCTAATAGACTCGCGTGCCTCCACACTCAGTGTTCCTCTTCGAAAGGCTACGAAGATCAGACACGAGTTACGCCACACCCTGTCCAGAGCTCAGATTTCTCTCCGAGATCTGGCTCGCCTAGTGGGGTTGCTCTCGGCCTCCATCTAAGCAATCTTCCCGGGACCTTTGCATTATCGAGCCTTGCAGCGTCTCAAAGCTTCTTACCTTCAGAAAGGGTTTCCCTACTCTCACAAAGTGGACCTCTCGGAGGAGGCCAAGGAGGAAGTGCGGTGGTGGCTTCACCACATGGAAGCTTGGAAAGGAGGAGCCATTTTCGGCTCTGCTCCAGTCTTAATTATAGAGTCCGATGCCAGCAATCAAGGCTGGGGTGCCAGGTGTGGCGAGTTCTCTACCGGAGGGTTGTGGTCACAAGCCGAATGCGGTTTGCATATCAACTGTTTGTAACTTCTAGTGGGTTCCTTCGCGGTCCACTGTTGGACAAAAGACAGCATTCAGACATCCGTCCTCCTGAAGATGGACGATGTCTCAGCGGTCCGGTACATCAACCATCTGGGGGGTACCAGATCCAAAGCTCTCTCCGATCTAGCCACCAGTTTCTGGCATTATTGTCTGGACCATCATGTCTCGGTGATGGTGGAATACCTCCCGGGCCGCGAGAATCTTGTTGCTGACTTTCAGTCCCGCAACTTCAGGGATGCCAGTCTCTGGAAGTTGGATTCCGGAGTGTTCCTCCAGCTGAACGACCTCTGGGGGCCTTTCTCGATCGATCTTTTTGCCTCCCGGTTGGACCATCAGTTGCCACGTTATGTCAGTTGGAGACCGGATCCTCTGGCGGTGTCCACGGATGCTTTTCTCCAGGATTGGGCTCCGGAGGTGGGCTACGCTTTCCCGCCCTTTGAGATGTTGACCAGAGTGACTGCCCAAGTCCGATACCAGAGTGCAGAGCTGATAGTCCTCTCTCCTCTGTGGCGATCTCAGGTTTGGTTTCCGGTTCTTCTGGAACTTTCCTGGTATTCTCCAATCCTACTCCCCCTATTTCCTCAGCTTCATCTCAATCCCGACGGCGATCCCCATCCTCTTGTCTTGCTCCACTCGCTGTGGCTAGTTGCGTGGAGGATTACCGGCGACGGTGGAAAATCCCGGGTCTTTCGGCGATAGCTGAAGACCTCATGTCCAAAGCCTGGGCTGACAGCACCATCAAGCGCTATAGATCCGCTTGGGGCAGATGGTCTCATTGGTGCGAAGGGGTTTCAATCCTGTGGATACGGATGTAGTGCACATTTTGAATTTCCTGGTGCACTTGGCTACCACCGGCATGGCTTATCGTTCCATCAATACCTTTCGCTCTGCGATTTCATCAGGCCACGTCTTCATTGACAGATCCTCCATGGGTGAGCATCCTTTGATCTGCAGACTTCTTAGGAGGATTCGGTTATCCCTACCGCCGGAACCCCGGTACTCTTCTCTGTGAGAAGTCAATCACGTTTTGAATTTATTCCTGTCATGGCAACCGAATAGGTTCCTGTCCAGGAAAGAGCTGTCTGCCAAGTTGGCCATGTTACTGTGTTTGGTCTCTTGCAGACGGGTCTCAGACGTTCGGGCTCTGGACGTCTCCTCTAGGATTTTCACTCCTTCTGTGGTGACTTTCACCATCCACCGGCGGACGAAATGTCATACCAGAACGGTTTCTTATCTGGAGTTTCCGAACTCTCTGAAGCTCTGCGTAGTTTGCTGTTTGAAAGCCTGTGAGGAAATGACCGAGGAGTTCCGCCCCCGGGAGAACGTCAGCTTCTCCTATCTCTCCGTAAGCCTTTCAGGGCAGTCTCTTCCCCGACCATTGCTAGATGGGTCCGGTGGGTCATACAGGAGGCTGGTATTAGCCTTCGGAATTTTGGAGCCCACTCTGTCAGAGGGGCCATGGCTTCAAAAGCATTTGGCTTGGGCGCCCGCTTAGAGGATATCCTCAGTGCGGCTGGTTGGTCTTCGGACTCTACCTACAAAAGGTTTTATTTCAAGCCTGTGCTGGATATGGCTCACCGCGTGGTGAGCAAGCTTTGAACTAGCATAATCCTCGCCTCCAGTCCTGACATAGAATGAAAAATGTCCTAGCTAACATAACGGAAAGTTTCAATTCTATTAAGGACTCGGAGGCGAGGATTATCCAACCCTACAGACCATTCCAGGCTGCCCGCCCCGTATGTCAGTAAGCAGTGCAGTTTTGGAGTGTTATTCTGTGTTGCTGGGTGGACTTGGAAATTTCATGTGGTAATAATGATCTTTCATCCTGTGGTTTTGTGCAGGTATTTGCTGTTCTTGAGATGTTCCGATTGCAATTTTAATTGTCTGCCATGCCATGTTGTTGCTGACAACTGTTTTCCTTCGTGAATTGATGGCTCCTTTTGCCTCCGTGGGTCGGACTCTAATAAACAGGACCCCTGAGGAGTTTTGGCCGTGCTTACTTCGCGCTCAGAAAGAGGAGGAAGGGCCAGTGAGAGAGGACTACATGGGTGTTGGAGGACCCTGATTGGTGGACTAAAGACATTGTTGATTGGTTGCTTTTGTCCACTACAGTTTCCCTGGGTTTGATGGGAAATGTAGTCTGTCGTTTAATATTGGCTGCTAAGTAATAAAGTGAAGAATAGAAGGCATAATCCTCGTCTCCTAGTCCTTAATAGAATTGAAACTTTCTGTTACGTGTGCTAGGAAATTTTTCATTCTGGAGCGGCATTTTGAGTAGAGAGAAAAGTGGCCTTGTTGCACCTGGTATGGTTAGAAACAGTTGGGGAAGGGTTAGGTTAGTTAGTTGTATGTACGTTTGAGGATTTAGAGAGAGGAGCGGGCCTGTTGTGGGTGTGTATAGTTGGGGAAGTGATAGGTTTGTTCGTTGTGTGTATTTGTGAGGGTTTAGGGAGAGTGGTGGGCGTGTTGCAGGTGGGGTGGGCTTTAACAGTTAGGGAAAGGGTAGGTTTGATGTATCTTTTTGAAGTTTTAGGGAGGGATGGATCAGTAGTGGGTGATCTGGGGGTTATTTTCTTGTTTAAAATAAATATATTTTTTTATGACGTATAGGTTTTTTAATATCGTTACGGGTATTAGTTGTTCCGTTCGTTGTACTTTTTACTCTGTCATCCCAATAAGTTGAACAAGGATGCTCCACCTATCTACCCTCAGAGCAGATGCTGATCTCTGAACCTGACCAATCAAAAAGAAATTGCCCAATTGTTTGGCCTCATCACCCTCTCTCTAGTCTACTCTCTACTTGACTTGAGATCCCTTTCCAGGCTAAACCCAATGTAGGCCTCCACTGCACCCTCTTGCAATACGTGTTGGAAAACTAATGATGCATTACCTTTGCCTCCCCCTTCATGACCTGATGTCACCTGAGAGCATCCAACCCTCCTGCCAGCCAGTAGCAGAACTATCTGTGTACTGCTCTACCCTCTGCACCTAGTCACAACTCACTACTAAGAATTAATACTACTTACGACAGCCCATGGAATACACGAGGTGTGTTTATATTATGCATATTGCAAACCCTCTCCAACCCTGAACCTAACCACTCCCTCCTTCTAGTTCTAACCTAAGTAGAAAGGTAAGACTTGCTGTATAAGAGGTGGATGATGTAGTGCTGTCTCCAAAGGCACTAACTGTAGGTGGCCCTAAGAGGTCCAGGCAGGGAAGACATCACAGGAAAAACAAGATTCTTCTTATTCAGAATGGAGCAGGTGACCCAGCAAAGAAGGATTTAAAGTCTGCAATATGAATCAAAAAGAAAAACAGAGTGAGTGGAAAATCCATGACAAAGACCGACATAAATCAACACAGTTTAAACATTCAGAGTAATTTACTTAAATAAGTGCAATCAAGTCTTTTGAGGAGGTTACTTCACAATGGAGGGATCCTCAGGTACAATAATTCTCTGTGGGGTGTAAATAGTGGAACAAGTATATAACTGCTTATCTCTAGCCAGCCATGGTTAAAATGTATTTTCTGCAGTATGATGTGTCTTTCTGGTCTAGGTAAAGGGGATGGTGTGTTGGGGAAAATAAGTAAATTTTTGTAATCTACCGCTATACACAACATCTACCCAGTGTGAGATCTGTTGATGATGGAACTAGATAATAGCACAAGAGTTTTCACAACCTGGTGGAAGAGAGTTAGGGAATCAATGGGAAGGGAGAATTAGGGAAAGCTTTGGAATGAGACAAACACAGCATTCAGAAAGTCCATAAGCACATCACATCTGTCATGGAAAAAAGATGAAAGTTAGGTTAACCTACTCAAACAGTCTCTAGCAGCTAACAGACTCCCAAGTTGGTCATGGTTATCTATGCTGGAATCAAAAATGGTAACAATGGGGCCATGGCCAAGTGGCGATCCAGCATGGCCGCGTAGACCAGAGCTCCGCTGCCCGACCTTCCCTATCCGTCTATCCGTCGCACGTATCCGTGCCACCTGAAGGTGGGAATCCTAATCGGAGGGTTGAAGAACCCATCCACCCCGCTCCGGCCCGCATCCGATGCCCGGGGCCGGTGCTGCCGCAGTCTGCGTAGTGAGGCCTGTCCGTTGGCCTGGAGCTGCGGAGCACAGTGCAACAGAGAGCCGAGGCGGGTCTCCACACAGCTAGACACTCCCCGCATTGATGCAGAGTCTGGTTCTGCCTGCCGCTTCCTGAGACGGCGCGTGGCCGAGGGAGCGGTGGCACCCTGCTGGGGCCTCGTCTACACCTGGGGCGGAAGCGGCGGGATTGTCGCGGTGCGGCCTGCTTTCCAGCCTGAAGCCGGGACCCACAGTGCGGCGGGAAGCCGAGGCGTGGCTCCGGAACACGCGAGACCCTCCGCGTCTGTGCGGGGCTTGGACTGCTGCACTGCCCCGGGAGATTGAAATGCCACAGCTACGCGGTGAGTGCCCATCGGTGCCTCTGCGGTGAACATCCGGCCCAGTGAAGACACCCCCAGCAGGGGGTAGGGCCCAGAAGCGGCACGGCGCATGACGTGTGGGGCTGTGTGCTGGTGAGCAGTGACACAATTACATGGGCGCCAGAAACGGTAACCCTTATACCCCCCCTCCCTTCTGATGCAACCTTCTGTTGTGGCACGTACTGAGGGTGAGGAGGGAAAAGCTAGCTTCCCCATAATGTATCGGGACTACCAGCAGACGCTGGTGTGATACAGTGGCCTATTGGCGGCAGTGCGGACTGGGACGCGAGCCCCCCAAAGTCATATCATCATTGGGATAAGTGGACGTGGCGCACTCTCCTCTCAAACTTCTTGAACGCAGCGCTGGGGGACATTCCCCTTTGGGGAGGTGCACTGGATTCAGTGGGACCTGTATCTTGACCCTGCAACCCGGACACTGTTTGTGTGACATTGCTATCTTGAGGTGCCTCCGTGGGGGATTTGGACCCACATTGCCCCTCCTACATCTGTGCCACTGGAGTCGGAGAGACCGTTGGCTCTCTGGCTGGGGTGACACCGCCGGGGGCTTTGGTGGACGCACTCCCTGAAAGCAACCAGCTCATCAGCCGGGCGGCGTCATGGATCTGGGCAAGGGCTCTGGTGCCTGGGGGCTCAAGGCAGCGCAAACAAATAATTTGGACCGGTACACGGTCCCCAAAGACTTGCAGCAAAACCGACTGTCCGGAGGGGCCTCCCAGGGGGGCGCAGGAGATGAGGAGCAGGAAGTATCCCTGAAAGATGTCATGGAGGCGATCAAAGGGGTAAAGACCTCCCTGGAGCATAAGATGGACACCATGGCAATTGATGTGAATCTTATCAGGGCAGACTTAGGGAAACTAAACGAAAAGGTCAAACAGGTAGAGATCACCACAGCAAGCTTGGTCTGAGATGTCGCCCCTCTCCAAGGAGAGGTTTGTGATCTTCAGGACTCCCGTAAACTCATGGACCTAAAACTTGACGATTATGAAGGCCAACTGCGACGTAATAACCTCCACATCCTGGGTGTTCCGGAAAAAGCCGAAGGTCAGTCCCCTGACCTGATTGTGGAGGACCTAATTCTGAAGCATCTTCAACCCAGGGGTCTCAGCAAGTACTTCGTCATTGAGCGGGCGCATAGGGTCCCGGGCGACCGTCCCAGACCGGGCGCTCCCCCACGGCCGATCCTTGCCAGGGTTCTCAACTTTCAAAACAGGGACGTCTTTCTCCAGAACTCCAGGGCGGGGTTCCCGCTCCATTTTGAGAATGCGGACATCACCACTTTCCCAGATTTCACGCAGCGGGTGCAGAAACAAAGGAGGTCCCTCCTCTCTGTGGAACGAATGCTTCGTGATAAAGGTCTGAAGTATGCGATGCTCTTCCCAGCGCACCTCCAGGTTGAGGCTGATGGGTAGGCCTGGTTTTTTGACCGCCCGAAGGTAGTGGCAGACTGGATTGAGCACCGAGGAAGAAGAAGCCCGGGTGACCATGCCGGAGGAGAGAGTGAGGACGTCCGCCCACCCTGAGAAGAGTTCCGCAGTGACATTGGGTACCGGGTTGAGTGTGTTGGGCGCGGGGCAGGGGTGTGGTGGGGGGGTTTGGGTAGGAAATCCTGTGTGAGATCCTTAATCTCTGTGGTCTCCCACCTTTTTGTAGACCTGATACATCTAGTTTGATGAGGTGACACATTTGATTGTTGGGGCCAGGGAGGCAGAGCGCTCTATTTTTCCCCCCCTTTTTTTTCTTCTACTTTTAGTCTTTCCAGGGCGACAGGCACTCTGCAAGTTTTCTATGGGCAGTTTCAGGCCCAGAGTGCAGGGAAGCAGAGAGGGGGTTGTTGGGTTTTGGTGTTTTGTTTTGTTTTGGTTAAACTCAGTGTACCAGCATCGTTTATTGTTATTCCTGCAGAGGAGGTGAATATGCACGTGGTTGCTCCAGTGATGAGAGCAGAGATATCCCCGAACCAGATATGGCGACACAGGGTGACATAGGGATTGAGGTACTAAGTTAGAATGTCAGTGGGCTGGGGGACAAAATCAAGAGTAGTGTCGTTCTTCAGTATGTCAAGCGTCAGGCCCCAGATGTTGTTTTACTTTAAGAAACCCATCTCATTGGTAATGCATGCAAAGCCCTACATAGAGGGGGCTACACAATTTTGGCTCATGCGGGATTCACCTCCAGCTCGTGGGGGTGGGTATTATGGTGAGGAAGTCCCTTCCCCTAGCGGTGCAATCAACCTGGGTAGACGATCGGGGACGGTATGTAGGGGTCTCGGGCACTTGGGAGGGTCACCACATCACACTACTATCGGTTTATGTGCCGCCTGGCCTCCAGGCCACCACCTTCAGAGACCTAGGGACCATATTACTTACAATCCCGGAGAGTTTGTTGATATTAGGAGGAGACCTAAACTCAGTGGTTTCGGGTGAGTTGGATCGGCATCCTTCCCAAGTTCTTAACCCTGCGGCAGGTTGGCTTCCTGATTTTCTTGAGACCTTAGGGCTGGTGGATGGGTGGCGGACTTATCATCCCAACACAATACAATACACCTTCCACTCTGGGTCACACTGGAGCCTTTCGCGTATAGATATTTTCTTGATGCCCGCATCATAGGCGGCCCATATCCATGAGATCAGGCACTTAGCTAGAGGTATTTCCGACCACTCACCAGTCTGGCTTCACATGGTCCTTAACTATAAACAAGTGGGGCGGGTGGCCCCCATCAACCCATGGTATTTTAGAGACCCCAAGATTCGTAAAATGCTCCTCATAGCAATAGATAACTATTTTATGGATAATGAAGGGTCCGTAGATTCCCCACAGGTGTTGTGGGAAGCCTTTAAAACAGTGATTCGGGGTCAAGCCCTCTCCCTGATTTCCGGTAAGAAGAAAGACCGCTATAGAGAGATGGTAGCCATTGAAGCTGAACTTAGCCAGCTAGAAACTGATCTGGAATCGGAGGTCACTCCGGACAAACTTCACTACTTAAAACTTCGACAGCAAGAATACAGCGCACTGGCTACTGACCAGGCTAAGGCCTTGGGTAGAGCTGTGCAAGGGCGGATATATGAAATGGGATGTCCCCTTCCCCCTCCCTTGGACACCCAAATGTCAATCCTCCTTCAAAGAATTACGAGACGCCCTCTGCTCAGCCCCAGTCCTAGGAACCCCAGACTACACTAAACCTTTTTCCCTCTACACCCACGAAAGGGAGGGGTGTGCGTTGTCTGTCCTAACCCAGTCCATAGGCCCTAAACAACGCCCTTGTGCCTACTTCTCTGCCACTCTCGACCCCGTAGCCAGAGCTTTGCCCGCCTGCCTTCGAGCAGTGGCCGCCGCCGCTGTCTCTATCCGGCAAAGCGAGGGGATTGTGCTCTCGAACTCCCTCGCTGTATTGGTACCCCATGCGGTTGACACCCTCCTGAACCAAACCAAGACTCAACACCTGACTAGCGCACAATTGACCGGTTACGAACTGACTCTGCTTGCACCCCACATCACATTGAAACGATGCACCACTCTGAATCCAGCTACTCTACTACCTCTCCCTGACGCTGACCCCAATGCGTCCCCTATACATGACTGCGTGACCCTCACCGACGAACAGACCAAGAGTAGGGTTGACCTCCGAGATACTGCCTTCCCGAACCCTGACGGAGAACTGTGGGTGGATGACTCATGTATCAAGCTCCCCGATGGCACCACCTCAGCTGCCTATGCAGTCACCACGGCCCGAACAGTTGTTGAGACAGCCCGCATCACACAGCGATCCGCACAGGCGGCGGAACTAATAGCTCTCACACGAGCATGCATTCTGGCAGCAGGGACAACCGCAAACATTTACACAGACAGTCAGTATGCCTTCGGGGTAGTTCACCACTTTGGGCTCTTATGGAAAGAGAGGGGATTCCTGACCTCTCATGGCACACCCATCCTGCATGGAGATCTAGTCTCTGCCCTGACCGAAGCAGTCCTCCTACCCACACGGCTGGCCGTGATCAAATGCCAGGCACACAAGAAGGTGACAGACATTATAGGACAGGGAAATGCACTAGCTGACATTACTGCCCGAACCACAGCCGAGAATAGGTCCACGACCCGTATGTACGTGACCAGGTCACAAACTGAGAGATGGAAGGATGCTAGGGAAACGATTAGGGATATCCAACTAGCCAGCACACCTCACGAATTAGCTGAATGGGCCCGGGTGGGATTGAAGGACGATGACGGTTGCTGGCGAACTAAAGACTTGAACAAATGGTTGCTACCAGACTCATACTTGATCCCCATGCTGACCATGGCACACTCCCCCGCACACATAGGGTCTGCCCCCATGATCGAACTCGTCTCCAAAGTCTGGCACAACGACAAGATCCCAGACTCAGCCAAACGTCTGGTCCAACAATGCCTAGTATGCCTCCAACACAACCCTGGGAAAGGAACTGCTGTACCCCGGGGAGGGTTTGGGGTCCCCAATCACCCTTTTGAAGTCCTACAAATGGACTATGTCCAGTTAGAAAGGTGCCAGGGTTTGAAGTACGTACTTGTTGTTGTATGTGCCTTCAGCAAGTGGGTGGAAGCCTATCCAACCCACGACAACACCGCTATGACTACTGCAAAAGTACTACTGAAGGAATTCTTCCCCCGATACGGCCTTTGTCGAATTTTGTGGAGCGACAACGGCCCCCACTTCGTAGCCGAAGTTATCCAACTCATCTTAAAAGGGTTGGGTGTAAAACAGAAATTCCATGCGGTCTTCCATCCCCAATCTGCAGGCCTGGTTGAGCGACACAATGCCACATTGAAGCTTAAGATAGCAAAAATAGTCGCCACCACAGGACTAAGATGGCCAGACGCTCTCCCACTAGCATTGCTATCAATGCGTTCCACCCCCACCAAACACCACTTAACCCCCTACGAGGTCGTCTTCGGGCGGCCCATGAACCTTTGGACTGCACCAAAACCAACATCCATCCACGACGTCCCGGACGTCCTCATGTCTGATTATCTGTACAATCTAACTAAAACGTTGTCTGTTATCCATCAGCAGGTGCTGCACGCCATTCCCGATGTTTCCAGGGGCCCCGGACACGACATCCAACCCGGTGACTTCGTCTTAGTGCGTAACTTCCAGCGCACCAAGAGTCTGGAGCCCCGGTGGACGGGCCCCCTGCAAGTCCTGATCACCACCCGAACAGCTCTTCGAGTGGAGGGGAAACGCAATTGGCTGCATGCACACCACTGCAAGAAGGTATCACCGACCCTGACAACCACGGACAACATCACCGCCCAAGAGGAACTTCTGGACAAAGACCGACCATCCCTGAGCCGCTGCCCGGATACAGAGACACTTGAATTGACTGAATATCCCGATCCCACTGTGCCATCCAAAGAAGGGTATAACTTGCGACGAAAGGAGAGAACTTCGGCTAAGCAGACCACAAACTAAGTTAAAATCTCAGAGCGGTTGCCTAGTCCCCTCAAAGGCCATCAGGAGAGAAACTAAACAAAGTCTGTGGTTCTGCCCGCAACCGAGTTCCTTGAAGGTGATGGAAGCGCCCGACACGAAGATGATGGAAGCAACCGGACGTCCGAAGACCTACTACAAAAACCCAAAGACTGACAGAATACACAGCTCGAAGATTATTATACTTTTCGTCACCCTTCTCTTTTGCCTTCTCCTCATGGTCACCTTCTGGATCATGGAGGAGAGCGCCCCTGCTCATAGGACATTGCTGACCACCGCCCAACCTACCACCATGAAAGAACACCATCTGATCTCACTTTCACCCCAACTCCGAGAAAGACGTAAGGAGTTCTGGAATAACTCTTTTGTGCAGTTGCTCCACCAACACAATCTTGCCGCCAACGCCACTAACTGCTGGATCTGTGGATTGCTACCACATGCCACTGGGCACTCAATCCCTTTCATCCCTTCACCTTTTTCTGTCCATGGTTCCTGCCTCGCCTGGCTGATCCTCCTGCAGGAGAGCTACAAGGACAATGCCACTTCCGGCAAAACTGTGTCACACTTCTACCATGGGTTCTGGCTGAACAAAACTGGAAAAACCTCTGCCCTCTTCTGCCCTCTGAAGTCAAACACTTCCTTCCACCTGGACATCCCTGCCAAAGAACGAGTTGAAATGCAAGTGTTCAACAACCCAGCCAGACCTACCTTCTCTTACCTCCGGAAACGAACGGCCGCCACCCTGACAGTGGCCCTAACCGTCGTCAACATCACTGGATTTGTGTGCCTCGAAGGCCTAGGGGCGCAGCTGGTGGGCCACAGCTCCTGCCTCATCACCCGAACATTGGACTCAGTCGATCCACCCTCCTTTGTTGCCTCCCCGAATATGTACTTCATCTGTGGTACTAAGGCCTACACCTGGCTCCCGAAAGGTTGGGGAGGCACCTGCTACATCGCTTTTGTCCTTCCCCCGACATTTGTGGCTCCAGCAAACCATCACCGACAGAAACGTGCCAAAGACATTGTACAAGCCGACTCCACCGGAGCACAGTTCCTGGATGCAGTAAAGGGACTTGTTCCACTCTGGGGTCCAATGGTAAACAGCCGTGCCATCCGCCACTTCACCCAGGCAGTCGAAACAGCAATGAACATTACAGCTGGCGCCCTCGCCAACAACACCGCTGAGCTTCAGGCCGTCCGCCTGGTGGCTCTTCAGAACCGCCTTGTTCTAGATGTGGTTCTGGCTGATCGTGGAGGAGCCTGCCGCATCATTGGGTCCAGTTGTTGTACCTACGTACCGGATAACTCACCCTCAGTCTACAAAGCAATTGAACACCTCCACAGACTTTCCACAGAGGTCCATCAGGAGCAAGAAGGGTGGTCACTTGGGAGCTGGTTTTGGGACACTATTAAAAGTTGGGGATGGAGGCTGTTTTCATTTATCCTAATACCGGTTATGATACTATGTGGATGTTGCTTGGGGATTCAGTGTCTGCCACCTTTATGTTCGCTTTTTATGAACTGCATCTGCCCTAAGACTTTGAACTTTGAAACAGAGCGGATGAAAGCCCTTTCATGAGGTGGAAGTCCGTAGTATTATGGGGATAAACCCGAACTAGACAAGCTGGCGAGATATGTTAAAAGGGAGGACTGTGGAAATTTAGCTTGCAAACTGAACATTATCTGCGCCATCTTGCCTCTCCCCAGCGCCACGCACAGCGAGCACGCGGCAGCCATTTTTAGGCACCCCACTCTCTCCCCCACTCATTGTCAATCGCCAGCGCGTTCCCCTGACACTGCAAGCATCCCCCGCGCGCCGGCCACCCCCGCTCTCTCATACAGGCCGTAAACCCTCTCCTTCTGCGCGACCCTGCTACGGAACCACATCCGACCGACATCCCATACATGGTCATGCCTCTCCTTTGATAAACCCCCCCTTCCTCTGCGCCCCATTGTCCGACCCGATCCCAGGCCATCACCTAGCCCTGCGGATGCAGTTTATTGCCCCTACTGTAAGGGAAACACCCCACATCAAAGGGATTACAGTAGATCAAAGCCCCTACCCCCTGAGACCCGACCGGTTGCACACACCCCCGGGAATTGGCGGAATACCCTGCTGCGCGATAGCCCTCTCCTACTGCGGGTGAGGTGGGAACTTCTACTGTAGCTATGTGTGGGATCGGATCTGAACCGGGGCTTCAGGGGATGTTCTCTCATGCATCAAGGGAATCTCAAGAATGTACTATGTGTAATAAAGCAATAAACCTGTGTATAAGAGACCAGGTCTCAGAGATGCAGTTAGAGCACCTCGTGACGATACCTTGCTGTCTGATCTGATGTGTTCTGCTCCGACGGAATAAAACTTTGTTTCCTGCCTTCCAGTCTCCGGCGCCTGCCTCTTTCATTGGTAAATTATCGAGTGGTATGAGAGGCGATTACCGCCGGGCAAATACTTGAAAGGTTATCGATTGAAACTGCCGCTACCATTTAACAGTTTGACATTCTTGCACTCTAAATGCTAGTGATTTGGACACTGTGCACTATGTAACTTTCACCATGACACAACCACACATGTCTCCAAGGCGTATACTATTTCAATCAATCAATCGATCAATCAATTAGGGTTGGTAAAGCTCAACTACTCACCCGTGAGGGTCTCAAGATGCTGGGGGGGCAGCTCTGTTAAGTGCTGGGGTCATTCGAAGAGCCAGGTCTTGAGGTCCTTCCTGAACTGGGGCAGTGTGAGGGCTTGCCGAAGGTGGAGGGGGAGGTCGTTCCAGGCCTTGACTGCGAGGTAGGATGTATGACTATGGTGGTATCATCAGCAATGTAATTTGAGATATCATCAGTGATGTCATTAAGAATGTCATTTAACGTGCCATGAATGATGCAATATGTGAGGTAATGAGCAGTGCATGGTGGAAGCATTTCATATATGCATAAATACAACATTAAATAGAAATTATTTTACAGAGCTAATCCACTCTGAATGTTTAAATATTGTATATAATTATGGAAATAATCTTTTTTATAGGTTCGTAAATTGGTGTATACTGTATGATATATCGCATTATGGTTTCTTTAGACTTTGTAGGTGGGGTGTGGGTGTGCTTGGTCTAGACTGAGACTAGTGTGGCATGCCAGGAGGACAAGGAGTAGAGCAGACATTAAGTCATACTGCCAGTGACAATAGCAAAAATGTATGAAGGGAGTGGAGGAGCACTATCGTTTGTGGTTGTATAACAAATTTGTAAAACAAGTCAACATTTTTGGGGCAGAAGTTAAAGTGGGGAATAGGGTTGGGTACTCAAGCAGTACATGTGTTTTCTTGTAAATTATCACATGTGCTTTAATATTATTGTACAGAGCACTATGAGTCAGTGTAGTCTTTTTCTTTCCTCCTTTGAGGAACACCAAAAAAGATGAGTCCCGAAGGAAGAGATTTCTTCTGGTGCCAGTGGTAAATCTTATACGATTGTTTATTTGTACTTTAACTCAACAATCTTACCTATAGTAATGCGCAACATAGCCTTCAGTCTAACAGTATTTTCAGTTTTCTTTATTTTTCTGAACGTTTTCCTAACTTGCCCTTTATCTACTTCAGTTAGTGTCCATATACCTTGCCCAACTCGTTGTGTTTCCCTTTACAGACCCATCTGTTTCTGCAGACTACTTTCTCCAGTATTTTTTGTTTTTCTCCTCTTTACCCCTTTTCTCTTACTGTGCCATCAGTGTCTCCCTTGCCCCTCTTACATGTCTCCTCTCAAATTCCTTCTCCTTCCTTTAATAATTGTTTTACAGATCCTTTCCATGCCATTTCCTCCATTAGTAAAACTTTTATAGTGCTACATTTCTGACTATTGAATTTTACAAATGTAGACGTACACCACTGAAAGTGATACTTCGGCTAGCAATAAATTCAGATTTCTTAGGTATCCATTTTTCTAGTGCAAATACTGTGGTGGGTAGTGATAGATTACTCATTGAGTGCATGTTGTTGGATTCTAGGCCCTGCAAAAGCTGAAAATGAGGAAGAGGGCCACGACCAGCATCCTGTGCTTAAGGGACAAAAGAGACAGAATTTGGCTGCTGCGATGAGTGATAAGCCAAATTCCTTTTCTCATTTACAAATGCTGAATTTGTTAAGCTATTCCTGCATTACTCCTAAGCCCAATCTATGTTTCTGTCGCCCCCTCTCTGTCATTTAAATTAATTGCCCATCTTAATTAATTTTTAATAGGTAGAAAAGGAGTGTTGTCCAGTGCCCCTTCCCACCCGTAACTACCGCCTCCTATCCCATCCAACGCAATCCTGGCACTTGCCACATTTCTCTCTCATCTTCTTTTTATGTTTATTCCTCTTATGCCATCTTTTACACTGGTCTACCTTCCATTAAACACTCAAACAATCTGTCGCTAAACCTAAACCCAACTAAATCACTGTCCTAAAAAGTCAACCTTACCTAACACTTATTTGCTCTCTAAACCAGGAATAATATTTGTTGCACTGGTAATCTGAATTAGGGGTGAGGGTGGGCTCTGGGAGAGTGGGAGCCTGGTAGGAACTCAGGAGTAGGGAAAGAGTAGGGCTACTGAATTTATTGTTATTATGTGCCAATTATTGTCCAAAAATCATGCAGTCCACCAGGTTATAGTAAATAAATGTGCCAACGTGTTTGATGGCAATTTATAGTGCTTTGCAGTCTAGTCATTCTTTTTAAACACACGTTTAACCAAGTGTCTAGTAAAAGTTTCACCCCATATTATAATTTATTTAAACCTTTCAATTTTTTTCCATTTGATCAAACTTAGTTTTTTAATTATGAAGGAATTGTGGAATAATGAATGCAAAGTACTGCAAATAGTAATTATATGAATAATGTGTCAAAAAAAGTCACAGAGTCACGGAATCACATACAAATATTTCCAGTGTCCCTAGAGAAGCAGTACGCAGTGTGCCTTACTTTCTGACTATACAAACATGTTTGCAATAAGTTGTACAATTAATGTTATTTTCTTCTTTGCTCACAAGATCAGGTTGCCCCCTTCAGAGGCCTAGCCAGGCAGTCCAGCTCCAGTACTACCAAGGAGGATGGGTACTGGCGGGAGATGGCCACTCAGCTGCACTTCCAGATGATGGAGGCAACAGCGGTGGCTTTCTGTCAGCTGATGATACTGCAGGAGGAGTAGGAGGAGGCAGCAGAGGTTGTCGCTTCTGCAAGTGTCCCTCTGACAGAACCAAGGGCAAGGCACCATCGCCCCAGCCACCGCAAGTGGACCATCTCAAACAGCAGCTACAACCAATCAAGAGCACAGGGGACATAACAAAGGTCAAAAGGGACATTGTACATAGACTGGAAATTCTATGTCAGGACTGGAGGCGAGGATTATGCTTTCTATTCTTCACTTTATTACTCAGCAGCCAATATTAAACAACAGACTACATTTCCCATCAAACCCAGGGAAACTGTAGTCAACAAAAACAACCAATCAACAATGTCCTTAGTCCACCAATCAGGGTCCTCCAGCACCCATGTAGTCCTCTCTCACTGGCCCGTCCTCCTCTTTCTTTGCTTTTCAGCAGCAGAGTTAAGTGCTTTTCTCATTCCTCTCAGTGTATTTGTGCCTGTATTCAATTTTTCAGAAAGTTTCAGCGCTGCATGCATTCCGCTATGTGCGTATTATCTACATGCTGATTTGGGTCTTTGTACTTGTATTGCGTGTTCTGGGATGTGCGACTTATTTGCCGGTTGATTTGTTTGCTTAAGCATTTCCAGAGGGTGCGTGTTGTCCTCGGCCGTACGGCCTGCTCGCTTAGCGTGTGCATGACGCGGCAGCGCCCGCATTCGCGTTGTTGTCATTAGCTTTTCTATGGGCGAATGCCCGCCCGTTGTGTAGTTTGAGCTGCGGGAGCTTCCGCTCCTACGCGGCTCGTCTGGTGTGTCCCGTACTCCTCCGCCCGTCAGGGGGCACGTCGGGAGTTTGACGGTGTGCGTATTTTAAACCCTGAAGGGTCTGTGCAATGCGCCGTAGTTGGGGACTTTCTGGCCTGAGGAGATTACGCGAGCAGGCCGCCTTTCAAGTGCGTTTCATTTCCGGTGGCCCCTCGCTGTAACCGGCACGCTCCATTAGGCATTTGGTGGAGTCCTGTACTTTCCTTATTTTCTCATGCCCTTCTGAGTCTGTATTGCTGCGCACGTTTAGCACTATTGCACACCTAATCCCAGGCCAGTTTGCAGAGTGTATTTGATTGGGTTTTTCACCAGACGTTGGTGCCCGGGGTTCTACCCCCCTTTTCTTTACTGAATTGCAAGTTTTCTCTCCCTAATACATGGCTGACACCCAGCCCTTCCTTAACTGGAGCTTTGCCCTCCTCTTAAGTCTGACACCCAGACCTTCACAAGAATTCCACCTCTCCCAGCTGGGGTCATGGAGTACGAATATGATGACGATGCCTATGGAGGGGATGATGCCCTGACCAACCTCCAATGGGACAAAGACTTTCATGAGGCGGTGGACACCTCTATCTATCGGGCTGTGGGGGAAGCAATAGCTCCCTTAGAAGACCGGCTTATGCAGCGCATTGATCAAGCACTGGCGTGATTTGCGAACGCCCCGCCGGCTGCTACTGCCCGCCTGTGGTTGTTCCTGTGACTTCTCCTCCACCGGCCAAATGCGCACGCGATGCTTTCGACAAGCTTAAATAAGCTTTTCTTGCTACGCAGCCCGACTTGCCACAGGGGCCTCCCCCTGTTCTTCCCCCTCCCTCGGGTGCAGCTGTTCCGGTCCCGGGACCCTCTATCTCATCTGATCCGCCCCAACGCCCGACATTTCAGACATGTTTGATCTGGATGAAATCATGTACCCCCGTTCCTCGGACTGGGCCCCAGTGGACAAGGTGGCAGAGTATGTGGCGCAACGGATCAGGAAGCCCCTGGATAAGGACGCTCGTAACTGCCTGAGAGCAGAATGCCCCCGGCCCTCTTTGGAGGTTAAGGTTGCCCTAACTCCGGAAATAGACAACCGCATAGCGACTTTTCTGCAAACGTTTATGCGAGACCCCAAAAAGGGTATTGATAGGTCCTGGCGGGCTTGCTAGGACAAGCTTTTGGATGTTCTTGGCCTTCTGACCAAAATTTTAGACATGTCAGAGGAAGCAAAGTCTTCAGGATCCCTCATCTCCCCGGAGTCCCTGTCAGGTTGGGCCCAGAGAGCGATAGTATTCCTGGGGAACCCCAACTGCGTGATTTCAACAGAGCGACGTCGCTCTCTACTAATAAAAGTCGACCCCAAACTGGGGGACCTTGCAGACTCCAAAGCAGGTGCGGTGGCCCAGGGTGGTTTATTTGGAGAACCATTTGTGAAGAAACTTGGGAAGTTCGTGAATACCACTTCTCTCGATAGGGCTCAAACTACCATCCGGAAAGTCTTCCCCTGGGTTTTCAGGGGGGCCGGTCGAGGCAGGGGCCGCTCGTCCAGCCGAGGCACCAGCAACCAGCCTCGTGGGCAAGGCTCCGCAAAAGGACAGTACCAGGATCAGTCCTGTTTTGGTAACTTTTACCCGACAAGAGGCAGAAGAGGCAAAGGTCGAGGCATCAGAGCAGCTGCTTCCTCTTCCAACGGTGAGTCTACTCCCTTCTTCCCATCTATAAATAGGGGGGCGGCTGGGGAATTTTTTCTAGGCCTGGACTTCTGTCACGGGGGATCAATGGGTCCTTCAAACCATTCAGGGTTTTCACATAGAATACCTGGGTGTTCCTTCGCTGCGCATCAGGCCGCTCCCTCTGCAGTTCTCTCAACAAGACTCTCTGCTCGTAGACACAGAGGTTTCTTCTCTTCTCGCCAAAGGGGCCATAGTTCCCTCAGAACTTCACCCTCGGGTTTCTTGAGCAACATCTTTCTCGTCGACAAAACGGAAGGGGGCAATTGCCCGGTTATCAACTTAAGCAGCTTCAACAAGTGGCTGGTGTACCACCACTTCAAGATGGAGGGCATTCATCTTCACAGGGATGTGCTCTGTCCGAACAACTGGATGGTCCATCTCGACTTGAAGGACACCTATCTGGTGATCCCGGTGTATCCTCCCCATCGTCGGTTCCTACTGTTGGTGTGGCGGGATCAGGTTTTCGAGTTTACAGCCCTGCCGTTCGGTCTCTCCTCCGCCCCTTGGTGTTTTACCAAGGTCTTTCATCCAGTGGTGGAATGGTTGAGAGCTCGCGTCGTTCGGATGATTGTCTACCTCGACGACATCCTTATTATGGAACCTTGTCCTCACTGGCTACTTCAACATCTTCAGATGACAGTAAATCTTCTCCAGAACCTGGGGTTTGTCATCAACGACTCCAAGTCTCTGCTAGTTCCTTCTCAAACTATGACATTTCTAGGCTTCCTAATAGACTCGCGTGCCTCCACACTCAGTGTTCCTCTTCGAAAGGTTACGAAGATCAGACACGAGTTACGCCACACCCTGTCCAGAGCTCAGATTTCTCTCCGAGATCTGGCTCGCCTAGTGGGGTTGCTCTCGGCCTCCATCTAAGCAATCTTCCCGGGACCTTTGCATTATCGAGCCTTGCAGCGTCTCAAAGCTTCTTACCTTCAGAAAGGGTTTCCCTACTCTCACAAAGTGGACCTCTCGGAGGAGGCCAAGGAGGAAGTGCGGTGGTGGCTTCACCACATGGAAGCTTGGAAAGGAGGAGCCATTTTCGGCTCTGCTCCAGTCTTAATTATAGAGTCCGATGCCAGCAATCAAGGCTGGGGTGCCAGGTGTGGCGAGTTCTCTACCGGAGGGTTGTGGTCACAAGCCGAACGCGGTTTGCATATCAACTGTTTGTAACTTCTAGTGGGTTCCTTCGCGGTCCACTGTTGGACAAAAGACAGCATTCAGACATCCGTCCTCCTGAAGATGGACGATGTCTCAGCGGTCCGGTATATCAACCATCTGGGGGGTACCAGATCCAAAGCTCTCTTCGATCTAGCCACCAGTTTCTGGCATTATTGTCTGGACCATCATGTCTCGGTGATGGTGGAATACCTCCCGGGCCGCGAGAAATTTGTTGCTGACTTTCAGTCCCGCAACTTCAGGGATGCCAGTTTCTGGAAGTTGGATTCCGGAGTGTTCCTCCAGCTGAACGACCTCTGGGGGCCTTTCTCGATCGATCTTTTTGCCTCCCGGTTGGACCATCAGTTGCCACGTTATGTCAGTTGGAGACCGGATCCTCTGGCGGTGTCCACGGATGCTTTTCTCCAGGATTGGGCTTCGGAGGTGGGCTACGCTTTCCCGCCCTTTGAGATGTTGACCAGAGTGACTGCCCAAGTCCGATACCAGAGTGCAGAGCTGATAGTCCTCTCTCCTCTGTGGCGATCTCAGGTTTGGTTTCCGGTTCTTCTGGAACTTTCCTGGTATTCTCCAATCCTACTCCCCCTATTTCCTCAGCTTCATCTCAATCCCGACGGCGATCCCCATCCTCTTGTCTTGCTCCACTCGCTGCGGCTAGTTGCGTGGAGGATTACCGGCGACGGTGGAAAATCCCGGGCCTTTCGGCGATAGCTGAAGACCTCATGTCCAAAGCCTGGGCTGACAGCACCATCAAGCGCTATAGATCCGCTTGGGGCAGATGGTCTCATTGGTGCGAAGGGGTTTCAATCCTGTGGATACGGATGTAGTGCACATTTTGAATTTCCTGGTGCACTTGGCTACCACCGGCATGGCTTATCGTTCCATCAATACCTTTCGCTCTGCGATTTCATCAGGCCACGTCTTCATTGACAGATCCTCCATGGGTGAGCATCCTTTGATCTGCAGACTTCTTAGGAGGATTCGGTTATCCCTACCGCCGGAACCCCGGTACTCTTCTCTGTGAGAAGTCAATCACGTTTTGAATTTATTCCTGTCATGGCAACCGAATAGGTTCCTGTCCAGGAAAGAGCTGTCTGCCAAGTTGGCCATGTTACTGTGTTTGGTCTCTTGCAGACGGGTCTCAGACGTTCGGGCTCTGGACGTCTCCTCTAGGATTTTCACTCCTTCTGTGGTGACTTTCACCATCCACCGGCGGACGAAATGTCATACCAGAACGGTTTCTTATCTGGAGTTTCCGAACTCTCTGAAGCTCTGCGTAGTTTGCTGTTTGAAAGCCTGTGAGGAAATGACCGAGGAGTTCCGCCCCCGGGAGAACGTCAGCTTCTCCTATCTCTCCGTAAGCCTTTCAGGGCGGTCTCTTCCCCGACCATTGCTAGATGGGTCCGGTGGGTCATACAGGAGGCTGGTATTAGCCTTCGGAATTTTGGAGCCCACTCTGTCAGAGGGGCCATGGCTTCAAAAGCATTTGGCTTGGGCGCCCGCTTAGAGGATATCCTCAGTGCGGCTGGTTGGTCTTCGGACTCTACCTACAAAAGGTTTTATTTCAAGCCTGTGCTGGATATGGCTCACCGCGTGGTGAGCAAGCTTTGAACTAGCATAATCCTCGCCTCCAGTCCTGACATAGAATGAAAAATGTCATAGCTAACATAACGGAAAGTTTCAATTCTATTAAGGACTCGGAGGCGAGGAATATCCAACCCTACAGACCATTCCAGGCTGCCCGCCCCGTATGTCAGTAAGCAGTGCAGTTTTGGAGTGTTATTCTGTGTTGCTGGGTGGACTTGGAAATTTCATGTGGTAATAATGATCTTTCATCCTGTGGTTTTGTGCAGGTATTTGCTGTTCTTGAGATGTTCCGATTGCAATTTTAATTGTCTGCCATGCCATGTTGTTGCTGACAACTGTTTTCCTTCGTGAATTGATAGCTCCTTTTGCCTCCGTGGGTCGGACTCTAATAAACAGGACCCCTGAGGAGTTTTGGCCGTGCTTACTTCGCGCTCAGAAAGAGGAGGAAGGGCCAGTGAGAGAGGACTACATGGGTGTTGGAGGACCCTGATTGGTGGACTAAAGACATTGTTGATTGGTTGCTTTTGTCCACTACAGTTTCCCTGGGTTTGATGGGAAATGTAGTCTGTCGTTTAATATTGGCAGCTAAGTAATAAAGTGAAGAATAGAAGGCATAATCCTCGTCTCCTAGTCCTTAATAGAATTGAAACTTTCTGTTACGTGTGCTAGGAAATTTTTCATTCTGGAGCGGCATTTTGAGTAGAGAGAAAAGTGGCCTTGTTGCACCTGGTATGGTTAGAAACAGTTGGGGAAGGGTTAGGTTAGTTAGTTGTATGTACGTTTGAGGATTTAGAGAGAGGAGCGGGCCTGTTGTGGGTGTGTATAGTTGGGGAAGTGATAGGTTTGTTCGTTGTGTGTATTTGTGAGGGTTTAGGGAGAGTGGTGGGCGTGTTGCAGGTGGGGTGGGCTTTAACAGTTAGGGAAAGGGTAGGTTTGATGTATCTTTTTGAAGTTTTAGGGAGGGATGGATCAGTAGTGGGTGATCTGGGGGTTATTTTCTTGTTTAAAATAAATATATTTTTTTATGACGTATAGGTTTTTTAATATCGTTACGGGTATTAGTTGTTCCGTTCGTTGTACTTTTTACTCTGTCATCCCAATAAGTTGAACAAGGATGCTCCACCTATCTACCCTCAGAGCAGATGCTGATCTCTGAACCTGACCTATCAAAAAGAAATTGCCCAATTGTTTGGCCTCATCACCCTCTCTCTAGTCTACTCTCTACTTGACTTGAGATCCCTTTCCAGGCTAAACCCAATGTAGGCCTCCACTGCACCCTCTTGCAATACGTGTTGGAAAACTAATGATGCATTACCTTTGCCTCCCCCTTCATGACCTGACGTCACCTGAGAGCATCCAACCCTCCTGCCAGCCAGTAGCAGAACTATCTGTGTACTGCTCTACCCTCTGCACCTAGTCACAACTCACTACTAAGAATTAATACTACTTACGACAGCCCATGGAATACACGAGGTGTGTTTATATTATGCATATTGCAAACCCTCTCCAACCCTGAACCTAACCACTCCCTCCTTCTAGTTCTAACCTAAGTAGAAAGGTAAGACTTGCTGTATAAGAGGTGGATGATGTAGTGGTGTCTCCAAAGGCACTAACTGTAGGTGGCCCTAAGAGGTCCAGGCAGGGAAGACATCACAGGAAAAACAAGATTCTTCTTATTCAGAATGGAGCAGGTGACCCAGCAAAGAAGGATTTAAAGTCTGCAATATGAATCAAAAAGAAAAACAGAGTGAGTGGAAAATCCATGACAAAGACCGACATAAATCAACACAGTTTAAACATTCAGAGTAATTTACTTAAATAAGTGCAATCAAGTCTTTTGAGGAGGTTACTTCACAATGGAGGGATCCTCAGGTACAATAATTCTCTGTGGGGTGTAAATAGTGGAACAAGTATATAACTGCTTATCTCTAGCCAGCCATGGTTAAAATGTATTTTCTGCAGTATGATGTGTCTTTCTGGTCTAGGTAAAGGGGATGGTGTGTTGGGGCAAATAAGTAAATTTTTGTAATCTACCGCTATACACAACATCTGCCCAGTGTGAGATCTGTTGATGATGGAACTAGATAATAGCACAAGAGTTTTCACAACCTGGTGGAAGAGAGTTAGGGAATCAATGGGAAGGGAGAATTAGGGAAAACTTTGGAATGAGACAAACACAGCATTCAGAAAGTCCATAAGCACATCACATCTGTCATGGAAAAAAGATGAAAGTTAGGTTAACCTACTCAAACAGTCTCTAGCAGCTAACAGACTCCCAAGTTGGTCATGGTTATCTATGCTGGAATCAAAAATGGTAACAATGGGGCCATGGCCAAGTGGCGATCCAGCATGGCCGCGTAGACCAGAGCTCCGCTGCCCGACCTTCCCTATCCGTCTATCCGTCGCACGTATCCGTGCCACCTGAAGGTGGGAATCCTAATCGGAGGGTTGAAGAACCCATCCACCCCGCTCCGGCCCGCATCCGATGCCCGGGGCCGGTGCTGCCGCAGTCTGCGTAGTGAGGCCTGTCCGTTGGCCTGGAGCTGCGGAGCACAGTGCAACAGAGAGCCGAGGCGGGTCTCCACACAGCTAGACACTCCCCGCATTGATGCAGAGTCTGGTTCTGCCTGCCGCTTCCTGAGACGGCGCGTGGCCGAGGGAGCGGTGGCACCCTGCTGGGGCCTCGTCTACACCTGGGGCGGAAGCGGCGGGATTGTCGCGGTGCGGCCTGCTTTCCAGCCTGAAGCCGGGACCCACAGTGCGGCGGGAAGCCGAGGCGTGGCTCCGGAACACGCGAGACCCTCCGCGTCTGTGCGGGGCTTGGACTGCTGCACTGCCCCGGGAGATTGAAATGCCACAGCTACGCGGTGAGTGCCCATCGGTGCCTCTGCGGTGAACATCCGGCCCAGTGAAGACACCCCCAGCAGGGGGTAGGGCCCAGAAGCGGCGCGGCGCATGACGTGTGGGGCTGTGTGCTGGTGAGCAGTGACACAATTACATGGGCGCCAGAAACGGTAACCCTTATACCCCCCCTCCCTTCTGATGCAACCTTCTGTTGTGGCACGTACTGAGGGTGAGGAGGGAAAAGCTAGCTTCCCCATAATGTATCGGGACTACCAGCAGACGCTGGGGTGATACAGTGGCCTATTGGCGGCAGTGCGGACTGGGACGCGAGCCCCCCAAAGTCATATCATCATTGGGATAAGTGGACGTGGCGCACTCTCCTCTCAAACTTCTTGAACGCAGCGCTGGGGGACATTCCCCTTTGGGGAGGTGCACTGGATTCAGTGGGACCTGTATCTTGACCCTGCAACCCGGACACTGTTTGTGTGACATTGCTATCTTGAGGTGCCTCCGTGGGGGATTTGGACCCACATTGCCCCTCCTACATCTGTGCCACTGGAGTCGGAGAGACCGTTGGCTCTCTGGCTGGGGGGACACCGCCGGGGGCTTTGGTGGACGCACTCCCTGAAAGCAACCAGCTCATCAGCCGGGCGGCGTCATGGATCTGGGCAAGGGCTCTGGTGCCTGGGGGCTCAAGGCAGCGCAAACAAATAATTTGGACCGGTACACGGTCCCCAAAGACTTGCAGCAAAACCGACTGTCCGGAGGGGCCTCCCAGGGGGGCGCAGGAGATGAGGAGCAGGAAGTATCCCTGAAAGATGTCATGGAGGCGATCAAAGGGGTAAAGACCTCCCTGGAGCATAAGATGGACACCATGGCAATTGATGTGAATCTTATCAGGGCAGACTTAGGGAAACTAAACGAAAAGGTCAAACAGGTAGAGATCACCACAGCAAGCTTGGTCTGAGATGTCGCCCCTCTCCAAGGAGAGGTTTGTGATCTTCAGGACTCCCGTAAACTCATGGACCTAAAACTTGACGATTATGAAGGCCAACTGCGACGTAATAACCTTAGTCTTTCCAGGGCGACAGGCACTCTGCAAGTTTTCTATGGGCAGTTTCAGGCCCAGAGTGCAGGGAAGCAGAGAGGGGGTTGTTGGGTTTTGGTGTTTTGTTTGGTTTTGGTTAAACTCAGTGTACCAGCATCGTCTATTGTTATTCCTGCAGAGGAGGTGAATATGCACGTGGTTGCTCCAGTGATGAGAGCAGAGATATCCCCGAACCAGATATGGCGACACAGGGTGACATAGGGATTGAGGTACTAAGTTAGAATGTCAGTGGGCTGGGGGACAAAATCAAGAGTAGTGTCGTTCTTCAGTATGTCAAGCGTCAGGCCCCAGATGTTGTTTTACTTTAAGAAACCCATCTCATTGGTAATGCATGCAAAGCCCTACATAGAGGGGGCTACACAATTTTGGCTCATGCGGGATTCACCTCCAGCTCGCGGGGGTGGGTATTATGGTGAGAAGGTCCCTTCCCCTAGCGGTGCAATCAACCTGGGTAGACGATCGGGGACGGTATGTAGGGGTCTCGGGCACTTGGGAGGGTCACCACATCACACTACTATCGGTTTATGTGCCGCCTGGCCTCCAGGCCACCACCTTCAGAGACCTAGGGACCATATTACTTACAATCCCGGAGAGTTTGTTGATATTAGGAGGAGACCTAAACTCAGTGGTTTCGGGTGAGTTGGATCGGCATCCTTCCCAAGTTCTTAACCCTGCGGCAGGTTGGCTTCCTGATTTTCTTGAGACCTTAGGGCTGGTGGATGGGTGGCGGACTTATCATCCCAACACAATGCAATACACCTTCCACTCTGGGTCACACTGGAGCCTTTCGCGTATAGATATTTTCTTGATGCCCGCATCATAGGCGGCCCATATCCATGAGATCAGGCACTTAGCTAGAGGTATTTCCGACCACTCACCAGTCTGGCTTCACATGGTCCTTAACTATAAACAAGTGGGGCGGGTGGCCCCCATCAACCCATGGTATTTTAGAGACCCCAAGATTCGTAAAATGCTCCTCATAGCAATAGATAACTATTTTATGGATAATGAAGGGTCCGTAGATTCCCCACAGGTGTTGTGGGAAGCCTTTAAAACAGTGATTCGGGGTCAAGCCCTCTCCCTGATTTCCGGTAAGAAGAAAGACCGCTATAGAGAGATGGTAGCCATTGAAGCTGAACTTAGCCAGCTAGAAACTGATCTGGAATCGGAGGTCACTCCGGACAAACTTCACTACTTAAAACTTCGACAGCAAGAATACAGCGCACTGGCTACTGACCAGGCTAAGGCCTTGGGTAGAGCTGTGCAAGGGCGGATATATGAAATGGGTGACAAGGCCGGAAACCTACTGGCATGGCTGGATAAGAAGGAATGGACTAACCGTCTAGTGCCGGAACTCCGAGGGGAGGGGGGAGGGCCTTATTACAGACCCACAGGCAATTGTAGACACATTTGCTAAGCACTATTGCTCCGTTTACTCGTCTGCAGCCCCCTATTCAATTGAGGACTCCCGCCTGATGCTAGCAGACATTGCCTTGCCCAACCTTACAGCAGTAGACCGTGACTTTTTGGACAGCGACCTGTCCAACGATGAAATAGCGAAAGCGATAGGGTCCATCCGATCGGGTAAGGCCGCCGGCCCTAATGGGCTCCCAATTGAATTATACAAACTTAAACCAGACAAGCTGGCCCCCTATCTTAGGGGTATGTATGAAGAATCCAGGGGAAAAGGGTTCTTGCCTGTGGACCAAAGGACGGCCACCATCATCACCATTCATAAGGAGGGAAAACAAAATCTGACTGTGGTTCGTACAGACCGATCTTCCTCCTAAATGCGGAACCTAAGATTTTGGCTAAACTATTGGCCAACCATCTGATTACTGTTATCGAGAATCTAGTCCATTCCGACCAGTCGGGTTTTATTCTGCATGGCAATACTGCACTTAATCTGCGAAGGGTGCATGGGGTATTGGGCAGAGCAGCCTCTATTCTGGAACCAGCGGTGATAGTCTCCCTAGACACGACTATGGCCTTTGATACCATTGAATGGCCGTATCTCTGGGCAGTGCTGGAAAAGTTCGGGTTCGGCCCGAACTTTATTCGATGGGTACAGATCCTATATGCTAACCCGCTGGCCCAAGTAGTGGTCAACAACAAAAAAATCTGCCACCTTTAAGCTGGGCCGGGGGACCCGGCAGGGGTGCCTGTTGTCTCCTCTACTATTTGCCCTATCCTTGGAACCACTGGCGGCATGGATACGCTGGGATCCAATGATCCGGGGCATGCGCTGGTCCCCAGATTGGGATTTCGCTCTACGCGGATGATATCCTGCTGTACTTGACCTCTCCCAGACGGTCCTTGACGGTGGTTTTAGATATTCTTGCCATATTTGGCAGGTTCTCTGGGTACTCTATCAATTGGGGCAAATCTTTGTGGTTTGCTTTGGCTGGGAAGCCGCCCGTCCCACCACGGGGATGCCCAATACAACTATGCTCCGATGGCTTTAAATACCTGGGGATTTTTCTCTCCCTGAACCCATCGCTCCGTTATTCCCAAAATGTACTCCCCCCCCCGGCCAGGCTGCACAAGGACATAAGTAACTGGAAATCACTCCCGCTCTCCCTACTGGGAAAGGCGGCCCTTTTTAAGATGATGTCTTTGCCTTGGTTTATATATGCCCTGCAGAATTCCTTAGACCTGGTCCCAGCGTCCTACTTCAGAGAGGTGGAGAGCCTCTAACGTGACTTGCTATGGAGTGGAAAGCCACGTATTGCCCTTAAAAAGCTCACTTTAAATTGGTATGATGGGGGCATCAGCCTCCCCGACATTAAGAAGTATTATTGGGCGGCCCATCTGGTGGCCATAAACCATGGCACTTACACCCTCCCCGGGAACCCAGGCTATACTATGGACAGGTGGCTCCTACCGGGTGGGAACTATAATAGAGGTCTCTCTTCCGGGCCGGGCCGCTTTGCCCTCACGGGTCCCACCAAACATGCAGTCCACATCTGGCACACTGCCACCAAATGTCTCGTATGGAGTCGCAGGCTCACTCTTGCGACAACACTGTGGGACTCCGAACAACTGGGTAGCTTGTGGAAAAGCAAGGGGTTCGACAAGTGGGACCTAATAGGAATCTCGCAAATATGTGACCTATGGGATAAAAATGACGTTAAATCATTCGCCACCTTGCAGCAGCAGTTCGACTTAGCAAATTCGGAAATTTTCCGATACACACAAGTCAGGCATGCTTTGCGTTCCCATCTACAGCGCGGTAACACCCCTCCTGAATCCTCTCCTCTGAAGGACAGAGTTTTAGATGGTCTTGTTCCCGATAACTCTATATCCCTAATATATAAGAAACTAATAAACAACACGCCGGACCCCCTCCAGTCGCTTCAGGAGAAGTGGTCCAGGGATGAAATCGAGATGGATGATGAGGACTGGCAGGAGGCCATAACTTCGCCTAGAGTCGTAGCAATACCGGCACGCCTCCGGCTAGTTCAGCTCAAAATCCTCCACAGGGTATATGTGACTGGTCCCCAATTGGTGAAAATGGGGAGAATAGATGAGGGGCACTGTAGGCATAGGTGTGGCCAAACAGGCACCTTCATGCATATAATCTGGGAATGTGCTAGTATTCAATCTTACTGGCGTAGCGTGCATGATGTTATTAACGCTGTCCTGTCCATACAGCTCACCCTGAATGCTCGTAGATGTTTGTTGAATATCTGGGAACCAAATTATTTGAATGACTGCCAGCTGCAATGGGCCTCTCTGGGGCTTATGATTGCTAAAAGAAACATTGCTCAGAAGTGGGGGGCATCTCGGCCTCCGGAGGTTGGCGATTGGGAGAAGGACCTAGACTGGTCAATGTTCAGATGTTCAGAGAAAAAACTGTGTATGTAGCCCGTGGCTGCCCTAAGAAGTGGACACGTGTGTGGGGCATGTGGAATTCATATTGTGGGGATGTGTGTCAGCCACCTTTCTCCCCCATGGAGGAGGACCCCCCTCACCCTAGACGTTCTATATGACTTATGATGTACCCTGTCGCCAATTTGTGATTCTCTTATTTCTCCTCTGTAATGTGATTGATATACTGGTGCTGATTAATAAAAAGTTTCACCCAAAAAAAAATGGTAACAATACACAAAAGTCTAAAATATTTATACTCGTTAAGCAAAATGAAAAAGTATACAATTTTCCTGCATTGCCCGCCTTTGAAGCTGGGGTGAACTGCAGAGCAGGAGCACCATGGAGGCTCCACTTCCTTATAGAAATTCAGGTCTGTAGAATGAGAAAAGAAAATGTCAATATATGAGAGTCAAGCTAAACAGTGGTGCCCATAAAGTCAGAATGCAAATCATAAGCTGACGTACAATTAACTAAGGGTCAATCTAGTACTGTTGATCCCAATTAGCTGCAAGTACCCTCGATGATTGATCACACATGAAATAAACAGGTTTAGCTGTACCTATCATCATTTGTGCGAGAACCACTTAGGGTTTGCCACTCAAGGCCATAGTCTACATTATAATTAATAATTTACACCTTTTCGATACACAGGGTTAGACCTCTTTGACTTTGAGTCCTCTTTTTTCTTATAGTAGTAGATAGGCAATAGACACTGGAATGTAGTACTTCTCCTGGGTGCTGTTGACAGGACTAGCAGTTTTTATTTCTTCCAAAAAAAGCAGACCTGCTTTACTGAGTAAACTAAGAAGTTTCAGAATAATCAAGAGACTCAGCGGTGCAATTACAAAAATACTAATCAAGTAATACTCCCACGTTCATCCTGAATCAAAAGATCACCTATGTGTGAAATACCACATTTACCTAGGCTAAGCCCTCACTTCCATCACATGAATCATCATTTGACATCCACTGATGCGTGTTACCTGTTGCAAGATCTGTGGCCATCCTCCTAAGTTTTTCTTTTGTCACACAAGCAACATGCATACTTTGTATAGACCTTTGAAGCTTCACTAACAGCTGAGCATTTAAATGCAAGGTTAGGCATGGAAGGCTGATATCTTGTTTTTTTCAGGAACTGGCCTGGAGGCATGCATTGCAGACTTAGATACAATTTATACCATTGATTGCTCACTGCAAAGTTTATGGTTGACTCTATGGTTGACACTAAGGTTGCATTAGTTTTCTTTTATTGTCACCTCTCACCACTCAGCAGGCTAACATGGATGTGTCCTCCTTGATTGTGTATCTGTGCCATGCACACAGTTTCATTTAAGCTGAGTTACTTTAGCCGCACATTATCAAATTCAGGCAGGTCGTCTGCAGTATGATTACTTGCCTGACTTGAAATGTCCAAGGAATTCCCCTCATCCATGATTGCATCTTGTGTAGCCCTATCATTTTTGGCTTAGAAATGTTTATTCATTCTAATCATTGTCAGTGCCTCCACATTTTGGGGAGAGAGTCTGGTTCTTCTTAATGTGACTAAACACCCATTTTGAGGATACAAAGGTTAAAGGACATGCAAGATACTTTATTTGCAGTCAAATGAGTTATGGGCACTGTTCCTTGTTCCCATTCCAATAGGTCATTGGTTCTTGATCCATTGGACTTCTGTTTGGTCATCCAAGTAGTCTTGTCCTATCTACTCCATTGTTGTGGCTGTGGACATTTTCTGTTTGGGAGTTGCTTGAACCTAGGAGCTTGATTTATGTCCTGGAATATCCATACACCAACCCATTGCAGATGTTGGAAGAGAAAATGATGTTGTTGTTGCTGTAGGTTTTGTAGAAAGCGGTACAAAAGGGGGTGGTGATGGACGGAGCATCAGAACACTCACACCCAGTAAACAGATCTGGGTTTGATCCATCACCGTTCTTTAGCCCACTCTGCCACCCCAGTTCAGACATGGCCATATGCAAATCAGTCTGACCCTGTGCCTCATGGGAACAGTCCAGCCCGAACTGCCAAGCCATGCCTTCCCTGGACCGGAAACAAGCTTCCTAGGACCGGTTTCTGGCATTTCAGCCGTCTTCAGCCAGGCTTGCTTGAATCCAGTGGCAAAGTGAGCAAGGGACTCACGTCTGAGCATACCCTGCCAACTTATGGCGAACAAAGCGGTACAAAAGGGGGTGGTGATGGGCAGAGCATCAGAACCAATCAAACACTCACACCCAGTCAACAGATCTGGGTTTGATCCATCACCGTTCTTTAGCCCACTCTGCCACCCCAGTTCAGACATGGCCATATGCAAATCAGTCAGACCCTGTGCCTCATGGGAACAGTCTAGCCCGAACTACCAAGCCATGCCTTCCCTGGACCGGAAACAAGCTTCCTAGGACCGGTTTCTGGCATTTCAGCCGTCTTCAGATCTGTTGAATGGGTGTGAGTGTTTGATTGGTTCTGATGCTCCGTCCATCACCACCCCCTTTTGTACCGGTAGGTTTTGTAGAAGGCAATTGTGCTACAAGTGGTGGGTACTGATGTTGCTGCATGCTTCGGACTCACAGCCTCCACGAGCTCTTCAGAAGTTGAAGGCAGAACTTCAGTTCTGCTATGTCCTCCAAGTTGCAATCATTCATCTTCTAGGTCCTCTTCTAGGTCACTCACTTTCTAATTCTAATCTAATTCTTGTAAACTAAGACATACACTTATTAAAAGGGAAGGAAAGTGGCGAGCCCTTTTTGGGTCGAGCCTAGAGTCAGTGCGCATGTGCTGCTCTGGGAGACTTGTTGTAGGGGAGTAGGTAATAGAAGCCCCGCACACTCTCCGCCCATGTTTGTCATTGGCTTGTGCCATTGTCATTTGTAAATGCTGTCTTCTGATTCATAAATAGTTTTTTTTAGTCCCTCCTTAGTACCGCCTTGTCTTCATTTGTGACCTGTCTACAAAAAGGAGCTAAAGGGGCAGAAAACAGGTCATCCCCCACTCAATGCATTGCATACAACAAAGACCTGTTCACACTGTGAACCAGTATTTCATACATCCGGATTATTGGCCATAAACATTAGGCCCTCATTTGTAGCTTGCGATTCTGTCGTCTAAGCTATTCTACGGTGTGGTTCTTTAAAAAGAAGATAGAGACAGATTGCCTACGAGGACTGTCAATTTGACTGTTTATGTATAATAACCTTATGTCTCCCACCCCCAAATGTGGTGAAAAAAGAGTGACCAGGAGTGTTGGTGCCTCACGGTAGCGCCACCAAGGAGGGTTAAGCAGGATGGTACTCGCCTGCTACCTCAATTTCTCATCATCAGCTACCAACACTCCAACAGCAAGAAATTGTGCATGAAGCTAGTGATGAACTAAATAGGTGCTAGGATGTGTTTGAATAAAGAAGAAAAGAAGCTGTGCTAGAAATATGTGCACCGTCTCAAAGAACCCCCTAAGTGATATATATTAATATCAGAGAAAGAGCTAAATCACACTGGCTTGCATACTTTATTCTCAGCTGCGTGAAAGCTCGTATGTTAAAATGCCGACATGTTTCGTTACCATCGGACACACTCACGGTAACTTCTTCAGGGCTTGGGGTCTGTTCATTTATCCCTGCACCTTTGTTTGTCGTTTAAAAACAATTCTGTGGGAGACAAAAGAGAACATACACACACACAACAACATGGCTAGGTTGGTAACCTGTTAAAATAGGGCAAGTCTCGTATGTAGTCTTGAAGACCCCCCCATAAGGCATATATTTACCAGGAAGTAGCCCAACATGGGCATACCTTTACCCTTGGGACCTTGCGGCTCTGTGTGCACGTTCAAGGCATCCCTTGTACCACTCCAAACGTGAGTCTGTAATGTATAACACATGATGAGAAATGTAAGCTGGTTCTCGTTTTTATATCTCATTCATGGGTACAAACTGATCTATCCCCTTCCCATCTCAAGCGATGCCTCCACATCTCAGAAAATCATTTTTGATCAGTGCCTTACTTTCAACATCACCCTTTAAAATAGTTCCCTTCCAAATGGACAACCTTCTCCCCACTACCTCGTTGTGCACCACATCCAAATCTCCACTACTTAGCCTGTCTCAAGTTCAATTCTCCCAGACTCACACCATCTGTCACCACTCACCGTGTAACTGTTCGTAACTGGCGTTGACTCAGCCCAGGAACAACACGATCGTTACACGGCGCTCTTTAAGAGCGTAATCACGCGTACCATGTGACTGTACTGCGCTGACAAGGGAGCTCATCAATGAAAATGGAGCGCCATTTTGGAATGGGCGAATAAAAGTTCGGCTCACTATGACAATATACGTTATTATTGGTTTACTCCGTATTATAGTAGCCTAGCCCTTCCATTGCACGAGTTATATGTCATCTATTAAATCTGCTTTTCGTCCTGTGGTGATGTGAATGCTCGATGTGGTATGAAAAGGGGGCTCTGTGTGATGTAAAAAGTACCATTTGACTATGCTACGCTAATGAAGGAGCTCGAAAAAGCGGAGCGCCATTTTGGAATGGGCAAATAAAGGCTCGCCGTGAGGCTCTACATTGATGTTAATTTACTCAATATTCCTCCCGTTTAGCCCTTCCATTATACCAGTTTAGTGTCATTTACTCAGTCTACCCCTTATACTGTTCGATGTAGTATTTAAAGGAGAGACTCAGTATGACACAAAAAGTGCAGTGACCATTTTCCAATAGGGAATGTCTTATTATGCTTGTCTGCACATAATGGCATGTTTACTTTGCCGAGTATCCAAGGTGATGTACTTCCTAGGTTACTCCTGTAGGTGTATTTACAAATGCTAATCCCTCCCAATTGCGGATAAGGTGTATCGAGGCTCCGATAATCAATAGTCAAGGTTTGAGTATACTAAAATGGCGTTACTGGCACCATTGATTCATTTATGCCAAGTACTGCATGTATACTCCTTACCCTGTTGGTATAGCCTCTGTGTTCTATTGAGCGATCATGCAATCACCTTACTCCATTCTATAAGGTCATTCAATCCATTCTGGTCCACTCCCTCTTGATAAATCCACCGTGCTTCCCTGTTATTAAGTCTGGATTCAATACTGTATTGATCACCTGTGACTTTTTCAAGGACTACCCAGCGCACTTCTTGCGCAGTATGTTTTTGCATTTGAAAATGTTGCACCAATTTGGTGCTCAATTTTCCTGCACGGAGTGTGCTCAGATGTTCCTGTATTCTTGTTTTTACCTTCCTGGTGGTAAGGCCGATGTAGTGGAGCTCACAGGGGCATGTCAATCTGTATATTACATGCGAGGTATTACAGTTGCTGAATTTATTTAGAAACCAGGTCTTGTTGTTTTTAAGAGTAACACTTTTGGTTGGTGATGTAAATACGCACACGGAGCAATTACCACATGGGTAATGCCCGGAAGGGATATTGGTTTCACGTGGACTAATTTTGGGTCTAGTGTGGACCAGCCGGTCCCGAATGTTTACAGACCTTTTAAATGCGAAACGAGGAGGGGGCATCTGCATATTGGTGGTACTGAGGAGATGCCAATGCTTCCGGATGATTTGCCTGATTTTCGTGGACAGTGGTCCAAAAGTAGTGACCACTGGGATGCATTCTCCTTTCTCCTTCTTGGTCTTTTCCAACAGGGCTGCACGGGGGGTGTTATATGCCCGTTTTTTAGCCTGTCGTATGACCTTCCTTGGGTAAGCTCGATCCTGTAGCTTAGTGACCAGGATGTTTGATTGTGTGGAGTATTCCTGTGTGGTGGTACAGTTTCGGCGGTATCTCAGAAACTGTCCCACAGGTAGGTTGTCCCGAAGGGCCCTCGGGTGATAGGAGCTATAGTGTAGGAGAGAATTTCTGTCCGTTGGTTTATGATGGACCGTGGTCACCAACCTGTCACCCTCAGCTAGGATATCTAAGTCCAAATAGACTGCTCTGGTTTTGCTTACTTCCCAGGTGAACTTTAAGCACTCATCCAAACCATTGAGCCAAGCGAGGAATTCATTTAATTCTTCCTCGGTCCCCTCCCATATGCAAAGTATATCATCTATGTATCTCTTCCAGAGGACAATGTTCCTCTGGAAGAGATTAGTGTCTGTATTGATGTGGTAAGCTTCGAACTGGCCCACATAAATGAATGAATAAAACCATTCAGAGTCCCATTCTATATCGTACCCAAAATTCATAAAAAACAACAGCCCCCGCCCGGACGACCTATCGTCTCCGGCATCCAGTCACTACTAGAACCTCTATCCCAGTTTGCAGACTATTTTCTCAGGGAATGTGTCATCACCCAACCCTCATATGTCCAGGACACCACGGACATATTGAGAATTCTGGAGAATGTTTCTTACAACCCAGTAAACCAATTTCTAATTTCTAATTACCATCGATATAGAGTCGCTGTATACCAGCATCCCTCAGGAGGCCACGCTGGTGGCAGCGGCGCGTGCCCTGAGGGACTCTGAATGGTTTTATGATTGCCCCCAGACCTTTGTCCTTCAATGCATAGAAATTGCATTGACCCAAAACTTCTTCTCTTGTAAAGAACAGATATATCTCCAAGTGTCGGGGACTTCGATGGGGGCTACATTCGCCCCCAGTCTGGCCTGCATTTATGTGGGCCAGTTCGAAGCTTACCACATCAATACAGACACTAATCTCTTCCAGAGGAACATTGTCCTCTGGAAGAGATACATAGATGATATACTTTGCATATGGGAGGGGACCGAGGAAGAATTAAATGAATTCCTCGCTTGGCTCAATGGTTTGGATGAGTGCTTAAAGTTCACCTGGGAAGTAAGCAAAACCAGAGCAGTCTATTTGGACTTAGATATCCTAGCTGAGGGTGACAGGTTGGTGACCACGGTCCATCATAAACCAACGGACAGAAATTCTCTCCTACACTATAGCTCCTATCACCCGAGGGCCCTTCGGGACAACCTACCTGTGGGACAGTTTCTGAGATACCGCCGAAACTGTACCACCACACAGGAATACTCCACACAATCAAACATCCTGGCCACTAAGCTACAGGATCGAGCTTACCCAAGGAAGGTCATACGACAGGCTAAAAAACGGGCATATAACACCCCCCGTGCAGCCCTGTTGGAAAAGACCAAGAAGGAGAAAGGAGAATGCATCCCAGTGGTCACTACTTTTGGACCACTGTCCACGAAAATCAGGCAAATCATCCGGAAGCATTGGCATCTCCTCAGTACCACCAATATGCAGATGCCCCCTCCTCGTTTCGCATTTAAAAGGTCTGTAAACATTCGGGACCGGCTGGTCCACACTAGACCCAAAATTAGTCCACGTGAAACCAATATCCCTTCCGGGCATTACCCATGTGGTAATTGCTCCGTGTGCGTATTTACATCACCAACCAAAAGTGTTACTCTTAAAAACAACAAGACCTGGTTTCTAAATAAATTCAGCAACTGTAATACCTCGCATGTAATATACAGATTGACATGCCCCTGTGAGCTCCACTACATCGGCCTTACCACCAGGAAGGTAAAAACAAGAATACAGGAACATCTGAGCACACTCCGTGCAGGAAAATTGAGCACCAAATTGGTGCAACATTTTCAAATGCAAAAACATACTGCGCAAGAAGTGCGCTGGGTAGTCCTTGAAAAAGTCACAGGTGATCAATACAGTATTGAATCCAGACTTAATAACAGGGAAGCACGGTGGATTTATCAAGAGGGAGTGGACCAGAATGGATTGAATGACCTTATAGAATGGAGTAAGGTGATTGCATGATCGCTCAATAGAACACAGAGGCTATACCAACAGGGTAAGGAGTATACATGCAGTACTTGGCATAAATGAATCAATGGTGCCAGTAACGCCATTTTAGTATACTCAAACCTTGACTATTGATTATCGGAGCCTCGATACACCTTATCCGCAATTGGGAGGGATTAGCATTTGTAAATACACCTACAGGAGTAACCTAGGAAGTACATCACCTTGGATACTCGGCAAAGTAAACATGCCATTATGTGCAGACAAGCATAATAAGACATTCCCTATTGGAAAATGGTCACTGCACTTTTTGTGTCATACTGAGTCTCTCCTTTAAATACTACATCGAACAGTATAAGGGGTAGACTGAGTAAATGACACTAAACTGGTATAATGGAAGGGCTAAACGGGAGGAATATTGAGTAAATTAACATCAATGTAGAGCCTCACGGCGAGCCTTTATTTGCCCATTCCAAAATGGCGCTCCGCTTTTTCGAGCTCCTTCATTAGCGTAGCATAGTCAAATGGTACTTTTTACATCACACAGAGCCCCCTTTTCATACCACATCGAGCATTCACATCACCACAGGACGAAAAGCAGATTTAATAGATGACATATAACTCGTGCAATGGAAGGGCTAGGCTACTATAATACGGAGTAAACCAATAATAACGTATATTGTCATAGTGAGCCGAACTTTTATTCGCCCATTCCAAAATGGCGCTCCATTTTCATTGATGAGCTCCCTTGTCAGCGCAGTACAGTCACATGGTACGCGTGATTACGCTCTTAAAGAGCGCCGTGTAACGATCGTGTTGTTCCTGGGCTGAGTCAACGCCAGTTACGAACAGTTACACGGTGAGTGGTGACAGATGGTGTGAGTCTGGGAGAATTGAACTTGAGACAGGCTAAGTAGTGGAGATTTGGATGTGGTGCACAACGAGGTAGTGGGGAGAAGGTTGTCCATTTGGAAGGCAACTATTTTAAAGGGTGATGTTGAAAGTAAGGCACTGATCAAAAATGATTTTCTGAGATGTGGAGGCATCGCTTGAGATGGGAAGGGGATAGATCAGTTTGTACCCATGAATGAGATATAAAAACGAGAACCAGCTTACATTTCTCATCATGTGTTATACATTACAGACTCACGTTTGGAGTGGTACAAGGGATGCCTTGAACGTGCACACAGAGCCGCAAGGTCCCAAGGGTAAAGGTATGCCCATGTTGGGCTACTTCCTGGTAAATATATGCCTTATGGGGGGGTCTTCAAGACTACATACGAGACTTGCCCTATTTTAACAGGTTACCAACCTAGCCATGTTGTTGTGTGTGTGTATGTTCTCTTTTGTCTCCCACAGAATTGTTTTTAAACGACAAACAAAGGTGCAGGGATAAATGAACAGACCCCAAGCCCTGAAGAAGTTACCGTGAGTGTGTCCGATGGTAACGAAACATGTCGGCATTTTAACATACGAGCTTTCACGCAGCTGAGAATAAAGTATGCAAGCCAGTGTGATTTAGCTCTTTCTCTGATATTAATATATATCACTTAGGGGGTTCTTTGAGACGGTGCACATATTTCTAGCACAGCTTCTTTTCTTCTTTATTCAAACACATCCTAGCACCTATTTAGTTCATCACTAGCTTCATGCACAATTTCTTGCTGTTGGAGTGTTGGTAGCTGATGATGAGAAATTGAGGTAGCAGGCGAGTACCATCCTGCTTAACCCTCCTTGGTGGCGCTACCGTGAGGCACCAACACTCCTGGTCACTCTTTTTTCACCACATTTGGGGGTGGGAGACATAAGGTTATTATACATAAACAGTCAAATTGACAGTCCTCGTAGGCAATCTGTCTCTATCTTCATTTGTGACCTCCCATGGCAACTGGCCCTTTTACTTCGTTGTTACACGGTACATGTTCTTTACTTTGTAAGCACTGTTTTCTTTATTTAGTCTCTTTAGCATGACGTGCTTTGCTTACATTCAGTGGGCCATACATCCGTTGTCCGCATTCTCTTTGTCCCCTCCCCCCTCCAGTTGTCAACATTCCCTTTGCGCCCACCTCCTCCCGTTGTCAGTGTTTGAAGAAAGGAAATAAACAACTTGTAGAAAGAAACAGAGACGAAGGTTGAACTTTACCATACCCCAGAGTGTTCTTGGAGGGACCCGCTTCCTCCCCAAAGCCCCAACCGAAAGATTTCAGTTTTCCATACAGAGGCGTAACTTTTGCAAAGCAGATGTCACCACACTGTCCACCCAGCCCCTGGCGCCCAGGCCCTCGTCCCACGATCCTGAGCCGTGGAGATACAGGTAACCCAATACATGTACATGTACATACATGTACATGTACTTTCTTTGGGGGATCAGTGGGTGGTGTGGACATCTCAGCAGCTTCCATCTTGGCCTGATCTGCTTTGCGGCGCTAAAGGAGGATAGAGCGCTGTCGGGTGTTTTATGTTAGAAGGGGGATCTCTAATCAAGGGAAAACCTGCACTTCGCCTTTTATGAATGAACACTCCGGACACTCACTGCCTCAAACTAAGAGTAGCCTGAGGCGAGATAACCTGTGACTGGTGGAGTTTTAAACGCATTAACTTACCCATACCATCCATCGCCCCCACTTTCACCCACTCCCATCTGAAACACCCACTTAGCCTTACCTTCATCTGTCCTCTTACACTCACCTACTTCGCCCACATGCAAACCTTGCCTTACACCCATGCTTATCAACCCACCCACCACCAAATTCATTCATCATTTCACCCCCAATCACCTATGCCCTTCCACCAACCACCCCACCTCCTGTGACTGCGCCCTCTCTGCCAGTACATCTGAACTAGGCCTTGTGATGGTTAGTTCAAGGTGTCCAGTCCAGGCCGAGGACTGATGGGGGGGTGATTTGTCTAGTGTGAGGGCCGTCGTCGGTCGGATGTGCAAAGGAAAAGGATTAGTTTGGGGGTGATTTGAAATGCTGGATGGACTCTGGGTACTGTGCCAACCCAAGGCTGTAACAGAACTCCCCAGCTGTGCGATAAATGTCACTTTATTTGTAGCTAATTATTACCACAGCAGAGAAGATAAACTGAAACTGTAAGCATGACAAAGCGCCAAATTTCCTTGAATAACTGTCTGTCTCTCACATTTTGAGCAGCAGCCTGAGCGGGTCTGGCTAATGCCTTCTCTGATCTCTGGAAGGTGAGAAACAAGGGTGGGAGGAAAGCTTTTTCGGCTTTAGCAATGTTCCGAATGGAGTAAACTGTATTTTGTAAATGCTCCCTTAAGAACACCGAGTCTGGGGGCGGTGCCCTTCCACACTGGCCATTAGGTGCATGGTGTACAGGCTTGCAGCAACATCTCGGTACCAGATTCTGGGATTTTGCTAGGGGTATGTATGGATGTGCGAAACTGCAGAAATTCACATCTGTTAGATTCTTCTGGAAACTTCACAGTTTTCATGAATTTTCAAACTTTATCGGTAAAATTGAAAACTAAAATAGCTGTGTGGAACTATCACAAGCAGAATTGTTTAAAAAAACTGCTGCTGATGTATTTCGCAGAAGAAGCTGTAGTTTAGCACAACCCTAGATTTTGATATTCCTTTTTATGTCGAGCCTAGGCAGCGCGCATGCGCTGTCTGCAAGACCTGTTGTTATATCCTCTATCGGCTTTTGCCATGCCAATATATTACCATTTGTTCATTGTTGTGCTATTTAGAAATACAAGGTTTTTATTGGTGCATTGGGTCTGATTCTCCTGCCTTTGCATGCTTGGGTCACGCCCAGATGATTTCACTCATTGTTTGCTTGCGTTGGCCATTCCAATTCGTCCGTGGTTCCTCCTGGTCATCCAGATATGCCTTTTTTTATTTTGTAGGCTATCAACATCATTTTAGGATTACAGGCCGTTTCACAGAGCTATGCTCGGTTCAGCAACTGCAAAGTGTCAATTTCTGTCTGGTAGCTGTTGAGCTATGCCAATAGCTGTAAACTCAAAAGAAATTGAGCCCTATTACATTTCTAATGCTTGTTATGACTGGCTGATGAGCAGGTCAGGGGTCAGCAGGGTTTGTCTGTTTCATAAGATTTCCGTCTTTTGTTTGAATGCCCTCTCTGTTAACGAAGATTTTGTTCACAATGGTTTTCGGTACCATGAAAGGTTTTCGATGGAAATGTGGGGGTGTAGTTTTCTAAAGTGGCCCTCCCAGAGCTGACCTTTCTGTGTTGCTGGCTCTGTCATATGCTCATTTATGCCTGACTGCAGCAGTCTACCCTCCACCCGTGCACAGACTTCCCCTTGTTCACAAACCCTGTGGCAAGAGGCACACTCACACTGGTGGCCTTTGACCTACACTTATCCTTGGAAGAGAGAGCTGACTGGACGAGCTGACCTCACTTTAAAGGGCCCTCTGGTGCACACAGCCTGGCTTGGAAAAGAGAGTGTCCTTTTCTGCCTGCAGTGTGACCCGCATAAATTCAGCTACACCTCTTACTCCATGTCAGTCCTTGATTCACACTTACTCCTTTATCTGTCTAAGGCTGGAGCCGACAATGTAAAACCCTGAATGCTGGGCAGTGTGACCCTCATGAAGTCGCTCATACTGTGCTCTCCTGCCACTCACTCCATGTCAGTTCTTGAGTCACATTTACTCCTGTTCTTGTCTGGAGCTGGCAATGGAAGAACGGTGAATACTGGGTGGTGTGACTCTCATGAAGTCACTCATACTGTGCTCTTCTGCCACTCACTCCATGTCTGTCCTTGAGTCACATTTACTCCTGTACTTGTCTGGAGCTGGCAGTGGGATTCCCTGAATGCTGGGGATGTGACCCTCATAAAATCACTCTTATTGTGCACTCCGCCTCCCATTCCACTTTTTGATTCTACTAAACAAATGATAGATTATACTCAGAAGAGCTTCCAGCCAGCCCTTTCAATCCATCCATCCATTCATCTGTTATTGCGTTATTCACATTCTTTTCTACACACTAATGAAGGTAAGGGTCGGTACTCTTCAGCCATTGGCTAACTTCAGTTTGAGTAACACCATTCTGCCCTGTCACACGCTTTCAGAAGGGGACGTCTACACACAAAGTACTTCCCTCGCGTTCTAGTCAAATGTGTACTTTTAGACCAAAATGTATTTTTGCTTTGGGCCTTTTTTGGTCGAGCCTGGGCAGCGCATGCGCTGCTATGAGAGCCATGCTGTATTGGAATATGGAATAAAAGCCCCGCCCATTCTTCGCCCATATTTATCATTGGCTTGTGTCATTGTCCTTCGTAAATGCTGGCTTCTGATTTGTTAGTAGGCTTGTTAGTCCCTCCTTAGTAACGCCTTGTCTTCATTTGTAACCTCCTATGAGGACTGGCCCTTATACTTCGGTTGTTACACGGTACGTCTTCTTTACTCTGTAAGCACTATTTTCTTTAAATAGTTTCTCCAACTGCAGGTATGACATGCTTTCAAAACACTGAGATCCAGCACTCCACAACGTTATTTTGCAATCATGTAATATATCAGTCCATTCAGCAGGTGTGATTTCACAATTGTTTCTTTATTATATTCTTCTTTTCTTTACAAATGTAAAAGACATAAACAGCGTAGCCGACGCGTTTCGTCCAAGCGGACTTCTTCAGGGCCGTATGTAGGAGCAGATTCCCTCCATCTAGAGGTCCCGGGACCTCTAGATGGAGAAGAATATAATAAAGAATATAATAAAGAAACAATTGTGAAATCACACCTGCTGAATGGACTGATATATTACATGATTGCAAAATAGCGTTGTGGAGTGCTGGATCTCAGTGTTTTGTTGACATATTGCTGGATCTTTTGATCCTAAGGAGGTTTAGGGGTATCTAACCTCATGATCCGTGGCACCTGAAAAATATTAATAATTTTTGACCTAACTAGATGAATTGGTGCATTGAGATACCTACCTTATACCCCGTTTCGTTTGTGTATTGAGGTATGACATGCTTTCATGCAACATTCAGCACGCCATGCACGCTTTCACTTTCTAAGCAGCCTGGGACAATGGCGGCTGCTTCTTTGAAGTGAAATAGGCCCCACATTTACAACAGTTTGAGCTATTGCCATTATAAATGACAATAGTGTTATATCTAAGGTTTCTACCTTACATCTTCCCTGTTTCTCTTCCTCTGCTGTTCAGCCAGTGAGTGTAGAATGTTAGTGTGAAGGTGATGTCATTGGAATGTTTGGTATGCTGTGAGAGGACTGTCCGTTGGATCCTGGGCTGAGCAGCAGAGAGGATGCTCCTGGTGGGGCTTATATTACATATCTTCTGCTTTATATAATACATATCTACTGGAAAACCTATCTACCATCTAAGAAGAAAAAACTTACCATCTGTAACCTAACCAAGTCTTCTGGAACTCCTTCTTAAGATACAACAAATACCTTAAACTCTCGTAAATGCGAGACCTACCTTGGGTCCAGTTTCATTGCACACCTCTGGAGCACATTATCTCTTTTTTCATTTGTGTTCACATGAAGGATTAGACTATTGACCAAAGTACCGGCTTCTTCATTGACATACCAGACACTTGGCTTAATGTGTGTTTGTTCCACATTTTGCGAATTGCACTGTAGCATGTGCAACAATGGAATGGCTTGGCTCATTGTACACTCCTACTTGCTGAATTCCGGTGTCAAAATCTCAAAAGACATTAGCATTTGGATAATGTACTCCACTAGCTACCATTTTTTAATCTCTATTGTCATGGCATTGGCAGTTGCATCCCCTCTCCTTTATGGTATGAAATCATTGATAGACCAGTACTTCTCAAACAGGTGTTGTAACGTGCAGAATGTGGAGTTTCAACAAGTTGGGATCTCCTGCATGAAGCCTTTTGTAGACTCTAGTATTACATACCTCCAAAATGTTGGCAGCTGTATGTTAATTCTCCATGGAGAACATTGCAACTGTTGCATGCTACTGAATGCCTTGAAGAGCTTCCGTAGTGGCAAGACTAGCTTGATAACTGGTCCACATGTTTGTCATCAGAAGGGTTGAATGAACAGCGCTCTCCTTTATTGCATCTCTAACCAATTGCAGCACTTGATGGTACAACACTGGCACAACAACAGTTGAAAAATAGACCTGGAGTAGAACCTTCCACAAATTCAAGAAACTTCTCTCCTTTCACCAAAGAAAAACAAGTAGGCCAAGCACTTACACACAAACACGATTCCTTGATGCACATAGACTGATAGTGAGTTGTTGCTCAAGTTGTTTTTTTTGTGAGTATACTACCTCAGGTGACCTATGTGGAGCAAGTAAGCTATTTCCATCCTTTGGGGTGATGATATTTTTCTTTTCCTTGTGCCATGCCGAGGTTGTTGCGGGTGAGAACTTCACACTAAGAGTGTCAAGACTTCTTCACATGATATTGACATCTATTTTTACTTCCTCACCACCACCTTCTGCTATCAGTAGTGCCCTTTCTTGTCCTTGAGGAGATACTGAATGTGATCTGTTCAAGGGAAAAGCAGTCACAACATCCTGCTCTGTAGCAAGCTCAAAGTCCTGCTCTTCTCCTACCTCCATAAGATCAGGTGTAGTATATTTTATTGGTTTTACAATTCTTAACCATTAGAATAATATACATAATATAATATACATGAAAATTATACGTGGTGTCTCTATATCTATATATATATTGTCAGGAAAAGGAACAAAAAACTATAGGAACCTGCAGGCGACATTTAAACATTTGTAACAAAAGTTCTAGTGCTCAAATCCTCCTACCCCGGTGAACAACAGCAATCACACATCCTTGCATCAAATGCTTCCATTCAGGGCCTGCTATGGTAACTAAGATGATATCACACACCTCCAGTGTCCCTCCAAAATAATATATCTTCCTTCCTTGTTTTCTGTTCCCTTTCTTATTTGGAAGGGTGTGCCAGGCCTAAACCAAATGAGCACTCCATGGGCAAAAGCCGAATACTCTTTCATGTAAGGGTGCCCTCTCCTCCTTTTCTGAAGGGCTTGCACCTTGGGGAGGGAGAGGTGGGTTTCCTGTGGCAGAGCAATTGTACCTCTTTTCTCTTCATGTATGCCTGAACCCCGTACCTTTAGTTTATATTATTAAGACCCCATACATTTTAGCTAAGCAACCTAATCTTCAGGGATTCCTGATTTCATATTAGACTACTCCTACCTGTCACATTAGAGATGCACACGGAGCTCCAGCGTCTTAAACAAAACCACCATTCACATTTATCACTAGTTTTACGAAGTGACAGTATTGCATTTCCCCTTACCCACCACTTTAACTTAACATCCAACCATAATAGACTCAACTTCCCCATTGCTGAATAAGAAGGCAACGGCCACCCATCCAAACTAAGATGAGCAGTAAAATATTAACTACAAGCTCTTCTCATCTCCCACTCATTTGGGCCTGCTGAGCATGTAACACTCTGGCCAACCTCTCAGCCATCCAATAGCTGCACAACAATTTAAATCCAGCAATGAAAGGGCAGCTTCTGCCCCTGTCTCTCCATGTAGGGCAAGATGTCTGACACTGCTGCTGTTTGACGTGCCTCTTCCAATTCCGTTGTGATAGGTCTCTACCCATTCTGGGGGGATTAGCTTGTTACTGCTTTAGGCATAGTCCCTTTAAGACTGACCACCACCGCGGCTGCATTGTCTTCATTGACCTGAACCTGATGCCGAGATGCGTGCCAGATATCAGACTTTTTCCTGCTCCATTTTCGTTGTTGTGGACTCCGGAACCCTGTTGCTCTGTCGCTGGGTGCCTCTTCATTGTGTTGTTCCTATGTAGAGTTCCAAACTTTCAGGGGGTCCTTGAAAAATCTAGAAATAGCAGCTGTCAGGACCTTCAACTTGGGTGGGAACAGGACGGCATATTTCACTCTCAGTTCCCTGAGTCTATGTTTCATTTTATTGAAGGAGGCTATCTACTGCTACATGGAGTCTGCAAAGTCTAGAAATGTCATTACTTTGTGATTATCCACACCTATGGGGCCACTTGATTGCTGTTATATGGATTCCCAGTGTCTAACCACTGGCAGGGTAACTGACCCAGGTGCTGTCCTCTTGCCAGAATACACCCTCTGCAAGGCAAAGAAGCAAGGCAAAGAAGGCTAACATGATCTCCAGGTCCACCACATGTTTCAGCCATGCCTCCAGAAACGTGACCATACATTTTCTTTCAATACCTACCTATGACCCAATGAGCTTGGTATTAACTGATATTATTATTGCTGACTCCTTCCCCTGAGTCTTCAGCCCTGTTTTCCAAGTATCAGACTCTTTTAGTCAAATTTTTCATCTGTGTTTGAGGTACTCGGTAGTTGATTTGAGTTTTGCCTCCCACTGCATGCTGTGATGCACTCTGACATTTTCGTAAGGTCATCTTGAAGGAGCCCCATATCAACCAGCGGGCTGTCTATTTCTGTTCCAGTGCATCTCTTATTGCTGAGAAAACAGCAAGAATGCTGTCCAGTTTATCATTATTTTCATGTTGTTTGGATGGTCAAAGGAAAGGAGGGTGCCAACCAATCTGCGGAGGTCTTCCCATCATCAGGTGGGTGTTCTACTGTGGCTGTTTCTTTCAGCCTGGACTGCCTGCCTGTGACACCCGAAAACCCTATTCCTGTGTCCCTCCAGTTATCGTGGGGTGGTATCCCTCAGAACTAGTTATTTTACTGCAAGGCAGATTTTGGCTTCTTTCTGTGTAATCTTTAAGGTTCTCTTCAGTGACGGCTTGGTAGTAGTTTATTTCCCATTGGTAGGATGTGGAACAGTCACTCAATTTTTCTCAGTGGGTTCAGACCCATGTGCCATCTATCATATTAGGGTGGGTCTACCCTAGGAGTGATCCCTCAACTCATGACTAATTCATCATTCCGCTCTTAGGCTAGGCACACTTGGATCTCTCTGCTGCACCTCCTTTATGGCACCGAAGTGAGTGGGCTTCATAGCTTATTCCACAGGGCTATGCCCTCCAAGTGCAACACTGTTTATCAGACTTCTCTGTCCCTCCGGGGAGGGGTGGCAGCAAAGGAAAGGGGTGGGGGGAGGGGGTTGCTCTATTGTCTTTTCCATGCGGCTGCTGCAGGCAGAGTTTACAGTTTGGGTAACCCTCTCTTTAACCTTCAGTCCCCATGCTCATTGCTATTTCCTTTGTCTGGTGCAGAGGTTGGCTACCAAGTCCTGCCGGCACTATGCTGCCTTCAGAGCCCTGCACCCAGGCCCATGGAGACCATGCTGGTGTGGGAGGAACCTTTAGTCGTCAACTTTCCTAGACTGGGACTCCCTCTCCAGCTCTCCCAAATTCCTCGACACAGGCAAAAGGATCTCTGCTGGGCTGCTCCTTCCTTGTCTAGCACCTCTGCACATTGACGCCTGCCCTCTTCAGTCCGGTCTGTGACAGCCAGCAGATTGATTGTTCACATGGCGTGACTCCTTCTTCATGGATTCGGACATGTCTTGGCTGCATCCTTTTTCATCTGTTTTCTGCAGGTCCCTGGCTGCCCAGCAGCAGCTCTGTTCACTTTTCTAGCCAAATTGAGATCCCAGAAATGCTGTAGGATTATCGAAATGGTAAGCGCCGGCTGGGAGCGGACCTCAGTGTGTGCTAGTCCTCCAGTATTAGACCACGCCCCTGTCCCTCCCCTGGTTTAGCACATTCTAATTACTGCTGAGTTTCCTGTGAAGATTTGGTTTACTGCTGGAACAATTCAATTTCAGGTTCACTGAGCTTACCCATGATTACAGTCACTGCAGCACTGAGAGACGCCTGCTTTGATTTTGGCATTAGGTATGCCACCTTGCCAGAAAAGGGATGAGGGCTTGATGCCAGTGGTGGCAACAGACTGCTCCTCACTGGTTGCTTTCTTGGCAAGAGCCTGCTTCTTTGGGACCATTTTCTTGACTTCTTCTACTTTTGGTCAGTAGCAGAATCAGTTAGCAGAGTGAGATCCCTGGGCTCTGGTGTAACATATTAAACCGCCCAATTTCTGTTTCAGTATCATGTGACATAATTCACTGACCACTCTCTTTCTATGCATCTTCTCATGACCACACATCTGCAGGTGATACAAAAAAAGAAGGAAAAGCGTGAGACGTGATATTTCTTGTCAATGCTGTACAAGTCATCATCACCATCATCAGAATCACAATATTTTAAAAATCAATTGAATAAATACATTTTAAAAACACCTGATGTCCCTCTAGGTAAAATGGGGTACTTGCAGGACCCAGGGGAAGGGATGCTAAAATTAAGCACATTAATAAAATACTAAATGGTGCCCCTTTAGGCTGAATGGGGAACCTATGGAAGCCAGGCAAAATTGTATTAAGTTATTTAATAAATGGCTTTTGTCCCTCTAGGGCTGATGGGACCCAGCATGAGAGGCATGGAAAGGGAGTCAAAAAATGATTAAATTAATTGAAACCAATAACTGTGTACTAGAGACTACTACAATTGCCCACAAGAATCAATAAATATAACAGGAAAATTCAAAAGAAGAAATATATTATGAGCTTTTAAAGAGTCGAGAGAGTGCAGCAGCCAGCACCTCTGCCAGCACCATAAAAGCCTTGGTGTACCAGGGCCTGGATTTTTATGCAGTACGTGGAGTACAGGAGATAAAATAACAACCCTTTCATTAGAAATATGCCTATTGCTAACTTTTACAGACAAGCTGGAAGGCGTGAGGAGCAGCGTGGGAGAACCTTTGATGGGGGAAGCAGCACACAAGGGAGAGAGGTAGAAAACGTGCACTCTCGTGGAGGGCTAAATGAAAAACGATGTTCCTGTATGTGAGCAGTGGAAGGATACAAATCGCCCAGTCAAAATGATGGTAAATAAACTAAGCTCCAGGGGAAGACTAAACAGAAGAATAGGGAGAAAAGCCAAGAAATAAGGAGGAAGCAAATGAGAGTGACAACAAAGCCAACCAATGGACAGCAATAAGCCGACAAAAAGCCCACTGTATGTTTTTTGTATGGTCCAAAAGACATCTTTCAACAACAGACAGCTAAAAGCTGTTTGGAGGCGAGACCTAAAAAATGACACCTTAAGTAACAATTACGGAAGAAATGAAGTGGAACAGTTCAAAGGAAGGGCAATGGGTTCCCAAAATACGGCTTTAGATAGTTGTCAGACTCTTGCAATTTCTAATCAATTTATCTTTCTGAAAATATAGATAACTGACAGTTATGACAAAAGTTACTCAAATGGCTTAAGAACTTGGGAGCATATTAACAATGCGGCGATAAAAAAATATCGCCGCTTTTGTGGCCATTTTCGGCCGAAAAGCGGCGATAATTTTAGCACCTTAATAGCAAAGACACGCTATCGCGTGATTTGCTGATTTTGCTCCCGCTTCCAGCACACCTAACTTCGCATCGCTAATGAGATGCAAAGTAGGCGTGTCTGTGGAAACAACATGGGTAAATATCGCGAATGCAGCTTTGCGATATTTACAATGCGGGGAAGCGATTATTTTAATCGCACTATGTATGCCTTAACGCAGGAATTTAACGTCTGTTAAATTCCTGACCAAGGCGTACCTAACATGGGAGGTGGATTCATGTGATACGACCACAGGGTCGTATCATCAAGCATATCGCCGTTTTACATGGAACATCGCTGGAATACCAGCGATGTTCCATGGAAAAGGGTGCTATCGCTGGAATATACATCGCCATGGCGCTAAGCGTTGTTAATAACAACGCTAGCCTGGCGAAATATTCCAGCGATAGAAAAAAATGCGGTATACAAGGTCAGCGATAATTATCGCTGCCTGTTGCAAATATGCCCCATGGATGGGTATTTCAATGGAAAAGCAGCAAAAGGAGAGTAATGTAAGACTGCATGATAGAGGCAGATGAATGATAATAAATCAAAACTTTATTTGGTAGAAGCAATCATTTGATGTACAACAGCCACAAACGAAAACCAAAAAACATGCTGAAAATAGCAGGAACAAATGTGTAGACTTGCTTGAACATAAAGTTGAAACTTCCATCATATACTGAGACAACATTGGCAGCAAGAATAATTAAATAATAACAAGAAAACATTTTAAAACCGCTCAACTGATGAGTAAGACAAATATAAGCTAGAATTAAGGTCTTTGGAACAGGTCAAGCTGTGGGAAAAGTGAGCGTACCTGTGAGAAAGGAAAATGAAAGAACAGCGTTTTTCTTAAGGTTTCACAAAATATGCGTTAAAATTTGAATATATCTAGCTACAGTTAAACAATTTAAATCCTCTCTAATTACTCTAATTGTTAATCATCCTTAACTTGGACTGAAATAAGTAGAATAAAAATCAAATACATAATTCTTTCGCCAACATACTACATGATAATAGGGGACTCTCCTTTCATTCAAACCATTCAGTCATATAGCGTAATGATAATCTGGCAAAACATATCAGCTGGGTTAAGTAATGGGGTTAAATGATAATTAATGGGCACTCTTTCTTGCACATGGGTGGTCACAATTCAGAGTTCTGATGCCCCTGGTCAGCAAGGTTCAAGGAGAATGCCCGGATTTAAAGCCCATTCCTAATCTCCAACTGAAACTTCAGCTTTTCCAATTGCATCTTTGCTGTTTCCTCTCTTCAGTTAAAAGATTCAACACACTATAATTAATTATCCACTTTATCCATTCTTTTAAAAAGTCTTCGAGTCTCTCAACTCCTCCTGAACACTACATATTCTCTTAACATCCTTACTTACATTTCCTTTACAACAACACACCTCACGCTCGCTCACTGTGGCCAACCTCCACTTCAGGTAGACCAAAGACCACAGTCCACTCATCCACAATTATATCAGTGTAAAAACATACACATTTTAACTAGGAAACATGGCTTGGTAAATCCACTGGTCCCCATACTATGCTCCTATCCATAAGGGTACAAAACTACATTACAACATCAACATAATCTTGTTATTTTAGGAGGCTGGTCCTCAATCAATGGATAGAATACCGTGTCCAGCTCCATTAAAACCTCCTTCCTTTCACCTCCTTTGGGGCAATATTGTGTCATTACCACACCCGATATTTCCCCCTTTTAATAAGATCACACTCTTCTGCCCTCCAGTTTTTTATTAAAATTTAGTTCACTTTATTTCTGTCCTCAAAGGGGAATTTATCATGTAGGATAATGTCATTTAATATTTTAAAGCTTCCCACTGCTTTACCGAACTTAAACTTCTGGTCTCATGCAATTAGTTCAAATGCCCACACACAAAACAGTCCACACTCTGAATGTATCCTCTCATCTTTCCCTCTCATCTCATGCACAGTCATTTTTCTGATGATGTGGTGCAATCAGCCTTATTCCCCTTTAATCTCAGTCAGTTCTTGTCCTTAATCTCAGTGATCAACAACACTTCCACAAGCCTTTGAATCCAATATTAAAACATAGCAACCGACTTACATCCCTTGGTACTTCTACAAGCAAATATAATTCAATTCAAACTACCTTAAATAACAGCACACATTAAGAAATTATTCATGGGGAACTAGTCCCCTAGAAGCATTTTCTTCATTTGTTTCTTTTAAAACAAAAACTTCACCAGAAAGAGAGGAAATGGAAACATTCCAAAATTCTAATTGTACACCTTGACTACAATTTCCTGCAAATTCGCCGCTCCATGGCTATCAGAAGAAGAAAAAGAATCAGAAGAATAATTTTTTTTTTTTATTATTATTTAGTTAATAAAAACCATAACAATATAACATTTATTAACAGTGCATAATACCAATAAAATCAGTTAAAAAGTATTATAAAACAAGTGCTTTATCATTAAGTTTTAAGCCGTTTCCTTGTACGAATAGTCGATATATCAGTGAATTTAGGCTGTTACCTGAAATTAGTTCTGAAGTGCCATCGTGCTAATAACTTAATGTTAAAACATACACGTTTGCAATTTGATTATGAGTAATGTAAATTATGTGCAAAAAAAAAATTTAAGTTTAAAAGCATTTCTGAACAACAGCAGCAGGGTGAACGAACGCGTACATTGTTTGTTCAATGAGGCTTTCTTGTGGCTGAAAATAAGTCCTTAAGGTCTGATTAAGACGGATCAGTATCTCCTTCATGGTGTGGTGAAACGTTGATGCTTTTTTGGACAGTTACCAAGTTTTTTAGCCGTTTATGTTCAGCAATCGTTAAAAATTTTGCTAGGCGGCAATTTAACTGAGTATTTTCTGAATTAAAACATGCTAGTACCGCTTGTCTCCTTGTTCCCTTGTTCGCATTATCCTGCTTGCCTCTCACTGCTACTTCATCTTCAAGGGAAATATGCATGGAAAAGTCCCAATTTCCTCATGAAAGAAATCAAGAAATTCAAAACATCTCTACTCAAAATCCTGTTTCAGCTTTCTACCCCCCCAGATCCTAAAAATCAATCCTTCCTTGTCTCTTCTTCTCCACATAGGATGTCCCTTCTATTAAAGCAATTTAACATCACTATAAAACCAAAACCCTAGAACTTTCCCTGGCCTGTATGCAGGGAATTTCAAGAAGAATACTCAACTTCTGGTCTAGTCTTGACCTATCCTTATAACCTTTGCTTTTCCATGCCCATCTATACTGATCCTTTGATGAAATCCACTTCTTCCTTCAACAGTCATCAAACTATCCCACAGCATGCACTCTCAATGTCATTTGAAATCTAAAGGAGCATATATCCTCCACCCAAATGTAAATACTCCTGTCACCAGCTCCATCCTGGATGCCTTGTAATATGAATTTCAGCACAAAATGCTACGGTTTCCTGTTTTGATTAAATTCTGCAACTTATGGACTTCAACAGTTTTGCCCTGCTAATCCGTCTAGATCTACATCGAGAGGTTAACACCCTTGACAGATTGCTTCTACACCGTTTACAATCTGGGGTCTGCATGGTTTCAATCTTATCTGATAAACAATATTAAAGTCCACTGAGACCCATTCTCCACCCATTCCCTGGTACCAGCATCTTTGAGTGTCCATTATGGTCTAGTATTTCACTAGCGCTATGAAACATCTATGTACAGAGATTTTGTATTTAGAGGCACCTCTTCTGGAATGCCCAAGCTCAATGTTTATAGGACATTTCCTATTTCAATGCTTTCGGAAGGTACTTGAAAACCTCCTCCGGTGCCACTTCTTTCCCCGCCCATCTGCATTCGGTGCAATCAGCGTTTTGAATTATCTTAACAAAGCCAGAAATAAAATAAAATTAAGAAGTAACCTGAGAAATGAGGCCTGACATTTTGCAATACCTTAAATGTCACACCAGCAAGCTTGAGAATTTTTGATCGAATTTACTGGAGTGTGATCTCCTGCCTATAAGAGGATTGCATTAGACAGGTATGTCGACATATTTGGAAGATTAACTTACTTTACTCTGCCCATTATGACCAACAAAATATCTCAGCCACCATACCTCAGTTATCATATTATCATTGTTTTTCATCTTTCTGCTTACACGTTTGTGCAGAGGGTGAGGGAATCTCTCAGTTTTGTGGATACCCCGCTGTGGAAAAGTAAACAGAAGTCATTGGGGCACTCGATCCAAGAAGCACAAGAGAGGTTGTCCTAAGAAACAGCGCCTTTACTCAGTTTAATTTAATTCTAATGTTTTAGATACGGGTGCACACTCTCCCACCAGATATGACCTTTAAATGAGCCTTTGAATGTAAACAACTTTTATTGTACGTATTACTACGTTGGATAAGAGTTTTTTTTGTTGTTGTTGCATATTTATATAGCGCGAACTCGACCCGAAGGTATTGGAGCGCTTTACATGAGCTCCGTATTTACATTACACATTCAGGCACGGGGAGATTAAGTGATTTGCCCAGAATCACAGGATGTGGACTCGACCTACTTTGAGCATACCTTTACATAAACCAGTTTGTCTGAGAGACATGTTGAAGGTGCACACTAGATGGGTGTTAAGCAGCTACTGAACATTGCAGCTGGAGATGATAATCAAGACTGCTGAGTGGAAAGGCAACATTTAGGGACATTTCCCATCCTCAGAGGTCTCCTCATAAATGATCAGACTGAGGAGTCCCTTGTGCAGAGACAAGCAGCTCTATGCTGCCGCAATGTTGTCTGTGAAAAGGCACAAGACTGAGCGAGTGACCACTGGAGCCTTCTTGTCGGGGAAGCCAAAGGTTTAGGAGTGTAGCAAACTCTTCACACTGAAATGGACAGTAGTACCCGCTAGACAAGGCAATAGGTCTGATGTACTAACTTGAACTAAGTCTTGCGAACATGCGGTTAAAATAACACCAACCTTTCTGACGCTATTCCTGTTTGTAGTACATTAAGTTTGAAACACTGGTGTAGTGAAGGAAGGGCACGTGCACTACAGGTTGAGGAAAATACATTAATCGGGAACCTCCCACATCAATACCCTGGGTGCCTTATCTGACAAAGTGAAAGTTGAGAAGCATTAAACATGCTCATGCATGGTGACTCCAATGATTGTAGCTAACAATTTCAGAAGTGATTGTAAGAATCTGCCACTGTTGCAGAGTCCCAGAAGTACTTAAGTGCAAAACTCCTTTGGCATAGAACTATAAAGTTTGTGTATCTATTTTTTGTGTTTTCTCCATGGGGAGGGCTTTCTTCCTGGTCTCTATCAATCGTGGGGTTAATGCCTCTATCATACAACTGCATTTACACCGTCCCTTGACAAGTCTAAATGTTAGACTATAGCTGGGAAAATACCTGCAAACTGGCTCTGAATGCCTACCTTTAAGGTACACTACTGCAAAACCAATGGCAAGCTCTTCGTAAAGAATCAAGTACACCTGTCTATGTATGCCTCTATACATGTATGTATTGTGAGTGGTGAAAGGAAATGTGGTTCACTGACTGAAGACTTGGGTTCAACATCGTGTCCAGACTTGATCACATGTTGTCATGTGCAGCTCACTTTATCTCAGAGCGTCACAAATCTGGCGCCTGTCAGAATTGCAGTGTTTGGAAGAAGTTTAATCTCAGTAAAATCTATATTAAAATCAGATCATTTACATTTCTTCTTTAATGATAAAATGGAATCCTTCACAAAGTTAAAATTACATCTGACCAGAAAGGAGAAATTGTATTTTCACCAATAAAGAGAGAAACGTTAAGTCTAAGAAAACTACCAACGGTGTAAAATCAGTTAACCAGGGTTTTGTTTAGCTTAAAATGAAATGATTTCAAGTGGTATTTCGGCTTTGAAACAATTGTAAAACATTAATACAATATCATATAAAAGGGCTTTGTGCTTTAAAAGACTTGGGTCTGAAAGAACCCTTCACTTTTCAAATTCCTCATTCATTTTTACACACCTTGAGAATGTGGGCGTGCCAAGATTATTGAATAGCTGCTCACCTTGCACACACTCTGGCTCTCCCTCGGGTGTGTGCGGCCCAATACAAGCTTCAGTGCAGATGTGTTCACCCTTTCCTTAACGCCAGGGCACGCTGCCGAAAGTAACTTGAAACTTTCACTAACGCTGCTTGCCTTCCGTCCCTTCCTCAATCACACTACTGAAGTAACCACCTCACTATTGTTTACCTTAAGGCCTCAGAGGCATATTTTGCTGTGCAGGAGGGGAGGTCTGGTGGGAATAAACTCCATCAAACCTTTTCCCTCAGTGTTGAGGTCAGTGAAAAGCAGTCAGTGAAAAACAAATATGAGAAGCGGGAGAGTGAGAGAGAGAGAGAAAGTGAAATAGACAGTGAGGGATGAGAAAAAGGAGCTATTGGGCACGAGAGACTATGCTTAAAGACTTTGCGTTATTGCATAATGCGGGAACCAGATTTGCCGCTCAGATGAAACTAATATAAGTAATCAAAATAACAAATGTAATCTTTGCATATTTAGAATCCTTCATTATCCATCCACCACAGGAAGGTCAGAGTGGGGCAGAAAGTGTGCACGTCTCAGAGAGGCTAGTTTTACAAGTATATGGATCTCAGCTCTTTACTGGCTTCCATTGTTATCCTGGGCAATTCAGTCGTGTGATGTGTAATACAATCTGAGGGTATGCTCTACTGTCAGTGGCCTAGGACAGTACAGCTATCTCTCATTTTATCAAATCTAACGTCAAAGATGGCCGCTCTGTGACAATGGAGGAAAAGCCCTGCTCTCTGAGGTGTGGACCTGCAAATCCTACACAACCTTATGGGCAGTGCTTCAGGCTAGTTCTTATTAGGAGGTTTTCAGACTAGTGCCAAACTTTGTAACCTTTAGTATGAAAGGGCAACGCTCTGCAGCTTAAATTCAACATCCTTGAGTTCTATGTAATCCGATGGAAAATTGCTGCTGTCTGAAAGCTGAGACTGTGAGCTTTCTCTAACCCTCATTGCTGTCTAATGAAAAAAAACAGTAAGATCAGCTGAACCGAAGAGATAGCGCTTCTGTCTAATGCCCAAGCTTGTATGTTTTCTGTTACTTGAGGTACTGTTACTTGTGGTACCTGCTGACCTTTATATGTGCTGTCGAAAGCAGAGTCTGGGGTCTATGTAACTTGCTGGATATCTCTGCACTGTGAGGCCTTAAACAAGTGGGATTGTTGTAACAGCAAGACAGGCTACGGATGGAGTTTGAACCCCATTACTTTACCTTGGAAGGGGGCCTTGTCGTGTATCCTCAAGCCAAGTTTATGCTTTAGCACCCTGGCTGATTAACATTACCTCTGAGAAAATGCACAGTGGGCATTTGGACCGGTGGGTACAGTAATAACATTAGCATTAACCATTTATCTGCTTTCATCAAACCTTAATGAGATGAAGATTTCTCTCCAGCCATTTGCATCAATGTTGGTCTGAACAGGACTGGAGAGTTTTACTTTTGTCTGCCCAGTGGAACAAAATGTTGGCAGCAAACTAAATCACTAAATCACCAAGTTTTATTATACGTATGTTCCACTTCATAAAGCATTTTTATCCAAATTGCTTTACATAGCACCTTTGGGTTTGCAGTTATTATTGATCAATCTGAATTGAGATTGATTTCACCTGCTGCATATTGTAGGGAGCAAACAACTGCTATTTGCCCCTCAAATGTAATCTTGTTTTGGTGCAAACATGAGTTTGCACCCAAAGCTGGGATACTTAGGGATTTATGTCATGAAGAACCTGCACCTCTTCTACAAGAAAAACCAGACCCCTATACTTGATCGTTTAGCATTGGATGTACAACATTGGAGAAAATTGCCGCTCTCCCTGCTGGGTAGGGCGGCGATGTTTAAGATGATGACCTTGCCCAGGATGCTGCTATATGCGCTGCAAAACACCCTTTACTGCGTACCTGAGGAATTTTTCAGAAAGACGGAGTCTTTACTCCATAACACTATGATTGATATCAGTTCCTTAAATAAAAGAAAAAAAGAAAGAGAAGACACACAACAACCTGGTAGGTTGTGGGTGTATTACAATGTCTCCAATGTAGGTATGAGTATCCAAAGAAAGGAAAAGGTACTCCTCCGGGGTACTAGTTGTGCCCTCACGCACCCTTGCGAGTGTCTAGCATCATCATTGGGCACTGCTCCTCGTGGGGGTGGTGCTGCAGTCCCTCACGGGCCCTACTAGAGGGCTCTCTGACGGAGATCTTTTAGGAGTTGCCGCATTTGTGCATGTGGGTGTGTGGGTTATAAAAGGTGTAAGTGAGTGAAGATTTAAAATAACCCAGTAGGTACCCTGATATGTTTATTCGGGGGTCCTATGGGTTAGGCTAAAAATATAGATCACGGGGATGGAGATGCACTTTATGCTAAATGAGAGGGGAAAGGAAGCAAAATCGATCCCGCTGCTCTCAACCCGTGTGGGAGTGTCTCTAGTGTGATAGGTGTGCAAAAGGGGTCGACATGTTTCGCGCTGTGAATTGGTCCCTAGTGGATCCCTAAGCGCTTCATCAGGACCAGTAGAAAGAGTAGGAGTATGAGAATCAGGGATGGAGACGCCCTATATTCTCATAAAAACCTTTATTGAGGTGTCGTAGAACAAGTACTGTCACTGGGATACGTTCTTATGCGTATACCCTGGTCACAGCCCTCCCCAGATTCAAAGTGGGCTGCCTCAGCCGTGGCTCGGGTGTTAGAAGGCAATTCTCTCCTTCCTTCCGTGAACCGGAAACCTACCCGTCTTCCCAGACCGGTGGTGCAAACCGGTTCACGGAAGGAAGGAGAGAATTGCCTTCCTTGAAAGTTTCAGGATGATCCGTCAAGTGGGGGCTGAGAAATAAGGGGGGTCCCAAACCACCAAATCTCCATGCATTTTCAGTCAACTTTTTTTAAGAAGCACTACTGCAACAACTGCTGAACGGAATTACATAACATTTCGCAGAAAGGTAGATCTTGGTCCACAGATAGTGCTTTTTGTAATTTGATGTAAATGTGTTCAGTAGTTTTTGCGATATTAACATTTAAAAATATTTGTATATCTGGACAGTTGGGTTTGAGGGACTCTCCCAATTTTTTATAAATGGAGCCTTCTGGTTGTCCCTGAGAGCTTTTTTCCCTTCTTTCCAATAGTAGTCAAACTCCCACAGGAGCAGCGCTCTGCATGGCTCCAAGTAACATGAGAAAAATGGACGTAGTCCCCTTTCCTGAAGTTTTAATTTTTTTTATAAGGGGGCAGGAGAGGGATGCCTTACCCCCCCCCCCCAGGCCCGATGGGGGACCCAGAGGGATCACCCCCCCAGGCCATAATCAAATAGAAATTGGCCGTGGGACTCCTGTGGGTTTGTGTCCAAAAGAAGAAAAGAAAATGGCAGCCACCATTCTATTTATTAATTATATAGGGAGGGCAAAGTGGGTATATTAATTAAGGGGAGGGGGCACTCGGCCCCCTCCTAAAGTTTTATTAGGCACAGGGGACCCCACACCCGGGGAAGAAACAGTAAAGAAATGTGGGAACCCCTGACCTTCTTTCCCTGAGCCTTGAAAGGCCATGGAGACCCCATCACCCGAGGCCGATTTCGGTAAAAAAAAGGGAGGGGGCTGCAAGAGCATTTACAGACCAAAAGGACCTGATTCCACAGGGCTAAAATCAAGTTTAAAGGAGTGTGGCTGAGCATTACCCCTCTCTGAGCCTTAAAAAGGCCCCGCGGACCCCATCTTCCAGGGCCGTTCCATAAATGAAAAGGGAGGGGGTCATGTGGCCCCCCTTCCTGAGCCTTTAGATACCCCATGGGCCCCATCCCCTGGGGCCGGCTTACTTACTGTGTCCCATGGAGTCCACCCTGGGACACAGTCATTTATATATTTGTTCCCGTGTAGTGGGAGCATTTTAAAATCTCGCACGAAACAAGTGCAAACATGGAAGTGTGCTACCAGCTAGCGGGAGCTTTAAAAATGCTCCTGCCTGCTGGGAGCAGACTTCTGTTCTGTTTCCTTGCCCGCACTCCTGGCAGAGAAACAGAGCATTGACTGCTTCAACCCGGAGAGAGCATGCATAATTAGCCGCTCCCTCTCGGCAGGAGCAATTCTGGCTCCCACACTATGTGTAGATACGTTGTAGGTAGGTGCCTTATTGGCAACCAGGAGAACCCACCTATAAAATAAATGCAGACCCCGTGGGATGGGGTCCCCAGGGCCAAAATATGCTCGGGGAGGCTGACTACCTACAGTTTTTTATATGTGGCCCCAGGGAAGGGGTCCTCAGGGCCTGGTAAGGCTCAGGAGGGGACATCTTAGCCCCTTTTTATTACATGGGGACCCTGGGGAAGTAAGGTTCAGAGAGGGGGCTGTGCAGCCCACCTCCCCTTTATAATAACCTGTGGCCCAGGAGGTTGAGGTCCCCGGGGCCTATTAAGGCTCAGGGAGTGAGGTTCCATGCCCTCTTTCCCTAAGAATTTGGTCCCGAGGATGTGGTCCCCGGGCCCAAGAAGGCTTGGGGAGGAGGGCTGCACCCTGTTCAATTGTATTTAGCCCTGGGGGAATGGGGTCCCGAAGGCCAATTGAGGCTCAGGGAGGGGGTCTATATGTCCACCTCCCCTTAATATATATGATTTGGGCCCAGGGGATGAGGTCCATGAAGGCCAACCCTACAATGTGCATGGGAAAGGATGTGCGCAGTGTTGGCAGCCTGCTGGGGGTTTGACTGCAGGGCCTGGCGGCAGGACAAGCCCTATGGCCAAACTCCAGGTGCACACTGGCCACAGGCGTGCGCTGCATGGGGTTGGCTGCCTGCAAGGAGTTTGATGCAGGTCTTGGCTGCAAGTGAGGCCCTGCGGCCAACCCCACACCAGCAGAACCAAAGGCCATGCGCAGCTTGTGGTTGGCTGCCTCCGAGTGGCTTCCTGCGGGGAGTTGGACTCAGGGTATGGCTGCAACACAGGCCCTGCGGACAGCCCAACAGTATGCACAATGATAGGATGTATGCAGAGTGGGGTTGGCTGCCTGCAGCAGGGCCAGTTGCCTTCGGGTGGATTGACCACAGGGCCATGGCAGTTCCCTTCACATCAGTGAAGTTTGCCAGGTTTGTGCCAAGTTTAGAGGTTTTTTGTTTAGCGAAAACAAACTCCAAAAGCAAGAGTTTGTTTTCTTTTAACAAAAAAGCAAATGATCTGTTGCACAGAGAACTTTTTCCCCATGCGGGTGCCATTTAATATATTCCTTGTCCGTTTCCACCATGCCTCACATGGTGAAAGTGGGCATGGAAAATGAGTGGCAGGAGTCCTACCCTCAGTAGGGCGGGACAAACATCACTGTGGTGCAGTCCTGTGGTGGATAGACTACAGGGTCAGGCGATACTGCAGACAGAGCAATCAGAGTCTCTCCTAATGATAACCCGACTATAAACAGAGTGGTGGACCGTGGAACTGAGGGTTCGGCAGGGTGGCAGGACCACTGGTTTACGGTATTCCTCCAACTCCATCAAACCATTAATAAGTTAACAAGGCAGCTACACAGCGCCAGCCTAGGGAGAAAGGTAGTGGGGTGATGTGTGTGAGTGTGTGGGTGTGTGTGCGTGTATATATACATGTATATATATATATACAAGGTAGTGTAACAAGAATAAAAGATGGGTTGAAGTAAGAAAAGAATGGAGGAAGGAGGGAAGAAAGATTGGGTAGAAGTGAGAGAAAGACAGAAGGAAGGGAGAAATTTAGGAAGGAGTTGAACTAAATAAGGACAGGCACAAACGAGATGGAAAAGAAGGGTGGTGGAAATAAGGTAGGAAGGGAGAAACGAAGGACAGGTAGAAGGAAGAAAGAGCAAAGACAAGAAAGGAGGATAAAAGGACGAAGGGGTGCAATAGAGGGAATGAAAGAGGGAAGAAAAGAAGGGAAGAAGGAAAGACTGATGAAAGGAAGGACAGAAAGAAGTATTGAATGACGCAAAGGGCAAGAGAATAGAAGGAGGAAGGAAGAAATAGTGAAATGAAGAGAGGTTTGAAAGTGTAATGGAGTGTGCAAGTAATAGCAGAAGAAAGTAAGGGTGAAAACTAGGAATGAGGAAAGAAGGAAGGCTGAAAAGCAGAAAGGTAGGAAGGATGAAAGGAAGGGTAAAAGGAAGTAAAAAAAAGAGAGTGAAGAAAAAAGGCCAGAAAGCAGGAATGAAAAGGTGAAGGGAGAAAGGAGAACGGAGGGAAGAAAAGGGTGACGAAAGCGATGAAGTGCACAGGTCATAAGTACTTTCTTACCCCCTGATGAGTAATGGGATCTGGTTCTAGCCGAAACTTCAAACAGAAATGCTGCTCATACTGATGACCATATAAAATCAGGACTACCATACATGTCAACATTTGAAAGCCTCTGGAGGAAGAAAAATGTGAGAACTGTATATCCCCATTTACTCACATTGGAGTGGAGGACGTTTGTAGTGGTAGCAAGCTACAGTATCATTAACTTTATTTCCCAACATCATAGTTTCCCGCCTAAATTGAGCGCTGGCATGTATGCATCCGTTTTCTCAAAAAGAAAAAACACAAAAACGGCCCGGATTTGGAAGCCTGAATTGGCATCTGCACGGCCACCGAGCTCCCGTCAATAGTATCTATACTTACACCCTAAAATCTCCCGAGCCTCCAAAGGACAGGGTGCTTGCCAGTCAGCCTAAACCTAGCGCTCAGATCAATCGCCGCTTGATGGAGGCGTGACCTATGAACTTAAGAGCGGTAACTCAATCCCCACCAGGCCGGTGTTACAATAACCCCCCGAAGCAGCGGCCAGTGTCCCCCTGAAGTACAAACACGGCGCTAACAGGCGTGAACGCGCCGCGCTCATACCCTGCAGATGACTGTCTGCACGGCGCGGCCCCGGATTTATGGGGGGCACCCGGGCACTTCCCCGTCAGCACTCTCAAAATCATTCTCTTGGCGGCCACTCACATCTGACGTTCTACATTTTAATGATTTAAATAGAAATAAATAAATGCAAAGGGCCAGGTTGCTGGGAGTGTAATCCAATAAAGCAGGGACCCATCTGGGCTGTGCCCTGTGTTTTACAACCACTGGAGGAAGATTGGTCCGAGGCATAAATCTCAGTTTTCAACTGCGTCTGCGAAGGAATTGGAAAAATACTTTATGGTTGGAAATACAATCGCTGTTTATTACCTGTTGCCTATTGATCCTTGCTTCAGTTTGCTCTTTGAATCTTTGCTCTTGCTCGTTGCTGTCTACGTGGGATGTTTTGAGCAGAGTGTATTTATTCTTAAAGGAGCCGAGCTATAATTATCATATTACAAGAGTTTATGAAGAACAATGGAAAGAAAAATATGTACAGTTTCCCGCTTTTTGACATTTATCTGGAGGATGAAGGTATTTTTTTCACTGAGTTATTGCAAGGGGTTTATTCTTTCAGTTGTGACTCCATACCACATTTTGAGGATAGTCACTTTGGACACATTGCACTAAGTGGAAATCGTGGTTAGTTCGGCATTACACTGGGACGGATTTGTCCGTTAATGATACACACTCATGGAACATGAATAAATAGAGCTAATTCTCCAGAAGCTATGTCTCTGACAAAACACTGGAGTGGTCAAAGTCGTGACATGAAATTCCGTTGACATGACGCTGGTGTTTTTGAAAATATATATGTCTAACTGCCGGCCTACCTCGAACCACACACAATCACACACTTTAATAGTGCTTTCAAAACAGATTTATAGCACTTGGCTAAACTGCAGGTTAACAGGCCACTTGTCACTGCACCCCTCCACCAGGTAAATTAAAGATGTTCACTTGCAAGCTCCAGTGCTGGCTGTGTAGCCTCTCCAAGCTGTGGCACACAAGTATAAACAAGATGTGTATTCATCTCTTTACTCCAGGAGTATCACTAGTTCCAAACTTATTTGAATTGCAGCTAGCCCAAGTGCGCTCCTGATCTGCCCAACTGGTGTTTTGTCACAATACCATCATTTTTAATTGGAAAAAAGATGGTCTGAGTACTGCTCCTATTGTAGAGTTGACTCTAAGATCAGCATCGCACAGTGCCTAAATTCCTGACATTCACTTTCATTTGCACGGTTTCACCGGAGAAGAGGGTGTCAATTTTCTTTGGGAGGAGCGGGGATCTTAGGGGCATGATTTCAGTATTGGAGTCTTTAGGCCTATCTTGATTTTATTTTTTGAAGTCCGTGGGAGACATCACTGGATTGAGTTTCTTCTTCTGTAAGTCTCAGATACATTTGAGCATCATCAGGAGGATAGGAAGTTGTGGGAGTGTATGAGTCCATTGGACCTGAGGGGTTTTATGTTCATGTGAAAGAAAAGGGGGATACAGGGCATCTCTGGGGAACCCCACAAGACAACGACAGAGTGAAGAGATGAGCTCTCCAAGTCTAATTACTAGTAATCGGTCATTGAGGAACAATTTGAACCAAGGTAGTGATTGGTCTGTGACATAGGCTACTGTTTGAAGACCATGCAAAAGGATATTGTGGTACATAATGTCAAAGGCAACAGCAGATCGTAGAGGATCAGCATGCTGAATGATGTCTCATCTTCATTTGAAGGATATATTTTCAAACATTCAAGAGGGTAATTTCTATCCCCTGTTTTGAGCAGAGGCCAGAGAGGTTGGCATTTAGAATGCAGTTAGAATAGAGGTGGTATTACGCTGGCAACTTTTCCTAGCATTTTAGATAGCCAGGTGAGACCAACATTAGGGAGGTAGATGTTTGGGTTACCATCATTTAATTACATTTTCAGAGGGGGACGATGGATCCCCAATGGGTGCTTTACCATTGGAGAGACTTCCCCAGATTAGAGGCAAGTGTTAATAAAAGCCATTAATGTGGGGGTGAGGGAGGCAGCATGTTGAGCCACAATGTCAGCTAGGCAGGGATCTCTGGGGTTCTTGCTTATTCTTGCCAGTCTAAGTAAGGAGGTGATGTGGTCAGATTGCATTTTGGAGAAGCAGAAAGGCTGCAGTGTCCTGACTTTAGATCATGTATGAGGAGTGACGGTTGGAATGGAAAAGCTATTGGCTATTTTGGTTCTGAAGGTTTTCCTTGAGAGTCCATGACAGCTATAAGGAGAGGAGCAGTGGTAGTCAGATTGGTAAAGCATTGATAAGTATTGGAGTCGGGGGTGAACCTCGTGGAACCTAGAGGAAGAGGCCACAAGACCCAGAGAGAGGCTGCTGGAGATGATAAGAAGATGGGACGTGGATTTGACCATGTAGAGAACAGGAGACCCTACCTCATGACCAAAGCACCTGCTGGAGCAGAATTATCTGATGAAAATCTATTGGTTTTTTAAGCTCTGGTTTGTCTATTTGTCATAATTAAAATTATTAATTATTAATCACTAATTATTTGTTTTGTGTATATGTTTAAACTTATCAACATGTACTAATGAGAAGAAAACCGACACGAGGGAATGCTTTCGTATTGCTATTTAATAAATGTGCATGTTTTATTAAATAAACGTTGCTGAGTGCTGTTTATTTTAAAGCACGAAACGCTTTTGAATTAATGCTTTTCTGTGTTGCAAAGGCTAGATAATTACATACACATAAGGGTATTAGTGGGGTTAACACTGTTTAATCACTATGCTGTGGTAACGTTGTTTTTGTCTCTTTTAATTAAGATGGTCTATTTTGGCCTAGAATAAAATGTCCGCCGTTTGCAGCCTGGCCTCGAGTGAGAGATTTGTGATGAGAGGGCCTTGCTGAATATGGTCGAATCATCTGACCACAGTCTTCGCCTGGTTAAAATTTTCCGTGAGGACAGTAGCAGTGCTGGGCAAGTCTCCAAGAACCAAGAAATGTCTGAATAACCTTGGAGGACAAAGGAGCCATAAAGAATGAACTGAATGGACTCTGAAGTCATCATGTTAGTTCCGAGGAAATGTGGATGTTGAAAGATACATTTTTTAGTTCTTGTTCTGTCTTTTTATTTTTGTGATTTTTTCCTGAGCGGAGATCTTCCAAATGTAGCGATGCTACATCCTTTTCTGCTCGCTCTGCTCAGCGGTTTGGCGGACGTGTAGAACATTTTATGTTTCTATAATATTGCAAGTTTCATTATAAATATTGTTAGCCTAGAGAGGGAGGGAGGCCACTTTGCCACTTCTTCCCAAACCTGCGTTGGTGAGGATCGATGCTGTGAGGACGGTGACTCGGGAGACTTCTACTGAGAGACTTGTCCTGATGACCCATTCTGACATTTAGCTAGAATAGGTAATTATGAGAAAATGATTTACTCTGATTAATTTCTTTTGACTAATTTTAGATAAAGAATCATAATTTTAAATACGGTGTTGGTGATTATTTCTTGTCAATTATTGAGTACTCTATTTGATTATTGTTATATAGATTGTTTAGATTATGACAATTACAATAACTAGGTCTTATCGACCTCAGTGTAGATGTGGGGTGTTTAGGAGTTTTCTTTCCACAGGCTCAGTGCTGGTGGAGTATTTGAGTGTATGTTAGTGAAATGGGCCCTAGTGTATGGTGAGTGTATGTGCGTGTAACTGTGAAATTACCCTATCCGTGGAAGTAGGGAGATTTTGTACACCCCAATCTGCATCAATTTCCCGGTAGCAGAGTGAGGATGGTTATTGATGATTGTCTTGATCTGATTAGATTGCTTGTACATTAGCTTATTGATTATTGATTATTGATTGATGTTGGTATATGTACTAATACTATATGTTGGAGTCGTCATGTTGAGTTATATGTAGTGCTTCTGGAACTTGGGAGCTAGTAGCTGTTCCGTAGTAGGGCAGAAGGAAGTATATGCTGCTCTCGGGAAAGACGGGATTGTAGGAAAAACGTGTGACAATTGAAGTTGCGCGTCACATTGTCTGGGTTCGGAATCAGTGACATTGTCGTATGTTACTATTAGAAATATTTCTGGTATATAAGGAGTGCGTATGGTAGTGAAGGTTATCTGTGAAACTCTGGTTTTAAGTCCCAGGGATCCGTAAGGTTCGCCGTTAAAGCTTATCGTGGGAGAAGTAATAGGTATTCTCTGAGCTTGTTTGAGAAACTGGGCAGAGGTAAGCTGCTTGGTTAATGTGTGTTATAATTCTGTAGTGGAGCAGATTGTTCGCTGTTCTCGGGAAAAGCAGGATTCTGTGTGTATGTACTATATATTTTCTTGTATGAATGTGCGTGAATGCTCATATTTAGTTGATTGTAAGACTCTTTGGACAAGTCCTAGAAGAAACAATTAATGAATGTATGTTAGAAGGGCAGAGTAGTGGGATGTGCTACTGTGTCAACGGGATTCTTGTGAAATAGATTTTCTTTACTATTCTGTGGTTAGCGAAGCAGACAATGGAGATGTTTATATGTTGTAACTAATAGATTTTGTAGAAATTTGACACGGAGTCTACTGAGAAATTTGTAAAGGAGGGGTAGACGAGTGACAAGAGACAGGAGACAAAAGCGACTGCAGCGACTGCTGACGTCAAACAGACCGCGCTCTGATTGGATATTAGATCAGAATAGTGCTCGCGCTGAGATTGGTGCGTTGGTGTGAGCCGCGCAAGGATTGGAAGAGCTATTCTAGTGACGTAGACGCTCCAGGATTGGTGCGTTAGTGTGAGTCGTGCTGTTATTGGATAAAACATCGTACTATTAAGTTGTATTACGGAAGGGATTAGAAGGTTTTGGTAAACGTTAAAATGTATTACCAAGAAGAGAAAAATAAAAAATCTTTGTTCAGAAAGATTAAAAATTGGTTCGACAAGGATAAAAATGTTAAAACGAGAGAGGGTGAATTGTTACCTCCATCGAAAACGCCTGCATCCTTCATGGCTGCGAGATATGGGTATCATACCTGTATATGGTTGGAGAATTGGGTTAGGTATACAAAGGAAGATGGAGTTTTAGCATTTCCAGAACATGGTTCATTTAATCTGGCCGTGTTGAAAAATTTACGGGAAAAGATGTTATGTCTTGACCCAAGACCAAGGCCGACACAGTTCGAGGCTTTAGTGGAATGGGAAGAGGAAGTGCATGAGAGAGAGAAACAGAGGTCTGGAGGCAACTATAGGTACATGTTCGGGAGGAGACATGGTCGTGAAACTCATCATGATCGAATGACGAGATGGCGAGATGCTAGTATGTCAGAGGGATTATATCCTATGAGAACAGTTGAAGAGGGAACAGAAAGGGTTCCTGAGGCAGAAGTGAGAAGATATGGAGTTAATGAATATGAGGATGAGGTCTTGAATGACATGATTTACAAAAGACCACCTCCATATAGACCAGAACCAGAAGAGAGTACACCAGTTGTTTCTCCGATAAGAGATACAGTGCATATCATTGAGACAGAAAATGTGACACCTGAGTTAAGAAGTGGTAATCCTTTCAGGGAAAGAGAGAATAGAAGCAGTGGCGAAAATACGAGAGAATTAGCCAGAACTACATCGGAATTGACTGAAAAGATCAAAGAGCTGACAAAGAATCTAGACGCTGTTACGGTGCCCGTAACCATAGGTCCGGTTATGCCTGTTTTTGATAAGCAGAGGACGGGTGAGAATGGTTTGGTTATTCCATATGTTGGGAATAGATTGACAAGTTTGGCTGGTCCTTCAGGAGATTCAGGAAAAAGGGCAGGAAAATTCAGACATGACACATGTAGTGAAGGATTAGAGGTACAGTCTAATTCAGGACTGAATGCTGGTGAAGCTAGTTGTTCAGGGATGCCAATTTTAGAACCGCAGAAGAAAGTGGTTCCAGTGAGAAAATCTACTGAAATAACAGCTGAAGATTTGAATGAATGGATGAAAGTTCTTCAAAAGAGGGATAAAGATTCACAAGCAATTGATGTTGCTAGGTTACGTGTAGAATTAGAAGAGCTTGTTGCAGGGACAGTTCCAACAGAAATTCTAAAAAATCATCATGATGGTGAATTGTTGTTTATGTGTAAAAATATCACCTGGAGAGCGAGAAATACACATGACAGATTAAGAGCAATAGCAAATGACTATGGAGTTGACATTGATAAAGTGAAAGTTTTGCAGAAGTCTTACAGGATGGATTTCACGGATAAAGATATTGAAAATTTGAATGGTACTGGTAGAACAGGACAGATTAAAGAGATGATCGCTTTATTGCGAAAATGGGGTGATGTTGAGAAGTGGAAGGATAGGTGGTACAAGAAGAGAGAAGAATCAGGGGATAGGACTTATTCAGCATTTCCAGTGAGACAAAAAGAGAAACCAGTGGATACTTATCCTCTGAGAGAAATACCTGGAGGAGGATATGTACATGTTCCATGGACCAGACAGGATATTTTATCATTTACGAATGATTTCCCTCGATTGAGAGAAAAGCCCGTCGAGTGGTATAGGCAGGTAGACAGGTTTGTGAAATTGTCAAAAGTGCTGTGGATTGACCTGAATAGTCTGTTTGATATAATTGTTCCAGCAGACTTGTGGGCTGAGTGTAAAATAGTTGTGAGTTGGCCTACTGAGGAATATCCAAGAGATCAGAGAACAGGAGCACCAGATCCAGAAGTAATGAGAAAGTATGAGCAGGTGATCGTATACCTGAAGAATAAAGTACCTCCAAAAGAGACAGACTGGGTTAAAATAGATCGAACACATCAGGAAGCAAAAGAATCAGTTCATGCTTTTTACGAGAGGCTGATACTGGCATTTAAACAATTCAGTGGAGATGAACACATGGGTGACAAGGATTTGAGTCATTTTGTATACAGATTTGTATATGGCCTGAGACCTGAGATTAGTGAAAGAATTTGTGAGCATACTGTGGATTGGCAGAGTAAGAAAATAGATGAGATTCTGAGACATGCAAAATACTTCAGTGATGAGATTGAAGCAAAACAGAGAAAGCTGAAAGAGAAAGCAATGTGGGCACAAGTGAAAGTTGCGGAAAGACAGGAAGCACAGTTGGTGGAACAGGCGAATAATGCAGGAAATAATGCAGGGAATAGACCTAGGTATGCAGGGAAAGGAAAGGGGAATCTTGAGGAAGCTAAAAAAAGTTCCCATGTCACAACTGTGGCCAACTGGGACATTGGAGATCTGAGTGTACCAATCCACCATTAGTGAATAATGAGGGAAAATCCTTAAATCAACAGGTGCAGAACGAAGGGAATAATCAACAGCAGCAACAACAGAAAGTTGTGAGACAGCAGAGTCAAGAGCCAAAACCGCCCTTGCCGCAGAATAGAGGATCACAAAAGTATAATCCGGATTCGGGATTCTACAATGATGAGCAGGTAAACAAACCAAGGCGTTCTAACCAGGTACAACAGTACTTGTTAAAGAATGAAGGGAGTGAGTCTGAGGGTGATTATTGACGGTGCCGAAGAGAGGAGGAAGAGTGCATACTTGGTGCAACTCTAGAAATAGACCAGGCAGGACCATTTGTGGATGGAAAAATAAATGAAGAAGGTGTTACTTTTTTGGTAGACACAGGTGCGACAAGATCAACTGTCAGGTCAACAGATATTAGAAATCTTCCTCTCTCGGATGAAGCTATCCAAGTAGTTGGTGTAGCCAATACACAAATCAGGACACGTCTTACTGAACCAGTAAGAGTACAAATAGGGAAATTTTCAGACATGCACAGATTTATCGTCTGTGACACAAGTCCAGTGAACCTGTTAGGTAGGGATCTACTTTGTAAAATGAATTGTACAATTTTTTGTACACCGGATGGAATAGCTTTTGAAACACCAGATGAGGATGTTTTGTACCGAATGACTCTAGAAAATAGAGAGAGTGAGTTAATTGGTGCATATGCTGTGTTTGATCCGGAGGATTTGCCTCAAGAGCTGAGAGACACAGTGAAAAGGACAGTTTGGGATTTTACTGGAGAGGATGTGGGATTGATGAATAATGTAGATCCTGAGAAAATTTCAGTGAAGGAGGGAATTACTTATCCTAACATTCCTCAGTATAAAATGACACCAGAAATAATTGAGGGAATAACTCCTATAATTGAGAAAATGATTCAGCAGGGAGTTCTGAGAGAACTACTGAGTAGTCCGTGTAATTCACCGATAATGGGGCTAAAGAAACCTAATGGGAAGTTCTGGATTGTACAAGATTTGAGAAAAGTTAACCAAATTGTGGTGGCATGTTGTCCTATTGTGCCAAATCCATCAGTGATTTTGTATCAGATTCCACATGATGCTGAGTGGTATACAGTGATTGATTTGTGTCATGCTTTCTTTTCAATTCCATTGCATCATGAGAGCCAGCCGATTTTTGCATTTAGATTTGGCCAGCGTATTTTAGCATGGTGTCGTATCCCACAGGGGTATGCAGAGAGTCCTTCGATATTCAATCAGTTATTGAAAAAGTCATTGGAGAGTTTGATCATGCCTGAAAACTCAGTACTAGTGCAGTATATTGATGGCCTACTTGTGGCATCAAAGACACGTGAAGCTTGTGAAGTAGATACTATAGCTTTACTGAATCATCTGGCAGATGGAGGGTTAAAAGTATCTCCAGCCAAATTGCAATTCTGCAAGAAAGAGGTGCATTATCTTGGACACAATATTGAAAAAGGTCTGAGAAAAGTGACTGATGACAGGATCAAAATTATCAGGGAAATGAAGGCCCCAAAGACCCAGAGGGAAGTGAGAATGTTCCTGGGAATGGTGGGTTATTGTCGTCAGTGGATAATTAATTTTTCGCTGATAGCAAAGCCACTGATTAAGCTGACAAAAAGTGAGATGACAGACCCATTGGAACTAGATGGAGAACAAATGGCAGCATTTGAAGAGTTGAAAAGCAGAATGTGTGAAGCCCCTGCTTTGGGTATGCCAGACTATGAAAAAGAATTTGAATTGTACTGCAGTGAGAGAAATGGATGTGCACTTTCAGTGTTAATTCAGAAGCATGGATTACTGAGAAGGCCTATTGCGTACTTCTCATCGACACTTGACCCTGTAGCTGTAGGTTTACCAGGTTGTCTGAAATCTGTGGCTGCAACATGCAGAAGCTTAGAACAGAGTGAGGGAATCATAATGGGATATCCTGTAAGGGTATTCGTACCTCATAATGTGGCAATTCTTTTGACAAGAAGCAGAACTCAGTAAATGTCACATAGTCGGTTGACTAAATATGAGAAAGTCATTCTGGGAGCATCAAATGTGACTTTGGAGAGATGTGTGAATGTGAATCCAGCGACATTGTTGCCGGATATTGAAAATGTGGGTGTGAAAACAGAAGATGATCACAATTGTTTGGATGTGCTTGATTACTGTACAAAACCGAGACCAGACATAAGGGATCTTCCCTTGCATGAGAGTGATCATGTGTTGTTTGTGGATGGATCATGCTTGAGGAATGATGAGGGTGTGCTATGTGCAGCATATGCAGTGTGCAAGGTTTCAGAAGTAATGGAAGCATCATCATTGAAAGGAGTGAAATCTGCGCAAGTTGCTGAATTAGTGGCATTGACAAAAGCTTGTGAAATTGGGAAAGATTTGAGAACGACTGTGATGACTGATAGTCAGTATGGATTTGGAGTTGTGCATGACTTTGGCCAACTTTGGCTACAAAGAGGTTTCTTGACGTCGAGTGGGACTCCAATAAAGAATGCTGAAGTGATTGGGAAATTACTTGAGGCGATACAGCTGCCTAAAGAATTAGCAGTTGTGAAATGTGCTGCTCATGGACAAGGAGATGATTTTGTGACAGTTGGCAATAGATATGCAAATGACATTGCTCAATATTGCGCCAAGAATAACCAATCAATTAATCGGGAACGAGAAGGTGAAATGTCTTTTTGTTCTGTGATGTTTACTAATGTCTTAGAGACGTGGGATGAAGTGAAACAGTTGCAGGATGAGGCAGAGGAGGAAGAAAAGAAAGATTGGATCAAGGCAGGTTGTGCCCCAAGAGAGACAGATCATGTTTGGGTCTATAGAGATGGCAGACCAGTAATGCTGAACTCCATGCTGTCAGCAATGGCAAGGATGTATCATGGCCAGGGACATTTGGGAAGGGATGCGATGATCAGGTCTTTTAAACAAACCTGGTACAATGCAAAGTTCAGGACAATTGCAGAGAGTAACTGTCAAAGATGTTTGATTTGCCAGCAATTTAACACTGGGAAAAAGACAGTGGTGAGTCTGGGAACAATAGGCAGAGAAGGAGGTCCTTTTACAAGAATGCAGATTGATTTCATTGAAATGCCCCAAGTGAACAGACTGAGGTATGTACTAGTGGTAGTCTGTTTGTTTTCAAAATGGGTTGAGGCCTATCCGACTAGGAGAAATGATGGAGTAACAGTGGCAAAGTTACTGTTAAGAGAGTTGATTCCTAGGTACGGATTTCCGGTAACGATTGAGTCTGATAGAGGTGGACACTTCTATAATGAACTCATGAGTTTGATTTGTGAAGCATTAAGCATACAGCAGAAGCTACATTGTGCATACAGACCAGAGGCTTCTGGTGTTGTTGAGCAGATAAATGGCACAATCAAGAACAGGATTGGTAAGATGTGTTTAGCCACTGGTATGAAATGGCCGGATGTCTTGCCTCTAGTGCTAATGACTATTAGATCTACTCCAGATAGAACTACTGGTTTAAGTCCGCATGAAATCATAATGGGACGTGCAATGCGACATGCATATGTACCTGTCAATAAGTTGATGACAATAACTGATGACATGATTTTGGATTACTGTAAAGGCCTGGCTGACGCAGTTCATTCTGTGTTTCACCAGATTGGAGAAGAAGCTACCACACTTGAGAAGAAGCAAGCTCATGACCTGAGTCCAGGGGACTGGGTAAGGATTAAAGTTCACAGAAGAAGAAATTGCTTGGTTCCAAGGTGGGGAAGACCAAGACAAGTCATTCTAACTACGACAACTGCAGTGAAGTGTGCTGGTGTGAAAAACTGGGTACATGCGAGTCATACTCTGAGAGTTCCAAACCCAAAAGATGGGACTGGTAGAGAGTATTTTGAAGAGTCAGATTCCAGTGATGATGAAGACCCAGAACCAGTGAGAAAAAATCAAAGTTCAGGAAAAGAAGCAGAAAAGGCTTCAAGAGAACCATTGAGAATCTCAGAAAGGAGATCAGATTCTGTAAGAGAGCCTGAAGTTCCAAAAAGCAGTGGAGGAAAAAGAAAAGAGCAGTTCCAGAGAAATTACTCCTGAATCAGAAGAGGAGGAGATTGAAGAACCACTTGAGATTATACCTGAAGAAGTAGGGTCAGAAGAAGATAGAGAGGGACAGATTGCGGAAGACCCCCGAGGAGGTGTAGGGAACACTCTTGAAAAGCTAGGTGAAGGGACAAGTAGACAGCAAGAAGATTGCGTGTCGGAGACCCGAGGAGGGACAGAAGTAGGGAAGTCTCAAATAGTGGTGAAAAAGACTGTGGAGCGAAAGAAAACTGCTGAAGAACAAGAGGCATTTGAAACAGAATCGGATGAAAGTGAGAATGGAAAATCAGAGGGTCGAGTTCTGAGAAAGAGAACTTGGATTGGAGAAAGAAATAATACAGAAACGAGACCGAAAAAGGTTGTAAGAGGAGATTTTTGGCCTAACAACAGAGTAAAGAGGCTGAGATACAGACTGATAAGAGGGAATACATCGAAAGCTGAACAAGTGAATGAAGTGTCGAGTCAAAACGAAGTAAAGAGGAAGGAGCAAAAGGAGTCAAGAGAACCTGAGGAGATAAAGAGAATTAGAAGACCCAACCAAAAGTACAGATCACCGGAATGGTCTTATGTGGCACTGTCTGAAGAAGGAGAAGAAGAAACAGTGAATCGAGACAATCCGGAGGGGATCTTGAGAAAAGTGGTTGAGGAAAAGGAAGAATCTGTTGGAATCTTAAAAGTTATCCTGACTGACATTGGAGAAGAGTCGGATGCACAGGATGTTGTTGATGATCTGATACAATTTGATGTTGCTGAAGAAGAAAGAGTGAAAAGTGATGAATATCCAAATTGAGTGAACTGAAGAAATCACTTGGAGAAAGTGAAAAGGAGAAAGTCTGAAATTCAGCTGTCTGAAGTAATCCAAAGTTCGAGAAATTTCAGTAGTGGAGTAGTAGAGGCTAAGTCAAAAGACAAGGTCAAAGTAGTAAAATGGCTAACATAGAGAATAATCAAAGTAGATGTGCCTTCTTAAGGAGATGGTGTAGAATGTGCTGCTGCTGTACTGGATTATTAATGCTACTATGGGGTGTTTTAGCTTTATTAGTTACATTTAGAGTTTCAATAGGTACATTTGAAATACATACTGAGAATGAGACTAATGTAGAGAAGAGTTCACAAAAAGTAGTTCCAACTAGAATTAGTAATACTTACATGCATAAAGATAGGTCAATTAATGATTTTTCTAGTAATGTTTTTTCAAAGTTGTTATACGAATATGTGAAAACAATGGAAGTTAGGGATTGCTACGTTTGTATGCAATTACCTGCATCCGTTTCAGAGGGTGTTACTTATCACCATTTACCAGCTACGTATGGAATTTCTTGTAGTGTATTAAGTAGTGTTTTTTATCTGTTAGGGAAAATAGATTATAAGATGTCTAACAAAGATAGTATTTTTGGGCACTTGCCAATGAACAAAGAGCTGAATCCAGCTAAAGAAGCTAACATTTTTGGTGAAATTTTTATTGAGAAAGAAGAATTAACATTAGATTACATTTTTAAGAATAATTTAACTTGTAGTTTGGAAGAAGAGGAGAAAGCTTTCCTAAACATGGTGGAGGAAAGGAGATTGAGTATGCATGAAAAGGCAGGGAAATACAAAGTGAGTGAGACAATTTGGGACATTGAGATGGGAAAAGAATTGAGAAATGGAGTTAGTCCAACTTTAGCTCTAGATGCACCACAGAAGGGTAAGCTGTGCATTACAAGAGGGAAATCCCAATATGATAGATATTTTGTTGGGACTAGTGAATGTCATGATACATACTTCATTGCAACAGGATGGGGTTTCAGAGGTGGAGAAGATACAATTTTTCCAGGAGTGTATTATGTTTGTGGGAACAGTATTCGGCGTTGCAGTAATACAGACTGGAGTTGATCATCTAGAAGAATGAGTTTCTTCCTGTGAGAAGAGGGAGGATATATATATCTTAATCTGTTGAGCTTGCCATTGCTGAATTCCAAAGTTACCGGAAGATGTAACGTGGAGTAGGCATTAAGCACCATCCCAAATTTTTAGGTTTCGCCTACGCAGCGCGCATGCGCTACTTAGGAGGAGACCTTTAGTAATCGATTCCCTTTTTCTGCCAAAAAACGTGCACGCTTTGCATTGCTTTCAATGGGAACGCGCGCACGTTTGGCGATTCCCTTGCGGGAATGAGCTTTAAAACCATCTGTTTGTAATTAACAGATGGTTCCTGCTCGCTCCCACAAGGGAAACAGGTGCAGGCCTCCTCCTCTCTCCCCTCCCGCTGCTGCCTCCTCCTCTCCTCGTCAAACTTTTTTTTTTTTACTTTCAGCGCGAGGCGCGCACACTTGTTGTCTGGGGAAGGGGGTGCAGGGAGTTCTGGGCTCATGTTTCCCCTTCTCAGTCGCTGGTCTTCGCTCACATGGGGGAGGGCGGTTTCAGACTTCGGGCCATGGAGACCAGACTCCTGTTCACAATGCGGGGTCTCCATCTCTCCCCTCGTTGTCTCAGTCCTTACCCGCGTGGCAGGCTCCTGGACTGGGTCCTAGGTCCCACTGTGCGACAGGCTGGTGGGGCTGGGGCGAGAAGAGTAGAGCGGACAGGCTGAGACACGTTCCTACACAGAGTTACGTACCAGGTGACCCCGCGCCACCAGAACACAACCTTTCCAAAGGGGCTTCCCCGTCACAATCTTTCTCCTCTGGTGTGTTGACTGTTAACCCAATGGGTCCATTGGAAGTAAATCTTCTTAAATACTTCACAAGTCTGCATCTATGACAGACTAGCGCCTTCCTTTGCCAGCTGCATTGCAGTCTATACGGCAGCTGTGTGCAGGGCTGTAGTGCCTTCATACGCATGTCTCGTTAAGTGTGTATGCCGGTAATTTAGAGGAGGCATTATGCCGCATTACCAAAGATATATACTTCAATCCTAACAGCGCACATATTACGCTCCCCAGATGGCATGTACGTGAATTGGTGACATCCCCCCTCTCCCGGGTGGTTATTTCTTTCGTCAGACATTTCGGGAAGGGAGCGGAGGTATAGTATGCCGAGCCAGTTTTTGATATCCTGGGTCTGCTTCTGGCACCTCTGTCTCACAGGGAAGGGGGGGTGCTATTGTTTCCTGTTCAGGCCCTGCAAACACCTCTAACAGTTACCCAACAAAACAAGTTCTCCAAGTCCGCCTAATTAATTACACCCACAACGCTGCTGTTGAGCCCGCCCAATAAAACAGAAAACAGTCTGGCGGTTTTGCTATCCTAGAGATCAGGGAGTTAAGGTGCGCGAACTCGAACAGCTCACCAAGGCCACTCTAGCGGCAGCAGAGCGCTATTCAGATCTTTGTAACATTATTGTTACCGTTTCACAGAGGAGAGCGGGGCGAGGTGCCCGCGGCACCATCAAGAGTAGCGCCCTACTGTGTGGCAATAACTGACAGCGTGCAGATGAAGACTGTCTTTTCTGGGCACTCCCCGCTAATAACCCCTCCCCGGTGTTATCTGCAGTGATCACTCCGGATAAAGCTCCCCGGGGGGAATGCGTGGGTGGGGGAGGGGATTCCGTCCCCTCCACAGCACACAGACAGACACTCCTTTCACCAAGTCCAACTACTCAGACTGAGGCCGACATATACCACCATATTATTACACCGTCCTTTCCTCTGCTCTGAAGGGCGGTTCAAAAGCCCAGACGGCTGTGTTTTTATGACCCCGTCGAGGCGCTGGCGCCGGCTATGTGCACTGGGATTTCAATTTCAAATAGTTCAAAACAGTAACTGTTCTTTGTGTTACTCTCGGTTTAACGTTTGGAACACAGTGGCTGAAAGCCTGTGGTTTAATCCCTTCATGGCGATTCTGCATTTTTTGAGAAACTCTGTTTAACGTGGCAGAAGCTCTAATCGTCAAAGCCGGGGGCTGTAGTTAAAGATCTGCCACACACTACAATTATTTCAGCTGGCAAAGATAGTGCTCGAAAGTTTATGACATATTCCTTGATTATATTTAGTAACTTGCCAGGTCTGATCTATTTGCCAAATTATCAGATACATGCCTGTCTTCCCAGTGGCAGTTGGCATGTATCGGAATTGAGTACTACCTCAGGCTCTACAACCCAAACACAACACACATCAATACTCATGTACATGAACACGAAGGCACATGACTCAAGCAATCAGGAAACAGAGGGCATGTGACTGGACTCTCGAGGCAGGCGTGACAGCAGGAAACAAGTCCTAAATAAACAAGCAGTATGTTGATTTGATAAATATCACATTCTTTTCCTGGTTAACTATGATCGGGGCTCAGCTGGTAGCTAGACATAAGAAATTCTTGCATGGGAGTTAGTGCACGACAGTGTGTACCAACGAGCCTGCTCGCTTTAATAATGCTTTTTTGTCCGGCAGCATAGGTGTTCCATAATGTTCCTCTCCCACTTACTATGTACGCAAGCCCCAACTTACTGCATTAGTACCCTCAATGTGAATACATGCTCCTGCTCACGAGCTCATCTACCTCTTCCCTATCCTCCCCGAGTAAAGTACCTGAGCGCACTGCCCCTGTTCTCTCCTGCACTCGCTGCATCACTAACAACTTATAAGGTCCCAAAGGCGAGACCTATTGGCTATGCCAGTGCTTGTTAACCTTTGTTGCCGTCTTCAAGAGTTTAGGTGTTCAATAGCAGTTACTTCTGATGTACCTTTGGCCCCAAAAAAGATGTGTCAATATGGAGATGGTTTATAGAAAATCTAATAAAGGCTACCTGCAGTGCTAAATTTATAAAAGAATAAGTGCCAGGGCCCAAAGTTTTGTTCAGAAGTCTCCGGCTGGCATAACTGAAAGTCTGCGTGTAGAATACCGAGACTGCCTAGTCTTGATTCCACCTAATGCCTCTTTAATCCACAACCATACTGTCCCTGCCACTGTATCTCACTCCTGCAGATTCCTGATTTCTATCTTTGAGTGAGTTTTCCAGTCTTTCTATTCCTCCGCCTTTCCTCCTTGAGTGGTTTCAGTGTCTTGCTCGGGGTAAAAAGAAGTGCTGGTCCCCAAAAATGAGTCATGGTGGGCGCACCTGCAACTACTGCCCAAATTAAGCACTGCTTATCTGCCATCTGCATATGATTGAGCTGATACTTGCATCAAAGGGAAGAGGACGCACAGCTGGCAGATTAAGATGTTGAAAAAGGAAGGATCCCAGGGTACGCCACAGCTGAGCACAGCAATCCAAGACGTGAAGCGGCTGAGCTTAACTTGCTACAACCTGTTTCCTAAAATGGATTGAACCACTCGGTTGTTTCCTCATTGGCCCTTGACAACGTAGATAGATGCTCAAATAAGATGTGTTGATCACCATGGGCAGTGCTGGGCAAATCTAAAAGGGAAAACAAGTCGGCCCGCTCCCTCATCATTGAAATCAATAGTTTGATTCTAAAAGCTCAGCAGCGCTTGCTCAGTCCTGTGATGAGGTCCCAAACACGACTGATTTTCAGATTGAATTGTACATCTAAACTTTTTTAAGTGTGTGCAACCAATATAGACATTTCTTGGTCCAGGGATGCTACATAAATTGAGGCATAAAATTCAACTATCAACAATAATGTGGTTATTCCAACAATATAAATATTGAAATGTCCTTCTTCCATTCTGCTCGATACATTGTAATCACCCTTGGTGTCTTCTACTCCTTAGCAGGTGCAGAGGAAAGTTTTGGTCTAGCACCGAGCGGGCGTCATGTGATGCTGATGGCCGGGTGATAGTTTAAGTTCCCTTCTATGGCCACAGGAATACCCCACGGAGACGTGCGATAAGATGAACGCCGGGCGGGATAAAGTTGCCAGCACCTGCCTGCTTTGGGAGCAGGCGAAGTGCCGGTTATGAAGGCAATGTATCCTGATCCCCTGGTTTTAGATTTCTGGACGTGGCTTTCCTCTGAAATTCCTCTGCTGGATCTCTGCAGCCAATGTTCAGATACAGCCGGTGGTGGAAGAATCAGCCGCGACTACCAAAGACAAGAGAACTGTGTGCGAGTCCATAGCGACTAATGCCTTTTCGTTTTTAGGAAAGTAAACATAAAGGGGCAGATTTATGAGCCCCTTGCGCCACTTTTGCTTCACTTTTAACATGGGAAAAGTGACGCAAAAGTGGCGCAAGGGGCTCATAAATCTGCCCCAAAGTACATTTATTTGCGTTATTTTATGACACAAGACAATGTCTAGATTGTGGATCTGGCTACATGGCGTGTAGACGTTGTCAGACAGAGCTACTGCTGCTCCTACCTGCTACAGAGAGCTCCTCGTCTTCTCTGAGCATGTCACTTTACAAAGCCAATAACCTATCGCAGTTAATGACACCAATAATATCGGCTTCTTTCAGAATGCACCTCGTTGAAAGCCAAAAGCCCAGAGCTATTCAAAGCATCCTTTCCAAACCAAAGCAAGATGAATCCTGGGACACCCCTCGCAGGCCGTAGGAGCGCTGCGACAGACCGCTGGCAGGACTCGGCCTCCCAAATGCAGAGTCCACGCCACGTCAATCACTGCCGCAGACCTGGGAGCAGCCAGTGACTAAACCTTGGTCTTGGCCTGAGCACCCCCTGCCTGGACTACCGTGACAGTGTGATTACTTTGTGTAAAACGAACCCACTTTTGAAAAGCTGGCCCAGGCATTTGAGCCTTCCTAATAAAACACACAAATACATTTTCTTTGTGTAGGCTTGACTATTCCCCCCTCCCCCCACCCACCCCATCCTTTGAGTAAATACATTACTCTGTATTGACTTATGGAGAAACTATCTTGAAGGAAAATCCAATTCAAGCAAATGTTAATAGAGATTCGGCTGTTTAAAAGTGTAGGTATATATTAACGCCACAGTATGAGAAAAATAAGTGTGGGTTAATCAGTAGTTTTACATTATGACTAGTCATATGGCGAATGAAAAACAAGTAGTTGGTTTAACATTGAAGGCATGGAGTTATTCTTTTGGACAGTCTCGAGTTGTTATTGAACCCATCATGCCTGGAATCGGAGGTTAAAAGGAGTTAAAGCTAGACATGCCAAAGATTAAGGCCGCCCTACATGTTGCAGGGCATTCTTAGTGTTCGCACGTGTGGAACGCCATAAGGCATAACTTTTCAATTTACATAAATGGAAGATAAAAGTTGAAAGCGAAGCAATTTGTGTACAGCAAGAAATAAGCTGCGTCCATAGGACATTGATCATTGCATAAGGTAGAGTCAGACGAGGTGAAATCTGTCATGCAACGCCAATGGGTCTCGTCCATGGGCGAACTATTGGCTTTGGCAATCGGGTGGGTGGTTACAGGGAGGGAGGAGAGGTAAGAAACAAGGACGGGGAATAAAAACACAGGGACAGGAGGGCGGGAAAGTGAGTATGAAACCAGGACGGGAGGGTGGTGGGAGGGAATAAGAAACAGGGAGGGAATAACAAACAGGAGGCCTGTAAACAGGAACAGCATTGAGCAAGCGGTCTGCGTTAGTTCTGTCGCCCCATTCGCTGCACTGCACTGCTGTTATATCAGGCAGTCTCAACCTACAAATGAACTAACTAGTTACCAGCAAATTTGATAAAGGAGCAGGTAGGCTTGGATGCACATCGATGAAACACCTACACCTAACACTTAATAACGCTTAAATTAGTTAAAGAACAAGACAATTAATCTGCACTAAATTAGATAAAAGAAAATATTGCTCTTGTCACCCACTTCAGAATTTTGGGGTTCAACCACCAGATGAACTGCATGCACCTCCCGAAGATAATGCCAGAAAGAATCAACGATCGCTCGGGCCTGTATCCCAATTGATCGTTTTTTGCACACCATGCCACCTCAATTTGGACTCAGTCACATGCAAATTAGCCTTGACCCTGCTTTTCATGGGAACAGTCCAGCACGTACTGGCAGGCCAGGTCCTCACTGAACCAGAATAAAAGCAACCCAGGTCTGGGTTTGTCCTTCTTATGGGCTCATCAGCCAGGTATATTTTTAACAAATCCCTAGCACACGTCAAGAACAGTACATTTTATGGATCAAAAATAAAAGGCGACAGAGTCATCACAAAATATCTTGGATATATGTAAATTTTCTTGTTTTTTAATCCAGTGTATCTTCAGGCTGAAAAATCTCTTTAGGACACTAGCAGCCGACACGTGTTTCATCGCAAAAGGGGCAATTTCCCGCGACTTTTTCAAGGCTGCAATAGACAAATAAACCAGTGTATCCCCTTACAACATCGGGAGAACATAGTCTAAAACATTTGTATAAAACAAAGACAAAACGTCTGAGAGGCCAGCATATACGTATATGAAGTTAAAACATATACTAAATCCAAAGATGATCTTATATCTTTTTAGTCCCATTTTTGTCTATTGCAGCCTTGAAAAAGTTGCGGGAAATTGCCCCTTTTACGACGAAACACGTGTCGGCTGCTATTGTCTTAAAGAGATTTTTCAGCCTGAAGATACACTAGATTAAAAAACAAGAAAACCTACATATATCCAAGATATTTTGTGATTACTCTGTCGCCTTTTATTTTCGATCCATAAAATGTACTGTTCTTGACGTATGCTAGGGATTTGTTAAAAATTTTGAATGTATTTGTTGGCCTAGGTCACAAAGTTTTGAGGAGGTTGGTGGTTCTCCTCATCCTGTTAGCACTATTACCCAGGTATTATTACTTCGATTATTGAAGTAGTGTTATTTTCCTGTGTGGCACCTGAAAACCTACAACAAACATACCACTATAGCTAGTCATTCATCAGCCAGGTATAGCTTGATTCCACAGGCACAGTGAGCACGGGACCCACGTCTGGGCATATCCTTCACAATTTGGGGCATCAAAAAACAAAGTGATGGATGAAATGCTTAAATTAATCTGAGCCACTGGCGATAGCTTGCGGCTGCATCCCAATCCATCGTTTTTCCCCCACCATGCCACCCGAGTGATTACCAATGGCTGAGACTTTGTGTACTTATTGAAAATATATATTCACACACAGACACACACACACACACACACACACACACATATATATATATATACATACACATACGTATATATGTATATATATATACACGTCCACACACACATATATCTATATATATATTCCATGGATAAATCAAAGGTTAGGGATAGGTTATAGTTACTTTATTCTTTCCATACAAACCATTTTTAAACTAAACAAACATTTGAAATTATAAAGTTATAATTATAACTTAAATTTAGAATTTATACACCACCTTCAAATTGCTGTAAGTTGCTCACCTATGCACACAATGTTGCTTGTAACTTACATTTGAATTTAACACATCACCTTTAAATTACTATAGGTTGCGCACCTCCATGCACAGTGTCCTCATCTTACTCGCCATACTACATTAACTATAACTCACGCCTTCTCAATGCACAGTACAGTGGTGAGTACTGTGGTGAGTTGTAGCTAATGCAGCGTGACAAGTGTGGTCAGAAGACCGTGTGTCAGAGGTGCAAGAGTTATATAAATTTTAAGGTGGATGCATAAGTAAACATTTGAATTATAAGCATGACATAGTTTGAAAGTGTTGCATAAATGACAAATTAAAAATATAATTGGAGAATGACTAATGTTCGTGCAGTTTAAGTTGGGCTTGTATAGCAAACATAACTAATGCTTTCCTATCTATAACTTATCTTTGGCCCATGTTTTTGTGTGTGAATATTTATATATATAATATATAATATATATATATATATATATATATATATATATATATATATTATTTCAGCACAACCCACTTCAGGAGTCATGGGCGCTCTGCGGTGGTGCGTTCGAGATACGGCAGGGTTAAGCCGTTACTTATTCAATTCGTTTTGCCCGCGAAGGCTTCCTCGCGCACTCCCAGAGGGAAAGACAACTTCAAACACGATCGTGTGTTATGATTCCTTTTACTTTCAGCATGCCAGATACAAGAAAAACCTCTACGCGTTTCAGTCTCAACAGAGACCTTGATCACGAGTCTAGCATTTGTTCAAGGTTGTCATAGTGTTTTAAATATGCAAACAGTTAATTAGTGACATCACTTCCTGAGACAGTGCCGCACAGCATTCTGGTACTGGTAGTTTGTGACAAATTTTCATTTTAAATTATAGCGTGTTTAGTTTCACCAGTGAAACAAATTAAGAGTATTGTAATCATATAAGATAAGCCTGCATTCAATATATACACCTGGAATAGTCCTGTGATATACTGTCATATTTAACGGCATTTCCAATAATCGTTCTATTGACAGCGGTGCACAGCCTAATCAAAGTCGATCTTACTGACATATGACCATCTTGATTTAGTTCACTTTCATCACCCAGTCGTAGATAATTATAACGCATGAATGTTATACTGCAACGGACCATAATATAAGACTCAGATAATGCTGTAAGTTGTCACAGAGTTAAACATGATTATATCATGAATCAAGCCCTCCAGTGGGCCTAAATCACTGATTTGTGATGGATGGAGGGACACTGTCTCACATGTTGGTCGTGGATTAATTTAAACTACAAAACAAACATTAAATCTAAAAAGTCTGAGAGGCCAATGTCAAAGTCCTTGTCAGATATGACCATCTTATTGACAATTTCCGACTAGTGTGTGGCAAGTTAAAGATGGTAATGAAGTTCCTCATCCTGGTTCAATCCGAAGGGGGTCAGAGTTCTAAAGTTCAAAATATGTTTGGATTCTTTTTGTCTGAGAGTTTTCTCTCGGTCTCCTCCTCTGGGATGTATTCCAACGGCTTCCACTGCATAAAATTTCAGATCTTACCATTTTCCTTCGTGCTCCTTCTCCATGTGTTTTGCAACAGCGTTGCTTCTGTCAGTGTTGATGGTGGCACGAACATGTTCCAAAATGCGTTTTTTCAATTCGCACTTGGTGCTTCCAACATACTTTAATGAGCAAGGACATTCGATGATGTATATGACGAATTGACTTTTGCAGTTGATTAGTTGTTGGATCTTCCATGTGTGTTTATTGGCCATCACTACTTCCTTGGTGTTCTGAGCAATGGTGCATACCTTACAACTCGTACATTTGAAGAAACCCTTAGGTTTCAACCAGGTTTCCTTTTTATTTTGATGTTTAAAATGACTGTGGATCAACTGATCCCTTAGATTTTTAGTTCGTCTGTACGTGATGTTAGGGTGGTCACCTACAATCGATGAGGTTGTAGGATCCATGTGTAAGATATGCCAATTTTTGCGTAAAATTTTCATTAGCTGTTGGTTACACTCTACAGAAAACCATTGTAGGTGACCACCCTAACATCACGTACAGACGAACTAAAAATCTAAGGGATCAGTTGATCCACAGTCATTTTAAACATCAAAATAAAAAGGAAACCTGGTTGAAACCTAAGGGTTTCTTCAAATGTACGAGTTGTAAGGTATGCACCATTGCTCAGAACACCAAGGAAGTAGTGATGGCCAATAAGCGCACATGGAAGATCCAACAACTAATCAACTGCAAAAGTCAATTCGTCATATACATCATCGAATGTCCTTGCTCATTAAAGTATATTGGAAGCACCAAGTGCGAATTGAAAAAACGCATTTTGGAACATGTTCGTGCCACCATCAACACTGACAGAAGCAACGCTGTTGCAAAACACATGGAGAAGGAGCACGAAGGAAAATGGAAAGATCTGAAATTTTATGCAGTGGAAGCCGTTGGAATACATCCCAGAGGAGGAGACCGAGAGAAAACTCTCAGACAAAAAGAATCCAAACATATTTTGAACTTTAGAACTCTGACCCCCTTCGGATTGAACCAGGATGAGGAACTTCATTACCATCTTTAACTTGCCACACACTAGTCGGAAATTGTCAATAAGATGGTCATATCTGACAAGGACTTTGACATTGGCCTCTCAGACTTTTTAGATTTAATGTTTGTTTTGTAGTTTAAATTAATCCACGACCAACATGTGAGACAGTGTCCCTCCATCCATCACAAATCAGTGATTTAGGCCCACTGGAGGGCTTGATTCATGATATAATCATGTTTAACTCTGTGACAACTTACAGCATTATCTGAGTCTTATATTATGGTCCGTTGCAGTATAACATTCATGCGTTATAATTATCTACGACTGGGTGATGAAAGTGAACTAAATCAAGATGGTCATATGTCAGTAAGATCGACTTTGATTAGGCTGTGCACCGCTGTCAATAGAACGATTATTGGAAATGCCGTTAAATATGACAGTATATCACAGGACTATTCCAGGTGTATATATTGAATGCAGGCTTATCTTATATGATTACAATACTCTTAATTTGTTTCACTGGTGAAACTAAACACGCTATAATTTAAAATGAAAATTTGTCACGAACTACCAGTACCAGAATGCTGTGCGGCACTGTCTCAGGAAGTGATGTCACTAATTAACTGTTTGCATATTTAAAACACTATGACAACCTTGAACAAATGCTAGACTCGTGATCAAGGTCTCTGTTGAGACTGAAACGCGTAGAGGTTTTTCTTGTATCTGGCATGCTGAAAGTAAAAGGAATCATAACACACGATCGTGTTTGAAGTTGTCTTTCCCTCTGGGAGTGCGCGAGGAAGCCTTCGCGGGCAAAACGAATTGAATATATATATATATATATATATATATATATCACCTCCAACTCGTGACACTATCCCTCTTCTTTGTGCAGAAATGACGAGTGCAGACCATCAAAGTTGCAATGCTCTTTATTTCAGCAGTTTGTCTTGACGCGTTTCGGCCATTCAAGCGGCCTTGATCATATATCGTCTCTTTGCAATAACACCAGATGGTCATGGCTCAATTTTGTTCAGCATGAATATTTTAATTCATTGCAACATCAAGAAAACGTCCCTAATATATATACATATAATGAAAAGAAGGTAAATTGGAGTTGTATGTAAGTGAACTAACAAGACGCATTTTAAAAAAAACCTCAAAAATGTACTTAAAAACAAAGGTTAAAGTGGAGTTATCTGTAGGTCTTCTCATAATAAAAAAACGACCATTTTAAATCAAAAACACACTGAAATTTACCAGTAATACGTAAGTGACATAAGTATAACTTGCAACACTGTTGTTTCAGATGTTATCAGTGATGCAATATGTGCAGTCGTGAGCAGTGCATCATAGCAGTGCAAAATATATTGATTTCAGTTACGTATAAGTGGTGAGTTTCAGTGTTTTTATGGTTTTCAAATGGACAAGTGATTGCATGGATGGATTGATGGGTGAGTAATTAGGTGGACTGGTGCCTTCATGTGTGACTAGGTAAGTGTGTGCATGAATGGGTGCGAGGGCAAGATGATAAATGAGTGCATAAATAGGCGAAGCCAGAATTTTGCTGTAGAAAGGTGCTTTCACCTCCCGCCTTTGGTGCTCACTAATACATTCATCTATCTAGCCATGTGCCCAGCAGTAACTAATACATTTGTCCATCCATGCACTCATCCATCCATTTTTCTAACTTCTGCCATATTCACCAATTCACAATACAAAGAAGACATACCTGTTGACTTTGACAATGTTGGTTCGTTTTGTGCCATGCAAGAGCTGCATGCAAAAGTACTGGCAGTGAACAACTGTTTACTTTTATACAGAGATGGAAAAAGGGCATGCATTGGTTCTTGGGTACTGTCTCAGTGTGTGAGACATAGGAACAGTAACAGTGTGTTATACAACTCACTGCCATTTCATAGACAGTGTTTAGGCTGATGTCAACCAGCTTCCCTCACAATTTCTTATTGATTGAAAATAGTGTAAACGCTGGCAATCACTCTTGGTAGCATTCCACTCCTCATGGGAACAGTCCATCCTGAACTGCTAGGTGAGGCCCCCTCCAGAAGGCAACACACACAACTCCAGACCAGTTTTGGCCTTGTTAGGCCTCATCAGTGAGGTATATCTTGGGACATATGGCACAGCGAGCAAGGGACCACGTTTTACTATACACTGTGGCCACTTAGGATGTTACATCAAAATCAAGAAGGTGATGGTATGAATGCTTGCAAATAGTCTAAAGCACTGGCAATTGCTCTGGATTGCATTCAAAGCCATCATTTTTCACCCCTCCTAGACAGAGTGGCACTCTAGACAGAGGCCTGTCTTATCCAAGTCAATACTGGCCCTGCACCTCTTGGGAACAGTCAATCCTGAACTGCCAGATGCGATCCACTCCAGAAGGGAACACAATCAACCACAGACTCATTTTGGGCCTTTTAGGCCTCAGCAGTGGTGGAAAACCATGGGTTGCAATTCTACCCACAGCAATTGCCAGTGGTTTAAACTATTTAGAAGCACAACTTTCATCACCTTTTGAGTGTTTCATGTTATAGGTGAATCCTGTTTGAACGGGAAATAACCATACAGGACCATTTTTCCAGATGATATTCCACAGAGCATTTCCATTTCATAGGGCATTGACACTCTGAATTACTCACTGGTTTGAGGAGGTGGTAAATGGAGAGGCGGGTGGGGGGTGGTATGGTGTTTTAGTAGGTTTTCAGATGAAGGGCGAGGATGTGGCCTGGCAGTTGGGCGGTGTTGCATTCTTAATTTGTGCTGAAAATATTTCAGGGCTGTTTAAATTCAAAATCCCTGTTTGTTTGAAATATAGGCTGTTGGGACAGAAACGCCCTCTGCATGGTTGAAGATGTGTACCTGTGCCCTGGGTGCCTAACTATTCTGTTGTCCAAATCCCTGATGCTGATTTTTTTGTCATAGGTGAACACGGATCATGCGTGTGCCCCATGACATAGACCTATCTCATGGACTGCGGCCTTCTTGGAGTGAGAGGAACGCCTAAAGCGCTACCCTCATAGTGGTGGAAGGCCTTCACAAGGAGTGCATGGCATGAGCGCAGTGATGGCAGCATACCATGTAGTAATCAGTAGTAGTGGACAGGACCTACACTGGAGTGAGGCCTACATGCTCACTCACCTTTTTAAAAGTTCCACTGCTGTGTGCTTAACTCTCCCTTGGTATACATCAGGTAGCTGTGGAGTGCTGCGTAGTGCAGGAGTAGTGACTCTGCACTGGATGTATGTGTGCATGGGAAGGGCACAGTACAGGGATAGAGCAGTACTGTGAAGTGCATGTGTTGTTAGTTCATGTACTGTGTGTATGTATGCCTGTGAGGAATACATCACATGAGAGATGTAGTGCTGTGCAGTGTGTGTGTAATGAGACCATGTGCTGGGTGTATGTGTGCTTGCATGAAGTACAATAAATGAAAGGGGAAGTGTTGTGCAGCATGCACATGGGATGTGTGTGTCCTGGCAGTGTTTGTAACTAGCACACCCCAGGTAAATGTAGAACAGCTTCACTGTTGAACAGTATGTGCAGACTGAGTGTGCGTTATGAATGCATGTGTGTATGTGAGGGTGCAATGCATGGTGGTATTGGTGCTAAATGCTAATTGTGCTGTGAATGTACACTGAATAAGTGTGTCTGCATTGGTACATTACATGGAGGGCTCTGGGTTCCATTTTGTGAAGCCCAGGCCTTCTTGGTGAAGACACGAGGAGGAGAAGAATCTCCTAATGCAGATTTGTGTATTGCTGTATTGTTGTGAGCTAGATGGGACACCCACACTAGAGAGAAAAAGGAAGAGACTCCCTTCACAGTTCAAAATATTGCTCTTTAATTCAGTGATAGATCGTAAGGAAGACACCTGATCTCAGGAAGGGAGATGAGGCTGATGAGGGAATCATAAACAGTAGGGCTATGGGTCTGTGATTAACCTTTTGATGCACATATCATTGTGGCCGACATCCAGATGTGAACTCTGGTCATTCCCATGAATTGTGTTGTGGGACAATTAGCTTTGGAGTTGTGCCAACATGAGGAAAGAAGAAAAAGAGACGTGCCCACTTCAAAAGAAGCAGAATACCAACATAAATCGTCAAAGATTTAGACCCTAAATTATATTTTGGTGCCTGGAAATGGACTATAAGAAGGGGAGGTTGAGACCCCAAATATTGTCATCTGCCAAGCAGCCAGACAGGCTGTGTGAGAAGGTGAAGATCTGCAAGACATCTGCCTTTGCCCTGTAGTCAGGGCAAAGACCTGCTAGTCTCCCTACTGGCCGAGGGTACATCACCCAGAACACCAAGATCACCTGCCCTGGAGCCTGAAGCACCAGGGTCTACCAGCTTGGCAAGACCATTGTACCCTGTGATTAAGAGGAAAGCATTGGGAGAGAACGAGGTCCAGTGGGAAGCCCTGGAAGAGAAGTCCCTGAGCAAGGTGTGAGGCTGTGCACTGATTGTTTCATTGACTGTGTGCCATGTCGGCTCTGCGGTCCCCCAAATGCCAGGAGAGGGCTACTGGAGACTGAAGTGAGAGTGAAGCACCATGCAGGTCTGGGCAAATTTGTACCACTGAGTTGAATCCATACCACTACGCTACAGTGACCCCGTATGCCAGAGGGGACCTCTGGTAAAGTTATTACTGCTGAATCACTGGGATCCATGACTGTCTCGGCATGGGTGCTTACACCAAGGAAGTTGGTACCCATGTTTATCGAATTACTGCTAAGACCCTGTATGCCAGGAGGGGCTATCAAATTACTGTGTCATTACCTGAAGGCAATACTGATGTTACCTTCCACGGGTTGGGCCTGCACTGTGAGGGAACTGCATCTGACTGATCAGAGGGCTGTTGAAAATGCAGTAGACAACGTTGAACCCTCATGAGGCTACTCTGACCTCCTCCCGCTAGGTGAAGCAAACTTACAGTGTCTTCCCGAGCTAGGAGCTGCACTGACAAGATAGAAAAACTCCGGCAGTGCCACTCAGGAGAGCGAACATTCACCATGTGAGCCACCAGCAGCTTGATTTCTTCGGACTGAGCAGGATTCGTGGGTGCTCACTCCAAGCGCACCCAGTGCTCCGCCGAACTCCTCCGTGCTGCGAGAGTGGGAAAGATGAGAACTGTGGGGGAACCGCTGCTAATAGTGCTGTGGCACCATAGACACTTTTAACTAAAACCCTGAAGACTCAAAGAGGAACTCTTGAGTACGGCCTAATAGTGCACATTCCCTGGATGTAGCCACCAGTGAATGAGGAATAACCCCAAGCACATTACACAAAGAGCAGGGATTGGTCTGATCACGTCTAGAGCCCGGACCTCAAGGGGGATTATGTTGTTGCTTCTGAATATCATATACCTTTGTATGTGTTGAGTTAGAAATAAAATAATTATTTTGTTTTTTATAAAAGCAAGTATTAGACTGGACATTGATTTTTGTTTGTACTGTGCACCCTTTGAGTTATGAGTTGTGTTCTCTAACGAGTATCTACATTCCCACCTAGGAAGACTTGACTACTCAAATACAGCCACCACTGAGAGTCAAGTACTGAAGGGGTAGTTGGGCCCAGTAACCCCTTGATGCCCCGTGGCCCTCTGAAAGGGGTTCTGACATACGCCTACGATAAGGAGAAGGAAACAGAAATATTGAAAGATCCTCTGCAGCCACCACATGGTTTTGGCTGTGGTCCTGCCAGTAATTTGGACTACCAATATAATTGGCTAAACTATTCAAAAGTTGACTTCAGTCACTCTTGTATGACATTTCATCACTGAAATTCATCGCTGTGACTAACCAGAAGAGAGGTAACAGCTAATTTTAACAATTTCGTCATTAGTATTTGCATTGAGCCGTACCGTTGTGGGGTCTATGGTGCAGTCTCCAGTGTTCGCGTGTTGATGTTATTTGGAGACCTGGAAGAGACCCTTTCAGCAGCTAAATTACCTTCTGACCGAGCATACTTTGTAAAACATGTGCCATATTTCAAGTGACATGAGTGAATTAGCGCATCTCAGAATTCAATTACTGCATATTATGAAAAACAGCTCATAAGCTCTGTGCTGTTGGCTTCATTGCCACTGGTTGAGACTGATCTATCTCACATGCTGCCTGGTGTCTCCAATTTACTGATGGTCATCATTTATACCTCGACTGAGCACGGCACTCTATGGAGTCTGGTGGTTTAATCGAAACTCATGCACAAAAGAGCAATCACAAATCAAAGCATTGATAAAGGCCCTAAAATATGACACTTTTGTTCAAGAATGCAAAGATAAGTCCCTTTTAAGAATAAATAACTGCGTCCTCTGTTATATTCTGCTGCAGAGGGTATGAATGTGGCAGTTTACAGAAAGGGTGAACATCTGAAAGACCCACCTCCTCCCGCTCACATAGCGCTGTAGATTATTTGCTATTCCATTGGCAAACTACATGGACGTCGATTCACCGAAATCCACCGGTAGAGGAAGTGACATCATAGTCATCTGACCCCGATCAAGACTCTACCCTTTGCCCCGCTGTGAGCACCTCAGCGGCCTTCTATATGCTGCATCTGAAGGTATAAGGAAGTGAGAATCACACAGAGAGCAAACAAGGTACGAAGCGTCTTCTGACACTGGATTGTATGTATATAGTATTAATAAAGCATGGACCTAGGCAAAGGCCAGTGGATCAATGTCTAAGGTAAAATGGTAAGCATGCAATTAATAAAAGACTAATTTTTGGATTGAGTTCCTTGAAACCAGGAGCAGCAGGGGCAGTGGCAGAATACAAAAGATAGAAGTGAGTTGCCTTGGCCATCCCTTGCTGACCCAAGTTGACGTTCGTGGCTGACAGTAAATTCCTGACCTTTGTCTTCAAAGCTATTCATGGAACAACGAAGATACCCTTTCCCTTTACCCATGCACTCTGGCCAACCAACACTAACACTGCCTAGAAATTTCCAAGCCCCACTGTAAAGTCTGTTGTGGCTGTGTTTTTACACATATTCCACTCTCCTTCTTTGGAAAACAAATGAACTACATTCTATATTTCAACTCGCCCTTAGAGCAGAACTAATTCCCTTCAAAGAATACCCCACTTGAACATTCCTGCTGCACCGAAATCCCATCTATACTCACAGAAATGATATATGTGTTTGGTTGGGATATGCATGCCATGCATCTGTCACAACCCTCTGTAGCTTGTAGCTGCTTACAATGTTTCCGCCTTCAGCTGCTTTTTAAAGGGTTTTATGTTTCATAAACCCTCCTATTCTCAAATGAATGCACTTTCTAAACAACAAACTGACATGTTAGCTCAATTGCCTAAAGTATCATTTTACCTGACTGTTCGTTTTTAGGTCCTGCGCTTGTGTTGCAGTGCGCAGCACTGCTCGCGCAGCTTAAGAACTTTTGTACGGGGTCTGAAAACATACCTAGGAATTGCACACGCTCATGCGTGTGCTTTTCCTTTTGGCTTCCGCGATTGGGCTTTGCGTGCGTGTTTTTTTTAAAGAGAGCACGCAATAGGCCAAAGGCGGGCGCATTGCTCCGCCCATGGGCTATTGGTGTCTATTACGCGCATTGCTGACATGTGTTTTCAATTATCGTGCCCAGACACGGGCGCGATCATTGAAACCACATGGCTTTTGTGGGGGGCGCGCGCGCACCACTCGCGGGCTTCTATCCGATCGCTTTCACTTTCACGATCGCTTCGCTGTGGCGCGCGCACCACTCTTTTTTGTTGTGGGCGGCAGTAGCTCTCCATTGATGGGGCTGCGGGAGTCTCTCCTCTTGCTGGCAGGGCCACGCCTGAAACCCGGCCTCTTTCCCCTGCGGGAAGAACAACAGTGGCAGCCGGCTCGTTTAAATAGTTGCTATCCCGCCAATTGCTGCTTGTTTGGTTGTGCTTTGGCTGCCATTCTTCATCTTCTTGGCTTAGCGCGGTGTCCACGTCCCTGTGTCTGATTCATGGTGTTTGCATTTTTTGGTTTTTTTTTCATATTGGGATAACCCTCACCCTCTGTTACTCCGTCCCCCTCCTCTGCAGCACACACGCCTCTGCCTCTCCTCCGGTTGCAGTCAGTGCTCTGCTGCTGCCCAAGACCCCCTTCTTCCACTTTGAGCCTCGCAGGCAGGCCATGGATGAGGCGGAGAAGGCAGAGGCAGGATCCGGAGCTTCCTGAGGCTGCAGATAAGGAAAGCAGTCCCAAATATAATTACTCTAGATGGGGGGGGAAAGGCTGTCTTTGTTTAAATACTTGTGTCTAGATCCGAAAGTTATTAGCTTCTGGAATGTGAATGCAAGTTAGTGGGCATATTAAACAACATTTGGGTAGAAAGCAGTTTTTAAACAAATGCTTGTTTAATACGTCTCGCTGCGTGAGCAGCAGTGGGTGCGTGTGCTACTTTGGACTTTACAGTGTTTGCCCAGTATAGGTGTATGCGTGGTGCACGTGCAGCACTACGTGCATTTATCCTCTACGAGTATATGTACCCAGCACTGGATCTAGCAGTCGTGCATGAGCAGTGGCTAGTGATTATTTGCTTTATGCACAGCACATGGTCTGTAGAATGAACATGCACTGACACAACTGTGGTGCGTTGCATGCCATGAACAGTTGTGTATGCAACCCTGAATGCATGAGTGGTGCATGTGGCGTGCATCCCTGGTGCATGCATATGTGGTCTATGTTCAGCACATGATGCAGTTCTGGGTGTACAAAGAACTGAATGTATATGTACCACGTAGTGCATGCAAAGTATATGCGCAATAGTTGCCATTGGATATATAAATGGTGCATTTCTAGTTCTAGGATTACATGTACAATTGTCTACATGTTGAGTGTTTGTAGCGCATACAATGACAAGGTCTCACTTTTTCCGCACGCAGTATTAAGTATAGAATGCACGTCTGTTACGGGGTGCATAAGTTCACGTGCACCATAGGCACATTAGTTAATTTGAATTGTAGCTCCAGTACACGGGGTGAGCGGTGAATGCAGTGTCTGATGTAGTACCCATCGCATGAGTTTCAAGAAAGTGTTTTATGTGCCGCACTGTGTGGCCCAAACACTGAGGATGAGTAGGGTGTGCAGTGAAAAACAATGAGATGTGTGTGTTTCTCTGCAGCACGGGGAGTATGAGTGTTGCCGATAAATGAGATGCTTTTGAACCATGTGAGCAGCACTGGTATATACGCAGTGCCGGGTGCAACAATCGTTCATGCTCAGTGCTTCTTGAAAGAATGCTACATGGATAGTGTTAGGTTAATCAGTGAACCATGGGTACCAGCAGCTACTTTATGATGTACATTTCAAGGTTAGCTGTGTGTTTATGTACCATGTGTGCATGAGTGGCTGGTGCGGAGCATCTGAAATTGCATGCGAGAAATCGGACCATACATAGTATGTACAGAACACTGTGCACAAACTGTACATTTGCAGTGCAGTGTGCTTTGGTATATGTGTGTGCACCAGTGGATGCATAAGTGGTCCATGTTCGGTCCTTAGTGGGGTTCTGGGACATGTACAACAAGAAGTAAGTACAGGATAGTGTTATACAGCACCGGGTATACAAGAAGTGCGTGTGCAATATGAATATGTGAGCACAATTGCATATTTAGGTACTTTATGCACAGCTCAAGTACTGGGTGTGCGTAATATTTGTGCTGTCTGCTGCACATGCAGTATTGTCTTCATATGATGCATGTTCCGCAGTGAGATATGCATGTGCTTTTAGCACAAGGTGTGCGTGAATTATGCATGTCCATGTGCGAAAGATAGGGACATGATTGGTGACCGCAGCACTGTGGTGTGAGTGATATTGATGCAGTGCCTCTTCCAGAGCTACTTTCTATGTACGCATGTGCAACTTGAGGAGTATTATCTGTGCAGCATCAGGTACATGAGCTGGACCAAATGTTTGAGTGCTGCGGGTATATGAGTGGAGCATGTACAGCCCCCAGTGCTTAGTAGAACTTATTTAGCATCTGGTGACTGAGTAGAGCATGTGCAGCCTTGTTGCATTATGGTGCTTGTGCAGCTGCAGGGGTATGGGTTGTGTGTGCAGTGTCTTGTGAGTGTGTGCAGCAAAAGAGGAAGTGGTCCATGTTCAGTGCCAGGTGCAGTTCTCAGATATGTAAACTAAACAGTGTGTGAGTGATGTCATACAGCACTGGTACACTGCTGCAGATCTTTGGAATGGCAAGTGCATATTTATTGCCAGTGTAGTGCTTTATCACCAATGGTCCATATCTGGTTCTGCCCATGAGTGGTGTTTTAGCTGCATACGTTGTATAAGTTGTGCATTTGTAGCACAGGTTACACTAGTGGTGTATTTGCGGCACATGGGACACTTGCAGGAAGATCCAACTTGTGCGCATGCAGTTTAAGGTGCTTTTCTGATTATTGTGCAGTACTAGTTGATTCTGTGATGCTCGTTCAGTGCCATGTACTTTTCTCTGGCTCCTGCGCCTCTGGGTGTGCATGGCCCAGGTGTTGTCCCAAGTGCCTCTCTGGTAATTGTACAAGGCTAGGTTTGTTTGTAATGCTCTACAATGTCTGGCATGTTTATAGGGCACATGCAGAGCCAAATCAAGTCATGTGGCGCCTGTGAACTTCTGTGGCGGGAGAGCAGGCTCGAGGGTTCCTTTTACTGTCTCTGAATACTCTAGGGCTCTTTGTTGCCTTTAAATGCTCCAGGACCTGATACCTTGTCATGCTTGGGAGTCCTCCACCTCCTTTTCCTCATCCAAAACCACCTCCTACTTCTATGAGCTCCAAAAAACAATTAATAAAAGCACTTTCTAGACCCCCTCCCTCTTCTATCCCTCCACTATCCTTTACAATCCACCTAACAGACGAACATGTCCACCACTCAAATTAATGTAATATTTCCCTATTCTAATTCCCCACTAATCCTGTTTGGGTTTTGGAATAGAGTGCTAACCGCCGAAAAGCACTTCAGCACATCACCAGGGGTAGCAAGTGCTATATAAATGCAAACCTTTCCCTCTTCTATCCCTCCATTATCAATTTTCAATCCAAATAAAAAACGAATATGTCCACCAATCATATTCATTTAATATCGCCCTATATTAATTTACCACTAATCCTTTTTGGGTTTCGGAGTTGCGTCCTACCCGCCAAAAAAGCATTTTGCCACCTTGTCAGGAGTAGTATGTGCTATATATGTATGTATGTGCAGTCTTATATAGCACTCAAATTACCCTTGGGCATCTCGGCGCTTGCATTGGGAACCCGTCCTGGTTTTTCCCTGTGAGATAACCCGTACTGGGCATCCCCAAGGTGAAAGCCAGGCATCCCGCCGCAGGGAGCCGTTGTGGAGATTAAGCAAGCTTGTTGCCCAGAGCTGCATAGTGTGAACTTGTGCTTAGAGTAGGCACCGAAGCGAGAATTATCAAGTCCGTGGACAATTGGGCTCCAGACTCTGCCGCGTCGGGAATCGAACCCTGGTCCCGGGTCTGACCTCTGCTTCAGGGTATGCCTCCTCTAACCAGTGAGCTACACTTCTCCAAGAGTAGATGAGCCCGGTTCTCCCAGTAAGGTCAGCTGCTGAGCTCTCTTTAATGCTCGGAGCATCCACAGAATGTATTTGTGTGCAGCTCTGAAATATTCTAGCCCTCAAAGTATATTAAAAACTTGAAGTAGAAGTCTTGCCTGCTGTAAAATCAATGATTTGCAATGCAATAGGTTTCGCATCACTGAAACTTTGATCTAGTGGTGTTGCAAATAATAATGCAATGCCACTAGATCAAACTTTAAGTAATGCAAGACCTATTGCATTGCAAATGCTTGTTTGTGCTGTTGCTACTCTTCACTTCCTACAGTTGTGGTTTCCAACTCTATATAGCACCCGAAGCCCTAGGCTGACTAGTATGTTAAGATTGTGTTAGTAAATCTGTTGCATACTATTTACCCCAGGGTTCAATGTGTTTAAATTACCTATGGCATTGGTATGCACGCCTTTTAAAAAGAAAGTATGAGTCTGTAGCACAGGCAGAAATTGCGTGGTAATGCCGTACAAAGTAGACATTGAGGATTAGAGTCACATTTAGAACCTTTGCAAATTATGTTTCATAGTTTCATCTTCTTCCTTTTCTAGATTGCTTCACTAACCTACTTCGGTTTATGCATGACCCCGTTAGTAAAAAAAGAGACAACTCTTTTAGGCGAAAGGGCACGTAATATGGTGCTGGCGCAGAGGCAAAAGAATTCCCTCATTTCCTCAGAGCACACCCCTGTGCAAAAGAGAGAATGCTGCCTGAAGGTAGCACTGGCTCTTTAAGTGCGCCGGGGGTATCAGCATCACTAAAGGGGACACGCAAGTGTCTGCGCCCCCTTCTGTAATACCAATGTGCCCCAGGGGGGCGCAAGGAGGACGCAGTCACCCGTTGCGCCCCCGGGGCACTTACTGTAGTAAGGTGTGACAAATGACAGAAACTCTTTGCATCTATACCCATACACAAATGCACAGATGAAATGATGGAAGTTCATTAAAATGTTCATTATGTCTTTGTGGTGTTACCGATTTATCTTGTAGTTGTTGTGCAGATTTGAAACAATTTCACATGCTTCTTATGTCTACATTTCGTTACAGTTGGTTTGTCAAATCCAGTTAAATCTATTGTTCCATTTTTTGGTATTTTATTTTCCAAACAAATGTATCTTTAGAACTAAAGTTAGTTTTCAATGAGAGCTTTAAAACATACACTTAATCATCTAATGTAACAACACACACTGTTTAAATCCTTCATAAAAAAATGTATTATTATAAAAGAAATCAGACCCCTGGTAGGTAAACAATTGATTCATTTTGTGAAAAGAAGAAATACGTACCATTAATGTTGATAATGGTAACACCTGTTGTTTACAGCGCTTAGTAACAACAAAAGTGTGTTATTATGAGGACTTTGTATTAAAGAAGTTTCTATTATAATTATTTCACTATGCACTTTTTAAAGTTATGCAGTCATGTACTGCACAGAAGGTACATTATATCAGTGACTGAGACACGGCTACTGCAAGAATGTGCATCATTTCAGAAAATACTGAACACCATGGTGCAGTCACTAAATTCCAGTTTACTAAAGTAAGAAGCCTGCACAACTCTCTTCCTTGACCATTACCACTTGCTGCCCTCATAGTCTCTTCTTGTTTCTCCAAAAGACTTTGCATGATCTGATGCTGTAAGAGGCTTTGATTAAGCCGAATATAAAAAGATGGATTCGCATCAACATTCATATCACCCTCAAGGTGGCCTGTAATGAGGGGGATATCTTTAGTTTTAAATGCCCTGAAGCTATCAGAACAAGGGCCACCACAGGGTTCCACTTCCAGAGGACCTCTTGTTTCAGCCCTAGACTTTCATTCACCACAAAAGCGCATTCTGGAATTTATGGTATTTGGTTTTGGTGTTGGTTTAGCTCCATTCGCCCTATTGAACTGTCACACCTGAAGCCAAAGATTTGCAAAATAGTAGTCGAAGACTGGAAAAGAGTTGTCCTTGTAGCAGGAAGTCACACAATCACGCTAATCAGAACAGTAGACTATACATCGCATCTAGAATCACAGAAAGTCCCAAAATGACAATATTCCTACAGGTACACAAAAGAAAAGGGTTCAAATCAGCGTCTTCCCATGAAGCTCAAGACGACCGCTGAAGCCCTGGCATCAGAATCTCTCCAGCCTACTATTTCAAGGAAAAGTTAAATTGAAGAACTGCCTTCTTCCAATTGTGTCTAGATGAAACCCTTTTGCCAAATCCCTACAATTACCAGCTGGATTTGTGTTGGTCAGATATGGGGATCATACCCTAGCAGATCTTTCTTCTATATGAGTGACAATTTAGGCAGACATATACACTATGTTGACTTCATCCCCTTCTTGATCTTCTTTCCCCCGTGTACCGTTCTCAAGGACTCATGATATATTCCCATACAAATATGAATGCTCTCTGACATGGCTCCTGAACCAATAGGACTCATCATGTGCCCATTCCTAGATAGTTGAGTGTTATTACGAGCTCCAGGTTTACTAGAGTACACCCTGCCTCTTGGAATGATCTATAGAATCAGCCGCGGTCTGTGGTAGGAATAGCTGCAGGGCGGTGACGTGGGGAGGGAGTTAGTAAACTATGTATTACGGAGGTTTACAGGTAAGTTAACATATAAATTAATAAAACGAATTTCTTTGCGTGCACTGCATCGCCTTTGGGGATGCAGTGCACGCAACGAAATTCGTTTTATTAATTTATTTGTTAACTTACCTGTAAACCTCCGTAATCCATGGTTTACTACCCCCCACCTTGCCCCTCCCCCTCCCCACATCACTGCCCTGCAGCTACTCCTACTACCGACCGCGGCTGTATAGAATATATGCCCTGAAATACATACACTAGGCATGTCCAATCCATTTAACAACTGCAAGTGAAGATGTCTATTCTCCAAAATATAGGAAGATCTTACTTGATAAAGATGTCTATTCTCCCAGAATTTACTTTCATCTTTGATGCAATACCCCTAGAATTTGAACTGATATGTTTTAATAAGTTGCAGGGGGATTTGAGCAGTTTCATATGGAGAGCTAAAGGGGCGAGAATTGCATGGAGAAAACTCCGTAGGAATAAAGAACATAGTGGCATTGCAAGCCCAGACCTTTATCAATACTATCATGCTTTTCACCTTAAGAATATATGGTTGCTACTCATGGAAAAGTCCACCTTTACCCCACTATTTAGAGCCTTCACAAGAGATCTCCCTATGAGCAGGGACTTTTTTCTCTTTAAAATTGAATACCCAGAATACTTCACTAAAGTGAGACATAAGAGACTGGTTGCTGCCTGTAAGCTGTGGTACCAAATTAAGCGTACATTAGGAATACCATATTATAGCAGTTTGGCGTCGATATGGAACTCTCCTGGTACACCGACATGGCTTCTAGACAAGCTTGCAACCCCCCTGATTGAATGGGGAATACATAAGAGGGGTCAAGTTATAGAAGACAATTGACTAGTCCCGTCGGAGTCTCTGGTAGAAATCACGAAGGGTAACTTGTCGATATTTAAGTATTACCAAGTTGCGAGCTGGGCTGTAGTACGCTGGAAACAGGAACCAAGAAATACGATCCAGAGTCCAAGTAGTTGATAAATGTTGGTGAGGTTTATTTCCAGATAAGAAAGAAGGGAGCCCACGACAGATGACTTGACAAGTGTCGAGTCAAAGCTCAACTGTCATGGGGTACAGAACTTAGAATAGCATGAGGTTAAAGTTCTACAAATAGAATGTACACAATTAAAGGAACAGGTGAAGAATAAAACCAATGATAACCATGAATGACGAATTGCACTAAGCATACTACATACAATCACAATAAACAGAACAAAAAAATTGAATAAAAATGAGACAAATGAATAAGTAAATCTAAATAAACACAGCAAAAATATATATTAATACAAGATATAATCCCTCAACTTGATGGGTGGTTTGCAAACACGATGAATAGGTGCATTTTCATCACTGACTGAGAAGTGGTTAGGAGAAACATCTTCTGAGGGATTTAGGGAAGGATTAACAGTGCATGAATTGGTGTTGTTTGTGTGAGAAGGCGAAATGTCAAAACCAGGACCAAAAGTGAAGTCACAATCATTTTCTGCATTCCTGTTAGCATATACTTTGTTGAAAATGTGAACTTGAGGTTTCGTAATTTTAACAACACTGTTCTTGCTCCACCACCCTCTGTTCTCTAAAAGAACTGAGGGTTTGGTAACTTTGATTATTCGAACAGGTAAAGAAAATCTAGATTGACCTTTACAAACTTTAAATGGTTTTTTGATAAGGACCCAATCATTGGGTTTATAATCAATATGCGATTTAGAATGAGCATCATAACATTTCTTTTGTGGTAACTGTTTAGTAATAACAGTTTCCTTTATCATTTGATGGTCTGTTAACATGTTCCTCCTCTTTTCCAAATCAGAACCCGCTGCTAAATTGTTGAACCATTTCGGTATCAGTTTGGAATTAGCTTCTCTGCCTCTAAGAGCTTTAAAAGGTGTAATGTTAGTAGTGGAATGATGTGTATTGAGATATGCCCAAATCTTATTTTGTAGGAAATCACTTTCATCCATGTTGGAAGCTAGAGCAGTTTGCACTCCTTCCTTTATGAACTGGTTCACTCTCTCCACTAATACATTCGAAGAAGGGCAATACAAGGCAACTTTGAGATGTTGTATGTTGTGACTTGTTAAGAACTCAGTAACTTGAGTAGACAGAAAATGTTGGCCATTATCAGTAACAACATAATTAGGAGTGCCTTCAATTTTGAAAATGTTTTGTAAGAACGATATGACTGTGGAAGAACTCTGTGCATTTACAAAAGAATAGTAAATCCACTTTGAGTGGTAGTCAATAGCGACAATACAATACCTTTTGTCTAAAGGAAGTAAGGAGAAAGGTCCTGAAAAATCTATGACAATTTTATCCCACGGAAGATCTGGAAATGGCACTGGAAATAAAGGTTTTTTGTTAATTCTCCAATGTTTATCAGATACTATGCAGGTGGGACAATTCTCTATGAACAAGCTTACTTGTTTGTCCAAACTTGGCCACCAATAAATGCTTCTAAGTTTTTTGCAAGTTGCAGAGATACCTAGGTGGCCTTCATGGGCAAAATTTATGAGTTTGTCTCTCAAAGAAGTTGGGGGAATGAAAAGACCATTTCTGAGGGAGACACCATTATCGAATGAGAGTTCTTCGCTGATTTGTGCAAAGGATTTAAGCTCGTTATTAAGGTTTTTGGGATTGGCCATTTGGTTTTAATGTAAATTTCAACTTTTTTAAGGGATTCGTCCAGTGACATAGCAGATGCCCATTCATCTTGTGAGATTTTGTCAGAACACGTGGCAATGGCATCAATAAGACCAACAATACAATCCTTAGAAAGATTGTCTTCGCCTTCACTAGAATCAGGAAGAGGAAGAGGAAGAGAGACAGTCTGCTCGTACATTTTTCCCTCCCTGGGTATACTTTATGGTGAGATTGTACTCCTGTAATTTGGAAAGAAGTCTTACTAATCTAGCAGAGGATTTCCCTAAACCATTTCCAGAAAGTAAGGAGACTAATGGTTTATGGTCAGTAAAAACTTCACAAGGAATGCAGTTTTGGACGGCCCATACAATGGCAAGTGCTTCCCGTTCGATAGTACTATAGTTGCATTCGGTGGGTGTTAACAACGAGATGCAAAAGCAATAGTACTCTCTTTACCATCGACCCACTGGCCAAAAACTGCACCAAGACCTTTTTGGCCAGCATCCACACACATGAAAGGCCTGGCATTTGGGACAAAAGGATGTAGTGCATTTATGACTAATAACTTTACTCCATTGAAACATTCTTGAAGTGTGTCATTCCATGTGAATTTACAACCTTTCTTGAGTAAAGACCTCAATGGTTGTATTATTTGTGCATAGCCAGTCACAAATCTAGCATAATACTCGCAAAGGCCAAGGAAAGAACGCAAAGCGTCTTTGTCAGTAGGAGGGGGAGCATGACGTATGGCTTCAGTGTTGCAAAATTTTGGTCTGATACCTTCATCAGAAATGAGATGGCCTAAGTATTCAACTTCACGAACTAATAGTTTACATTTATTGGCTTTGATGGTCACACCTTTATCTTGTAAAATTGTGAATACTTTATTGAGGATAAGTATGTGTTCTTCTTCAGTTTCAGTGTGGACTAAAATGTCATCTTGAAATGCTTGCACCTGATTAAGTTCGCCAAAAAGATTATCCATAAGTTTTTGAAAGACACTCGCAGCTGATGCAAGGCCAAACGGTAATCTCAACTATTTGAAAGCACCGAAGGGTGTCACAAAAGCAGTGAGTGGTTGAGAATTTGGTAAAAGTTGGATTTGATGGGATGCCGGGTGCAAATCAATAGTAGAGAAAAACTTGGATTTGCCAATGTTGGCCAACATTTCGTGGATGTGCGGTAAAGGATGGCAATCTACAAGGATATTTTGGTTAAGGGATCCAAGGGCAACACATAGCCTAAGATCGCCGGTCTTTTTTTCCCGTAAAACTACCGGAGAAATCCATTCAGAGGCATCTAGCGGGGCAATGATGCCTTCAGCTTGTAGGTTGGATAGCAGGGTTTTGAAATCATCTCTGACATTTATGGGAATGGACCTTACTTTGTGGACTATGGGAATAGCATTTTTTTAAGTACAATAGTGTGTTCAAAACCTTTGACACAGAATTTTTAAATACATTGGGAAAAGTTTGTGCAAACTTATCAATGACAGAATCTTGATCACAGATGGATAGTATGTTGGATGGTAAATCTCCTAATACGATGGGAGGATCTTGACCAGGACGTAGGATAATACCTAATAGAGCAAGGTCCCTCCAACCAATGATGTCCCTGCCTTTGACAGCAACATACATTTTTGTTTTGATTGATCTACCTAAACACATGAGTGTGTCCCAAAAATAACCCACTAAATCAATATCATGTTCCCCAAATGCTTTTGGGTTGATGTCAGGAGGAATTAGCGAAGGGTTATTAGGCCACAATTTGTAGAATGTAATATCCGCAAGGATGGTGACTGGTGCACCTGAATCTGCCATTGCTAAAATAATTTTGTTATCAATAGAAATGTCAACAAATGGCCCTTTGATGGGCTTATCAAAACACTCAGGTACATCAACAGCAACTACAATATTGGTAACTTGAGAAGTGCAGCCTTGAAGTACAGGAGAATCAACAGTAACATTAGCAATTCTGATTTTACCAGGGTTGCTGTTGGGGTTATTGAGTGTGGAGTTTGATCTTTTGTTACAAACATTTTGAAAATGTCCAAATTTCTGACATTTTACACACTTTTTTCCTATGGCTGGACAAGAGGGATTGTTTCTAATGTGATTTCTCGATCCACATCGGAAACAAATTAACTGCCGTCTCGAAGGTTGGTTTTTAATATATCTTCTCTCTGAATTTTGTTTCGGATTTATGGCACAAATGGTGTTTTCTTCAGAAACTAAATTCATAGTTTGAGGCATAATTGGTTGGGGATTGTTTTGCGTAGGGAACTGAAGGGGTTGAACACTGGATAAGACTTTGGACGTAACGATCGACCTCTCGATACTTTTTGCGATGTCGATTGTTTCAGCCAAAGTAGGATTGCAAGATGTGAGTAACCGTTCTTGTATTTTCTTAGAGAAACAATAAAATACAAATTGATCTCTTATATATGTGTCAACATTAGCACCAAAATCACATTTCTCGGCTAGGACTCTTAAACTTGCAATATAATCTTCTACTGATTTGTCTGATGATTGTTTGCACATTGCAAAATTGAATCTTTCTAGAACGCTTGTAGAGTCTCAATATTGTTTCCCCATGCGTTGTTTAGCCACAATGAAAACGTTCCAAGTAGCATCTTCGGACACAGGCGCAGGGAAATGTGGAAGGTTTTCAAATACTCTCCGTCCAGCAGCACCCAAGTGATTGAGTAAGAGAGCTAATTTCCTTGTGGGTGTGTAAGCTTCCGCATCAATTGCAGTTAGGTAGTCTTCAAAATCTTTAAGCCATTCTGCCCATTTTATTTCTGGTTTCCCTGGTTTCTGTAGGAAAGGTGCAGGTTGAATGACTCCTTGGGCAGTTGCCATGGAGATATTAATTTAGAGAACCTTGTAGCTGAAAAGGTTGAACAATAACTTGTTATGCTGTAATATAGCTGTTTTTTAAAAATAAAATATGTAGTCTTTAGTTTAGAAAAGTAGACACAAATTGGAACGGAACAGAAAACAGGTGTGTGAATCACCGAAGGGTGTCACACGGTTGCTTTATGTGTGAATTCGTTAGAAGAAGTGCAGGTGTGTGAATCACCGAAACGAGTGTCACATGAACGTTCAATAATTGAAGTAACTCGACTTCAGAACTTACACAAGATGGCCGCTGACGCGTGACATCATCACGCTCCCATGATTCTCTGCTTTCTTTATGTGAACGCATTAGAACAGTTCTCAACACTCTGCGCTGATGGCGTGATGCGCTGGTGACGTGAGAATGGAATTCAGAGGTCTCCGTGAGGCACGCTCTCGAGACACGCTCACGTAGCTGTGGAGGAGTTCGAAGTGGTGAGTGCGAGCGTTGACGTTGCGAAGTTAGGTGAGAAGTTGATTTTTTAAAATTAAAAGCCCGTATTAATTTAGGCTGCGAATCAAATTGTAACGGAAGCGGCGCGAAGCAGAAAATGTGTCCTCAATACAAACACAAAGCATCTGACCCACCTCAAAGTGAACAGGTCCGGTGGGCTGAGACGAATCAGTAAAAGCCGGTGGGCTCCAGCAGATCCATACGGATAATTTCCAGGATATTCTGATACCCCACTCCTGGTACCAAAATGTAGTACGCTGGAAACAGGAACCAAGAAATACGATCCAGAGTCCAAGTAGTTGATAAATGTTGGTGAGGTTTATTTCCAGATAAGAAAGAAGGAAGCCCACGGCAGAGGACTTGAGAAGTGTCGAGTCAAAGCACAACTGTCATGGGGTACAGAACTTAGAATAGCATGAGGTTAAAGTTCTACAAATAGAATGTACACAATTAAAGGAACAGGTGAAGAATAAAACAAATGATAACCATGAATGATGAATTGCACTAAACATACTACATGGGCAAAGGGGCTAGGCAAAGACAGAAAAGGCAATTGCTGTTGGGAGGATAAGATACAAAAAAGATCACTCCAGCGAAAGGGTATCTCTGAGTGGTATTAGATGTTAGTCCAGGCTGGAGATAAAGAGATCACCCTGCCTGCAGTGATCTGGAAGAGGGACCTGCCAAATGTGGACGTAGGAACCCTGTGGCCAGCGCCGAACTGGCCGTAGCGGGCACTGGGCATTTCCCCAAGTATCGATGTCTTTTGTTGGTCATCTATTTTTTTTCCTCAGAGTTTTATATAGCGCAAACTTGACCTGAAGGTATCAGAGCGCTTTACATGAGCACTAGTTGCGTTACATAAGGACTTAAATCCGAACCTCTCAGGAAAAATCATTTGTTCACTGTGCATAAGGCTTACTGGATGACAAGGAAGCTGTCGAATTTGGGAAGCCAGGAGGCACAGAAGTCCTGGAAAGAAGTGTGTAAGGTGCTCTCAGACATAATGGGTCAAGAGATCAAAATAAGCCTGGTACTGGTCATTTTTGGGGTTGTCAATGGGGGTAGAATCCCTTGAGTCTTTTCAAAACACTAAAAATCTCTCATCTTTGTATTAATCTTGCTTCACGAAGAGAGATATGTCTAAAGTGGATTCTCCCCAGTCCCCCATTGGTGTGGGAATGGCTCACATCAGCTCAAAGGGTACATAGTTTAAATTGTAGAGGTCACCCCATCCAAAAGAACAACATTTTGGGACATTTGGGAAGATTGGCATAAATCTTGCTCTTCTAGTAGGAGACCCTAATCTCCATTCTGTTTGTAATCATTGTCCAATAATGAAACATCAATGCAACAAAAGTTGAAAGGGAGTTGGCTCGGTGGTCATGTATAGAGCTCCCATTTTTCAAACTGACCTACGTGTGAGGCGTAGGATTTCGATCTTGTGGGAAGCACAAGCCACCTGGGCTCTTTAGACTCTCCCGTAGAAAGCGTGGGACTTTCGATATAGCCTTGGAGTTTCCTGGCCTCTCTGATGAAAAATTAGGACAATCATTTTTTTTCTTAAACAACTTCAAGGACATTGCTGTGTGATATTGATTTTTTACATATCTGCTCCACTGTTATGCCTGTATTCCAAGTACCTCCCTTTTTGGCTCCTATGTCCTCCTCCTACTTTTACAGATGGTACTCTATTCCCTGTTTTATGAGTCGTCTTACATTTACTAGTGTTTTTCCTTTCTCATTTAAGTAGTGCAAACCTTTATTATTCGGCTTGTTCTTACCCCTTTCCTAAGTGCAATGTACCGCATTGGTTATATGCTATCGTATTTTTTAAGCTCATATATTGAAATTTAAATTAAGAAGCGTTGCACCAAACGGGAATACCTTGACGAAATGTTAGTAGTCGGTATGTAGGATGTTCTCGTAGATCGATATTAATGTCGTCGATATTCTTACATACCTCCCATCTATGGTTAAGGGAAAAAAGCAAGCAAGGCAAACACCACATAAATGCACGTTGGAAAACCTACTGGGGATTATATTATCAGCTCTAAGTAATATTCTTTGTTTGTGCACCTGGCCGTGAGAGCTTCCTGGTGCGTGTAGATATGCTTGCTTATGTACAACCCCTTACATCAAAGGTCAAAGGCCCCCTTTCTCCACGGCTGGCTGGCCTTACTGAGCCTCAGTGTGTAACTGGTCACAGCAGACACCCCGCAGACTAAAACAAACACCCCCAGCCAGCCCCACTCTGATCTCCTGTAACATTTCCTCGGTGAACACAAGCTGCCAGCTGTCAATAGATGACTGACAGGAGAAGGGGATTATCTGGGATAATGTCCTCATGTCAGAACACTTAGTGAACGACTGTCAGTAAAATGTCCGTAGGAGTGGTGGGAGGGAGTGACGTCGAATGTGCTGTCTGAACTGTACCAGCCTGTGCACGGGCTCACTCATTCATTTACAGTAATTGTTTTAATGATTGATCATCCTGCCTAACATGAAAGAAGTCTCAGCAGGATTCCAGTGCTCCGGAAGTAAAGGCCAGCTGGCCTCTAAATGAACTGGTAAAGGACAATAAACGTCACGGTTTTGTCATAAACTAGTGCCTGCGTGGCAGCCATTTTTAAAGTGTGGTCACTAATTCTGCTATCGGCATATGTTCTTAAAGCTTAAACCGCACGGAGTCTCGTGTAGCCTGTTTATCAGGACCACTATCACCGGCCTTCCTTAACTCATGTTACCACCCCACCGTAAATACCTGTATCCAGCTCTCTGCAGATGAATGTGTTAAAGTTGTAAAATTTCACGAAAAACCGGGTGGGCTGCGCATCCTTGCTGTGTCTGCAGCCTGCGTTCTGGAACAGTCAACCAGGCCACGTGCCAACAGAGCCAGCTGACAATATTAACAAAACACAGTTCGAACCGAAAGTGTGTTTCCAGGCGGTTTCCACTGCAAACGCCTCTGTATAATACCATGAAAATAAAAACAACATATTCTTGCAATAAAAAAGTTGACAAGGTCTATTTCTGTTTGGAGTCTACTTTCATGAAATTACAAATGTTCCCTTCCAGTTCATTCTGCTCAAAGGCTTGGCTACCGCAAATGATGATTAGCAAATAGAGAGAACTAAACCCAACATGCATAATGCCCCCTGAAATGCTGAGGTGGACGCATTGTCCACGTACAACGGATTAGACTGACATGTAACCGTGCAGAACCTTCCAGATTCATAAAATTCCACCTGTGGTTTTAATCTTTAACTAGAGAAAAGTCGTAGAGCTAAAAAACTTAACATTTGACATAAATCAGCTTCTGACTACTTAATATAAAATCACCATGTGCATGGCACCCCTGCTCTCATGCCCATCCACTGGTTTCAGTGCAACAAAGTCTCCTTTCCAAGGTACTACTATCTTCCACATGCATCAACATAAGAAATTGCGATTCATAAATAGCAATTTTTAAGGAATCGCTATTTAGGAATCTCAATTCCTTATGCATGTATGAATCACATGATAAATTGTGATTCCTACACATTACCTACTAGCGATTCGCAAATTGTGAATCGCTATTAGGTAATGTCACTCAATTCATTACTATAGGCCTAAAAGCCCATATGAATGAATGGGAATGCATTCGCAAATTACGATTACCAAATTGGTAATCGAAAATTGTGAATGAAATTCAAAGGGTGCCAGGGGGCCTAAGGCCCCCCGATGCACCCCTCCAAAAAGGTAAGAGTGTAGGGGCATGTGTGTGCGCCACATGTCACTTTGAAAAATTCACTTTTGTGTATTTTTCAAAGAATGCGCAAATTACCATCAACTTGAAGTTGATGGTAATTCGCGTTTTCTAAATGCACAGTTTGCATTTAGTAAAGGCTTGATGCATCGCATTTAGGGAATCGCAAAAAATTGCGATGACCTATTTTGAGAATGAAAAGCCTTTGATCAACACCCTTTGATGCATCAGAAAAGGCCCTTTTGCCCTCGCAAAAAGGCCCATTCTGCGAATTGACCCGTTTGTGAGGGCAAAAATGCTTGATGCATGTGGCCCTAAGTGTCTTGTCCAAGAGTTTCAATGGAAAACTTCACCTCTGCTAGAACAGTCTAGCCTCACTCTATTGGCCTACAAGGAATCTCAGGTCCAAGAATGCTGCCTTGAAAGTGCCAAAGTAATCTCAGACACATTAAACATGGAGGAAGATTCTTCAAAGTCCTAGGCCCCTCCCTTCAAATAAACTAGACATATCTATAAGAGGTTGCTTAACTACCTGAGGCAGAGGAAGGACCTAAAGATTTGTCTCTGTAAAAATGCCTTTCACTGTGTCTGAAAGGGACGTCCTCCCCCCATTTCCAGTAACCAGTCCCCTCCCACCAACAGGTCCTCTATCTTTGATATTGATTTGATATTGGGAATACAGTGTGAACTTCTACCATTCTTGAACAGCATCAACCACCTAGGGCCATATGTAGGTAGAACGTGTTTTGCGATTCTCTAATTGCAATTTTTAGGGAATCGCAATTAGAGAATTGCAAAACGGAATGTAGGTAGGATTAGCAAATAATTTTGCGAATCCTACATATTCCTTAATTGCGAATTGCAAATTGCAATTCGCAATTAAGGAATACCTCCCCATTCATTCCTATGGGCCTAGAGGCCCATAGGAATGAATGGGAAGACATTCTCAATTTGCGATTCTCAATTAGAGAATCGCAAATTGAGAATGCAATTTCAAGTGTGCCAGGGTGTCAAAAGGACACCCGGTTGCACCCCTGAAATGAGCATGGGTGCACATGTGGCACACATACATGCCCTAAGGACATGTGTGTGCACCACATGCCACTTTGAAAAATGCAAAAATATGCATTTTTGAAAGAAATCGCAAATTACCACCAACCTGTAGTTGATGGTAATTTGCGATTCCTTAAGGCCAAATTGCACTTTTTTGGTGCTTCTTACATTGCATTTAAGGAATTGCACAATTTGCGATTCCTTAAATGCAATTGCAAAATAAGGAATTGCAAATTTAGCGCATCCTTATTTTGCACACAGATTTGCCTTCCTACATACCACTTAGCAAAATTGCGATCACAAATGCCGAAATTCGGCGAATTTCGGCGTTTGCGATCGCAATTTTGCTTTCTACATATGGCCCCTAGTTTTCTAAATTGCTGCAATTAAAAGTTTTGTGAAGCTACACAAAACCCCTGTTGGTTGTCAGTCAGTTTTCACCCTGTACAAGCAGAAACCCTTACACTAGCCAGAATGAGTAAAGTGCACACCTTAGTTTGCCTGTGCTCACCCTCTGTTAGCTTGGCATAGAGCAGCCAGGCTAAACTACAGAAGCAATGTGTAAAGCATGTGTGCACACATGTAGTAACACAGTGAAAACACCACAAAATGACACCACACCAGTATAGAAAAATAGCCAATATTTATTTAATCAAAACAAGACCAAACGACAAAAATCCAACATACATAAATCAAGATACCACTGTAAGAAGGTTCAAAACAGCTCAGTCCATAAAATGACTATGGACAAGTCACTTTTTAGCACTAAGTACCTGGAATGCTTCAAAAAGCGAAGCGGAAAACAGGCATAGGGGAGGTTGGACGCCAGTTCCTTACTCTCAGGGAAGGTGATGCGTCAGTTCCTTACTCACAAGGAAGATAATGTGTTGGTTCCTTGTTCCCAGGGGAGGTGATGTGTCGGTTCCATACTGTTCTGCAGGGGATGTGATGCATCGGTTTTTACTGTTAGAGGAGGTGATGTGTTGGTTTCTTACTGCGAGGGGAGGTGATGCGTCGGTTTTTCAGACACGCGGCCTGGATACTTTACTAAAAGCCCAGCAGAGATGCAGACTTGGTGCATAGGCATGATGCCTGGCAAATCCAGGCGCACTGGGGTCGATGCGGCAGCGACACAACAGGCGCTGCTTCGATTCTCCCAGACACAAGCAGGTGATGCATTGAATTCTTCAGCCGCACAGCAGGGCCTGGGTCAGAACAGGTTTCTCTGACATCAGACATCGACTCGAAGCTGCGGCGATCTTGGAGCCGCACGACAAGCGGTGCGTCGATTTTTCTGCTGCACCGTGACAAGACGTTGGTTTTTTCACCACATGACAAGCTTGCGGTGAGAAAATCAGGTGTTGAAGACCTGTATGTGGATTTTCTTCGATTCTTGCAGCTGAAAGCACCTCTAAGGGCCCAGAATTGGAATTGGCACAACTTGGCAGGTCAGAACTCCCAGCAGAGGAGTTCAGGGGCTGCAGGTGAAGTATTTTATGGCCGTGAGACTTCCAATACGAGGTAAGCACACACAAGCCCTTGATATCCTTGATAAGCAGGATACAGAAAGTCACAGTCCAGTCCTTTCCGTGCCCGAGCAGCAGGCCAACACAGCAAAGCAAACAGCAAAGTGGTAGTTCCTCCTGACAGCTTCTCTAACTCTTCTTCTTGGCAGAATCTCCTCTTAGTCCAGAGGTGTTTTAAAAATGTGGGTTTACAAGTCCAATACTTATTCCCATATTGCAATTTGAAGTAGGCATACTTCAATGGAAAGTCTTTGCTGTCCACAAGATCCTGTCTTGTCTGGCCTATGCTCCAGACACACTACAGGTGTGTGGAGACAGCATTGTGATAGAACAGGCACAGCCCTATTCATGGGTCAGCGACAACTCGTCCCACCATTCGAGTTTAGGAAGGCCCATCAGCCTGGTGATGGGCCATCATGATATGCAGTGCACACCTCATCACCCTTTGTGTGACTGTCTAGAGTGAATCACAAAACAGCCCCAGTAAGTTTAAACCAGACTTTGAGTCCACGGGCAGGCAGAGGAACAGAATGGTAAAGCAAGAAAATAGCCACTTTCTAAAAGTGGCATTTTCAAACACAAAATCTAACTTTACTAAAATATGCATTTTTTAATTCTGAGTTCAGGGAGCCCACACTCCAAATCTCTATCTATTCCCAGTAAAAAGCTACAATTGGAAGATGCTACAAGGCAGCTCCAATGATAACCTTTGATAGAGAGAGCCCTTGCAATAGCGAAAATGAAATTGGCAGTATTTCACTAACAGGACATGAGAAACACACCAGGACATGTCCCACCTTTCACATACGCTGCACCCTGCACACGTGGCTACCTTAGTGGTGCCTTATATGTAATAAAAACGGAAGGTTTGGTCCTGGCAAGTGGGTGCACAAGCCAGGGCGATGCAGTTTAAAGCTGCCCTTGCAGGCCTGAGATATGTTTCTAAGGCTACTCATGTGGGTGGCACAATCAGAGCTGCAGGCCCACTAGTAGCATTTGATTTACAGGCCATGGGCACACACAGTGTACATTACTTAGGACTTACCATTAAATCAGATATGCCAATAATGGTTAAACTAGGCATAATGACAATTTACAGAGGGAGCACTTGCGCTTTAGCACTGACCAGCAGTGGTAAAGTCCCCAGAGTACAAAAACCAGCAAAAATGATGTCCAGCATACAGTCAAAAATACAGGAGGTAGAAACAAAAAGACAAGGGAAATCACTCCAAGGATGGCAGGTCTAACAACCCCATATATAAATAAATAACTAAATGAATACCAATTCTCCATTGCTCAGCAATGTGCCATTATATCTCATGCAAGCATCTATCACCTGCCCCTGCCCTGTTCTTTGTTTCACTCAATTAAACTTCTACCTGTTCCCTTTGTTGGTTAGCTCAAGTCAAGTTAGGTGCTTTACTTTGAAAAACTGTTGTGCCCTTTCAGCTTCTTTTGAGTTTGTTTGCTATTTTCAGGGATGTGGATATTATTTTTTATATTTTGATCACATCAGTAGACTATTGTATCTGACTCTAATTACCAACTTTGGATGCATTAAGCGATTACATGTATTCAGTGTTTATGTTATTTTGTTGCATATTATTCATAAGCATGGTTCACAAAACGTTTGCTTTATCTTCAAAATATTTCCAAAGTCTGTTCATGAAAATATCGCCACTTTAAGATGATTCATATAACGTTAGTGAGGTGTATGTGTTTCTGCACATCCATAATTGCATTCTACTTTTAAAATTGAAAAGGTAGATTTACAAAAAGAAAATGACGCAATGAAGTATAGGAACCAAAGTTGCCAAACTGCGTTGTATGAGAGGAAGAGAGCATGGCAGCCTCATTTCTCCTAGGATATGGGTCTGTCATGCTCCCTTCATAGTGCCGGAGCACCACATACTCAGCTTTGGACCATATTGCAAAGGTGTCTGCATCATGTCAAGCATCGGTTTGTACTAGAAGGGAAACCTCACAAAATCAAAGAGAGGGGCCCTATACCACAAAGGGGGTAGAGCACCAAATAGACAGTAGTCAAACAAAAATTCCCCCTTTCGGCGAGTGTTAAATATCACACAGTGGCTCTCATCAACAACAGTCAGTTACCAGAACAAGACACCAACACATGGACATGGTCAAGTGTTCTAAAAAAATAGATATTTATTTCAATTTAAAAAGAATTTCATCACAATTACAATGAATTATCACATACACTTACAAGGATAAAAACATGAATCAAAAAGTTAAAAACCAAACTTTCATTATGAACACAAGTTGCAAGGTAGGGAGAACATGTAAGAAAGATGCTTTCTTATCAACAGAGAAAGACAAAAAGACATTAGATCCGGATCAATTGCTCTCCTTGAAGTTTATATTCAAATGCTTAGTTATTTGGATAACAAATGTCTCCACAATCTACAGTCTGCCTTCTTAACCACGGAGTGATCCCCGCCCTCTGACACGATTGTGCAAGGGTTTGTAGCCTCTACAGAATTAGATGTGCTTCTCATTTTAACAGGTACTGAAATAGATCAAACGAATAGAAACATTTATTAGTGGAAGTACTACAGATGAGTATGGGTGTATGAATGAATATCACCATTGAGTTACCAAGGGCTATTATTTTTTTAAAATGCGCCAATGGGTATGAATGCGTTGCTTGAAGGTTCACCAGGATAACAACACTGCTATCTTTCCCCAGTATGGGGTAATGCCTGTCATTGGTCAACTGTCTTGTGGAATTGATTATCTATGGAAGAACTATGCTGACAAAGATAAATAACTATGTATGATGAGTTGTATCATTCTGTCTTGGGAATTGTACATTATATATAGGTTAACTGCTTTCTTCTTTTTTATTTTGATGTTTTATCATCTGATTTAGATTGAAAGAACATTCTATGGGAGATTTTAACACTTGTCCTGAGGAAGGTGGTCTTTTATTCTCGACTTCCACCGAAACGCGTCAACGCATGATTAAGAAGGCAGACTGTAGATTGTGGAGACATTTGTGATCCGAATAACTAAGCATTTGAATATAAACTTAAAGGAGAACAATTGATCCCGATCTAATGTCTTTTTGTCTTTCTCTGTTGACAAGAAAGCATCTTTCTTACATGTTCTCCCTACCTTGCAACTTGTGTACATAATGAAAGTTTGGTTTTTAACTTTTTGATTCATGTTTTTATCCTTGTAAGTGTATGTGATTATTCATTGTAATTGTGATGACATTCTTTTTAAATTGAAATAAATATCTATTTTTTGAGAACACTTGACCATGTCCAGGTGTTGGTGTCTTGTTCTGGTGACTGACTGTTGTTGATGAGAGCTACTGTGTGATATTTAACACTCGCCAAAAAGTTTTGGTTGACTGCTAGAAGGGAAACCTGCCAATAAAAAATACCATGCCTAGACAAACTTTACAACTTTTCCTACTTTGAATGAGTGCTATTTCTGTACAGGGAACACAGTCACCGTAGGCCCCTGACACTTGAGCCTCCTCAAATCTCTTGCCATATTGAGCGCCACATCCCATACCTTGTATAACAATCTGACAATTATGAATAGTGAAGGGATACCCAACAGTAGATACTGTACTAGTGACATGTGGGCTGGTTCGATTACAAAGAGGACTGAAATTTTTTTTCTGCCATATAGTTCTGTTTGAATTCAACAGACAGTTCTACATACCCCATGGCTATAAACTCCAGAATACCTATTACTCAGATATTATTCTGGCCAGACTTTACCTTTCAAACCTCCATTTTTGTTCTAATAAAGGAGAGGCCTTTCTCCATTCATACAAGGGTTTCATTTGAGGTTGTTGTACTGTTCCACAGGTCAGATATTTCAAGTTTCACCTCACCCAGCCGAGTGACCTGTTTATTACCGAGCACCTTTGTTTTCATCTAAGCAAAGCATCAGCGCATTTTATTGTAAATGAAGTGGAGACCATATTTTATTTACAAGATTATGGACGTAATATCACCTTCAGCAGTAGTAAGCTCGTTGGCTGGATTTTCTTCTCCTTTGTTGATTTAGTCAAACCTTGGTGTGCTTTTTGCCTTCAAAGTTGTGTCATCTTTCCTTCTGGTCCTCTTTCCCCATGTCTTAGTGCAAATGATTCCCTGCAGACTTCAACAACTCAGGTTACAACAGCCAAGTCAAATCAGATATGCACTTCAGTCAAGTCAAATCAGTCAGTAAAGGCGCATACAGATGCATTTTCACACATCTAGAAAGTCCAGCCTAAATGGTACGTGGCATGTGTAAACTTCAAGTAACTACAATCATTGGGCAGGGTAAGTGTCTTGTCACATCATGCACAATAACCAAGGGTCAGACGTCAAGGCTTGAGTTGACAGCTACTTCGGGCAGGTTGGGACACCTTAGCACTTTCCAATCTCCTGGTTTTAGCTTCAGCAGAATCATTCAGAGCAGGCATGGTATGCTCACACCAAACCTTTAGTGCTGGTTCTCTTCCGGTGCACACTCAACCCAAGGCGATCACCAAGCAGGCAGTTCTCAATATTGGCATCTTGCCATCTTCGGCTGCATTACAGTCCACTTTGAGATATTCCTCTTCTGTCTATTCACGTTTCATTCATTCAATATTCAATGTGCCTGCCCATCGCTGCCAGTGCCTTACCGCCTCTTTTCAAACGTCTATAGGATTCAGCGAGGGCAAATCATATATTAAATTCCGTCTAGACAGTGAGCATCGGCAACCACAGGTTCAAAGTCCCAGTTTGCCATACCCCATGTTTAGGACAGGGTGGTTGTCTGCTCCATGCCCAGCCACAGCACAAAATTGCAGGCACTCTTGCCAGCCACCACTGTCAGTACTCCTTTTGGCGCTGCTCACATCCTGCAGCACCCTGGGATTGCCAGCAGCTCCCCCACTCTGACAACCACCACTACTTTTGGGTTCTTCCTCAGACCAGCCTCAACAGGCCAGGTCTGCCTCTGGTGAGCAACAGCAGTCTTTGGTCTCCACATGGCCCCTCGGACCCTCCTCTGCACAACGGCACTCCGAAATCATGGGGGGAGCTCTTCAGCATATCATGTCTGCCCCCCACCCCTCCGGCCATACTTCTACCTCCAAGTTTCCATGCCAGCTGTCACCGATTCAGGATTTATTATGTGCCCTGCTTTTGGGTGCAAGAATGGAGTTGATAGTTTATCCGACTGGCCAAACCCTCCAAGTTCTCATATCGTTGTAAGGTGTGTGGAAGGTTGCTCTTCCTGCAACCACTTATTACTTATTCTGTGGTTGGCTCCTATTCTGCATTGTGAATGCCTTCTAAAAATGTCTCTGTTACATTCCTGCTTTTTATTCTTCGTCATTGCTAATTCTCCTGCAACGCGAATTAGTTTACCAACATGCTCACTTTAGCCTGCACTTATATCTATGTTTGGTCTAAAAATCAAAGCTTCTGACTTCAAAGGACTGCAGGTTACTTAATTTCTAGTTTAACCATGGGATGATGTTGATGGAGCTGTACTCACCTGCAGGCTTCAAGAACTGTTGATATGTGCAATGTTGGTGGGCTTTGAGTACTAACTTTATGCCATTATTGGTTAATGTATTCTTTTCATTTAAGGTGACCTGCCATTTCTACTTCTGGATTGGATTGGATTGGATATGGTTTTTGTAGAGCGCGATAGCTACCCACAGGCATTCTAGCGCTTAGCCAAGTACAGGTGTGTGGGCGGGTCAATTTTATCTGCTGAAGAGAAAGGTTTTAAGTTTTTTCCGGAAGTGCCGAAGGTTGGGTTCTGAACGAATAGAGATTGGGAGGGAGTTCCAGAGCCTTGCCGCGTTTGTTGAGAACATTCTTCCTCCACTCCTTTCTCTTTTGAACCTGGGTCTGATGACTTGAAAGGTATGAGTCGACCTAAGCTGTCTGTTGGGGTGGTAGGGGGTAATCAGGGCATGGTTCAGGATTGCTCCTTTCCTCCAGTAGGCACGGTGGGCAATGCACATGCTTTTAAAATTGATCCTGTCTTTTACTGGCAGCCAGTGGAGGGCTTTTAGTTCAGATTTCACTGATTGGCAGCGGGGAATGTGCAGAAGCGTGCGGGCAGCGCAGTTTTGAATCACCTGGAGTCTTTTCAAGGTTGATTCAGGGGCGCCTAGATAAAGGGCGTTTCCGAAATCCAGCCGGGAGAGGATTAGGCCCTGGACCATGATCTGTCTGGCCTTGTAGGGGAGAAGCGGTAGGATTTTTCGGATGAGTCTTATAATGCCCATGCAGGTGGCAGATAATTTGGTTGCCTGGTGTCCGAAGGATAATGTGCTGTCAAGCCAAATTCCTAAGTTCTTGATGGTGTTCCTGGCTGGGGGTGCTGGGCCTAGATCTGGTGGCCACAGAGACTCAAAGGATTTTTGAGGGGAGTTACCCAGTACCATTAGCTCTGTTTTGTCGCCGTTTAGTTTCAGGTAAGACTGACTCATCCAGGTACTTACTGCTTCCATGCAGCCTCTGAGATCATTAGGACATGAATAAGGATGATTTAGGGTAACCACCAGTTGCGTGTCATCCGCGTAGGACACGACTTGGATGCCGAAAGGGCGAATTATTTCTGCGAGGGGGTGCATGTATATGTTAAACAGTGTGGGGCTCAGGGACGAACCCTGGGGAACCCTACAACTGAGTGGTTTACTGGGCGAGGTGGTATCGCCTTCGCAGACTCGGAAGGAGCGTTCTGACAGAAATGATCGTAGCCAGGCCACCGCTGTAGATGTTATCCCTAGTTCTGAGATTCTGTGAAGCAGGATGTCGTGATTCACAGTGTCGAAGGCGGCACTGAGGTCCAAAAAGAGAATGGCCGCAGTGCCGCCCTGATCCACGATCATTCTTGCTCCTTCTGTTACAGCTAGTAAAGCGGTTTCTGTTCCGTGCATGGGGCGGAACCCAGTTTGAGATGAGTCCAGTAGTTTATTTGTTTCCAGGAATTCTGTGAGGGATTGGTTGATGTGCTTTTCCGCGATTTTGGATATCCAAGGTAGCAGGGAGATTGGGCGGTAATTTCCCGGGTTCATCTGATCTAGATTGGGTTTTTTCAGGAGGGCTTTGACTGTTGCCTGCTTCCATTTTGGGGGAACGAGTCCTGAGGAAAGTGAATTGTTGATTAAGTTCAGAATGGTGGGCAGGATGGTAGGGGTGATTGTTCTGAGAAACTGAGCTGGGGCTGGGTCGCTGGGAGATCCGGACTTTACCTGGAGTAATATGGTTTCCAGGCTGGTGGACTCCAGTGGTGGAAAGTTTTCTAGGGTGGTAAGTGGAGGCGGACTGATATCCTTCTGTTCTATTTTGGGATGAGGGGGTGGGGGGAAAAATGAGTAGATTGTGGCTATTTTATTGAAGAAGTAGTCTGCCTGTTCATTGCAGCGAGTTTGAGCAGTGAGTGGATCTGGTGGTTTATCGGGAAGTTTGAGCAGGCTCTTCGCGATTTGATATATTTCCTTGGGTTTGGATGCTGCTTCGTTAATTTTGTTTTCGTAGAAGGTAGCTTGAGCTTTTTTTATGTCATTTTTATAGATTTTTATGGCGGCTCGATATTCATTTGTGCTGATTTGTGAGTAGTCAATGCGCCATTTCCGTTCCAATCTTTTGCATTCTTTTTTAAGAGTGCGCAGGTCCTGTGAGTACCAAGGAGCGTTTTTTGGTCTCTGTTTGGGTTTGATATCCTTAAATGGGATAGTAATATCTAAGGAGGTGGTGATCCAGTTGTTGAAGTTGTCGTTATTAATAATCGGATCGGGGTTGTTTACTGGGACAGAGGCTTCCAGAGTGGTTGTCCACAGGTTGGTGTTAAGTTGTGACCATTTGCGGTCCCTGCAAGAGGCGGTGGAAGGTTTAGGACGTGGTCCGGACGGCGCCCAGATAAATGGGATCAGAAAATGGTCCGTCCATGGGAGGGGAATGGATGGACTAACTGTGAGATGGGTACAGTTAGTAAAGATGGGGTCCAGGAGGTGACCTTTATCGTGGGTCGGTTGCAGCACTCGCTGGGAGAGTTCTAGTGCCTCCAGATTGTTGCGTAGTTCGGCGGCAGCCGAATCTAGGGGGTCATCTAGATGCACATTCAGGTCGCCTAATAAGGTGTAGTTAGGCGAGGAGCAGACACAATTGGCTACCTCCGGTGCGAGTTGGTTTATAAAGTTAGTCGGAGTGCCCGGTGGCCGATAGATAAGAGTCCCTGAGAATGTGCATGTGGGGGAGAAGTCCAGCGAGAAAGTAAGATGTTCGCAGCTGGATAGGGTAGTTGGAGAGGCGCGGCAGGTATAGCAATTCTTGTAAATAATGGCTATGCCGCCGCCTTTCCCCGATGGACGGTCGACCCGGAGTATTTGGTATCCTGCGGGAAGAGCTTGAATGACATCGGGGTCAGATTCAGGTTGTAGCCAAGTTTCCGTGAGGAAAATGGCATCGGGTTCTTTGTCGGAGATTAACAGAGATATTTCTGCAGCATGTTTAGGGAGAGACCTGCAGTTCAGCAAGAACATAAGGTATGAGGGAGGGGGTGTTTTTGGGCCACTTTGATACGTGCACTGTGGGCAGCAGAAAAGTTTTGAGGTGGGATTCCAGGACTATATACAAGTGGTCACCATGCATGGCTCAAAGTCATTTGTAGCCTACAGAATTAACCATTTACCACTGACACCTACTGAAGGCAGTGGATAGGAGTTTTTGTGCATTTTATAAACTTGGGCATTATTAAAATCATACAAAAAATTAATTTACTCTTGAATTTTTATGTGTATACTGATATGGTGCTATTACATTTGAAACAAATTTGCTATGACTTTTTATAGTCCATTTTCCAGGCTTCCTACAGCTAGCCTCAGTTGTCCCTCAAAGCCATCTTGTGCAAAATGGATGTCACTTGCTGTATGCTCAGAGTTTATTATTACTGCAGCACACAGTCAAGAAGAATCATGTTTGTTTATTTTCATTGCTGTTGTTCTTGCTGTTCTCAATGAAAAACGTTCAGCAACGACACAGTAATATTGCAGTTACCCAAGCCCTTCCAATAAGTCACTGTACAGGATTAATTCATGATAACTCACTGTTGTTTTTGTAATTAGTTTGTCCTTCCATCTCCTGATGACATTAGTATACACTGGGCACAATAAATATTCATGTAGTTGGATAGTGCTTAGGTTATAATGCAATATGAAATTTAAAAGAACTGTGCTTTTGTTTACTAAAATTGTATAATTATTTTGCTGACACTATGAGGATTTTGCAGAAAATAATGCTATCCTATGCTAGAAAACTGTGTGCAAATCCTCAAATTTGGGATTGAACTAGCCTGATGACTTTTCGATGCTTAGAGATGCTGTCGGATTTCGAATAGATTTTGCTGCTCATTTGGGACTTAGAATATTGTTTCACTTTAGCTATTTCTCTGTATATCAGAACAACAGTCCCTTGCACACCCTAACAGTATATCAATTATATCAATAACAGTGTGACAAAAGCTTGAGTCTTTGCTGGAACATGTGCTTCAGTTTATTCTCAACAGCCTTAGCCAACACGTGTTTCGTCGCGCCTACGGTTGTGAGCAGCTACTTCTTCAGGGCTAAGAAACAAAAAATAGTACAGAATTGGGAATGAAAGGTATGCAACAATAGGATCCAATGTCAGTTTCCCATTGTGACAGACTAACTTTGAAGGATCGGCTCATGTTGCCTACTCGAGCCTGTGGAAACCCATGCTGTCCTAAATGTGTCACCTCGTTGTTTAGTGACAAACTGGTGTATTTTAAGAAACATTATAATAACAATCTTAGATAAAATAAACTGGTCTGAAGTTAATGCATGCTTGTTCCTTGTGAGTCCAGTTGTGACATTTGAAACTAAACAGTCAACAGTGACTTTCCTAAACTGAATTTAACAAAACGACACCCACTAATGTTGCCTGGTATCCGAAGGTATATAATAAAAAACAAAATACCTATACTTAATTCGTGAAGATCATAGGAGAAAAAAGACAGGTAAAAAAGAAAGAAAAATAATGCTAAGTATATAAGCCCTGTAAGAGCAAGTTTATTGTGCAAAAGTGACCAATTCTGACTGGGAAACCAACTTTAAATCGGTTTGTATTTCCGTCCCGAATGGGATTCAATAGGGTCCAATGTTAGACACACAGTTAAGACTGCACATATCTTGTGTCCAGAAATAATCCCTCCTATTCACTGTATAAGTATCCTGGATGTGTTTCCCAGTGAGGAGTCCCTGAGGATGGGTATATAAAGGAAAACAACCTTATTACATATAAGAATACACCCAAGGTTGTAACATACCTGAACAGTAATGACACTAATATTAGATTTATGTACCAACACAGCAAGAGCTCAATTACTTTCTTAGATGTGGAACTCTTTGTCTCCAATAACAGAATTAAAAGCAGGCTTTACAGGAAGGCTACGGCATGCAATAGAGTATTACATGCCACCAGCACGCACCCAAGACATCTGATTAATGCTATCCCCTACGGGGAATTTGTATGCCCACAGCGCAATTGCAGTATTGAAAGCGACTTTGTGAGTTGTCTCAAAAGAATGGGGGACAGATTCAAGCGCAAGGGTTACAGTCAGAGCACAGTAAGCAATGCATTGAACAGGATCTCAAAAGTAGAGAGACAACAGACACTTCAGGTTAAAAGCAAGCAAGAGTATCCCAACACTACTCAGCTTGTCATGGACTACAATGGGCTCAGCTTGACACTCACAAAAAGCATGAGGAAACATTGGCACTTACTACGTGCTGATAAGACATTGGAACCTTTCAGTTCTTCCAGACCAGAAACTACTTTCCAAAATATGGAAGAGCCTTAGAAACTTATTTAGCCCTAGTTATCCTAGGATGGGCAATCAGGTACATTGCCTCTCGACTCACGGACTTGTTTTTTTCAAATGTGGACGGTGCACTTCGTGCAGATGGGCCACTGACAAAAAGAAATAATTTTCTGGCCTGAATGGCCGGTCTTACAAGATAAATACTAACATCAACTGTCAGACCAACTATGTGGTCTACGCAGTTGTATGCAAATGTCAACGTAGCTACATTGGCAGCACAATCAGATCTCTGAAAGACCGCATCTTAGAACACATCAGGGTAGTTAAACAGGCTGACACCAGGTACCCCATAGCCATGCACATATTGGAATGCCCTGCTCAGGATAGCCACAAAACCTTCTCCTTGTACGACTTTTACAATATACCCACAGATGTGAGAGGTGGCAATAGGGAACTAACGTTGAGGAGAAGGGAGGCGACTTGGATCATGCGATTAAGAAGCGTGGAAATGGGCCTTAACACAGACCACAAATTACACGACTTTTTGGGGGACTAGCGTTCACGGTACCCACATGAGGCGTAATGTTACCAAGTTGGAACAATATCTATTTACTCAGTACCACAACCCTCCATGTAGTCTTCCGACTTGCTTGTGATGTGAACTCTATCTTACTATTACTGTTGAGTTTGAACTGAAGTTTTGAAGCCTGCTTCCATACACTTACATGCAAGCTTACCTAAGACTACACGTCCTAATATGGTTTTGATTTCCTCAGCACTATAGGCTGTCACTTGGGGAGCTCATTTGTTCATTAACCATCTATCATGCTCCTTATACCTGTTCTCCTATCTCCCTCAGATTTGGGATTCTACTGTCACAACCTCTCTTCTTTACTCTGGAACCGATATGCTTACTCTGGCACTGATGTACTTACTGTGTATGTTTAACTATCTTAAGGTGACCCACAAGATTATGTATGTAGATCCTGTGGGCATACAATAGGTGTTATTTAGATTTATGATAACTATTATTCTGCACCATTCCACTTAGACGTTTGCAGCACACACTGAACTCAGGAATCTCTTTCCCTTGACTCTCCTTTAAGGTTGCCTTAGGATTCTACTACCAGAGACCCCCTTTTTCTTGGATTTGAATATTAAAAAACTTACTGTTTCAGGTAGCTGATATCCAGATGGATTTGTTACCTTAGGGATGGTTCACCCGCGTTCCGTTTATTACATTTTTCTCCTTTACTTTCCTAAACTTGCTGTGGACACACCATTACATGGGGGCATCAGCATTGTTTTCCTTCTACAAACCTTTTTTCTGTATGCACACAGCCATAATCGAAATTAAATTTTCAGATCCTTATTGAATGCACACAGCTACAATCGCTTTAATTTGATATGTTCATTACTCCTTCTCTGGGCCGTTATTTGCCCATCACTATCTCTGTTAGTAAGCCGGATGTGGAGATTAGACACTCCAAGATGGCCGAAGGTATTTGTTTTACTACTATGAATTAGCCCATCGAGCATAATGCTGATCAATACCCCACGACCCTTGAGCTCTACATCAACACACCACGGGGGCTGATGAATTGCCCATTTTTAACCTCTATTGATAAGCGGGGTACTGAATTTACCATTCCAAGATGGCCGACGTCTTGGAGTGGGTACAGTCCTACAACTGTTTCGCACCCAGGCCTATATGAACGTGTGTTCTGCGGGCCATTAGGTCTCCAGCGTACACGCCGGAAGGAGCTCTGTTCATCACAGAGGTTAGCGCCCATCGCCCATAACAAACTGAATATTCTCCTGCAGTTAACGGTACAGTGGCAATTACACTAGATACAAGCCTCTGCGTTTGGGGGCATCTTTTAAATACTCACGTGCGGTCTGTCGACCTGCTAATTCTGACACACTTTCCTTTGATCCTTTTTATTATGCAAATTTCTCGTATTAATACTGGCAAGGATATGGCTGCCGGTTATTTTCTTTAACACAACCTGCATCTAGTGGGTGCACTGCACCACGGATTTTATTTATTCATGCCTGAATAAACTTGCACTACTACTAAATCCTCATTTAAGGTACGTGGAACCACATTACCATATTCTTTAAGTATATTGAATATACCCCTGCCTTTTTTTCCCTTGTGTGTATTCTTATATGTAATTAGGTCATTTTCCTTTATTTACCCATTCTCAGGGACTCCTCATTGGGAACCACATCCAGGATACATATACTGTGAATAGGAGGGATTATTTCTGGAAACGAGATATGTGCAGCCTTAACTGTGTGTCTAACATTGGACCCTAGTGAATCTCATTCGGGACGGAAATACAATCGGATTTAAAGTAGGTTTCCCAGTCAGAATTGGCCACCTTAGCACGATAAACTTGCCCTTACATGGCTTGTATACTTAGCATTATTTTTCTTTCTTTTTTACCTGTCTTTTTTCCCCTAGGATTTTCACGAATTGAGTATTTTGTTTTTTATTACGTACCTTCGGGTACCAGGCAACATTAAAGGGGTGTCGTTTTGTTAAATTCAATTTAGCAAAGTTACTGTTGACAGTTAGGTTCATATGTCACAACTAGACTCACAAGGAACAAGCATGCCTTAACTCCTGACCAGTTTATTTTATCTAAGAGTGTTATTATAATTTTTCTTAAAATAATCTAGTTTGTCACTAAACAACCGAGGTGACACATTTAGGACAGCATGGTTTTCCAAAGGCTCGAGTAGGCAACATGAGCCTATCCTTCAAAGTTAGTCTGTCACAATGGGAAACTGACATTGGATGCTATTGTTGCATACCTTTCATTTCCAATTATGTACTATTGTTTGTTTCTCAGCTCTGAAGAAGTCGCTGCGCACAACCGTAAGCGCAACAAAACATGTGTTGGCTAGGGCTGTAGAGAAAAAACTGAAGCACATGTTCCAGCAAAGACTCAAGCTTTTGTCACACTGTTATTGATATAATTAATATACTGTTAGCGTGTGCAGGGGACTGTTGTCTGTTTTACCAGTGGATATCTACACGTTGGGAGGGTGGCTCTCCCTACCATTATGCACCTGAATCCTCAGTCAGTACTAGAGTATACTTACCTACGTATTGGCCAGGAGCACCAATACCCTATAGAACCACCTCCCAAGCAGTTTTATATTTCTGTGTATTTCGCTATTGCGGAGAGCCTTAATGGCAATGAATTTGTGCTTTTTCTTTTGAAATTTGCTGTATCATATTCTTTATTCTTGTAATAGATCTGCCTAAATTTTCTAATTTTGCCATGAAATGTAATTATTGTGTTTGTTCTTACTTAATTAACTGTATTTTTGATATGCTGTATGGCACCTTATATTGTGGACACTTTTCCTCGTGAAACTAAGGTTTTAACACTGTCTCCAAATCATCCACCCGTGGATGTGTCATTTTTGGGGTGTGCAATTAGGGGTTTATATCTACTCATAACCACATATATTAGAAAGTTATGAAAGAGATCACCACCATGCACATATCTATATGCAACTTTCACCAGCTCCTTTTGAGATGGCCCTGTGTAAGACTCCAGGTATCTTTGTGTTACTCATCAACACAGTGGCAATTTCGCTGAGCCACTGTGATTCCCTGGAAAAGGTGCTTCTTGAGCCAGAGTGAAGATGTGATATTCCTCTTCAGGATACATTTGGTTTCTCTTTCAAGATTGCTTTACCTTGTGCTACACAACCTTCTTCTTGGAGGCATTGGTTTTGGAATGCACAGTGCGTCCATCTAAACCCACAGGTTGTGTTCCTGAAATTCTGTATTTTGGATTAATGACGGATATTCCAGACTGAGACTTGATTCACCAGCGAGTGATGCTGGGTGCAGGAGTAGGTGCCCTCACCGTGTTGTCATGGTGCGTCAACTGACGAAGGAGGAAAACAGGCACAATTGTAATAGTTAAAGTTAAATTATGTTTTTACAAATGTATCCACATCTTGGAAGATTTTACTATTTCATTGTTCATAATTAGGTAGTGGAAAATCGAATTTTCAAATCACTCTCCTAAACACATATTCTCTTTGAACTGTGATAGACACTGTGGGAAGTAAGAAGAGAACTAAAAAGAAACCAGGAACAACAGTAAGTTTTTCATATTATGAAACACCAGCCGCCCCTGTGTCTCTCTGTGTTTTTTTCCTATTATTTGGTACTTTATAGGGGTCACTTCACATGGTTAGCCCGTTTTGCTAATACCTAAAAGGGATATTTGTAATAGGGCATCAGAGTACTCACTGGCATGCTATGGTCGTGGTAGCTATCCTTTATCAAGTCTGTTTTTTTTCTGTAGGAAAATATACCCTGGAGTTTCCAACCATTTAAACACAACTCCATTTGGAGATTTCTCCTCTAAATTGTTTTTTATCCATCTCACGCCACGGCAGTCCAGCAGGTCAAGTCATACATTTGTACCAAGCCCGCCAAGGACTTTAGGCTCATCGTCGTCAGTCGATAACTTTTTGGGGGGAGATTCATCTTTGTTTCATGCAAGGCAGACCAGCAAGGCAACATGCTATGCTGTATGAAAGGGAGGGAGCAGAAATGCTCCATATTTTCAAAGATATGGTGCATTTCTGCTCTCTGCTTGTGCTGGTGCACTCTGCTCTACCTAGCGCCAAAGCAGGCACCGTTGCACTACAGTGCAATCGTGTCTGTGATACAGGCATACAAGTCTTTGTAAATCGAGGTCTAGGTTTGTGTCAAAAAACATGAGAGGATGCATGGGAATGCCCATGCTCCACCCATGTAACACCCACCCAATGCAAAGTAACTCAAGGCAGCGCTATTGTATTAGGTTTGCGTACCTTAGAAATTCCCAGTTGCGGACTTGCGTTGCCTAGCAACACAGAGGACGATGCAATTCCTTAGTACATCTGGCACCCCTATTTATTTAGTGTCTCCAAGCCCCAAGTCAATTACTGGGTGCTGAACAATAAACACTGAGTTCAGACATCTTAACAAAGGGAAGACAGCATAACATGAGAGTGTAAATATCATAAATGAATGGGGCGGGTTGTCCTTTTTTAGTGAAGCAGGGCATAGTGGGCATCTGAACTCTGAGTAAGGTGTTCACAGCAATATTAATGTATGGCGACTGTATTAGAGGACGAAGATGATAAGAGTAACAAACTATTTACATTAAGTATACTCAAAAACAAAATTATTGCCAAAGTTAGAAAGAAGATACGAATGGCATATAACTCAACTAGAGGGGTCAATATTCAAGAATGAAAAGAGAGACACAATTAATAGATGGTATTGTAACTGTCAGTGGCGGCCGACACAATAAAGAGGTGGTGTGGCTGGTGGAGAAGGTGTGGGAGAGCACGGAGGTGAAGCGCAGGGGTTGTGGTGCCACTTTCGGTAATGCCACATGCGATGCAACGTGTCTTGAAGTCATGCACTGTGATGTCACGTGCCATGACGTCACTTGCATATTACCTAACTTGGGTACTTCCCCACTTCTTTTGTGGACTAAGGACTTGTTCCCTGAGACAAAACGTTAATTTGTGCGGGTTGCCAAATATTGGAATACTTTTTAAAATGACTTTTTTATGGTATTGAGTTAAAACGTTTTGTTGGTAACATTCTCAGTCAGCGCAGAGCTGCCCTGTATGAAATGTGACTAAAACACTTAAAAGAGCAGCTTTGTCACGCACAGTTTTACACTAACCCGCCTCCGTTATTCACCTGCACTTGCAAATGTTTCATGCACGATTCTCATGTTAATGATAAACTGTTCACACAGAGCGATAGCATGTTGCTATGATCCATTTTAAAGTCCTCTACTTTGTTGGCACTGGAACCCGTTATCTGTTATGCAAGAAAGTGTTGCTGGTTTAACACACAGGGCTAGTTATGCATCAGTTTGTTAAATTCCATTCACATTTATCCAGTTTGCGTGAAATACACATAGAGGTAAAATGCCTTACTTAGTTTAAAGAAATGTGTAGTCTGGTTCCACGCTACTTGAAAATCTTGATAGGCAGGCATTTCTCCAAAAGCCAATCCAAGTGCCATAACTGGTGCCTCCAATCGCAGCAAAAACATGTGTTCTGCAAGTTTTAAAACTGAAGGTGAAGTGGAATGACTGAAGGTGAGGCTGGATGGGTGACAGCCTGCTGCCCACCTGATTGTGACTAAGTCATGTGGATAAGAAAGGGGGTACTTCCAGGGTCGTAGCTACAATTAGTGCAGCAGGAGCAGTGGCACCAGAACCCAAAGCCCTGAATGGCCCATTGATACTTGATAATTGCTGTTTTGTACTACCCCAACAGTCCAATGAACAATTTCCCTGGCTTGCACCATGGCATCCTTGGTATGCTACTTTGTACTGCTTCATTGTCTGGCCCTCCCTGCGACATAGCTGCCAAGTTTCCCAGGTCGATACCTGACGTGCTGGTCCAGTCCGAGTTTTGCCTTTGAAATCTGGGACTTATAGTCCTGTTTTATAATGAAATAAGCAAGACCACAAGTCCCAGGATCCCAAAAAAATCTTGGACTGGAGCAGAACCACATATGGACCTGGAAAACCTCACAGGGGTACTGCGAGGACTCACTAAATATGAAAGAAGCAATTCACAGGGCCAGACATTCTTCGTATCACCACCTCTGCGAGATGGTCCTGCAACAATCATCATTTAATATCTGCATGATAGTGTCCAAGCCCCTCATTTAGAGTAGCAATATTGGGCTCCTTTTGGTCCGCTTTGGGCTAGAGAGTGTTCTAAAAATCTGCCACCACTGGAATGGAGTTCGTAGTGTTTTGGAACTGTTTTTAAAGGGCTGCCCTAGAATGCACTGCTGACATAAATCTCATTGGTGTCCCATCTCATCAACCTTTTCTGCCCCCACCATGTTCCATAATTATTAAATATGTGCTGCGCCCTCCTTAGCGAAATATAAAAGCGCTTAGAGTGGAAGACCAGTGGGTAGAGTGCGGTGGAGGTTTGGTGTTGTTTTAAGAGTCTGCACCTCCTGCACATGATGCTAAATAGGATTGTAAACAAAATTGGATGTATTTTATTGTACCATTTCTTTTCTCTCTTTGTTTGCTTTATTTAGGAAACTTGGATCATTACCAAAGCTCTAGAACACATTTAAAAGTGCTTTGTAGTCATATTTGCTGCTTTAAGTATATATAGATAAAATCTAGGAATACCGGCTTTAGATGATTTTGCTTATTTACTGATGTTGCCTACTTCATCATTCTATGTGGAAATGTTCCTCATGTTTTCTTTTATTACTGTTGCTCACAGCAGTGTAAGGTGTGGGGTTAAAGTTCAAGGAACTGTGGGGCTTATTTACAAGCCCCTTGCACTGCTGTTGCGTCACTTTTGTGACACACCAGCGGCGCAACCCGCTGCCCCATATTTACAAGGACACGTAAAGCCACCCTGCATGGCTTTTTTATGTCCTTGTAAATATAGCCCATTTACAAGCAACACTTTGCATGAAAGGGGCGGGCCATGGCTGTTGCTGTGGGTTTTCCCACGAAACACCCATGGCTTCTGTCGCATTTCCAGATTTACGGGAAATCGTAAACCTGTAAATGCGTCCGAATGGTACGCCTCCCAGGAGAGGTGTAGGGAGGTGCAATGAGGAGAAATGTTTTAATTTCTCCTCGTTTGTTTCCTTTTTCTATGCGTTCTGCATTGTGCAGCACACAAATGAAGAGGAAATCACCTCTTTTGATTGCTTTTGTGCAGGAAGGTGTCCTTTCCTGCACAAAAAAATCATCCCCGTGATGCAGGCACCCATGCACCATGGTGTCAGGGTGCTTGCGTTAGCGCATAGCAGCTAATTTTGCAGCAGCGCAGGGGAGAGCAAAGGGATCTGTCATATCGTTGTAGATATGACACATCACTTTGCTTCGGAATTAACACAGCGCGGCACAGCCAAATGGCTTGCAGAACCGTAATGCTTTAATTCCTTGTAAATAAGGCCCTGTGTACTTAGGAACTTTGCTGCTCAGGTTATATCTTCGGGTATGTCCTTCTCATAACATTTAAACTAACAGCTGCAGAAAACCCATCCTATCAGGTCCCTCACACTAATTCATAAGAGTAATTTGATGTATTTATAATGTGTGGTAGTTTATAGACAAATGGCACTGAGTGTTTGTTTACTGTCATATGCTTGCCAGTGTCTTGGTTCAGTGGTTGCCAGAGTCTTGGTGGATCGCGACGAAGGCATGCCACTTACATATATTCTCATTGAGTAAGAAATGGGACGAAGATGGGGATGATGACTTAATGGTTTGATTACTTACTGGTAATCATCAGCACTCTGATGCTCCCTCCTTCTTCCCAGTACTTATATGAATACCCTTCCACCTGTAACTGTGTCAGTACGTGGATAAGTGCTATGATGGCAGATCTTCAATCTATTTTCAATATCCCTTGCACCAGGGACCACAAATTGTTCCATGAAACCTGATCTAATTTTCACTAAAGGCGACATGCTCCACCTTCAGCAGCCAAAACCCCTTCAGCTCTTTGGAATATTGATATTTGTGGGTTCCAGCTTGATGGATACCCATGGAAGGCCTCTGAATTGTTTCTAAAGAATGAAGAACTGGGCCAGCATGATGTCATCTGCCCTTCAACTACCAAAATGCTTCTAATATATGTAGTCTTCTTTTTATGTGCCACAGCTTACAGACTTATCCCAGGAGTTCCCCAATTAAACAGAGCTCCCTGCTTACGTGTTTGCCTGAAGCCCTGTTTATCTATCCTGCTCACACCTGCCACGGTCCATCCTCCAACACAGTATGGCTGCATGGGGTCTCATGCAGACCCATGAGACAACACAGATCACCATGCTCAGAATATCAAATACAGTGTGTGACTTGCATTTTTTCTTATAATGATCAGAGTGTTTGTAATTGCTGGTGTATACAATGCTGCTATCTTGGGTAGATTAATACATTTTATAGTTCACAATAGCACTTTCTAGCATCTTTATTGCAATGTGTTAACTGATTTGTTCTTGGTGCCAAGTTTATTATATGCAGAAAATTATTTTGCACTTGCGCACTCCTTATTTTGTCTAAGTTCTCAATGTGTACACAATAACGCAACTAACTAAACACTGTTTAGCGTGCAACACAGAATTGAGGGCTGCCGTTCCCTCATTCTGAATTAACAACAAATTGTTCAGGTATGCATGTGCCTGAATGACTGTGTGCACAGCTTTGTGCATTAACCTGTTTTTCCAACCTTTACACACACATTTCTCAACAAATAACAACGTGATCAATCAGTATTTCCTTAGAATGTTTATTGTTCTCAATACATGTATTACATCAATCCAGGTCATCCATGGTGATTCAATTAAATTCCATACATTATGCAAACAATGACATGGATTACAAAATATAAAACATAATGTGAATAAATGCATTTAAATATTCTAAGGAAATACTGATTGATCACGTTGTTATTTGTTGAGTAATATGTGTGTAAAGGTTGGAAAAACAGGTTAATGCACAAAGCTGTGCACACAGCCATTCAGGCACATGCTTACCTGAACAAATGGTTGCCAAGTTTATTATGCGACAGGCTTAAGTTTAAGTACTGATCAGAATAATACTTGTTAAATCTCTTGATATATTCATGTGTACTCACGATAGACCAACTGAAAATGCATGTCAGTTCCTATGATGTCACTTCCTGTGATGTCACATGTGGTGATGTCACGCCCATTCTACCTAACTTGGTGAGTCCCCTACTCCTTTTTTTAGGACTGATTATATTTTTAAAAACACAGCACCCACTTCACTGGTGCTAGCAGTACTAGGAACCTGCTTAGGAGAGGCAGACAACACGTCCTATTACCCTGAATAAGACCGTATGGTGGATCTTCATATTCATTGCAAAATGGAAGATTAACAATCAGCAGTTTTAAAGAGAGACACTGAGGTTTCTTAAGCATCAGGGCTGATCAGGCAACCGCACTCACAATTTCTGTAAACAGTGCCTGGCTACAGCATTGTGGGGTGGGGATATCTTGACACCTCCTGGGGCAGCTTGCTAACATAGTTAGGCTACTGTAAGTGAAAGGGGTAGAATCAGCACTCAATGGAAGCACCAGCAATACCCTAAACAACTATAGGAACATTTGCAGCACACACCCTTATTAACCCCTCCCCTTGAGGACTGAATTAGACTCTATTCATTGTCTGCCTCTTTTAGTAACACCGGAGTACATGTTACTGCCCCTCTGTGACAGTGCTATCATTACTATAATAGGACAAAGTGCATCATCTCACATATAGGCTCTTTTTAGGTTTTGCCTACCAGACAGCTCAATCTAACTTGTTTTGAAAGATCTATTGTGGGCATTCCAAAAACGTTCAGTGGACTTAGAGCCTTCCCATGGCTTAGCATTGCTTGGATTTATTATCCCTTCTTTTAGCTGCCTTGCCGTCCTCTTCTTGTGTTTATCTCTCTCCTGGAGCATAATCTCATTACCACTAACCCTGGGCGGACAACTACGCTACGCCACGAAGTTTGCGTAGTTTGTGCTACTTCGCGCTACGCGAATTGCACTTAGTACAGTGCAAAATCGCGTAGCATAGCCTAGTTGGCATTTTTTGCTCGCTCGCGGTCCTTAACGTCAAGTTGGCGACCGCGAGCGAGCAAAATGACATCCCGGCGAGACTTTTTCCTCGTTCGCGATCAGCAACATCAAGTTGCCGATTGCGAGCGTGGAAAATGAACCTCCCGGCGAGATTCTCAATGCGGGGAGGTCAGGTTTTTCATTGCGAGTGGTCACGTATGCTCGCGACCGCTCGCGATGAGAAACTTCCAGTCCGCATTGAGAAATCTGCCGCTCAAGTAAAAATCTACTTGAGCGGCAGAAAACGACCGCTTGCACTGTGCAAGATGCCGTTTGCAATGATTGCACAGTGCGAACAAGCATCCGGCACTGTGCAATCATCGCGAACAGCGTACTACGCAGTTTGCGTAGCGCTACGTGTTTCTCACGTAGTGCGAAGTGCACTTTGCGTACCTACATGTAGCGCTACTACGTGAACTACGCCCAGGGTTAATTACCACCCTTTTGACTGTGTCCTTCCAATGCTGACTTTCAGGTAATAACTTTTTCCTTTTGGTTAAACACTTAGGGGTCCATTAGGATGTAGGGCGGATCGCCACCACCCGCATGGCGGTGGTGATCCGCCCTACATCCTTCCCCCTGCCACCCATTTCCCCCCTGCCATATTAGTATGGCTCGGGGTACCGCGGCGGACCGGAAGACCATCCGCCACTTTTCCGCCCGGTCAATGAGTCGACCAGGCAGAAAAGGGTTTAATATGGTGGTGGTGTCTGCTAGACACCGCCATCCATATCAAGATGCAGGCGGGAGGCAGCCTTTCCTTGGCGGCAACGCATGCAGAGTTTGAAGTTGGGGGGCTGTTGCGGGCCCCCAGGGTATTGGGGGGTGGGGGGTGCACATGGTACCTATAGTACCCCCCTGCATTTGCATGCACAATGCGGCAGGCACCGCGCGATGCCTGCCATTTTGTGCATGCAAATGCACAACATGCAGTTTTACCATTGCGGCGGGTGCTGCTGAAAGCACCGCCCGCCGCAATGTTAACAAGCATTTGCAATGCAATAGGTCTCGCATTTACGCGAGTTTGAGCTATTGGCATTGTAAATGAAAATGCTTTTTATTTATGATTTGGTTTTTGAAATAAATAAAACACATTGTCATTTACAATGCCAATAGCTTAAACTCGCGTAAATGCGAGACCTATAGCATTGCAAATGCTTGTTTAGGTTTAGTTTTTGACAGCATGGCTGTCAATCATGCCTTGCTCATGTTATTGGCTGTTTGTGTTTATCCTTTGTACTACAGGAGGTATTGCTATACAACTACAGCCGTCGTTCATATAAATGGAAACAAAAGACTGTATTGAAGGCAAGGGAACTATAGTCCGCCTTGCATTTTCACCCTCCATGGTGCTGGCTGCTGGCCGAGGGGTACCTCGAGTTGTCCCTGTCAGGAGGACAGTAATCCTGAAACTCGAGATGCAAAGCAGTTTGCAGAGCTGAGATGTAAACGGCGGTGCGATTGGTCCGTGACAAGCTACAGCTTGCTGATTTCCAGTTGGCTGTGCTTGTTTTCCGGCTCATCCGGATTTATTTGTTCTGTCATTTATAGAAGAACTATGTGACAGCTCCATCCCAGGTTAACACCTCTGTTTATTGGGGCCTAGGGGTCGATGATAGTTGAGCTTCCTGCTGTACGATAACAATCCTTCCAGGTGAGCTGTCTTGTTATGGAAATAAATGCCTCATTATGAAAACAAATATTTGCATACCTATCATTTATGCTATTTCCATCTTGGCATTCACACGGTGTGCTTGTATATACTAGGAGAGTCATACACCTAATTAGCGTTACAGACTTTCTTTGAGTCTGCCCGTCCCAAGCGTGCGATACAAAGGCAGCGCTTGGGGTCCCTCCTGGTTTTTTGTTGTACCAGGTGCCTGATACAAAGGCGGCGTTTAGTCTTGCTCCAAGCGAGTGATACTAACAGGCGGGGTTTACGGACTTTCTGGCCCCATCAAGTGGGGGATACGAATAGGCAGGGTGTATGTGTGCAGAAATAGGCAGTACGTTGTGGTGTAAAAATGCAGGATATAATCCGGCAGCGTTCGGGACGCTTTGTGTGCATACTTACTCTAGGCAAGGGATACAAGAGGGCAGAGCTTAGGGTATTTCTGACTGTCTATGCGTGTGACCAAAAAGAGGCAGTGCTTAGGGCCCCTCTCTAGGAATGACGGCACTGGGCACCCGATGCAAGCAGGCAGTGCCTTGGGTCATTTTGTATCTGCCGGTATTGGGTGACACAAAACAAGCAGTGTTTAGGGTCCCTCTCGGTGCCTGCCTTCATGGGTTGGGCACCGGTTACAAACAGGCAGGGCCTACGGTGTGTTGTGTGCGGCTGCCTGTTCTAAGTGTCTGCCACAAATAGGCTGTGCCTAGGGTCACCCCCTAAACCCCTTTGCTTTATCCCTCTGCTCTAGACACCTGGTACAAGCAAGCAGTGCCTATACAAACAAGTGGCGCTTAGAGCATTGCACACGTTTTAAGGGGCCGACCCGGGCGGTTTTTAGCAAGTGGGGTAGTTGTCACCTGTGTCCGTTTGAGCGAACTCGAGCCGCCAAGGTAGCGGTACAAGACATGTTGGCGGGGTGGTTTGCGTTGGGTCCCACTGGTGCAGTTCCATTCCCGGAGTGATGGGAGGGTATCTCGGACATGCCATTCTATGTCAATGGCACATGCAGGTGTTATGGGGGTGATTTGGAATATCGCCGGGTGAAATAACACCTGTTGTGTTGGCTATATACGACCAGGTTTCCAGCGCCAGCAGGGCTTGGGTTTATGGGCAGCACTCAGACAGTGCACAGGATAACCCTCTGTTATCGGGGTTCTGGAAACAATCATAAATTGAGGCATGATGGAGGTAAAAACCCAGAGGTTTTTGTAACGTCACGTCAACCCCAAGATGGCGTTTTAAGGCCATATTACGTTAGCAGGAACCACTTGTTAACCCAGCTTGTGCCGGGTTCTCCCTCCCCATGTAAAAAGCACAGGCCGCTAGCATCTAGCTCACTGTCATCTGTTCTTATGGTAATTTGCAGTACCGCAGGTAACGCATCGCAGTAGTGCGAGGCCTGAATACGCTAATGTGGCAGTAGCATGATGCGAACAATGGAGCTGGCATGTGAACCCTATCTGTTTTACCAAAGGCTAAGAGCACTGAAAACATACTATGAGACGCAAGTCCAGCTCAGTACACAAGCATAATTTGCCTGCTTGGTTCTGCGAAAGTGAAAGTGATCGCGATCGCGATTACGATTGTGTGCTAGGAAAGACACATGGCGCTGAAAACATACTATGAGACGCAAGTCCAGCTCAGTACACAAGCATAATTTGCCTGCTTGGTTCTGCGAAAGTGAAAGTGATCGCGATCGCGATTACGATCGCGTGCTAGGAAAGACACATGGCGCTGCGCGCGTGCACGTTCACGTGCACTGAAGCTTTAGGCCACGGCAGCACTTCGAAAAGCCTGTATACAAAATGTCTCGGCCAGATCAGCGCAAGCGCTGGATCAGGCGAGACCTAAAAATGCGTGATGCGCCCGCCAGTTTGGCGGGTGCATCCTAATCTCCCCAACTGGACCGCCGCACATTTGGCAGGCGGTCCCGTTTTCCTTCAGGATGGCGGGCGGACTTTGTCCGCCCGCCATCCTAATGATGCCCCTAATGAGAAAGCATGTGTTCTCCAGCTTTGTGCTTCTCTCCCTTCCATGCACTCTGTGTTGCTCTCTTCCACGTGTGTTGCTGGCTTTCTTTCTAGTATCCTTCTCCCTCGTCCTGCACTTTCATATTGGTCTCTCCCTCGTGTACTTCTCTCCTCTCCTCGTTGTTGCTCTTTTCCTCATGTGCTTCTACCCCCACCCTCTGTTTTGCTCTCACTCTCTTTCTCATGCTGCTTTTCCTCTCTTCCCCCACCTGGCTTCGTGTTTGCTCTTCCATTGCCTCTGCGGTCCTGTTTTAAAGTATTTAATGTTTTGGTGAGCCTGGCAGCAAATTGCTGGAGGCCCCCTACATTAAAGAAAGGACTTACACACTACTGCAATTTAATGTTCGATCTCGTAGGTCATCACGTATGCAAAAAATAATGTGATGGCTGTTGGCTCATTACACTTTTTTTCTATTTCAACATGCTGCATAGCAGTAAACAAAATGCTTTTTATCGATTCCGTACACCATTATCAAAAATTATTGGCAAAGCCAAAGGGTTCCAAACAAGAGAGCTATCGTCTTTGCCAGGCCTTGTTTTATTTATAAGCAAATGCTTGACCTAGTGACAAGCAAAGTCCTCAGTGATAGAATTCACACAAATTACATGTGCATTCATTAAAGTATGGAATAAAGTCAAGCATGTTGTACGATAGAGCTGGTCCATGGATTTGAAGTTGAGCTGTGAAATGCGACGCTCAGTGCCTACCGTCCAGCGAATTGTCTCACAGAGGGTGCAGTTAACCTCAAAATTATTTAATTAACCACATGATAACAGTGTTCTCCTGGCTGTACACTCATCATCGGCAGAATTGTGATTTGTGCCACTTATTCGGGGTAACTCTGCAGGTAAAATGAGTTTCTCCCTCAGGTTAGAAGTGAGGCAAACCAGAGATCCCACATTGCATCCCTGACGGTGCCCCATTTATTCACACGCACAGAACACAGTTCCCTGTTTAGTTAACTTAATCAAATGACTTTAGCTCCAAAGATCAATCCCAAGAGCACTCATTCCCCTGGCAGTTGGAGTGGACGCTCTCCTAGAGTTTACCAAGATGGCGGTGGCAGTTGACCTGTCTTTTGTCGTCTTGATTGATCCATGGGGACAGTTGGGAACGTGAGTGAAGTGGAGCATGCTGGGATTGGGAAAGCCACCTCGTGAACGGTTTCGAATGTACAAGTCTCCTACCTCAGAGGGGTTTCCTTCCTGAGACAGGTCAGCTGGTATTTTCCACAGCAGTGTAATACAGCCCTGCGACAGCTGAATTTAGTCTACACGTTGTGAGCAAATGTTCAATAAAAGCAGCTGTCCGGCGTGCCCTTCTGACTTTGCTTTCATTTGATGCTTCCTAATGGATTGCTCAGCACTGGATGCCGCATTCCCACATCAAGAAAGGATGCAACACGTTCAATCTGTGTGTATCGAATAGGAGGAGAGTCGCACCAATACATTTTAAGGAAGCAATCCTGCCTAAAATGTTTTTTTAAATCATGCTCAAAAGAAGAAAAGAAGCAATATACCATTCCAAAAATTACCTCAAATTTTGTTCAGTACATTAAATAGGGTAGTAGTTATCCTGCTGTTCACAGTGCTTCAAAGTACCTGAAAAGCAGCATGACGATGATGATTATTATTATCAATAACCACTTATTGTGGCTGGACAATGCCCTTGCAGAAAAATAGAGAAGTCCATGTGTGTCTAAGGGGCACATGCATCAATGTAGGATTTTGCAATTCCTTAATTGCGATTATTAAGGAATCGCAATTAAGGAATTGCAAAAGCCTATGCATGTAGGAATCGCTATTTAATTAGCGATTCCCAAACATTCCTTAATTGCGACTCGCAAATTGCGACTCGCAATTAAGGAATACCTTCCCATTCATTCCTATGGACCAAAAGGCCTAAAGGCCCATAGGAATGAATGGGAGATTGCACGTGCAATCTGCGAGTATCAATAGGTACGCGCAAATTGCGCTTGCTATTTCAAGGGTGCAAGGGTGTCAAAAGGACACCCTGTTGCACCCCTGAAATTGAACTGCGCACACATGTTGCGCGCACACATGCCCCAAGGGCATGTGTGTGTGTGTAACCCACAACTTTGAAAAATGCACTTTAGTGCATTTTTCAAACTTTTTGCAAACTACCATCAAGTTCAAATTGCTGGTAATTTGCGCCCCCTATTAGCAAAATCACTATTTGCGATTTCATCATGCATTACATTTAAGGAATCGCAATTTGCGATTCCTTAAATGCAATTGCAATCTAAGAAATCGCAATAAATTGTGATTTCTTAAATTGCGGGAGCCTCATTAATCGCAGAGGCCCTTTTTGCGGGCAAAAAAGGTTGATGCATGTGCCTGAATGTTACGTAGTCTAGGTATAGAGATATGGGCCCATGATTCTCGACTTCCTTCAACGCCACTTCGCAATCCATAATAAACCCCACAATTTGACTCTACGCAACCACTTATTCTCACTTAGATGTGGATTTCAAAAGAGAAACATGGCATGAGGATGCAGCTGAACAAGGGCCCAAATCAAAAGAAAAACAGAGTTGAACTGAACCATTTAACAGAGAAGTGAGATAGTTTGCTATGGCCTGGAGCAGTGTAAACGTGTACATATAATGGTACTTATACAGCGGAAACCCTGCTTGGAAGCAACTGAGAGGCGAACAGTGCACAAGAACCTAAAGGTGAGAGTCAAGATTGTTTACAAAAAGGCATGTGCAAGTAGTTGTGAAGATCTGTGTTTTCAGTTCTTTCTGAATTACAGGAGGGTAGAAACAGTTCTAATGTCAATGTGGGTGTTGTTCCAACTTCTGGGTTCAAGAGAACTGATGCCTTCTTTTTATTTCCTTCTTGTTTATCCCCAATTTGGTGTTGTCTTGGATCCTGGTGTGGTGTTGTTCGCCTGTGGTGGTTATTGTTTTGCTAAGTATCTAGGGGTTTCATTTCTGAGGGTGTTGCAAGTGATGTAGCTGGTCTCGAAGATGAGGCTGGCCTGGAGGGGGAGCCAATGTCGTTCCGTCTGTATTGTGGGTCATGTGTTAGAGCGTCTTAAAGCTCTTAATGAAACGTTCCAAAGTTTGTAAAATGCCTTTCGTTGTTGCCTGGGTGGTGTTGGGGAGGCAGAGTAAAGCCTCACTTCTTCCAGGTGGGAGAGAATCAAGGTTTTTACTGAATTTCAGAATTAAGTCTCTTAAAGGAAAGGTTCCACTTTTTTCAGGAGGTAGATCTTGTATTATGCTGTCTTGATTTTCTTCTTGAAGAGTTCTTTGAAGGAGATATCTGTGTTGAAGGATGCATCTGAATGCTTTCACATTGTTTGTCAGGTAGGCGAAACCATAAAAAGTCTCTGCCAGTTAGGTTGACGTTGTGGTTCTTAAAGCTGTTGATGAACAAAAGCAGTTCAATCTTTGTTAGGATGGAGTTGGAATTCAATTATTCCTGAGAAATAAAAATATTAAACTGAACCACAAGGTAATAAAGAAGGGAGATCTATTTAGAAATATATTTCAGTTAGTGCCAAATAACTGAAAAATATTTGTTTTAGCTTTAGTATCGTGTTTTATACTTAAGGACTGTCCAGTGTTTGATGGGTTCAGTAAAGTACGAAAATGTAACTCAAAGAGAACTCAATACAGGCCCTTGTTTTGTTTTGTTTCAGTGATATCCTTCATTACTAGAACGTTCTTCATCACAAAAACTTGAAAGTGGAATAATGTCCTCTCAAGGCATCAATGTTGTTTCAACTTCTGTTCCCTCCTGTTAATGTTATGTGTATCCTAGCCACTCACTCTTCCTAAGGGAAGAGAGGGTTGTCAAGGAGGGGCACAATTCTTCTTTAGGGAAGTAGAAGATGGGGCGACCGGGGGTTGCTGATTGCTCTGGCTTGTTAAGGGTATTATAATACATTCAGACCGTCTGATGGTAACGTATTGCCCCTTTTAATGTACCCTGTCACAAGGTTATGTTACTGGCATTTGTACAGCAGGTCTCCCACTGGGGGAAATTTTAGGGCTTGGAAGCAGAGCACTAAAGCGATGCTGGCAACTGCCATGGGTAGACTTCGATAGGTTTTGATATTCTGGATGGTGGACTAAGCTGGAAGGGGATCAAATGAGTCTGAGGCAGAGATATTCCCTGCTTGGAAGTTCGGGGCGGGGATGGGTGATTGAAGAAGAGCAGGTCACTGCGTGGAACTGGTTCAGAAAGCAAACTCTTGGGAATGTGGCATAGTCTCGCACAAGACAAAACAAGACCACTCGCAAATCACGGGCTCAAACTTCTACTCCTGGAACACTGCCACATCACTCACTCTAACATATTGATGCTTGAGAGGATCTTTGAGTACCACTAAATCACCCCGGGATGCTAATTGCAGAAATGGTTACCCGATCCCCTCACTCAATACCTCTGCAGCCGTGGATGCTGAGTGAACACACTATACGATTTCATCCAGCTGCCCTTTGGGCTTATGGAAGAGCTGGCAACACCACAAAATGTTCAGCTGTCTCAATTAGCAATATAAGGTTTGCAGCGTACTCCTATCTGTTCAACAGAACACTGCACATACATCCAGCACAGCACAGATATATGAGGATCACCATGATCAGATGTCACTGCTCTCTAAGATACACCATAAACTATCCTGCAGTGCACCAATGAGGATATAACTCTGAAATATAGCCAACCTGGCCCAAGTATGCAGTTAACGTACTTCTAGGACATACAATAGCTCATGATTTCACCTGCTGCTTATCACACACATCCAGTAACTGGGCAGTGATAATGTGTACCAGTTGAGAAGACACATAGGAGATCTATTGCAGCCCATTAGTCTCACCATTAACCTCACAAGTCAGTAAAGCTGGCATGCCCCACCAAAGAGAGGTACGTTTACAGGCACTCTACTAGCAAGTCAACACCACAAACGAATCAGACTCCAGCCTATGATGGAAATCTTGAAAGCCCTGCTATGCCAAACCAAGGGAAGATTGAATGCTATATGAATGGCAACTAACAATAACAGTAACCAGGGGCGGCTCCTCCACGATGGCGGAGCCCCACGGGCTCAGAGCCGGCAGGTGAAAAATAAAACAATGTTCTATCATCGTTTTATTTTTCATCTGCTGCCTGAGGCAGCGTGTGTAGGGAGGGGTGGGGCTGGGGCCATGAGAGGGAGGAGAAGGACTAGTTTGTGCACTTCTAAGTGCGCACGTGTGTTTGGCCGGCCGTCTTAGGCCGCCAAGCACACATGCACACTTAGGTTTCTCTAACCGGGCTGTATTGAACAGCCAGTTTGGAGAAGCCTTACAGACTCCCTGTACTGAGCAGAGCGTCAAACCAGCCGAGCAGCACTGGGATTGCACAGGGAGTCTCTGCTGCTGTCCCTGTGTCTATTGGGCCAGGGAGCAGCGGAACACTGCGCGAGGAGCAATGAGGCCGGCAGCTTCAGTGTTTTTTTAAATGATTAACCTCCCACAACCCATGACCTCACAGGTAGTGACATCAGATCTGAAGAACTCACATACGTTTATCAGGTCTATCATGAGTACCTTTGAGCACATTACAATATTTAACAAATTAGATTTTGAAATGGAGATGTGCCAAATTATTGACACAACCCCAACGTAAAATCTGGGCCTCAACTTATACATTTATTTATTTTAAACCCAGCCACAAAGAAATTAGCAGCAAGCAGAAATGCAATGTCTGTATTTTAAAATCTCTAATAGGGTTAAGAGAGGTGCTGCAGGGATATTTGAGTGACATCTAAATCTCAGGGAATAATAATGGTACGATAACTCTGGAGGATAACGTATTTGCTTCGAGAGATCTGTGTTTTGCCTAGTCTGAGTTTTGAATCAAAGTAGCATAGAGAGTTAATAAGTCACTTGCAAGGCACATTATGAAACACACAGATGACAGATTTTTATTTTATGTAAATGGGTAAGTGGGTTACTGCTTTTAAGACAGAGATCCTTTTGTTACTTGCAGTTCATAAATTGTAATACTTATAATTTAGCACGGTGAGGTATGAAGGACATGGGGCTCCTACACCTTGTAACCCTCACTGGTTTATGTAACATATCCTTTATATTGATGTACACATGATTTATTGTCAGTGTATAATCTATACCTGTGATGTAAAGCGCTCTGACACCCTGCAATGCACTACTCATCCCAATGCAGGATGTCAGAGTACTTTGCATCACACGTACACAAATAACAATTTGAATAGCAATATTTTGTTTAAATTATTTTATAGCACTTTAGCACGACTGTAGTGCTAATGCACTATAAAAGAAATAAAACAAAATAGTGCTATTTAAATTGTTATCTTTGTAAATACTGAGGCAGCCAATGTATCTGTCATTCTTACAGTGTATGCATATCTCTTATATACAGGGACTAAACAAAGTCAAAATCATTTCTCTCCTAAGTACCTGTGAAGTTCCCCTCCATTGCATCTAGGTGTGAGGCTCCCGATAGTTCCCAGCCCAGATACTGCAAAAAGAGGCTTAATGGCCCCTTAACTTCAGCTTTTGTTATGGGCAAAGCTGGAATCTGATAAGCCCCTACCCCGCCTGCACGTTGCTACTTGAAACAAAAGCAGACAACGTGCAGGCACTGGTGAAAGTGTCCCGGTGTCAGAAAATTACACCGGGGCGAGTTCAGCTCTGTTTTTTCTGAAAGAAGTAGGAAAGGAACGTGGCACTTTGCTGAAAGGGCCAGCTTTGCAACAGGGTGGATGGCTTCTACCCTCTGAAAATAGTGGGTAGATGGCATCTACCCGAGTCTACACTAGACTCAAGCCCTGCTGGCTTCTTTAGAGGGAAGTCAGATGGGCATCATTCCTGTTTTTGCCCCAAACACCATAGTTGCTGACTGCACCAGGTGGCTTGACAGAAAGAAATAGAAACAGACACTGCACCTTGTGACATACATTAATTTGCCCAACCTCCTGTCATTGTGAAGCTTTGTTGTTTGCTTAAAATGTTCAAATGTGACTTTGTTTGTAGGTGTGTATATGTCGGTTGCCAGTAGGTCGTTATAGTTAGGAACTAGTTACTATAGGCAAAGCATTTTTTTTTTGCTAATAACTTTGGCACTGTTTGACTAATCTTCATAAAATTTTCAAAACTAATTTCCAACTCACTTTAGCTACTGTCTGGGACGTTTTGGGGTGATTCTTCAAGCAGGGGCAAGAAAAATGGAGGGTCCCAAAATGTGTTTTCCCAATGCAATTTCACATAGTGATTTTGAACACGACCACAGCCCGAACCACTAAACAGGATAGCACAAAAGTTTGCAGAAAGCTATATCTTTGTCCAGAAAGAGTGTTGTTTTGCAATTTGGTGTAAATCCATTCATTAGTTTTGGAGTTAATAAAGAAAAAAGATTTAGGTATATCTAGGGACATGGAGCATCAGCGAATCCAACAGATCTCAAGATGAGATCTGATTGGTTGCCACTACTTCAACCAGGACGCGGAACTCAGAGCAAGACCCCAAAAACACTAATAAACAGAAGGAGGCAGGGTAGGAATACCCCGATCCCCTGAGGCCTGATGGTGGGGTCCCACAGGGGCCCAGACTGGGGCCATAAACTTTTTCTTTTTAAATGTACAGTGAGTTTGCAGAGGAGCTGTAAATCCACTGTAAAAATATAAAAAAGTAAGTTCCCACACTTGTTTTCTTTATGCCCCTGGGTGGGTCAGGCCCCGGACGGTGGATTCATAAATATATTTGGGGGAGAGGGGCACACGTGGCATCTCTCCACAGGCTGATTTTGGCCCCTGCGACTCCATCTCCCGCGTCCTGGTCAAATGCAAAAAGGGGTAGGGGGCCACGCAACCCTCTCCTGGGGCAATTTCACGCCCCGGGGCCTGTCCTTACAAATTAAGTCAGAGGTGGCTCCAGGGACCCCATCCCCCAGGGCCCGGCCATAATTTAAAGTGGGAGGTGGGAGCGCTGCCCCCCTACAGGGCCAATTTCCCCCCCAGGGCCCTATCCCCCAGGGTACGACCCAAAGAGCAAAATTGAAGAGGGGGAGCTTGACCCCTCTCCCCGGGCTGCATTTGACATGGGGACCCCATCTCCAGGACCCAGCCATACATTCAATGGTGAGGGATCCATGCGGACCCCCACCTGCGAGCCATTATTGGCCCTGGTATCCCATTCTCCAGGACCGGATTCTGCTAAGTCCCTGGGGGCCCACCGGTACTGGCATGGGCAAGGGAAACCTGTGTTTGACCTTTCTTGGCGGGAGCAATTTCAAAGCTCCTGCCAAGCAAGAGTAAAAACGAAGACCGCTCCCAGCTGGGAGGAGCTTTAGAAATGCTCCCGCCTTCTGGGAGGGAACTTCAGATCTGTTTCCCTAACTGCAGTGATGTGGGCTGGCAAACAGATCTGAAAATTGCTCCCGCCCGAAGGAAGCAACATTTTTACCTGCTCCCTGCGGGCGGGAGCAATGCCAGCCCCTGCTGGATGTGGGGATCTAGATGGGGCTGCGGGGCATTGGGGCTAACACTGCGACCCCCAGCAAGAGCCGGTCGGGGGCTGTGTGGCCTTTGGGCTACCTCCACGACCCCCAATAAGGAGATGGTGGGTGCCCTGGGTGGGCTCCTGGTTTACAATAGGGCAGGACTTGAGAGATGGGGTCCCCAGGGCTGAAATTGACCTGAGGAAGAGGGATGTATGCCCCCTCCCCCCATAATTACAGTGGTGGGCCCCAGGGGATGGGGTCCCCCGGGCCAAAATGGCTTTGTAGTGGGACACGTACCCCCTACCCACACAAAAAGTGCTGGGCTCCAAGTGATGGGGTCCCCAGGGCTAAAATCTGTGCAGGGAGGGGGATGCATGCCCCCCTCCTGGGTTGGCCTGCCCTGTGTCCAACCACCTCGCTGCACACAGCCAAAGGCATGGGGCTGGATCAGGGAATGGCTGCAGACCAGGCCCTGCGGCCAAACCCCTGCAGTGCTTGGCCGAGGGCTACCAACCACACACAGAGCAAAGGCCATGCGTGGAGGCGGTTGGATTAACGTATGGTAATTAAATATTACTTCAAGCTTTAAAAAAAACCTTGAAATTCACTGAAAAAACAAAGGTTAGAGGAACAAAATGGTTAAGTTCAGATTTTAAAGATTAGTTGTAGCCCATGCACTACTAAGTTGGGAATGGTTAGGTTCAGATTTTACTCACACAAAACCACAGAAATTCAGAAGTTATAGTTAGAGTTATCTCAAGTCACTATAACTCATGCCCTAAGGGAACTATAACTCATGCCCTCGCCATGCACTGCTAATTATCCCACATATTAAATCCCTCATGACATCTTCTATGACATCACTATGACATCATTGATAATATAACTGCAACATTTGCTCTAAAAGTATTGAAGTGAAAGCTGTGCATGGCTGGGCGCAAGGGGAATTGGTGGTCATTACCCCAACCCTGTCGTATTGAGAGCTTCTTGGTGGCCACTTTTGGGACACCAGGCACTGGTAGCACTGGCTTGAAGTTTCTCTCCCATCTTTATAGCAAAAGTGTAGACAGCATTACTGTTCTCTCAACAGCCAGCTCTGTGATCAGTTCTAAGAAAATCCTGCCTTTTGCTTATTACACTCAGACTGCTCCAGTCATAGTCTTTGTTGTCCGGTGCTAGCAGGAAGGTGAGGTGGAGCTAATGGCACAAAAGAAATGGAGACCGTCCCATTTAACTACCTGTTAACCTGTGGACTATAGACCTTCTGTTGAACAATTCAGTAGGAAAAGGCAATGGAAACTTCCTAAATTGCAAAGGGACCCTTTTTCTCTACTCCTCTTCATACAAAAGTCTTGAATTTCCTGGAGAAGCCCTGGAGTTAACATTGCTGTCTGGGTCTTCTCCACCCACCGTCGTGGGTACCACTATGATCTTGGATAAACAAACTGGATTCCATTGTGGCTAGAACTACATGTGTCACACATGCTCCACACACATACTCTATGCACAGAACAAATGTATTCACATGCCTCATCCTCGTCCCACATGCATTGGCTGAGAACTCAGTTGTCGAGGACCTGCAGACCAATTTAAAATGTGCAGGACAAGCCAGTAAGGGACAAATACAGCTAAAGATGCTGTGCGGCTGCAATCTTTTCACTGCCACCACTGCTAATACTCCACCGGCTAGTGTGCTGCCAATAGTCTTGGTCTGTGAGTAGGATGTATGTAGTGTGTTGCTCCAGACCACAAAGCCTTGCTCTGCCCCACAATCTGTGTCACGTGTCATGCGTGCTGAGGTGATCTATAGAACATGCTATAATGAACTCGCGACAGGGGCTGCCTGCTCTCCGTAGACTGGGAGGGGACCTTTCCTCATCACAATATAGGCATTGACAGGATTTGTATCAGAGGTGAAATACAGCTCCCTACCTAGCATGGTGGCTGGTTGCTGGCTGATGTGTGCTTGATGCCATTTTTCCTCTAGGTCTGTTGGCTGCACTTGTTTTTTACTACAAGCCTGTTGTCAATCACAAAAACCAGGATTCCTTTAGTGAGCCGAATTTGTTACCCTTCCCATTTCTGTCCCTTCCTGTCATTTAAAAAACACAGTTTATATAATGCAACAGGTTTAAATCCCTATTTAGATCTTTTCTGCATGAAAAAGTGTGAATTTCTCAAAATAAGATGCGTCACTCAAAGTATCATACATAAGATACAGAAAAGTTTTTCGAAGAAACATACTGAAATATGGAAATGTAATTTAAAATCAATCTGAAAGCAAGCCAGTACTGCATAAGCACGCTACAAACATGGAGATTTAACACATAGGTAATAAGAAATCTAGACAGAACTGCATAAGTACACTAGACAATGCAGACCTAGACAAGTCACACATACACATTTTATTTTTTTCAATTTACTTCTTCAAGATGGCCGTCCACCATGCTGGAAAGGTAAAGTAAACAAATTTCCACCGCATCACGACTTGTGCCCTGCATCAATATGGGTCCATCACAGAATAAAGTGCTCATGTGTGGTGATACATGCGCACACATTCTTACTCGTACTGAGACTTTTATTTTGCAGGTGCCGATCAGCATCGGCAAAAACCACTGGCTAAGATAAAAGGTGCGACCTACTGTCTTTGCCAATGCTTGTTCTTATTGACCCCTTTTGCTCATTACAAATAACACACTCTTGGTCAGCTATATCTGAATTGGCGGGCTTAAACTGGACAGTGGACCAACTTTTGGCTAGCAATAGGCACCAAACTCAGAAGATATACCAATATATTGACAAGAAACAAAAATACTCCCGTGTGCAAGCTTCAACGATGCCTTCTGTCCAAAGGCACCACCCCTTCCCTCAGGGTCTAAAGTATAAAATAATTATATCAAAGTTACACCACTTTTCAATTATAAACAGTCAATTAGTCCACATTGGGTCCATCAGATGATTGAATTTCCTTCTTTATTATTTGTTTATAATTTTCTTTTTTTAGAAAGAACCACAGCCAACGCGTTTCGTTCTCAAAAGAGAACTTCTTCAGGGCATTTGTAATTTCCACGGAATGTTGGATGTAATATTTAATATTTAAGACAATATAGTCCTTGTCCAATATGACATAATCATCCAGTGCTTCTAAATCAACTTGTAGGTTGAGAATGCTATTGTCATTCAAAGATCAATATTAATATCCCATATGATATAGTGATATGGTAGTCACTGTCAAATTCTCTAATCCATATCTACATTAGAAACATCTCGCACAGTGCCTAGCAATGGGGCATAGTTGCTCCTATCGATCTCCCTTCTTTCCAAATCCCGCCCGTGTTTCACTCATTCGCTGAATTGGCGGGCTGACCTTTTTTAGTGCAAGAAACACTTAACCATTTTTGTGGAATCCATTCTTCGGCTTTTCTTTGGCTCGTTCTCCCTGCCTGTTGCCAGGCCAGGCTATGCTAACAGTCCATCCCGCATTTCCTGTTTCGCTTTTCCTTATTTACAGCACGGCCATTGTAGCACGAGCAGAGTCCGGGGCAGAAGATGCCCCAAGCACAGCCCAGCCACGCTTCCTTCCTGTACTGCAAGCTTTTGTAATGCCAATTGTTTCCAATGCTTTCTGAATGTAAGTTAAAGAGATGTTTCCCTGTAGTGTGCCTGGCAAGCAGAGGGGGCTGTGATATTGAAAATATACCACATCAATAATTAAAATATATGAATATTCTGCTGTATTTATGAAGTGAATTTAAAGTGCTGAGGAAATAACCCAGCAGGGTGTCTATCCCGAGGAGTTTACAGGCCATTATATTTTCAATTACAGCTGAAATAATTGAGGAGCACGGAGGTAAACAAAGGGCTGTCGTCCAATTCACACAGACTGCCAAAGGTAGAGCAAACAGGAGACCTCTGCTATTCCTCGCTCCCCGGAGCCCTATAACCCCTTTACAAAACGAATCCTAATAGAAAACAAAGGCGTTCAAATGCTGCCGCAACAATCCACAAAATGCCACATTCTCTGTGAAAAGCGCGTCTTCCCCGTGCTCTTTGTATATGTCTTGCTCCTTGCTTTTATCCACATTCATCTTGCATTTGTCACAGTGCAGGCAGGCCTTGGTGCGATTACGTTACACTTAGAATCTTAATTAATCATATATTATTTCTCTTTGTCTTCTATTTTTTCATGCGTGTATTCAAATGTAGGTGTTTGCTTGAATACGTCACGTCTTCACAGCTGGTAAACAGACTTCTCAATATTATAACATTTTTTGTGTTCCTGACATTAACTATGTCTTCGGGGCTTATCTCGCATGCACTCACATCTTTTTTATTCCTGGAGTAGGTCATTTCTAAGCAAAACTACACGAAATGTTTTTTTATATTCCTTTATAGCCTGTGAGTGTTTTCTATTCTGATGCGTGAATTCTGTGGGGGAAAAAAGTTTTTTCTGGGGTGGATTGACAGAAAGTGCTCAACCATCTCCCTGGATCCCAGAGATCTAAAGGTGGAAGTGTGATGCTGCACTGGAATGTCATCTCCCCTTGGATACCCAGCTTCCTCTGGTCCTGCACATCCTAGTGGGCTGGCTTAATGCAGGAGATGCTCTGGGGGACACGAATGTAGTCTTTCCTCCCACCTGCGGACTGGTGGAAACTCCGGCTGACTGGATTTCGTTTGGTTCTGACAAAGGATCTGAGAGAGCCTGTGCCCGGATATCACCTGCTATCACCTCTCCTCTCCTATTAGCTCTCCTGTTTAGGGAGGAGAACACATCAGATAAAGAGTGTGAGAAAGAGAGAGGGAAGTGGAGAAAAACTGTAAGAACTAGGTATTTTGGCAATACTTTTTTTATAAAGAATTGTTTAAAAAGATATGAACAAACATGTAAATATTGGAGAAAAGCAAGTACGTATCTGAGACACCTTTATGGGCGTCTGCTGAGGGCGACAGAGGGACATGAGGCAGTGACAATACTGTCCTTGGATGCTGAAAACACATTTGACTCACTGGAATGTCCCTTTCTATTGACTATGTAGAAACAAGTAGGTTTCATCCCAGAATTCCTATTGTGGGTCTCCCTCTTATGCAGAACACCAGTCACTAGAGTCAAAGGTAATGGTTCAAGTACAGAGGCATTCCTGCTGGGTCATGGCAAAAGACAAGGTTGCCCACTCTCAACATTCCTGTTCGCTGTAGCCGTGTAATTTCTGGCAAGTTGGACATGAAAAGGCGGATTAGGGGAATGAGATGGAACCCTGACTGGGAAGATGTGACTTCATTGTACACAGTCAATCCCCCTCTCTAACTAGCTGTTCCGGAACACGCTATACCGAAAATATTTCCTTGCAAGATTTCAATGGCTGGGTAGTTTCGCTAGCTCCATCGTTCGGTTCATGGGATTGTTCACGGATGCACTGTGTGATGATGGTTTTGAGACCACACTGGACAAAGATTAGTGTGAATAGTTGTGGCACTATGGCTGGTGTGTCTCCAGCCTGGTGAAGAATGTTACATTCTTGGATCTTATTTCCATTGTGGTTGCTTGTAACAATTGGACCAACCAGTTTAATGATCAGTGTATTGTTTTTGAGACCACACTGGACAAAGATTAGTGTGATTAGTCGTGGCACTATGACTGGTGTGTCTCCAGCCTGGTGAAGAATGTTACATTCTTGGATCTTATTTCCATTGTGGTTGCTTGTAACGATTGGACCGACCAGTTTACTGCTCAGTCTATTGGTTTTTGGTCTCAGAGTACATTGGCAATTGAGCCCATAAATCAAGAATATGCTAAATGTAAATAGTCTTTAGGATACACAAACAAATTGTATTCTTTTACCTCAGTAATTGTATTGCGTTTAACGCTAGTTATATGTCCAGGGTCTGCAATGGTGCAGACACTTTGTCTTGTTTAAAGGTGCAGGATTTCAGGTGCTACCACCCTGGAGCCACAAAGAAGCAACTCTGTTTCCCAAACATCTTTGGAGCATTGGTGCACTGTGCTTTCAGAACTCATTGCAGCCGGGCTCGGACTGGCTAATAGGGCAATCAGGCAGTGACAAATGGGCTAATCTGACAGATTAGTGTGTAGGATTTTTTATTTTAACAGAAGCGGGCCTTGTTATGGCCAAGTGGGACGGTTTTTACTGTTGATTTTCCTGATAATACCTCTATTATTAACTATGTACTGTGCACAACAATATGGGGGTCTAATGCCAGATGTTTAAAATATCTTTCAGTGATAAACGAAAAATCGGTATACGTCTCCACACACACGTGGGAGCCACACCAACCGGAATACAGTTGCACTGGTGAGTGGAGGTAAAAACTCTTTTAAACAGGGGGGAATGTGATTGTTTTGAATGAATGGATGTCAAATACATGTAGTCTTCTCTGCTTGAACTCTCTCAAGAGATGTGTGAGCACTTAAAAATATTTGAACCAACAATGTATAAAATGGTGGGTAAGAAAAGTTTACCGTATAAGGATAAAAAGAACGTCTTATTTAAATGTTAAACTACTGTTTGTGAATATGAATGGAATCATAATGGGGTAGCTAAATAAGTCAAATTGATATAAAATGAGAGGAATACGACGTTTTTAATATAAATGTTTATTTATTCTTTTGTCGTCTTTTCATGTTAGGTTTAATAATTGAATTGTGGATGAGAAAAAAAAGGTATGGTCCTGAAGAAGGTGGCCTTATCCATCTATGACCACCTAAACGCGTCGACGGAGTGATCTTTGTTAAATTTGAGGTGTGGCAGTGGCCATCAAGACAGGGAAAGTTTTACCCTGCTAGGTTCTATCATAATACGGTTCAAATTAACGATCTAAAGGCAAAATTCACTGTCTTATGTAGTTTCCTTTCCAGGGGGTTTGCCTATTTATGCATTTTGTACTCACTGAGTTAGTCATGAGTTTTTAACATTTTTGATTGGGCTATTTGGTATGATGCCATACAATGTGTATTGTATTTTGTAATGTATTTTTATGATTTGATGTACTTTTTATTATTGCTGTATTACAACTTGTACATAAGTACTTTCATATCTTGAGTAGAGCGGTTCTATTTTTATATGATGATAGTTGTCCTGGTATGAAGTTGTATGCTTGACGTAAGGGAAAAAGTGCTATTATTTCTATAAGGAATATGTTGAATAGTTCCAAAGGGAATTTTGTTTTTTAACTACTCAGTTATTTTGGTGCTCTGTCCCTTTGGACTCGAAGAGCCCCTCTCCTTGGTTTCAAGGCTTTGCTAATGTGGGCCACTTCTATTTTACCAACTGGGCTGATTTTTTGTTCCAGTCCGACCCTGATTGTGGCCAGTCTAGTTTCAAAGATACCTATGAGGGGGAATTTGGTCATTATAAAGCTTTTGTTGAAAGCTGGCAGGAGTGAGTTGAGCTGCTGGCTGAGGTTTCTGCAGGATCTGAAAATGGAGGTGAGGTTGATGGCCTATGAGTGAATACTTTCTTCTGCTCTCTGTGTTTTTGGAAAAGAATTTGGGGCAATACAGTTTGCTTGTGGTTTTCATTCAGATAAAGTGCTAAAGGCCTGAAAAAGGCTACAGATGAACAAGCCAGATGCTAGGAGACCAAGTGGCATTAAGAAATTGGCTTTTATTCTGGGCACCCTTAAAGCAGATTGCTGAGATGATTACCCGTCATTGATGTTTAGAGCGCTTTTTGCCTGGCATTTCATGGCACTTTTAGGATCAGTCGGTGGCCAACACTAACATGAGTTAGGGTTGGGAGATGTGAGCTCTTAGCCTCCCATGTCAACAGTGGAGAAGTGTGGCTCAATGGTTAGAGCGGCAGACCCTGATGCAGAGATCTGGCCCGGGACCAGGGTTCAATTCCCCGCCTGGGCGGATCTTGGGCTCAAAATTCCATGGACCTGATAATTCTCGCCTCGGTGCCTATTCCAATCATGGAGTCCCACTCTGCAACTCTGGGCAATAGCTTGCTTAATCTCCACAACAGCCCCCACAACGATAAGGTTGCCTGGCCTCCACCTTGAGGGTGCCCAGGAGTGGACACCTCACAGGGAAAGCCAGGATGGGTTCCACGGCGGTATTCGTACAAGCGCCTTGAGACCCTTGCGGGTGAGTAGTGTGCTATACAAGTATCAATTTACATTTACATGTCTGATGAGAGAGAATTCCATGGCTATAATTTGCCACTCTGTAAAGCAGATTAGGGTTAGAGGGAAGCAACTATATTCTTCAAAATGGCCAGATGCCACCCATGTTGACCAGTAGCTGCAGCCGATGAGTTTAGCCGGATCCATTCATATTCAACTGCAGCCTAATTTCTGGTGTACCAAAATGGAGGGCCTTTACCTGAATATATGTTGGACTTCATGCTGACCACAACTCTAGTCGCTACTGCGACTGGGGCAAAATATTTTTTCTCACACTCCTTCAGGATAGGGGCTGCTAATTCTGCAGTCAGTTTTGAAATTAGGTGCTATCTGGTACAAATAACAGGCTTGTGGAAGCCAGATTTAGACTAGTGATAATGTTCACGGCAAGTTTATAGGCTCAAGATTTCATATTATTCTTTTGTCTTTGAAGCTACACGAACTATAACGGCATGAATTTTGGGCAATGTGTTAAGCGATTCTTATTGGAATTCAATTTTTCTGCATTGGGTAAAAGAAAATGGCCTCGAGCTCTGGTGGTCTGGCGACAGTGGTATGTGAGCTAGACAGGAGAAAGGTTTCTCTCTGAAGACTATTAAGTGGTGGCTGATTCCTCCTTATTTAGTAATATTGCACACTTGTGGAAATGTTATGGTGGCCTGCAGTCACAGGTGTTTCACCGACATTTTGATGGATGAAATCTCTGATTTTGCAACGTTTTTCCCCAAACGGAGTGATAGCCTGGTCACACCTCATACCAAGGGGAGTTTGGAGGCATGGACATTCAGTGCAGGGATTAAACAATTCCATCAAGCATTTTAATGATTTTCTTGCTAAACTCATTAGGGATGGCCGTTTGACCAGCATGTTGCCTGAGAGTTTTTCATAAAGTGTTGAATGATGCCTTATTGTACTTTGCATTACATTTCGCGTACCATTCCAGAGCGAACAGTCAACACTCAGAAGTAAAGATAGCATGTTTTGTTCCGCTGAAACGCACTAGAAGAATGAGACCAATATCACTCTATTACCCATCAGCAACACTGTAGCCAGTAAGCACTCATGATATACCCTGCTGCCATTCACAACGGTGTCCAATGATATCCCTGCAACACCAAGATACTGTAAGAAGCTCATTTCCCAAAACAATACTAGTCATAGCAGAACAAAATTGAAATGACTCCAATCTCCCAGCACTAAGCACAATTTAACATAAATCTATACTCTAGCTATGAACCTCCATCAGACTAAACACCTGTCCTGCTATGTAACAAAATCTACCCAATAAAGAAATGCAAAAACGAACTCGCACAAAGGGAATGATAACTAGCCTACAAATAACATGACAAACTTGTATCACACTTGAACTAACAGTGTGTGTGAAACATACCATTAACTCAGGCATAGGAAGCTGACTTCACAGATGAAACCTACATATCACCATAATGGGAAACAGCGTTTACAACTGTTCTTACCCCGCAGGTAGTTAACAATGAGGTTGTTACAACGACTGCATTGTTACCACGCATGGCTTTACAACGCAAGTCGTTTCTAAGACTTGCGCTAGGTGGCGTGCAACAACAGGGAATGTGTTGGATTTTAAATTCAACACATTCCCTGCTGTTGCACTAACTGGAGTAGGAATAGAAATGTATACTATTCCTAAGTCCAGCGCGCCATCTAGTGTTTCTACGACTTGCATTGTAAAGGCACGCGTGGTAATAACGTGGTCATTGTAACAACAGTGTTGTTACCTACCACGATGTAATATGTGGCGTTGTAACGTCACACATTCCACAATAATACCTCAGCCTACAAGAAAAGAACATTACAAATTGAATGACATGAAATGTAAACAACATGGCTAATTGCGACCCTTAAGTTCGACTAAATCATTAATATTGGGCTCCAATGGAGTTGCGTGCTTCAACGGCTCATCAAGAGTAGAAGTGCTAAATAAATACATAAATTATACCATACAATATTTTCGGAGGAATGATCTGTAAACCATGCCGTCCCATGGTCATAGTTGGCATCAGTCCAGGGGTACAATCATCCCTCATACTACATCTACTCATATTGGCATCATCATTAGAGTACCCCCCCCCGCCCCCCCGTGGTGGCTCATGGGGGTTCATAATCAATCAATCAATCAAAGACATTTATAGAGCGCACTACTCACCCGGAGGGTCTCAAGGCGCTTGGGGGGGGGGGGGGGGTGCTGCTACTGCTCGAACAGCCAGGTCTTGAGCTTCTTCCTGAAGGAGAGGTGGTCTTGGGTCAGGCGCAGGTCGGTCGGGAGGGAGTTCCAGGTCTTGGCGGCCAGGTAGGAGAAGGACCTTCCTCCTGTTGTCGCTCTTCGAATGCGGGGGACGACGGCGAGGGCGTGACTGGTTGATCGGAGATGGCGTTTGGGAGCGTAGAAGTTGAGGCGGTTGTTGAGGTAGCTCGGGCCTTGATTGTGTAGGGCTTTGTGTGCGTGGGTGAGGAGACGGAAGGTGATTCTCTTGTTGACGGGGAGCCAGTGCAGATCTCTCAGGTGTCCGGAGATGTGGCTGCGTCGGGGGATGTCGAGGATGAGTCTGGTTGAGGCGTTCTGGATCCGCTGGAGTCTCTTCTGGAGCTTGGCGGTGGTACCAGCGTAGAGGGCGTTGCCGTAGTCCAGTCGGCTGGTGACGAGGGCCTGGGTGACCGTCTTCCTGGTCTCGGTGGGGATCCACCGGAAGATCTTACGTAGCATGTGCAGGATGTTGAAGCAAGACGAGGAGACGGCGTTGACTTGTCTGGTCATGGAGAGGGAGGTGTCCAGGATGAAGCCCAGGTTGCGTGCGTGGTCTGTCGGTTTGGGTGCGGTGCCCAGGGCGTGGGGCCACCAGGAGTCATCCCAGGCGGAGGGCGAGGAGCCCAGGATGAGGACTTCCGTCTTGTCGGAGTTCAGTTTCAGGCGGCTGGTCGTCATCCACTCGGCTACGTCTTTCATCCCATCGTGAAGGTTGGCTCTGGCAGCGGCGGGGTCGTTGGTCAGGGAGAGGATCAGCTGGGTGTCGTCCGCGTAGGAGATGATGTTGAGGTTGTGTTGGCGTGCGATGGCCGCAAGGGGGCTCATGTAGACGTTGAAGAGGGTGGGGCTGAGCGAGGAGCCCTGAGGAACGCCGCAGATGAGTTCCGTGGCTGCAGATCTGAACGGAGGTAGGCGGACTCTCTGTGTCCTTCCAGCGAGGAAGGAGATGATCCACTCCAGTGCCTTCTCCTGGATTCCGATGTTGCTGAGGCGCTGCGCTAGGGTGCGGTGGCAAACAGTGTCGAACGCCGCGGAGAGGTCTAGGAGGATGAGGGCCGCTGTCTCACCGTTGTCCAGCAGGGCTCGGATGTCATCGGTGGCAGCGATGAGGGCGGTCTCGGTGCTGTGGTTGGCTCGGAAGCCAGACTGTGAGGGGTCGAGGGATCCATTCGTCTCGAGGAAGGCGGGCAGCTGCTTGTTGACGGTCTCCTCGATGACTTTGGCTGGGAACGGGAGGAGCGAGATGGGGCGGTAATTCTTGAGTTCGGTGGGGTCCGCTGTTGGTTTCTTTAGTAGAGCGCTGAGTTCGGCGTGCTTCCAGCTCTCAGGGAAGGTGGCGGTGTCGAAGGAGGTGTTGATGATGTCCCGCAGGTGGGGTGCGATGACAGCGTCGGCCTTGTTGAAGACGTGGTGGGGGCAGGGGTCGGTCGGAGATCCGGAGTGGATAGAGTTCATCGTGCAGATGGTGTCTTCTGTGTTGATCTGGGTCCAGGCGCTGAGGGTGGTGGTGGGGGGCGTTGGTGCGGTCGTTGGGAGCATTGTTTGTGGGCTGAAGCTGTTGTGTATGTCAGCGATCTTGTTGTGGAAGTAGGAGGCGAGGGAGTTGCAGAGGTCTTGCGACGGGGTGATGTCGTTGTTTCCGGCGTTGGGGTTGGAGAGCTCTTTCACGATGTTGAAGAGTTCCTTGCAGTTGTGTGCGTTGTTGTCCAGCCGGTCCTTGAATGCTGTTTTCTTGGTGGCGTGGATCAGTTGATGGTGCTTCCGGGTGGCGAGCTTGAGGGTGGTCATGTTGTCCGGTGTTGGCTCCCTTCTCCAGGCTTTCTCGAGGGCTCGGCAGTTCTTCTTGGAGCTCTTGAGTTCGTCGGTGAACCATGGGGCCTTCTTGCTGCCGGGTCTGCTCGGCGGGGTCCTCAGTGGGGCGAGGTCGTCTGCGCAGTTGCTGATCCACTTCGTGAGGTTGTCGGCGGCCTGGCTGGGGTTCGCTGAGCTGGCGGGAGGGTGCTGGCTCAGGGAAGCGGCGAGCTGGTCTGCTGTGATCTTGTTCCAGTTTCTTCGAGCAACCTGTTGCTGGTGGTGGTGGATCGTGGATCTTCTGAAGGTGAAGTGGACGCAGCTGTGGTCCGTCCAGTGGAGTCCGGTGGCGTGGCTGAAGACGATGTCCTTGCTGGATGAGAAGACAGCGTCGAGTGTGTGTCCGGCGAGGTGGGTGGGGGTGGTCACCAGCTGCTTGAGTCCGAGGTTGGCGAGGATGTCAAGCAGGGTGTTGGTGTTGCGGTCGTTGTTGTTCTCCAGGTGGAAGTTGATGTCCCCCAGGAGGATGTAGTCAGCGGAGGGGAGGGCGTGCGGGCTGATGAAGTCGGCGATGTCTTCGCTGAATTGTGTGCGTGGTCCCAGGGGTCGGTAGATGAGGGTGCCTCTGAGGGTGGTTTTGGGGTCCGTATGGATCTGGAAGTGCAGGTGTTCGGCGGTTGTCAGGGTGTCGTCGGTGTTGGTCATGATGCGGATGGTGTCCCTGTAGATGATGGCGATGCCTCCTCCAGTCTGGTTGCCTCGGTCTCTTCGGGTGATCTTGTAACCCTCTGGGATGGCGATGGCGATGTCTGCCGCTGAGGAGTCGTTCATCCAGGTTTCCGTGAGGAAGGCGACGTCAGGAGCTGTGGTGTCGAGGAGGTTCCAGAGTTCGATGGTGTGTCTGTGGACGGAGCGGGTGTTGAGTAGGATGCACTTGAGGTGGTTGCTGCTGGTGTTTGGCTTGGCGGGTGCTGGTGCGGGGCAGGTCCGAATGCAGGAGAACTTGCAGGCGTTGCAGCAGAAGGGTCCGTGGGTGCGTCTCGGGGTGGCTCGGTAGCATCCCGGGATTCGGCCGTTGTTGAGTGCGTTGAGGGTGGCGGCGTCGTACATCCGGCGGGTGGGCTGGGGTCTGCGGGGGCCAGGGGTCCTGGCACTGGGCGCGGTCCAGGCGCGGACGGGCGCAGACGGGCTTACCTTTGGCGCACCTTCGGCGCTCAATCGGTGCTCCCGCAGCGCGCGTCCGCTGTGCGGTCGCTCAGGGGGCGTCATAAGGAGGGGGACGGGAGGGCGGGTCTGCTGGGCTGGGCGAGCGGCTGGGCCAATGGGCCGGTGGTGGGCGGGGCCGCAGGGGGCCAGTGGCGGGAAAAGTGGCGAGCGGGCGGCTCAGCTGTGGCTGGGCCGCTCGGGGGTGCTGGGGGGGCGACGGTCGGTGGCGGCAGGCAGGAGGCTGGCAAGGAGGCTGGCTAGCAGGATCAGCAGGCGAGGGAGCAAGGGGGTGACCCGGCCTCGAGAGGCACAGTGGTCACTCCCGTGGCAACCAGGCTCTCCCCTTAAGAAGGGGGACGGGAGGGCGGGTCTGCTGGGCTGGGCGAGCTGCTGGGCCAATGGGCCGGTGGTGGGTGGGGCCGCAGGGGGCCATAGAGCTTTGATGATGCCTGTCACTGGCTGTTGCCTTCAGCTGGGGGTGATGAGCTCACAGCAAGGTCAGTGTTTCCGGACAGCTGCCAAGGACTGACTGTTTGCCCAAAGGTGGCAGTAAGAGGGTCCATGGAGGTCATCTTCTGCCATGCTTTTTGATCAAACTAGAACTGTTGGACATTTCAGAAAGGAAAATCATTGATTTGGCTTTATATCCCATTGAAGTTAAAGGGGATGGGCATTAATTCACCCCATCGGTACCATACAATGTTTTGCGTTCTGTAGGATATGATTCTACAATAAACTGTGTGAACTTTAGATGAAGTATATAATCACAATCTTTGATGCCTCGCCTGAAGGTACTATGATGGCTTGTGTGCAAAAACGTTACAATAAATACAACCGGAAATGAAAATTTCTATACACAACAAATGTGTAGGGCCCTGCCACCAATTCCAGTCGCCAATCATGCCCCTGTAATGCTATTTTAGATTTGCTGTGTTAATGTGAACACGGAGGCATAATTTCACGTTAATGTACATGGAATTACTGTAGTAGGGCACAAACACATTCCAGTGATTCCTTCACAAAACAGAAAATTATGCGTGAAGGAGTCGTCAATAGTAACCATTTATTTAAAAATGTTATAGAAAAGCTGAGAATTTCAAACAATCTACTTTAAAAAACAAAATTGATATGGAAGCAATATGCTCGTGAAATGCTTGTCAGATTACACACACCAAAAATAATGGGGATCCTATCCTGTGCTATCAGCAATAAATCATATCCAGCTATGGTCAGCACTATTTTCTTTCCCTCCTACCTGTTTTTGCAATTGAATTTCAGAAAACAAGTGGCATAATTCCATGCATGCACGTAAATTGATGCTAACTGTTCTTGGCTGTGCTCTGCAAGACACAAATTCAGCATAGCTGCTGCTATGCTCAGGAGCAAGCTAGCGAGTGATGCTGCTGATGCGTTCATTTCTGAGCATATATTGTGGACGATCCTTTTACTGCCTGCATATGGGATAGTTCCCGACAACTGAGTTAGTGTTCCCACAATGATCCCATAAACTCATCATTTCAAAGCGATGCTGCTCTCTTCTCCCCACACTACCAATTAGGGATTCCAGGGCATACACCCTTCTGGGATCATCATTATAAATTAGCGTCTCGGTTTTCCATGTGAGGTGGCAACATTTCATGGGGAGGGATCCATGCATATTGTGGGATGTTGCACATTCTGAGCAGGGATATATGACCCCCTAAAGGATATATGACCCCCTAAAGGACAAAGAATAGTTGATAATAAAAGTTCACAGATTACAGCCAAGCGCTTCACAGACTATGTTCAAGTTTTCCACTGACTTAAGAAGGCAAACCATTGGGTGTGAGGTTCCCCGTCTAGGAGCCAACATCGTTCCTACATACAGGTTTGTACAGAAGAAACCCCCAAAGCACCTTCCAATTGATATACTTGACACATATCAGTGGACATCATGAGCAACTTGGTTTGTTGCCAGTTTATTTATATTCAGTGAACTGCTGCACTGTGTTTATAACCATAATATCAGTCGCGGCCGGCATGACTCGCGGGTGGTGGGGCGGGGGTGCACGGGGTCATGCAGGGATAGGGGTTCGCGCAGGTAGGGGCTTAATTTGTTTTTTTTTTAAACAAAGGTAATTAAACTTACCTGGCCGGGTCCCGGGTCCCAGAGCCCACATCTTCTCTGCTCTCCTGCTCTCCAGAAACAGGAAGCAGAAGCAGGCAGCCAGGCTCCCTCCCTACCCTAAGCCAATCACAACGCTCCTCAAGCAGCGTTCTGATTGGTTGGAACGCCAACTAGCCAGGGACTAATGGGGAGTCCATTTTCTCCATGCAGGCTGAATGGAGGATGGTGGGGGAAATCAACACAAGGGAGGAAGCAACAACAGGAGGGGGACGGGGTGAAGGAGAAGGACTGCAGAGACATGCACTCCATAAGAGTGCACGTAAAAAGTAGAAAAAGAGTACCTGCAGGAGCCTTCCATTGGCTGAAAACAGGAAGCTGTACTTGGTCAATGCTCCATGGCAGGGACACACACAAATGAAGGAGGCTATGACCAATAAGAAGCAAGGAAGCAAGAGTAAGGTCGGAGCCAACCAATGGTAAGTAAGGGCTGGGCTCTAAGCCCGTTGTAAGCTTTTTTTTTGTTAACAATAGATTTCATTGACAGCACATACATGCTATTGAGGTGAAACCTTAACATAAAATGGAGGCAAGCCATGCATTCACAACAAAAATACTATCTTAAAGTAAGCAGCACTGCAGTAATAGTACTGGAAAATGTTTTTAAAGGGGCTGAAAAACAGAAATTGGTTTGAAAACATTATATAATACCTATTTTAGAAATCAGCAATTTCAAAAGAGGTTGCATAGGCATTTAGTTTGTTTACACTTAGGTTATGTCAATGGAGCTTGTGAACTGCATTTGTATGAGCCAATCACCTCAAAATCTGCCTTGCGCGTGGAGCTAGAGTCTGGCTCAGAACCTGTTCCTTTTATTTTTTCTAACGGGATGGATTTGTGTTTTGCCTGCAGTAGTGGCTGTAAGGTTTTCAAGAGACGTGGACATCGAGTGGCCAAGCATCTTCATTATCTAGAAGAGCAGTATGCTCTTTGAACATGGAGCTGTCTTTTGTTTAAGGATTGGAAGTGGAAATGAAAGATTTGCTTAAAGAAGAGTGTGCCTGTGACATAGTGACAGAAGAAGAGAGTGAAATATTGATAACTCCAAAAAGGAGGCGAGTATCAGGAAAATATTGGCAGGGAGGAAATGAATAATCATAAAAGTCTGATCTCAAGCAATGACTAGCTGGATTCCATTGTGGCCCAGTCGGTTCAAAAATATATAAAGATTTTCACCAGAACCTAGTTTCCATTTGATGATGACAAGCAAGTAATTGACACACCACCCCAAGTACAGGGTGGATTGGCCCATACACCCATTTGAAATGGTCCCCTCCTCATCTCGATGGGTGATCAGGAGGAAGCCACTCCTCTGGGGCACAAGGTCATTGCGTGAGGCAAAAAAACAAAAACTAACCAATAACAGGGTGCATTTCTCGTGCCCAAATTATGAATCCCTTTGTCAGAGATTTGATGTAACTTTCTCCACTTCACAAATTTATAGCATTTTTAAACATTTCATATATATTTGGGAGTTATTGTTTATTGTTTTGGTAGGTTTTTGCAGTTACATCAGTTTCAGCAAGAATTTTTGTCCAGATCAGAATCTGGATATTTGGTAAATTTTTGGTTTACCCAATTCATACTTGTGTAACTATGTCTAGTTTTACACTTTTCCTAAACGTGTGTACATGTGCAGTCTTACAGTGGTTGTGACACACATGCACGACTTGAAAACCCTTTTCACATAGGCCACACTTCATTCACAGACTCTCTACCTACCTTATACCTTAGCATCCTATCTCTCACTCAATTCATGCTTAGTTACCAGCCGCGGCACGTGCAGGTAAGAGTGGTGGGGCAGTGGGGCCTGGTTTGGGGGGGGGGGGTATTTCAACAGAAAATGATGAGGGAAAATTAACTATTTCATTTTCCCTCATCATCATCTGTCGAAATTACCCCCACCCGGCCCCACCACCTCACCCGGCTTCCCTACACGGGCCGCGGCTGCTAGTTACTGTGACAAACACAACTTTGCACCTCATTCAGGACTTTACCCATTTAGCCCACATGACAGGCACACACTTCAACATCTGTATCACTTTCATGGAGTATCGTGCCATCGTTTCGCACATGCATTTTGGTGACGCATCCGGGATAAAAAAGTGTTATATAAATGTGATCACAATACAGTACAATTGTCAAATGGCAGGCTGAACAGAACATTTGAACCCTCTTTGAATTATCATACGCTGAATGAACTGCCTTCCATAATCTTTCAGAATTGCTTGAAAAACGGATTACTCTCAATTTTCATTTTTTCAAATGATATAGAATTTCTATGGTAGAGAGACCTGGCTCCTTCCTAATGTATCTCAAGTGTTTCTTCAATCCTGCTTCAAAGACAAATAATCAGCATCAAACCATTCTTCTGGCCTGGGGGTAGATTTTTGTTGGAAATGTGCCATTACTTTGCAAATACTCCTATAAGTCGACTTATTCATTATTTAAATGTAATAATAAAGAGCTGCTTCATTCTCCATTGTAAATCATAAATCATTTGTGGTATCCCATTGGTTGGAGGGAATTCAAGTTCCTGAAACTACCAGGCTGACTGCTAGAGTGAAGGTTTAGTAAAAAAAGAGGATTTCCATTTTGTGAGAGTTAAGGCTAAATTACTTGGAATTCGTCCAATGTAATATGGCTCACATACATTCTGTAATGCAAGATTGCATAGACACGATGATGATGCTACAACTCACTTAACATTATTGAGGGTGAATTCTCGGAATATGGAAGATTACGGGCTCAAATAATCAACCCATTTTCATTACTGAAAAATATGCACAATTAGGCTTCTAAGTTTATATAATTATTCAAATGGCAAATTAATCATTACAGAAAGTTAAATGATAGAATCAGAAGCCGAATTCATCAACAAATGCAATAATGTAATATGACTTAAAAAAATTAAGTAGCCTCAGCACATTAGAAAATATTCAAATAATAATAACCGGCCTTAATAGAAAAGGACCACACCTCATCTAGCCCTCTGTAGTACAGCAGCAGAATGACCTGATCTAACTCCTGCCCAGGAGCCACATTTTTACAATATTACAGACAAACACAGCACACAATTTCATGGCATATTTATATGCAGTAAGGCAGCACTTAAATGTATCTTGCACATTTAACCAATCACACTATTCATTTTCAAAACACCAACTAGAAAACAATTTTCATTGGACATTAACATAGTGTGGAGAGAAAAATAAATAAGAAATGAAACCTTACAACATTAATTTATTTCTGCACATTTATAACGACAGCATAGCAAAGGAAATCTCAGCACATAACTTTGCTAACATAAATGTTACTTCACATACAGAGACAAGAAATTTAATCTCACCACTTTTCACTTTGCTATTTGCATGAATCCTTCTGCCTCCACTGCAATGCATTAAGGACTATTTTACATCCGAAATCAGTTGGTGATCAGCCTGGTAACACTCAGAGTGAGCAGTGATAATGACATCTTAACAAGCAATGTTAATGCCAATATGTCTGGCTTATGAATTAAAGTGCCTTTTGTGTCATAGATAGGTTTATTTACTCAATAAGTGAATATACGTGCACTCTTTGACTTATCTTTGCACTCATGCATCCCTTCATCCATCCATTGATTCATTCTTGCTTTCACCTTTTGGCACAACCACAATAGACACACAAACTCAACAACATATACAAGATAAATTAAAAGAATACAAGTAGAAAAAAGAAAACATGCTGTTGGTTAAACATGGTTGGTATATGCTTGCAATAACAAAACTAAACATAGCAGCAGGTGTCAGTCTTGCAGTGGTGTTGTACATAATCTATCATGGTTTTAAAGTTCTACTATGTACGCCACGTTTAGAACTCAGCTGTTGGCCATCTTGTAATGATAAAACAATCATTACTCAATGGGCAACAGCAGTCTATAATGGTCATCTAACTTAGTGGAAGTGGCCACGCAGGAAGCAGAATACGGCAGATGAAATGAGTGGCAAGCAAGCCACCTGTTAGCACTGCCAGGAGAGCCTTAGTATCCTCTTAAGGAAAATTAAAATAAAAACAAGAGAAACAGAGAAATGAAAGGTGAACAATAAAAGGATACAATTTAAAGTTAAAGAACAGGCTCACCAGTCCTGACACTGAAACACAGTAATGTTCAGATAAATGTGCACATATAATAAGAATAGACCTACACAAGAAACAATGACTGATGTGGATTGAACCATTAATTACCCCACGCAGTATGCGTCATGAATGGAAGCAGAGTGTAAATGACACCCAGCCAGACCAATGACAGAAGGGGACTGACCTAAAGATCCTCTATGTATCTATATAGATATATATCCACATATATGGATATAAGTATTATTTCATTATTTTATTTTATTAAAAGATCCTGGAAGACAGCTAAGTCTCCCAGGCCTTCGAATAAAAGTCTACCAAGAATTATTACAGTGCAAATATTCTACCCCTGGGATGTGTCAAAGGGGGTAACTAACATCCAACCTTGCAAAGGTAATCTAAGAATTCATGTAAGAAAATACCTCACTACACCTTAACGTGGTACAAAAACAATCCATAACCACAATTCAAGAGGGGGGGGGGGACTAGGAGCTTATTAGAAAAGATATTGTGATAGGTCCTGTACCAATGCTCCTAAAGACAACGTTAAACACATTAGATGGTATCAGTTCCTCAAAGGTTTGAAAAAGGGGGGGTGCTCAGCAGCCCTTATCGGTTGCGAGTGGGGGTGCTAGTCTCCAAGTCTAGGATTGCGTATGAAAGAGTGGGGAGTGGTACTCCTTTGTGTTCTTGTGCCCTCACACACCCTTGCAAGTGTGAAGCATCATCATCAGGCTCTGCTCCTCGTGGGGGTGGCACTGCAGTCCCTCACGGGCCCTAATGGAGGGCTCTTTGATGGAGATCTTTTTTAGGAGTTTCCGCACTTGTTCATGTGGGTGTGTGGCCCAGGTGATCAGGTGTGAGTGAAGATAAAATAACCTATTGGTACCCCAACTAATTTATTGGGGGGTCCTCTAGGTTAAGCTAAAAATGGGACAGGAGTGGAGATGCTCCTTAAGCAAATAAAGGGGGGACAGATGTATTCCCGCTGCTCTCAACCCGTAAAACAGTGTGTTGTGTAATTAAAAGTGGGGGGTGGTCGACATGTTCCACGCAGCCCGTGGGTCCCTAATGGATCCCTGTGCGCTTCATCAGGACCGTGAGTTTAAGGTGGATAATGTGGGAATCAGGGAAAGACACTCTATAATCCCACCGTACCTATTGAGAGGTCAGGTAAACGTCTTATTGTTTGAGACACGTCTTATTCGTGTGCTCTGGACACAACTATCCCCGTGGTGGAGTAGGGTCGCGTTGGCGTTTCTGATCGAGCAGGGAGTGGAAAATGTATCACCCTTCTTCCAGGACCTGTAAGCCTAGTAGCCGATCAAGTCCGCCAGTCTTGCTTTACCCTCGCAAGAATGTGTGAGGGCACAAGAACACAAAGGAGTACCACCCCATACTCAATCCTAGACTTGGAGACTAGCACCCCCACTCGTAACCGATAAGGGTTGCTGAATGCCCCCCCTTTTTTCAAACCTTTTGAGGAACTGATACCATCTAATGTGTTTAGTAAAAACAATCCACCCTTAAAGGCCTATTGGCTTTAACATATAGCTTACGTAACATATAAATCAAACCTACAGCCTGTGTTGTAACTTTTCTTAATTAACAGATCAGAACTATGGCATCTAAAATACCTTTTTGAGTGAACAAGTCCAGCCTATTGCTGTTGTCAGTGGCTTGTCATCATAATGAACTCAGGCCTATTTTGATTAGTTTAATTTTTCCCATATGCATTCATCAGGCAAACATCATACAATTGCAAACATATACACAATTACAGTTGGCAAAACCAAATCTTATTTGTTGTAAGAGGGTCTAAGAAGGATTCTCACAGTGCAAATCTTGTTTACCCATAGTTTATTAGAGGGGGTAACCAAAACATGTAACCTTGCCTACTACAATAATCTGTGAGAGTGCATGAAACAAGATACCTGCCTGTTAGCTTTAATACAGAGCAGGCATATTTCCTTTAACGTAACTTTTTATAACAAACAATAGGGCCTGTAACCTTTATAATTGGCTTGTCTCCATAACCAACTCAGACCTACTGTGTTTGGGCATAAGCTTTCCCACAAGGCAACTATCAGGTATACCATAGTAAAATTATACATATTTACAACATTACAGTTGTCAAAACAATATAAAATCCGTCCTAAGAATGACTAATAAGGATTATATTAGTGCACGTCTTCTATTTCCAGTTTGTCTACATAAGTTACCAACAAGAAAACACTTCCCAACTATGGTAATCTGTGAGATTCCATGTAACAAAATACTCACCTACAGGCTTTAGCACAGTGTCATAGTGGCACTATCTCTAAAGACTAATACCTTTAACACATGTTTTTCATACTATACATCAGGCCCACTGGCTTATGTACAACGTTTCATAATAAACAGCTTCAAACGAATGGAATCTGGGTCACTTTTCCAAGTGAAACGATGAGGCATATCGCCTTTACAATTTTATTGACACGATAACCAACACAGACTTATTCAAGGGCACATAAACTAGCAACTATTGTGCACACAGTTATAAAACTACAACTATGTAAAAAAAATAGTTTGCAAATCAATAAACACTCACTCTCAAAAGGGCCTAATAAAAATCATCACCATGAAAACCCCCAGGGTTTGTCAATGTGGATAGCCAACATTAAAAATCTTACCTACTATTGGCATCTGTGAGATGGCATGGAAAAAGTACCTGTCTATAGCCTTTAACACAATGTGATAACAACCCATTGTTAAAAGCCTCCTGGTTTACCAATACTAAATAAGCTAGGCCTACTGCCTTTGTCATAAGTTTTCATAATCAAGAGATCAGACCTATAGCATCAGATGTAACCCGGCCTGTAGCTTGTCACCATAACCAACTCAGGCCTACTGCTTTTCCACTAATTAGCCATCAGGCACACAGTCATAAAATTACAAAGGAATACAAATTCACAGTTGGCTAAGCAAAATACTAGCTCTCCTTAAAGAGCCTAACAAAGATTGTCACACTCCACATATTTCTATCCCCACGGTTAGCCACATGGGGTAACCACCACCAAATTCCAAGCCTACTACTATAAACTGTTAGATTCCATGTAACAAAATACTCTGCAAGCTTTCGTACAGTATAATATCAATCCAATCTTAAGTGGATTGATGTCAACATATGCTTTTGATAATAAATGTGTGAGGCCTATTGTATTTATAGTAACATTTCAAAAGAACCAGGGCAGATCTATAGCCATGATCATTGGCTTGCCACCATAACCAACGCAGTCTTCCTGTATTGAGTATATGTTTTGCCACAAGTTAAATAGTGCAATACAAGCACTATTTACAGTGGAAGCAAATAACTTTGGCCAATCAAATTATGTACTCAGGAGAGGCACCATGTGGGTGGACACTACACCCCTTTCTCTATAGTACTGAAAAAGGTCTTTTTTTGTGGATCACAAAAGTTCAGTCAACAGCAGTGCTATCAAGCAAGACTTAAAAATGCATGCTACACAAAAAATGGTTGCGTTATTTTCTGTAGCTTCCATTTTATAGAAACATTTGTCGCCACTTTACTACAGTAGATTCAAGTTTTCTATTCCATATGCCATACACATATCTACCCTAAAAGACAAAGTCCTGCGCACACAATCAGGATAAAGCTTATTAGTAGCATCTGTCAGAGGAATGAGTAAGTATATGAATTTGATTGATTTTGAACATAGAAGGTCGACATCAGCAGATTTGTTGAGAAAAGAAAACTTTATGTGTGTCAATGTCTGACCAATACAAAGCACGCAAATATTCAGCCGACACGTGTTTCGTCACACTGTGTAAAGATGTGACTCTTCAGGGCTGATGATATCGAAGAGCGTGGACCTTGAAACGTAAATGAAACTGGCAAGGTGAGGGTGCGGTACGGAAAGACCGGTCACCCGAACTGGTGAGTTAGGCGCCGATGTATAACAGCCACGTGGGTTATTGGCTGTAGAATCGGGTGTGCTTGAGGATCGCGGGTTGTGGATCCACCGATTCCAGGATGTCGGAATATCTACCCTATTGACTTGGTCAATGCGTGCTTGCTTTTCTAGAACTATTGTTTATTTTATGAGGCATTAAGCCCAGTTCTTCGCAGGAATTACATTTTTGCATTTTATTTTGTCAAATCGCGCTGCTTTTTATCTCTTTATTCACTATCAAAACATTGACCAAAGCTATGTTAAGAATATTTTGACAGCCATGGGCTCAATTTGGGCCTCACAGTCAACTGATGCAGTAATACTGCACTTGGAATTGCCGATACCCCAGGGTTCGGTTTTTCCTGTTGCACTACCACAGCACCTAGCCAAGTTAACCACCTTGAAATCAGTAATGGCCCCCTCGGTGTCTTTGCCTCTGCTGAGGAGGATTTAATATCATGGCTCCAATGTGACTCTACCACATCGTAAATACAGATGCACGTCAGCAGACTGCAGGTCACCTGATCATTGGCCCCTGGCTTGCTGGGCATCGGTGTGTCTGTCCCTGTTATGCTAGTGACCCCCCCTTTCTGTTTTTTAGCCCTTGGCTGAGGTGTGAAGCTCTAGTAAACACCTTGGGCTCATTGGTTTATATCCCTTTGTAGCACACGTCACTTCTTCATGGAGATTCAGAGGGAGGTTTCCACTCTGTTCAAGAGAAGGCGTGAGTCTGGGGCACTTTGTCGGGTGCATTGTGACCGAGCAACCTGGAAAGGTGTGTCAGAACATGCCGTTGTCCAAATTCGCTTTGCTGGGGCTCATTTGTGCATCAGGAGCATGGAATATGATAGCTTATTAACATTTGTCTGGATTTCAATGCTTCATGTTGCTCAGTGTCAATTTAAGATTTTCCAAGAAAGTTCACCTTCTTCCCAGAAGGTAATTTAGCCTTAAATATAATTTTCAGGGAAGATTTTAGAACGTATCGAAGGGATTGCTAAAACAATTACTTCCAACAGTCAAAATTGCCTAAATTAAATTACAAAGAATTATTTTGACGCTAATTAAAATTAAAGATATCACACCCACGGCGAAGCACAGCGAGAGACCGAATGCAAAGCATGTCAGTAGCGTATAGGTCGACACAATCTTCTGTGACGGCCGGAGCCTTCCATCTGTGAACGGAAAAGCACAAGACACAAGAGCACGCGCCGGCCTTGCACGCGCCGGAGCCTCTTTCACACGGTACGCATTAGAGCACCCGCACACCTGCTGGAGTGTTACTATGACAATTGTACCTTCGACAACGCGACTAGGCTCATTCCTGGCCTGCTCAGTGCAGAAGATATATTGAGCAGATTGGGAAGGGACGGCTCAAGGCAACAAAAGCGATTCGTGGCTCGGCTGGTAAAAGTTATGAGGAGAGATTAGCTTCCCAGAACATGTTCAGCCTGAAGGTACAAAAGAGATGAATGGCTGCTCGTATAACAAGGTTTAGTACCCTTACAGGGATTGGTGGAGTGGATCACACAGATTTATTGGATTTGGTGAAGTACTGTAGAATTGGAACTCATGCTCCAAAGCTGAATGATGCCTTCCTTGGAAGAGACGCCAGGATGTTGTTCTCCATTCAGACTCGTGAGCCTGCTGATGGTCCTGCAACCAATGAGAGCAAATGTGTAAGTGAGAGCAAATAGGAGTATCTTTATATATCACCATAATGTTTGCACCTTTGGTCAATGCACCTACACCTGGCGAAAATAAATCAGTGAACTGATGAGACGTTTGGGACGATTCAAAAGACGTGAGTTAACTATTGAATGTATTAGTTTCTGATGGACGCTGATTGTGTCTGTCTATTTACCTGCATGCATCATGTGCAAAGTAAACATGTTGCAAAGCACACACATATAGAGTTGGATGCAATGAATACATGACAATGTTCCTTGCCCTAACAGTGTGTAATGAACACAATAGAATCATTACCAATATGTAGATTTAAGAAAAAGATGGAGTCTATGTTTTTATTACCTGTGTTATACCTGACCTGGGTGGATTCCACCTGGGAAAGAGTTATTTTAACCAGATTTAGCCTGGGTATCATAAGGTGGCATCTGAGTTTTCCTTTGGGCCAGTTTGACCTCAAGAAGGTGTTATTCTGTCCCTGTGATGAGTCTTCACCCTGGAGTCTGCTCCATTTTGTTTTCTTTTGTAAATATTATTTGGTACTCTCCACGAGGCTTTTAATGCCCCTATTCAGAGCCTGTGGTATTAGAAGATGTGTAAAGGCCTTGTATTATCTGCAAGGGTTATATATGCCCCTACACTGTGAGCTCCTATTTCCTCCTTTCTGAAGGGTTCTATCACTAGGAGAAAATAGATGTTTGATCCTGCTAGCCAGATTTGTTCATGTGATGACAGTGGGGAACAGTGCCTGATGGCAGGTTTTTCTTTTAACCTGTTTTCGGGGCCGGGGTGGGGGTCTTGATTGCGCTTTTATTGGTAATATAATTTTTATCTGTGATTATAAGATTTGTTTTATTAAGGTTATTGTGAGATGTGCTTTTTAATCATAATGTGTTTTATCCCTGCATTGTGCTTTTATGGTTGTGCTACACTGCCAAAATAAAGTTTATCTAAGTCTCAGTACCTGTGTTATCTTTTGCTGTAAACAGTACATTCTTACATACATAACAAGAGTTGCAACCTATATCTCAATATATCATAGTAAATTCCCACACTTCACACTACTTTTGCCAGACCATTTTGGTATAATGTATGTCTAAGTAGGTGTGAGAAGTAAAAGCCTGTTTGTGTGTGTGAATGTTCAGAAATTAATGTCTTTTTAGAGGAGACCACATTTACATGGCATGCCCACGTTTTGCTCACAAGTCTGAATGTTCATGTACGTGATACCTTGCATATTTCACTTAGACCTGTCATGCTTACGCGTGCTTTACTCGTTTATCCACTACCTAAATCCTCAATAATGAACACATGGGCACAAAACAACTTTTTGCAGGAGCGTTTGTATACTCAGGTTTGTAGATCGTTTGCCTTTCTGTATATATCATCCACCTAATGCATTCTTTCTTGGAATCTGGATGAGAAACTGAAAACTTCAGTTTAATATATTTGCGTCCTTATTCCGAGTGTCATTTGAGTCCCAGTTTAGCTGGTAAACTGGCCAAATTTGGTGGCCATAGTGCACCCATGGTGTTTCTCACCCAGACATTTCACTAGCTGAAAACTACTGAGAAGTCCAGAAGAATAGGGCTGAAAATGGAGAACTACGATAGGAATTGCATGTAGTAATGTCAATTCCCACTGTATTTTACCACTTCTCTGGGTTCATTCCTGGTCCCACTTGGATTACTAAAGTACTTCTGAATCCTGGAATTGTAACAATGCGGCCACCATTACATAACAGGGGGTTGTCTATCACATAGAGAAATGAAAGGGTTCCACTGTTGGCACAGCACTGACCCTGGAAAGGAGGAGTGGTACGCACCATTGGCATCTTCTCCCAACAGTGTTGCACACTTCAGCTCTACACAATCTTTTTTGCTTGGGGTGGCTCATTCAAACGATATCTTCTCCCTTCTCCCATCGGAAGAGTAATCCTTTGCAAATTAACTGATCTTGTGAAGATAGGACAGAAACTGCCCAAGGTATGTTATGTTAAAGGAATTTATAGAGTGCTTGCATACCCTGAAATGTCTTGGCGTCAACTGCTCTAGAGCACGATTGACAGGACCCTAATTCTTAAGCAGCCATGTCTTCAGCTCATTTCTAAAATGTATCAGGTTGGGCGGCACCCTGATATGGGGGGGGGGGGCTGTTCCCGAGCTTGGTTGTTACCGTGATCAAGTTTCCTTCTCCCCTGTTCATCTTTCCGTATCTAGGGACCACCAGTTTCTTGGCTCCAAGGGAGCACAGAAGTCAGCTGGGTGTGCTGTTGTGACCAGTATTTAACTGAACATATGATAGGTGGTTTCTGTGGGAGGCATCAGCAGTCACCATGAGACCTGACAGGATGTGGAGGCGTTCTGGATGACAACCCTAACCCCATACGTTGGAGTCACCATACTTACAGTGACCACCTCACTCCAGTCCATTTTTAGTACTCGGTCTCCAGTCCTGAACTTGACACAAACAAATCGTTGATTTCAGGTGGGTTAGTTAAGAAGATCAGTAGAAGCAAAACAAGACTACATTAAGCTATCGCAAAAGGTCCGGGGCTGGAAAGAGCATCATTAATGACCTGAAGGGAGGTGATCACCCTAGCCATATTAAATAGCCTGTTTTCAGCTTCTGGAGTGCCACACTCCTTCCAGGAAGTCTCAGAGGCCCCCTATGAATTACACTGCTGGATGTGCAAGGATGCAGGATATCTAAAATATTTTTCAAGCACTACTGGAAACTTTGCAACTTTCACAAAGTTGCAATTTGGGACATATGTGAGGACAATATGTCTTTTGTAGGCTAAATAGATACAGCAGAAGGTAAATTTCACAAAGTCAGGGGTTTCATTTTCCTGAAATAGTGTTTACATTGTTTTGCACTAAAAGCATAAATGCAAAAGCAGAAGCTGCTTTATATACCCATATTTCTCCAAATATAATTTTGCAGAGGATAAAATCTGCAAATATTCAGTCATCTGGCGTTTCTAATGCGCGCATAGTACAGGCAAGTGTTAGCTGGTGGTTGTACATCAGAACAATGAGGTCAAAGCTAGCGACCTAGAAGAATAACTAACACTACATCATCAAAGTGAGTAACAATAGGTAATTGTAGATTTACTAATGTTAGTTTCACAGCTACGTACCTTGATGATTTAAATATTGTTACATTAAGTAGAGCTAGAGTTAGGAATAGTAAATCCTTTAGCGTATGGTGACCACTACTTCTATGCAATGTAGCTATTGTATGAGAGGAGAGTGGGTCAGTTTCTATAATAACCAATGGCTTTGCCAATGCTTGTTCAGTTACACAATACCTGGGCAATTACAACTACACATTTAAACAACAAGACAATCCTTCACAAACCAATACTTTGGCTTTTGTATAGTGAATGTCTGTGCTGTGAGAGACAGAAGAAGCAGCTAGTCGCATCTTTGCAAGGTACACATGCTCTGTGGTAAGGGCTAGTAAGGTGCAAACAGCCTGGAGCAGTGAAGGGTGTGGAGAGTTGGGGAGATGAAGCAGTGGGTGACCCTCGTGAAGAAACATGTGCTCTGTGGAAAAAGAGTGGGTTTGGAGGAACGAGTGGCAGGTGGGAAGAGAGTGGATTTGGAGGAACCTTTGTCCTGGAGGGAAGGACTATGGGACTACGGGCTAAAAAAGATTTAACAGTCCCAGCCTCAGACAGCAGTAGCACCCTGAATTTAAACAGATCATATAAGGTCACCCATAAGAAATGAGGGTGTACAAACCAATACCTGTAACCAGCGGTTTGTCTGCGATGTTGAGGGGTGCACATATCATGTAGGGCTCAGACATCAATAACACGAGCAACCTGGAGGCGGCTAATTGTCAATCAGGCGGCTGTTTGCACTGTTTTAAGACTCGGTACGGATAGTGTGAACAACATCCACTTACGCCACCCCTTTAAAGCACCAAAAACCTGGAATAACCTGAGACTTCTGCTAGTGATGGATGATGTGATGGATGATTGGGAGAGGATGTGGTCTGATGGCTAGATTGCCGACTTTGGAGCTGGGAAACCAAGGTTCGAGCCTCGTGTCCACATCCTGGGATTCTGGGAAGATCACTTAATCTCCCTGTGCCTACCAAAAAAATTAATGTGTCCTTGTGTAACGTAACCTGTGCTCATGTAAAGCGCTCCAATACCTTTGGGTCGAGTTTGCGCTATATAAAAAAATAAAATATATTAAAAAAAATCAAGATATTACTCACTTATTGCCCATGTCAAGGTCTGATAGAATATTATTGTAAATTTGCTTTGGCACTACTAAGGGGTGCGTATAATTGCCAAAAAGCTTGTCCAAGAAATTTGCAGCAGCTATGGGGTTGCTTTTAATTCGTTGAAGGAGGTGCTTTTCTGCAACTATAAGAAATACAAAAAGGAGGGAAAATTACAAATGCATTTATTACGATAAACATTTTCTTTTTATATAATTCTTTTGTATGAATTGCTTTAAATGGAACATTTTGGCGTGCAGCTATTATCACCGAGTCTAACCTGTGACTAGGAGTTAATGCCTAAACCAATAAATTCTACTAAATGTAAAGTTCAAAGTGCAAGATTTAAATAACGTTATAACATGGCCAAAAGCCGGAATATAAAATGCATGAAAGTATTCCTAATAATTGGATATGGCCACATACTCAATAAGTGAATACAGCCTTTTAAGTCAAGGGCATACGATGATTACTACCAAAATATCAAGTTTTTCACATTTACCAATAAAAACTGAAGAATATCAACTACCGCTCAACCATTAAGGTAAGTATGTGTAGGCAAATGTAGGTTTACTGTTCTTAACTGCACATCTACCTACCTTGAAGCTATGCTTTCGATGCAGTGGTAGTTGATATTCTGAAGTCGATATTTTGTATCTTTTTTTTGTTGCCAATTCCAGTCTTGTCTGTCGCTGTGTGTAATTAGATTCACCTATATATTGTAGAGCTTGTCCCCTGTAAGTACTAAGTACATATGACATGTTGCAGTTACCATATCATTATTACAGGCCAGGGCAGCGAGCAATATCATAGTTGCAGGGGCAGGTCGCGTCACCAGATGAGACAAACTCAAGCAGCATTGTTATCACTGGTTTACTGTGTGGGTCACATGAACACATGACTTGCATGATGCAGCACGGTCCTGTGTTGCTCCGGTTTAATCCCATACAGCACTCCTGAGCAGGTTTATACTGTAACTAGAGATGTGCTGATAGGAGGAACTAAACGTAGCAAGACAGCAAAGTTCCAACTCAGGTCCAGTTGTGAAGAATTTGCTGCCTCTTTAAAAAGGTTTACAACCACTGTCTACCTTTTGAAAGGCATGGTAGAGTGTAGCATGTGGAGTGTACTAGTAGTGAGTGAGTGCTGCCTACTGTATGCACTGACACACACACACCACTGTATGCACTGACACTCACACACAACACTGTATGCACTGACGCTCACACATAATGCACTATGCACTGACACTCACGCACACTATGCACCGACACTCACACACACTATGCACCGCCACTCACACACAACACTGTATGCACTGACGCTCACACATAGCGCACTATGCACTGACACTCACGCACACTATGCACCGACACTCACACACACTGTATGCACCGACACTCACACACAACACTGTATGCACTGACACTCACACACACTGTATGCACCGACAGTCACACACAACACTGTATGCACTGACACACACAACACTGGATGCACTGGCACACCCACAGCACTGTATGCGCTGACACTCACACATAACACACTATGTACTGACACTCACACACACTGTATGCACCGACAGTCCCACACAACACTGTATGCAATGACACACACAACACTGTATGCACTGGCACTCACACACAACACTGTATGCGCCGACACTCACACACAACACTGTATGCACTGACACACAAAACACTGTATGCACTGACACTCACACACAACACTGTATGCACTGACGCTCACACATAACACACTATGCACTGATACTCACACACTGTATGCACCGACAGTCACACACAACACTGTATGCACTGACAAACACAACACTGTATGCACTGACACTCACACACAACACTGTATGCGCCGACACTCACACACAACACTGTATGCACTGACACACAAAACACTGTATCTGCTGACACTCACACACAACACTGTATGCACTGACACACAAAACACTGTATCTGCTGACACTCACACACAACACTGTATGCACTGACACACAAAACACTGTATGCACTGACCCTCACACACAACACAGCAGACAACTTGGCAAAGTGTGAGCTAACCCTGCTGCCTCCCGAGTTTGCTAACCAAACGTGAAAGAAGGGAATATTCTAACCAAGTGTGCCGATGAATCCATGCACAAAGTTCTCCACATTCAGAAGGCTCAACATGTTGTCAGAGGTGGATCTCAGGTTTGTCACAGAGGGCGACGTGCTTCCGGAGTCCGTTGGCAAGGTGAGAGGCGGCAGAATATTGGAGCATGTCCTTTCCCCATACAGCACTTTATACAGCACTTCAGTCTTGCACTCTGACATCTGTTGCATTCGCTAATAGCAGTGAAGACACAAAATAAAAGGTCAGTGCTACTCCTGGGCTTCCTGCTGGAGCACCGCTGACCCTGTCCTGGGTCATTTGCCGCCTCCTGCTTGTTGTGTCCTTCGAATCACAGGATCTGATCAACCTCCCATCTGAACTGTATGAGGGGCCACAAGGCTGTGCTGGGGCAGCAGGCCAGGTTCACCAAGGTCCTGCGGCCTTACATGTAGGGGAGGTGGCGTCACTTAATGCTGAAGAACCGATTATAGTATCATACAGAGCTGTGCGGATAACCTTATGGAACCTGGGATTCAAGAGTCAATTATAGACTTCAATACTTAATTATAGGCTCCACACTCCTCTTAGCATGAAACTCCACAACATCCTCCAACATGTAGGAAACATCTAGCTGGAGAGATTGGCAGTCCACGGAAGCCACCACTCGCCGGAGAGAGTGGCAGTCCACGGAGGCCACCATTATAAGAAGTGACTGGAGTATATCCCAAGTGGCTTCCATCATTCCAGAGCTCAAAGCCCCGCCCCTGTCACTATCAAGGTGCAGGAGCTGTGGCAGGTGGTGGCAACAGATGTCAGTCAGACGCCTTTATGCATGGAGGACGTGGCTGTGCTTCTTGCCTCATCCCCACGGTCGTCACCCAGCAGTGCCTTGAAACACAGATTTTGAGGCATGCTGCCAAAAGGAATATTTTAAAAAGGCACTGCCTTTAGATGTTCGTCAATCAAAGCTTAACATTTACACTTACTTGAAATGGGGTAGCCTAATCAAAAAAGTGATGGAACCCCCTTGAGCCAATGCCAGCGGTGGACTCTCCCAAACAAGCCAATAGCTATTATGCAGCATGTGTTGTGCTCACATGATGTCGTGTCATATAGCTAAAGCTGTCTGTAGCCAGACCTTAAAAGTGAAACAATTCCTAACTCAGCCAATCGGTGGTTTAGTATTGACATGTTTTTTTTTTTTTTAATCTCAGCATGAGTTGTATAGGATTCAGAAGGACAGTATCAAAGGCCATTTGATATTACATTATACAATTGAAGTCAATTCTCAAAAAACGTTTTGAACTGAAAAGGAAGAGACTGCGTGAGAATCCAGTGCGTGCCAACACTGCATGAAGATGTATTCTGAAACTCACCCTTTGAGACTCGCTTGGGAATCCTCAGAGAGACTGAAGTCCAGCAAAACATGTCCTTCCATCGGAATCCACCTCGGCTGCAAGCACTCCTGTCCGAAACATTATTAATGACTGTACATTTATTTGCCAAAACTCTGCTCCCTTTCGATTTTCGCAGATCAGCACTGCCACACCGTGGACAGAACTCTGCTGCCTGGCACATTTTATGTGGGTGTTCGACGCTTCTTTTGAAAAAGAGCCCCCGCTCTTAAAGGAGACAGGATTGCAAAACCTCAGCCTTTTCAACTTCCCCAGCCTTCCTATGCATGTCACCAGGTTTGCAATACAAATCTATTTTATATGTTAACGTTTGTAAATGGCGTTGTCACTGTTTAATGTCTTAATTTCTTGTGTGGAGTCTGAGGTTGTTACATTTTTCAAGCGATGGCTCCAGGCTGAGCTTGAGCTGATGTCCCATCTGGCGAGGAACATTGGGGAGTTTTTAGTTTCCTCTTGAAGCACAGGGTGCCGTGCACAGCTCAGGCTCCCCTGAGAGCATTTTACACATCTCAGAAGGAAGGTGAACTTTATAAAACGATAAATGCGTGGAAACCGCGCACTAAAATGAAGCAAACAAGAGCTGAGACTTTTAGCAAGGCCGCGTTTTAATTCCAAGAGGGGGTGGTTACATAATTGACATATTTAATTGGCTTGTGGTTTGCCTTAGAGACGGCTGACGCGGCCCAATGCAGGAGCTGTGACATGTCTCAGACATGCTGCTATTATGCGATACAGAACTGCAATGTCGGTTCAGTCGAGGATGTTGTTTCTGTGGCCAACGACTTAAAAAGAATAATCTTGAACATTTGCAGCTGATACGCAGTTAATATGTGCAGGGCGAAATGATTTCGTATTGGCAAACGCCAAGGAGAGCAATACGCATGGACTCAGTAATTGAACAGAGAATGCACGCATTTGTGCTATAGACAATATATTCACAGTGACAGGAACTGTGAAAGAAATGTCTGCATTGAGTGGACAATTGTATTGTTTTGTTAAAATGATAAACAAGGGGTTTGGTCACAGATTTTGTTGATGAGCGAGCATGCATTTTCTACTGGGATAAGAACTGTTTAAACAAGAGCATTCCCATCCCTTTGTTTGTGTTCCAAGCTGAGGTTAGTCGCTGCAGCACTGTGAAGACATTTGCTACATAGATTTGGTGCACCCGCCATTATGGGCGTTGTTCATAACCTGCAATCCCTAACTCGCACACCAAGTGCATTGCTGTGACCTCACAGTACTTCAACCAATAAGAAACAGAACATAAAGAACACACTATAGCAATACATACTCAGAAAATTAACTAATAACTACACTCATAGTCCTCTCTTTCGTAGTGAAAAAGATAATATGAAATGTAATTGCATCAGTAAGATTATAAGATTTCATCTGTTACATCACAGACGAGGACTTGAGCGTGTTGTGTGCGAGATATGATTTGCATGGCTGTTGCACAAGTTATTGGCAGGTTGTGGGCCTTTAAGCGGGGGCAACTGCCATGTTGGTTCATAGGCCTGGAAGCAGTAACTGTAGATCATCTAAGATGAGGCCCTTTCATTGGAGGGAAGGTTTGCGGTCAGTACAGAGTGCGTACGCTCACTGGATTCAAGCTGTGTGTGTTGGGAAGGTGTTGCGCCATGCAATTATCTAAGTTTCCAAGTAAGTGGAGGACTCTCACATCTGGAGAGATAAAAGATATATTTGATAACATCCCTCATGGTGCTTGGCATTCTTGCTAGGCAATTTGTGCAGCTAGACCTCGCTACACGGACATTGGATGCTCTAATGTCAATGTATCTAAACATCACTAAGGATTGCCATATGGACATTTTGGCTCACTGAGAATTATCCTGCATGCATGCATGATTAGAAAATTAACTTTGAAATATTTTTTCACGTTTCTTTGAACACTTTTAAGACAGGGTGGATTATTCTGCTAAAGTTTCTGTGATAGAACAGTAGTGAAATTAAAGGACATTTTCCTTTTTTTTTCAAGTGTTATGCATGAGTGTATAAGATATTAGAATTCCAGTATGCAAATGATTTGCTAAGTGCATAGTGATGCTCTATGTTTGCTATTTACAGCCAAGTAGAAAATATATATACACGGTGTATATTATCTACTGGCGGTCGCCAGTACATAGTTATAGTTACAACCTAGTTTCCATAGGAAATCTCAAAATTCTATTTTGAATAACTTTTGCGCCGGTTGACGAATCCTCACGAAATTTTCAAAACTAATGGAGCGCTCCGCTCAGCTCCTACCCTAAAAGTCTCGGGGTGATTCGTCAAGCGGGGGCCGAGAAAAAAGGGGGGTCCCAAAACGCGTTTTCCCCATGTTATTTTCCATAGGACCTTTAGACACAGCTACAGCCCGAACGGCTGAACAGAATTACGTGAAATTTGGCAGAGAGGTAGCCATAAGGTCAAGGAAGTGCCTTTTGCAGGTCTGGTGTAAATCTGTTCAGTATTTCCTGAGAAAATAGCATTTAAAAGCATATCAATATCAATACGCGCGCACCGTGCGCGCACAGTGCGCGCACCCTGCCGTGCGAGAGCGCAATTCTGATTGGTTGTTAGATGTCGGTAAACATTCGAATCGGTCGAAACCAGGAAGTGTCGGCCGCCATTTTGTCTCTCGCAGTCTGAGGGGGTGAAAAAAAAGGTGTAGAACGTGAAAAGGGGGCAGAGTGGACAGTTCCTGACCCCTTAGCCTTGGTCAGGGGGTCACAGAAGGACCCCCAAGGGAGGAAAAAACAATCTTTTTTATTTTTTAAAATTCGCGAGGTGGGCGCACCCTGCGCGCATGGCACGAACTGCGAACTGTGGGCGCTCGGTGCGCGAAGCGCACCGAGTGCGCACAACGCACGCACGGTGCTCGAAGCGCACCGTGCGCGCAGGGTGCGCGCACCTCGCGATTTAAAAAAATAAATAAATTTCACTGTGCGCGCACGGTGAAAAACCTGAAAAAAATAATAATTAATAAATACATAACTTAGCATTTAAAAAACCGTACAAATTCACTGAAAAAACCATAGGTTTCACACACGTTATAGTTACGAATTAGCATTTAAAAAACCTTGCAAATTCACTTAAAAAACCATAGGTTTCACACATGTTATAGTTAGCTGGACATTTCACTCGTAAAAAACCAATGAAATTCCCCCGTTATAGTTACTGCAGGCAACTATAACTCACGCGACCGCAATCCTCTGCTGATGACGTCAGATATTACATCACTGATGACATATGTGTCTTTATGAAAAATAAATATTTGTAATATATGTATAGCTAAAGATTAATGGAAGAAGACATGGGTAAATAAGTGTCTAAATACAGTGATGTAATATCTGACGTCATCAGCAGAGGATTGCGGTCGCGTGAGTTATAGTTGCCTGCAGTAACTATAACGGGGGAATTTCATTGTTTTTTTACGAGTGAAATGTCCAGCTAACTATAACATGTGTGAAACCTATGGTTTTTTAAGTGAATATATATATATATATACACACACACACACATGTTAAAGGGATGTTATAGTTAGGAAATAGAATTTTTTTAAAACCTGAAAAATTCACTGAAAAAAACAAAGGTGACAGGGACGTTATAGTTATAACTTACACCTCCACAATGCACTGCTTATGATCTCACATATTACATCACTCTTGACATTGTCAGTGACATCACTGATGACATCTCAAATGACATCACTGATTACATCATCCAGTGAGTGTAAGCATTTTCTAAGAGTTCATGATTGTTAAACATATATACTAAGCTGCTACAAAAGTTAAATTAGTATGCTAGGTGTACTACTTCTAACATATATTATGTGAGTGACTGTGTGTATCCATGTGTGAGTGGGTGTCTGAGTGGCTGTATGGGTGTGAAAGTGGGTGTGTGAGTGGCTTTATGGGTGTATAAGTGAGTGTGTGAGTAGCTGTGTGGGTGAGTGGGTGGGTGTCTGAGTGGCTGTATGGGTGTGTGAATGGCTGTATTGGTGAGTGAGTGTGGGTGGCAGTGGTTATATGGGTGGGTGAGTGGGCATGTGAGTAACTTAATGGATGAGTGAGTGGGTGTCTGAATGGCTGTATGAGTGAGTGACTGCATGTGTAAGTGGCTGTATGGGTGGGTGAGTGGCTGTTTGAGTGGGTGTTTGGTTAAGTGAGCTGGTGTGTGAGTGGCTGTTTTGGAGAGTGATTGTCTGTGTGAATGGCTGTATGGGTGAGTTAGCAGACGTGGGAGTGCTTGTATGGATGTGTGAATGGGTATGTTAGTGGTTGAGTGAGTGTGTGAGTGCTTGTATGGGTGAATGCGTGGCTGTGATGAGAGGCTGTATGGATGAGTGAGGTGGTGTGTGAGTGGCTGTATAGGTGAATACATGGGTATGGGAGTAGCTGTATGGGTGAGTGGGGCTGTGTGAGTGGCTGTATGAGTGAATGACTGGCTGTATGAGTAGCTGTATGTGTGAGTGAGTGGTTGTTTGAGTTGCTGTATGAGTGAGCAAGTGGGTGTGTGCGTGGTTCTATAAATGAGTGAGTGGTTGTGTGAGTACTTCTTTGGGTCTGTGCATGGGTATGTGAGTGGTCGTGTGGGCGTGTGATTGGGTGTATGAGAGGTTGTATAGAGGTGTGAGTGGTTCTGTGGATGAATTCATCAGTGATGTCACTTGAGATGTCATCAGTGATGTCATCAGTGAGGTCACTGACCATGCTAGTTATAGTTAGCTCAGGTAACTATAACTGCTGATTTTCACTATGTTTTGTAGGAATGAAATCTGATCATAACTATAACGTCCCTGTAACCTTTGTTTTTTTCAGTGAATTTCAAATTTTTAAAAAATGTTATTTGCTAACTATAACGTCTCTCTAATCTTTGGATTTTTCAGTGAATTTCTATGGTTTGTTAATGTTAGTATCCTAACTATATAATGTCCCTGTAACCTTTGTTTTTTAAGTGAACTTCTAGGGTTTTCTTAAGTTTATTTCCTAACTGATAGCCTGTAACCTTTGAGAGTGAGTGTGTGATTGAGTGCCTGGGTGCCTCAGTGGGTGTGTGAGTGAGTGCATGAGTGTCTCAATGAGTGTATGAGTGTGTCTGGGAGTGGCTGCATAAGTGTCTCTTGCTGTGTGAGTGGGTGTATGAGTGTCTGAGTGGGTCTGAGTGGGTGTGTGAGCATCTGAGTGGGTGTCTGATTGGGTGTATGAGTGTCTGAGTGAGTGGATCTGTGAGCGAATGTGAGAGTGTCTGAGTGGGTTTGCAAGGGCCTCCGTGAGTGTGTGAGTCAGTGTGTGAGTGAGTGCATGAATGTCTGAGTGGGTCTGTGAGTGGGTGCATGAGTCTGTGAGTGGGTTTGTGAGTGGGTGTGTGAGTCTCTGAGTGGGGCTTTTGAGTAGTGGGTCTGCGAGTGGGTGCATGAGTCTCTGAGTAGGTTTGTGAGTGGGTGTGAGAGAGTATGAGTGGTTCTGTAAGTGGTTGCATGAGTGTCTGAATGGGTCTGTGAGTAAGTGTACATGTATGAGTGTGTCTGTGAGTGGATGCATGAGTGTCTGAATGAGTCTGTGAGTGGTTGTGAGAGTGTCTGAGTAGTTAATTGAGTGAGTGTGCAAGTGTCTGAGTGGGTGGATGAGTGTTTGAGTGGATCAATGAGTGAGTGTATAAGTGTTTGAGTGGCTTTGTGAGTGGGTGGGTGCATGAGCATCTGAGTGACTGTGTAAGTCCCCATCCCCAGGAGCACAGCCATTTTCAAAAATGAGGACAGGGTTCTCAGCCCCCCTACCCAGTCCAATTTCGTCCCCAGTGACCCCATTCCCTGAGGCCCAGCCATATATAGAAAGGGGAGGGAGGCTATGAGGTCCCCCTTCCTGAGCCATTAGTGGACCTGGGGATCCTCTCCCCCAGGGCCAGCTCATATGCTATGTTCAGGGTGACTACCCCAGGGACATAGTGGTTTCCCTGTCCACACTGGCATGGGCAGTGAAATCTGTGTTTGCTCTTGCTTGGCGCAAGCAATTTCAAAACTCCTGTTAAGTGGGAGCAAACACCAAGGTGCCGATCACGATCCGGTAAAAAAATTGCCCGTCCGACTCGGATCCGGTCTTTTTACCGTACGAATCGTACAAGTGCCGTACAAACTGCAATCACGATTCGCATGGTAAAAAGCCCATACGAGTCGCATTGGGAATAATTCCCCACACGTCCTCGGGTCGGAAAATGTGTCCGACACCTCCCCGGACGATTTACCGTACAAACGTGAAAAGTGAAGTCCGACCGCGCAAGTACGATCCATCCCGTGCGTCCGATGTCACAACCGTATGGAAAAAACACCGTCCGCACCGAACTCCCATTGCAACCATGGAGACATGTGCCCGCATACGCGCCGTACCCCCCAGCCCCCGTGAGTACGCACCGTACCCACCCAGCCCCCGTGAGTACGTGCCGTACCCCCCCAGCCCCCGTGAGTACGCGCCGTAACCCCCCACCAGCCCCCGTGAGTACGTGCCGTAACCCCATGAATGTACACCCCTGTACGTGTCGTACCCCCACCCGTGTATGTACACCCCTGTACGTGTTGAACCCCCCGTGTATGTATACCCCTGTACGTTCGAGTCGTACCCCCGGGTGGGAGTACGACTCGAACATACAGGGGTGTACATACACGGGGGTTCGACACGTACAGGGGTGTACATACACGGGGGTTCGACACGTACAGGGGTGTACATACACGGGTGGGGGTACGACTCGAACGTACAGGGGTGTACATACACGGGTGGGGGTTCGACACGTACAGGGGTGTACATACACGGGGGGTACGGCGCATACTCACGGGGGCTGGGGGGGTACGGCGCGTACTCACGGGGGCTGGGGGGGTACGGCGCATACTCACGGGGGCGGGGGGGTACGGCGCGTACTCACGGGGGCTGGGGGGGTACGGCGCATACTCACGGGGGCTGGGGGGGTACGGCGCATACTCACGGGGGCTGGGGGGGTACGGCGCATACTCACGGGGGCTGGGGGGGGTACCGGGCCCCCTATTCTGGTTGTTTCGCGGCGTACTTCGCTTCTCTGGCACTTTTTGGGTGCCGTAAAAATATTGCCGTCCGGACTGCTGTCGGTTCGAATCGTACTTCCTGGGTCGTGAAACGCTGCCTGACAGCGTCCCGACGTCACGTCGGGGCATTCCCGGATCACATTCGTATGTATGTTTTCGTCGGACGATGTTTTTTACGATTCGTACGGAAATGGTGTTTCCGTGCGAATCGTACTTCCATGTTTGTAAAGTTTTACGACCGGGTACGAGTCGGACGGAGAAAACGCTCCGACCGACGGTTCGTACCCGGTTTTTCCAGGATCGTAATCGGCACCCAAATCTATTCCCATCTAGCAGGAGCATGAAAAATGCTCCTGCCCACTGGGAGCGGGCATTTTATCTGTTTTTACCTGCCCACAATGAAGAAGGCATGGAAAAAGATGAAAACATTGCTCCAGACTGCAAGGAGCAGCATTTTTAACTGCTCCCTGCAGGCAGGAGCAATGCCAGCTCCCATTGGGTCGGGAGTAGGCAGGGGCCACAGGGACCTTGGGGCTCCCCATGCAGCCCCTAACCATCATGCAGCACCCACCCTTTGCTGGCCAGGGCCTGGGGTAATGGGGTCCCTGGGCCTGAATTCAGCTTAGGGAGGGGTGGCCGTGTGTCCTCTCCCCATTAAATATGGTGCCAGGCCCTGGGGGATGGGATCCCCAGGGCCAAAAGTGGCATGGGGAGGGGGCCCGCAGGTGGGCTGCCTGTAAAGGGTTGGCCACAGGGCCTGGGCCCAGGCCAGGCCTTATGGCCAACCCCATATTGCGCACGGCCAAAGGCCGTGTGCAGAGTGGGGTTAGCGGCCTGCGGACAGACTGTGCAGCCACCCCCACCGTGCACGTCCACAGACCATTCGAACCTGCGATTGGATTAACATAGAATTCAAATATTACTTTACATTAAAAAAACCGGAAATTTAGTGGAAAAAAAGGTTACAGGACATTATAGTTAGAAAACAGAATTAAAAAAACCTTATGAATTAACACAAAAAAATAAAGATTACAGGGACGTTATGGTTGGGTTCCGCTTTTACACACATAAAACCATAGAAAGTCAGAAGATATAGTTATCTCAAGAAACTATAATTCATGCCCTAAGGTAACTAACTCGCACCCTCACCATGCACTGTTAATTACCCCACAATACATCAATTATTACATCTTCTATGACATCATTGAGAATATTGCTGCAACATTTGCAATAAATTTATTAATGGCCAAACTATGCATGGCTGGGGTGCGAGTACAGTGGATTAGTGACAGTGTACAGTGGAGTGGCGTAGACTGCATTGGCACCGACTCTAGTGCATATAGTGAAGTTGCGTATAGTAGAGTGGTGAATAAAACAGTGCTGTACAGTGGAGTGGGATAGAGTGGAATGTCTCCAAGGGAATAGAATAGAATGGAGTGGTCCAGAGTGGAGTGGCATAGAGTGGAGTGGTGTACACTGGAGTGGCGTACATTGTAATATCATACAGTGGAGTGGTGTATAGTGTAATGCCGTACAGTGTATCTGGTTACAGATGCAGTTGAACATTTGGAGGACTGTAGATTGTGGTGTACAGAGCAACTCAAGGCAGCGACTTGCTCTGCTTTGCTTTTCTGTAGATGTACCAAGCAAAGCAGGGAAATACATGGTGGCTTTGTGTTGTTTGGTAAATCTTAGGTAAGTATCGCATTGACCTTACAACACTATGTGTAACACAAGGGTAAGGGAATGGAATTTCAAATGTATCTCGTAGTGATATTTTGTGCCACAGTATATCATGGTAAGTTAGCAGTAAACCCTGGGACATGGCGATTACAAGCCAGTGTATAATTGGCTAATATCTACCTTTATAAATTTAAAAGGCACCCATAATCTTTTTAGAACACTTTTGGTGAGTTGTGGTTTAGGGCCTTAAACATAGGTAAGAAATAGGTTTTAAAATACAGAAGAAAGCAGCTAGGTTATAGATAAATGCACTGCCTAGACATGTCACTCTATAGTAATGAGGGTATTGCCTGTGAGGGCAAATTATGACAGCCAATGTAGCGCAAAGGTGCATGAAGAGTATAATTGTGGGGTATCGTGTAGTCAAGGTGGACCTCACAGTGCACTTGCACTGTAGTTGATGGGCGGATGCCGACACTTGATAATGTCTCAAACTGAACTAGATCCTGGGTGAGTACATTTCAATTGTAGTGTAGGAGGGCCTTAAGTGGGGAGCCTTCTGTACCGTTGTGTCTGTCGGAGTAGATCGGAGAAATAGGTTTTATTGTTGTTCCCAGCCTATTACCATTTGGATACGTGGTAAAAGGAATGGATTTTTAAAAATAATATCTATATGTTTATGTAACCAGTTTGCACAGTCTATATTTGATGTCATCAAATATGTAATTTGAGATATCATCAGTGATGTCATAAATGATGTCTTGAGTGATGTAATATCTGAGGTATTAAGCAGTGCATGGCGGGGCGTAAGTTATAGTTAGCTCAGCTAACTATAACTGGTGAATGTCTGTGTTTTTAACTTTGTTTGTTTCAGTGAATTTCTAATGTTTATTTAAAAAACAAAAACAGTTTTTTTTTAATCATAGCTTACATTAACGTTACTTTAACCTTTGGGTATCTTAGTGAATATATGTACATGAAGATCTGTGATAAGGCACTGAAGTTAGTGAGAGAACAAAGATTTTTGACTCCCCCATTACATTTGCAGATTTTGGATATGATTCATCTACATAAAAGTTGACACACTAACAGATAACCAAGTATGCTAAAGGTTAGGCCTGGGCAAAATTTAATGACTCCAAATTTATTAAAGTAATTACAGTATTTTCGCATTACTCTTGTGATGCAAAATTACCACGAATTACACCATTATGCTATTTCAGATTATTTTGCATAATTATAGCAAAAATGCATTACCAAGAGCACATGAACGGAGTATGAGCATCTGCTGGCTGCTGCTGTTCCTGTTCTGTTGGATTTAGTGCTATTTTCTTAGCACAAAATATATCCTCGGGTCAATTTTTGACACACAGGTGCCTTTTGCGCTAAGAAAATAGCACTAAATGCAGAGTTGCCCCATTTGTATAATTCTGCATATTCTCATGTAAATTTGCTCAAATTTTGCATAATTATGCTACTGCAAATTATGTGAGTTACACCAACCCCTACTAAAGATATGCCAAATGTCGTGGATTTGTGTGGATGTTTGGGTGCATGGAACTCTTGTATGTGGCAATGTGATCAAAAAACTCATAGACTCACTGAAAAAAATAAAGCTTAAAGTAATTATTAGCCGTGGTTAAAACATCTCAACATATATTAAAATTCACCCCAAAATCCACATGTAAAGTGCAGTTATGGTTACAAATTAAACCAGAAAAACCACTGAAATATTCAAGCTATTGTTATGAGCACAAACTATAACTTAAGTAGCAGCCATGCAAACCATAACTTGCACACCAAAAACACTGATGATCTCATAATATTTATACCACTAAACGGCAACACCTAACAGCAAAATATACTTAAGTAACAACAAGGGGTGGCCTAACTCACGAAATTCCGTACAGTTGAATCATGCAGAATTACCTAAGAATTCCACAAGATTACACTTGCATTACACAAGAAGAGTATTTTGTGTTTACCATTACTTCTTAACACAAAAATGACCCTCAGATCTAAAATGGAAGCGAGAATGCATGTTACGCTAAGAAATAGGACTAAATGCAACAAAATATGAATACAGAGCACGAGCAGTTGATTGCGCTCGGTAAATGTGCTCTTGGCTTAGGATTTTTCCCCAATTTACTACCGGCATTTAGCACTATTTTCCTTGTGCAAAATGTACCCTTGACATCCAAAATGGACACGAAGATGCATTTTGTGCTAAGAAATAGCACTAAATGTAGCAGAACATGAATAATAAGTAAGAGCAGGCGCTCGCGCTCACTAAATGTGCTCTTGTGGAGGATTTTCCCCCCCACATTACTCTTAGTTACGCTAGGAGGAATAATCACACAATTATCAGAAATTCTGCATAAAAGAGTAACTCAGAATCACTAAAATTACTCCAACTACTTCGGCGTAGATCATGCCCTGCAGCTAAACTCTTCTTTACATGGCTAAAGACTATGGGGCTTATTACAAGTATGGCGGTCCATAGGACCACCGTAGTCACAGTGGTAGTCAGTGCACTGCCACACCGCCACACTGCAGACCCGCCTGCAGTATTCAGAGTGTGGCAGTCAGACTGTCACAAGACCGCTGGTTCTGCCGGGATCAAGGATCCCGCTGGGTTGGCAGTCTGCAACTGGCATGAATATGCTGGCGATGCCGCTGCCGGCACAATTAAGCATATTACGAGTTACCTTTTCACTGCACTTTACACGGTGGTGAGTCTGCCATGAAAAGGGTCGCGGAGAGGCAACTAAGGGGACCCTAACAGGGCCTCCTGCCGGGTCTGGGCCTGGGGGTGCATGCGGCCCTAAAGCCCTATGTGTTGCAGGGGTTGGCTGCCCAGAGGAACAAAATGTGAGCATAAAGTGAGATCCAAGCAACAGTTCTATGAGAAATTTGATTAAAATAAGCTGAAATTCACTGAGAAAAGCAAAGCTTAAATTGAAGATATGGTTAGCTTTGCGTATTATACCAAACACATGTTTTAAAAGAACCTCTGAAATTCACTAAAAGAGCAGTCTAAATGCAGTTATGATTAAAGCACAGAACCTAAAAGCCAACAGTTATGGGTCAGTAAACTAGACATAATTTGCACCTCTGTTATGCACTATGTATAACCTAACATTACATAATTGATGACATCTCAAGTGGCATCATTGATGACATCATGGATGACATCATCCATTAGTACCAATACTCTGCTCATTTCGCCTTGGCATAATTTAATAGATCATTATTTACTAAGCATCTTGCTTACAATGCTGTCATAGCTAATGTTGCACTAGGAACAGAAGTATTAAGTCAAGTCATTTGCCACTGATACCCCGTGTAATTATACTGTATCTACTGCTATAAAATATATCTCTCCTTTACACATTAATCCTCTACAATCTCATCAGAAATCAAGATTGCTTTTAACAAAGGAAGCAATATGGAAAGACTGCAATATTATGGTAAACCACTGTAAAATAAACCACTTAAAAAAAACACTATCACTGTGGCCCACATCCGCCATCACAATGTCATTGTATTATAAACACAAGGGCAGAAACCTGGGGTTGACAATACTAAAAGAAAATGGCCCCTGTACTCAACAAAAATAATTTAAGTAATGGACAATCAATGTCACCATGAAACAGGGCATACTTTGAGGAGCAGACATATAGCAGGATATACAGGACAGTGAGTAAATACATAGAATTTGCAATCAACAAAGAGCAAAAAAAATGAAAGGCACCTAACTTTAAAATTATTGTCAAAATTGCTTGAAACGTGGTGTGCCCTCTTTTTGTTAATATATTAAATATTCCTTATTTATTCTCACGGAGTTGGTGCCTGTCTGTTTTATATGTGACGGGATTGGTTATATATATATATATATATATATATATATATATATATATATATATATATATATATATATATATATATAGATATATATATATATTCAATGAAAAAACCATAGGTTTCACACACGTTATAGTTAGGAATTAGCATTTAAAAAACCTTAGAAATTCAATGAAAAAACCAAAGGTTTCACACACGTTATAGTTAGCTGGACATTTTACTCGTAAAAAACCATTGAAATTCCCCCGTTATAGTTAGTTAAGCTAACTATAACTCGCACGCCCGCAATGCACTGCTGATGACGTCACATATTACATCACTCATGACATGGTCAGTGACATCACTCATGACATCACTGATGACATCTCAAATGACATCACTGATGACATCACTGATGACATCATCCCGTGAATGTGTGTTTTTCTGAAAATTAAATATGTTTTATATATGTATATCTCAAGGTCGATGGAAGAATAAATGGGTATATAAGTGTCTAAATGGATGATTTGTTTTTGAAAAATTGATTGTGTAACTGACTGATTAAGTGTATCTTAGTGAATACATGGCTTAGTGAGTAATGTTTAAATATGTAAATATCTGTATCAGTCTCTCACTTTGTGTATAAGTGGCTGCATGGGTTGGTGAGTAGCTACTTGAGTGTCTATATAGGTTATTAGTTGGTTTTTTGAGTATCAGTATAAGTGTCTGATGTCTGTATGGTTCGATGGGGGGTATTACGTAGTTCATAGGTGCATGAATGAGTGACTCACTGTTTGTATGTGTTGAAGATAGTATGTGTGCAGGACTGCATGGGTGGATGAGTGTGTGTATGGGTGTGTTAGTGAATGAATGACTGTCTCTACAGTGTCTTTATGAGTAACTACATATGTTTTTAACTAGTATATGTGACTATTGGTGTATATAAGTGAGTATATGTGAGAGTGAGAGATTGAAAGAGTTCCTGTGTGAATAAGTATGTGTTTCTATAAGTGATTGTTTAAAAGACTAAGTATGTGCAAGTTTCCGTAGAAGTAAGTGTGGTGGTGTGTGTATAACTGTATATGCAAGTAAATGGATGTTTGATTCTTTATTAGCATGAGTGACTATGTGTGTGAGTAACTCTACGGATGAGTGGCATTGTGTAACAGGATGTATAGGTGTATGAGTACATATGATGAGTGAGTACATGTATGAGTGACTGTATAGGACTGTTGGTGAATGAGTGGATGTGTATGTGGATCTTAGAATTACTGAAGAGGTTGTTGTAACTGGTATTGGTATGTCCATTGTTTTGAAAAGTTTAGTCTCTATTTATGAATGTGTGTATCAAAGGTTATATTAGGGTGAGAGGAGGTCTGCCACTCTATCACAAGGATGATGTCATCAGTGATGTCATCAGTGATGTCATTTGAGATGTCATCAGTGATGTCATGAGTGATGTCACTGACCATGTCATGAGTGATGTAATATGTGACGTCATCAGCAGTGCATTGCGGGCGCGCGAGTTATAGTTAGCTTAACTAACTATAACGGGGGAATTTCAATGGTTTTTTACGAGTAAAATGTCCAGCTAACTATAACGTGTGTGAAACCTTTGGTTTTTTCATTGAATTTCTAAGGTTTTTTAAATGCTAATTCCTAACTATAACGTGTGTGAAACCTATGGTTTTTTCATTGAATTAGCAAGGTTTTTTAAATGCTAATTCCTAACTATAACGTGTGTGAAACCCATGGTTTTTTCAGTGAATTTGCAAGGTTTTTTAAATGCTAATTTTTTTTTTTCTTCTATTTTTTTAAACATATTTTTAATTTAATGTTCTAACCTTTTAAAAAGACTATGATTAAATTTTTAAAATTCTTTAATATGTTTTTTTAAATATATTTCATAAAAATAAACATGTTATAATTTTTTCCAGTACATTTTTTCCTTTTTTTTTTAGTACGCGTACCGTAAGCTTACGGTAAGCGTATGGTTTACGCAACGCCCGCAATTTATCTACGCTGTTTGCGTATAGTTACGCAATTTGCGTAGCTGCGCGTACTCCGCGTGGGACGCGTATGCGTGTACGCTACACGCGCACGTTACGCGGAAGTGTCGGGTAGTGACTGTTATGCGCATGCGCGCAAGCGCGTGTCTTTTTTACGCGCATGCGCACTTTTGCCGCAAGCGTACCGTAAGCGTACCGTAAGCGTACGGTAGGTCATGTGATCATGAAACACAACTTTTGATTGGTTGAAACTACTTTCAGTTCTAGAACTCTCCTACACCACACCCATTCCCCTCATTTCTGCTTGTGATCCCTTAGGAGAAGGAGCTGGGTTGTCTTTGTGATACGATGGCAGAACAGCAGAGCTCTTCTGAGAGTGAGGCTAGCACTAGCAGCACTACCTTGAGGCAGAGAGCGAGGAAACAAAAGACCTCTTATGTATGGGATTATTTTACTTTTCCTGAAGGCCAGCTAAAGGTAAATGCACCCTTAGTGACTTGCAAGCTGTGTCAGCGTGTACTTTCAAGAGGTAATCCTGACAGGAAGTATTCCTTTGGGAATCATACCATGATGAGGCACCTCAGGGATGTACACAGAAGGACACATGCTCGACTTTTTGGAGGTAACCCTTCAGAAAGTCAACCAAGCACATCCACAGCAGCTCAGCCTGGACCATCATCTGCACGGCTGACTCCTTCTTCTGCAGGTCAGGTGAGCCCTTCATCTGTGGGGGGAGCATCTCCTTTTGCTGGCCCTCTGGAAATTAACCCTCGATTTCTGAGGGTTGATATTCGATGTGCCTCTTGTCATGATCTAATTTGTCATAGGGAGATCAGTGTTTCCCTAGTGAACCTCAAAATAGATCAGCACACTTGTCACAGAGACTAATTTTCCCATTCTTTCTTTCCTCTCTCCCTGCATGAACACAACGGCTCTTTTAAGAGCCAACCTTATCTTTCATCTTTTTTTTATATATTTTTTAAAAAACTTTTTTTTTTTTTTTTTACCGTACGCGTACGGTGCGCGTAATTATTATTTTTTTTTTTAAAAAAACACTAAAAATCAATAATCACATTACAAGGACTTTGAAACACTACAATTATTATTATTGACTTACCATACCCACTCAAAAAAATATTTATTCATTTGTTTTTTTAAAAAAAAATTGCTTTAAAAATGGTTCTAGTTTTCGAAAATTTTCTATATCAATCTGAAAAAAAATAAAAAAGTATTAATATTTTTTAAACATTTTAAAATACAGTACACGTATTTACATATTTACCAAAAAATATTTTTGCCTTATTTTTGCTGTTTTCAGAATATATTGCATTTCACTTTAAATTGTGAAAGCAATTGCATTCATCATTTAACAGCGGGCAAAAAAAAAATAACAATCTCAAAGATTGTATTAAAAAAGCCCAGAATCTCTTCTCACTTAAACTTAACATTACAGAAATGCATAATATTCTAAAAAAATATCATCAAAAAACAATACTTATTTCTTTAAAATACCGTCTGATATTTTTGTTTCAGAAGTATAATCACAATATTATATCTCAAATAACTCCACAATACATCTGATTCCATTTCCTTTAGGCCAAATAGTATTTGTAAAAAATTTTTTGGATTAAATTTCCAATGGTAATCCAATAAAATTCTAAAGTTTAATTTGTCCAGATCTCACCGATTCTCTGTAACATTTTGGTTCACGAAAATTTTTTAAATAATTTATTAAGTCCACAATAGAATTGGTTACTTTTCCGCATGGCCAAATAGTAATTTTTAAAATCTTTTTTGAAAAAATTTCCAATGGCACTCCAATAACATTCCAAAATTTAAATTGTGCAGATGTTACCGATTATCTCTAAATTATTGGTTTTTGAAAGTTTCATTAAAAATTAAAAAAGTCCACATTACAATTGGTTATCTTTCCATTAGGCCAAATGATAATTTAAAAAATCTTTTTTTTAGAAAATTCCAATGGTAATCCAGTAAAATGGTAAAATTATTTTGTCCAGATCTTGCCAAGTCTCTCTAAAATTTAGGTTTCAGGAAGATTAGATAGGAATTTGCTAAATCAAAAGGCAAACGTTGTTTGAAAATCAATTGGGAATCATTACACAGTGTCCAGCCTTTTTCACATTTAAGATAAACTGTGTAATGTCCAGAAGTAACAGTAGGTCCATGTTTTTCCTTAAATTGATAATTGCTGTCCTGTAAACTTCTTTATTAAAGTATCCAATTTTGAACCATCAGCTCTACATCGTTGCATCATTAAAATTACATACTGTCCGTATTCCTTTAAAATTAATGTTGAAAACATGTCAGATTTACACTCACCGCATTTCATGCTATGATTAGCATCTTTAACTAATTTTGCAAAAGTGACTGTTTTACTCTCTGGCAATGTCAAATAAATAAACCTTTCATTATCAACATTAGAGCCACATATATTATAACAGTTTTCACAACTATGTTCCCATTTATAAGAGAGACCAAATAAAATATCAATTGCAACTTCTTCTACTTCCAGTACTTGAAGAAAATACATCAAAAATTTGTGTGCATCTTGCTGTTCATTTTGAGAAAACTGTGTTCGTCCTGAACATATATCTAAAAGTTTTCTAATTTCAGTAGCACTTTCTATTTGAGTTTTATCTTTACTCAGCTTTTGAAAAAGGAGACTCAGCTCAGAACAGAATCTTTTTCCCTGATTTACTATTATCTGCTCTTGCAAACTTTCCAGATAAAATGCAACATTCAGCACTACATTTGCGTAGCAGTTGACACCAGAGCTATTTTCAAAATGACATCCTACAACCTGTTCTTCATTTTCCTTTTTCTTTTTGCTTGCAATGACATCACTCCTCTTTTTTTTCCTCTTCTCTACATCTTCATTACAGATATTCTCATTTTTTCTTTTACGAGAAACTACACGTTTCTCCAACACAGGATACTGACCTAAATGAGGAGCATAGCTTCTTCTTAATCTATTATACTCCTTTACACAGTTTGTAGTAGCACTAACTTTTGAATCATCAAAGTCTATCATGAATAAACCTGATAATGTTTTCACTCGTGACAAAGCAACATATGCCATACCTTCTTTGAACACAGTTGAACCAATGTTCACAAATGCACAATCTACAGTCAATACTTGAGACTTGTGAATAGTTACAGCATATGCTAGAGAAAATGGAAACTGCTTCCTACGTACATATAAGTCTTTCACAAGCATGAAACGAACTGTACAACGACAAATATCTTTAACTTCTTCTATCTGATCAAATTTTATTTTTAAACATTCAATTCCATCTTTTTTCTGATAATTAATAAAACCCACAACTCTTCCCATAGCTCCATTAACTAAACCTTTTTCAACATCCAAATTTCTTCTTAAAAATACTCTACAGTTCATGCAAACATATAGATTTTTTTCTAATCCAGCTGTTTTGGAGATGTTCTTCTCTAGTGAATCCAATTTATTTTTCAGTTTGCCTGTTACTGTGACAGTAATTCTTCCATCCTCAATTTTGTCCACTGCTTCCAATTTCCTGATCTCTTCTTTTTCCAATTTCAAAAGCTCCTCATTAAATATTGAGCATTCACGTAGAGTTGGCATTAAGCAGATGACACTTTTGTTTTCTGCAATGTTCTTGTATATTTTCTCTGCAACTATTTCTTCCTTTGGAAATAAATTATGTAGCAGCCGACTCTGTAATGCTTTTTTGCCAACTTCTGTGAGTAGTCCAATTCTGATATCTTTCAGAATACTTCCATATTCTTCATCGCTTGCTTGCCTCATATTAGTAGTAAGTTCCTTGTACTCAAAGAAGGACCAAATATTTGTATTTCCGATGCTTCCCAATGACTTCTTCGTGTCTTCATGTGTGACAGTATTAAACACTGGTTGTCCTTTAACTGGAGTAAGTTGCAAAAGATCTCCAAAAACTATGACGTGTTTTCCACCAAATAACATGTCATAGTCTGTCTTCAAAATTTGCTGCATTCTTAAATGCACAAAGGCAAGCATTAAGTTTGATACCATGCTCACCTCATCAATAATGAGAACTTGCATCTTCTTCAATACTCTTGAAACTTCCAAGGATGCTTCTCCAGTTAGCTTGTTGTATTGTATTTTGTTCTCATGCTCCACTGGTAACATTAGCAAACGATGTAAAGTGATTCCTTTTATGTTATATGCTGCTAACCCAGTTGGAGCAGTAACCACACAAGACAAAGTAGAATCTGTTTTTTGCTGTAGGTAGCTTCTGATGACTTTTATAAGGAAACTTTTTCCAGTTCCAGCTTGTCCGCTTACATACATCCTGATTGGATGAAATGATGTGCATGAGCACTCTTTTTTTTCATGTAGAAATCCGTGATCCATTTTGTTTCTGATCTCTTCATAAATTTGTTGCTGCTCTTGATTCAGTTGTCTTTCCAAATTTTCTAAGTCTATAAATTCTTCTTGAGCTTGATTCATAGCCGTTTCCACTTCATTCATGGCTATTGATGCTTCATTTTCAACGATTGGTTGTCCTAGGGGATCTTGACTGAGTGTTCCTGAACTTTGGCTGTCCTGAGAACTGTCTCTAGCTATTTCTGCTGCAATTGTAGTTTCCTGTTCAATTTCTTCATTTAACATTTGCAGATAACTTGAGAATGTACTGCATTGTATGCTGTCTTTGCAAGCATTAAAAGAATCTTCATAGCTTTGAAATTCTCCCAGTAGTTCATCCTCTGTACGCCATGGTTTAAACAACTGTAAAAGAGCCAAGTAGTAAAATTCCTTCTTGTCAGTAGTGTCGCAACTCAGCTTCCTGTGATTTATCAAACTTCCTTTTGTTTGCTTCACCAAACATCCTTCCTCACCAACGACTTTATATTTTCCATTGTTGATGTCTTCTGCGGCTTTCCGTGAATAAATGTAGTTCTGCAGCACTTCATAGAGACACATGTTCTCCAGATGTTGACTTCTCTTGGGATAATATGTGTCCAACATGTTTGATTTCAAAATATCTGTACTTTCTGGGTCATTCTCGGCCAAATATTCAATTTCTCCAACAGATTTCAGTACCCGATTTCTCATTGCTGCAAGGCCTAAAGTTGCCCAAATTATTCTTCTTGACTTCGAGTAGAGACTTGCAGAAGATAACCTATCTGAACATTCGTAGGATCCAATTTCTCGATGCGATAACATCTTCAAACTGAAACTGTACAGCTTCTTACTGACAGTCTTCTCGTGAGAAATCTCTTCCCACATTTCCTTCAATTCTGTTTTTTCTGATTTCGTAATGTAAGACGTTACATATCGAGCAACAGCAATGGAATTGTCAGCTACATACTGTATATCCATGTTAGCGTTCCACATGGATAAAATGACTGGGTTGTAGTCATTTATATTTTTTGATTCTTCTTTTCTTTTTAGGTTGTAGGTATTCTTAGGTGATTTTCTTGTGATAGTATGTCTCACAGCTGACATAAAACTGTTGACTCTTCCATTTGAAAGAACAAGTCAAGGAAATCCAAATCGACATTTAGTGTAGTATTTATCTTTGCTCTTGTATTTCCGTCGACAGTATTTTCCACACCGATGACTTTGGAAACGTAAAACTTGCTCCTTTAACTTTTTCTCTTCTGTGCTTTTTGGTATAGCACATGTTGCATATTCTTCAATGAAAGATAACACTGCTTCATCAGTATCTGTTCCAAACTTTGGGGCATCCTTGATCCACAACAGCATATGAATATGAGGAGCACCTCTTGCCTGGTACTCTTTTCTCCAAAAGAAATCCACTACTTCTCCTAGAGGTGGATTTTTTTTATTGCAGATGAAGGACATCATAGCCTCAAATCTATGATTGAAATATCTGCAAACATTAACCGGATCCAATGAGCACAGTTCTCCTGCTGTCTTGTATTCGATGTTTTTAATGTTTGAATTTGCCTCTCGTAGAAAATCCAGTAAATCATCCCAAGCGTACTCCGCACAGCTTAGGGTAACGAACCATGTTGGTGTTCCTAAATTCTGTAACATGCATTTTAATTCACCATGGCGTTGGTACCAATATTCATTTGTCCCACGCTGACAAGCCATCAGATTGATCAGTTGTGTTTCCAAATGATCATCTCGGTGCTGCACTTTCTCCATAAAATCCTTAGCAGACACATTTTGTAAATGTACTCCACTTTTTAAAATGTGATTTACTGCATAAGACAGTGCAGACAAGTCGCTTTCAAATAAAAGATGGAACAAATAAGGAATACTTTGTCGAAATCTGGGATCTTCAGCATATAGTCTTGTAGTCCGATACTCAGAAGCTGGAATCTGTTCTGGACGTTCATCGTATCGTCCTCCTTTTCCTTTAGGAAACAGCTGGGGAAAACATCGAGCTTCCAAGCTCTCCTCCCATACACTCACGGGAGTTCCTTTTGCTTTCTTCATCTGAAAGAGATCAATATTATCTCCCATAACTTCTTTTGAATTAAGAGGATGTATGCTAAAATGTTCATAAATTTCTTCTTCCTTTGACTTGTCCACTTTTTCAATTTGTCCAGTTGGTGTTTCTGTGTCTTCTTGTAAATCTTCTTCTTCTTCTTCTTCTTCTTCTTCTATATAAATTGATTCATACCATTTGTTATTCCTTTTCAAATACAAATTTGCTCTTTGTACTTTCCGCACATCTACCAGCTCCTGCCAAATCTTCTTATTCTTTGTAGGTACACCATTAACCAGAATAACTAATGGTTCAGTTTCCAAAGTATCCGCATCAATAGTTTCCATATTTTTTTTCAAATCCAAGGGCAAATACACCACTCTTCCTTTTAAACCTCTCAGTAAATCAGAAGGAGGTAATTTACCAGTTTTGGGCTCCATACGTACTATGGTCTGGAACGGATGAACACATTGAATGAGTATAGACTCATATGTATTTAATTCAGAAAGTTCAGCAGGAATAGCATCCAATTCTAAATTATTATGTACAGCTCTGGTCGGCATTCTATTTTCCTCTAACTTGTTGTAACAGTATTTACAAATACGCTGATCTTCACCCAAATCAAAACAATTTTCTAGAAATATATATGTGGCAAAATCCTTCCACTTATAATTATCTTCATTTTCACTCTTTCTGTAGAGATCAACATTCCTAGTTTGTTTTCTATAATGAGTTCTGCGGCAACAAATACATGTAAAATTTGGTCTTTCATTAGAGACTATTGCAAATTTTGTTATGTGATCATTAAATGTGTTACTTACAGAGGGTTCTACATTCTCTTCCACTTCTTCCTCATTTACTGTGTCCTTCTCTGCACTGTTTTGTTCAGGACCAAAGTAACAAAACTGAATTTCATCAACAACCTTCTCTACATCTGATACCGTTCCTCGGAACAGAGCCCTATTCAATTCATTTAACTTTATTGCTGGACTTTTGGCAAAATACAACCGTCTCACAAACTTTCTCATTTCAGTATGATGAACAGCCAGCATCCTAAAATGATGGAAAACACTATTGCACACTTTTCTAGATAGACAAGCCAGAGAATGACCCTGCAAACCAGTATTCTCTCTCACTCTGCATGGATCCAGACTTTGAAGCACCTTAATCTTCTGTTTTATACTTTTTTTACTATATTCTCTTAGAAACTCTCGAAATTTGTCAATAGATTCCTGACGCACAGTGCAAATACTACTACAATTCCAAGTGTACACTGGGGCTTTAGGACGTCTCCCCATAGCCTCATCTGCCATCACTTGTACCTCATCTCTTGGAACCATTATCTCCTTCTCCATTATGCAACCATTTTTTACTTCGTAAGAACGACCTCTGGTGTCAACTGCATGCAGCAAACTATTACTTTGAAAATAGCTCTCTTCATTAAAAAAAGGTTCACTACTTGAACTATGCATCCACTTTCCTAAAAACACTTTACAAAAGTTTGTTCTGTTCACTACTCTTTTCCTTTTGCTATGTGATTTCAGTACATTAACCATTTTGTCTAATGTACGCATCCTATTCAAAATTAACATGAATAGTTTCCTTTTTAATTCTAATGCCTTTGCTGCAATGGCTTCTATTTCTTTTTTTCTTTTATAAAACTTTGTCTTTTTCTTATATTTCTTCACATCCTTCATCAAATTGGACATAACTCTTCTCTGAAACATTTTTCTACGTATCTCTTTAAACGCTGTTTTTCTATTTATATAAATCTTTTCAGTTGCTGAAGGTATATTTGCATTAACTAAATTGTCAATTTTTTCCTCTCCTTTTTTGTTCAAAACATCCTTTCGAGTACAGACATTTTGTACATTTTTCATTCTTTTGAATATATTTTTTAGAAATTGTTTTTTCTGCTTACCAGAAGATTTTTTCTTTTTCCCAACATGAGCATCTTCTACTAACTTTGGTCCTCTAGTTGTCTTCAAATATAGGTTTTTTTTGTGCGTTTTTTGAACTCTGGATTTTGTAGGCATCTTAAATTTTGTCCACTGCTCTTCAGCAATACCTGAAAAAAACTAAAAAAAAATTCCTTTATTTTATTTAAATATATTACTACATTTCTTTTCACAATAGTCACAAAATGTAATTTCTTTGCCAATTTGAATGCACACTTACTGCTCTTTTTTTTTGGCAAGTTAAAATCACTTTTACAGACTGACACATTATGAAACCACTTTTCAGTTTTTTTAAAAAGCCCATGTCCAGACTGCTTTTTCAGACCACCGCCATGTGTATCCTCGGTGACTGCCTACACTCCAGCAAGGGCAACCAGCCTTAGTGATGCTGAATGTATTTGCATTACAGACTGAAACCTCAAAACCCCACTCGCTTCTAAAAACTGTGCATGATTATACATGGAAAGGAGCTGGGGGTGTGCTAAGAGTCTGCTTCTTCCCCCAAAAAATCGCTCCCCCTTTTTCCTACTAATGCAACTGTGAAATCACCAGAGCAAAACGCAATAAATCTCTGCCTGTAATTCCTATTTGCACACAGAGTCATGTTTTCACATTAGTCACAAAACAAAATTTCTTTGCCAATTTGAATGCACACTTACTGCTCTTTTTTTTTGGCAAGTGAAAATCACTTTTACAGACTGACACATTATGAAACCACTTTTCAGATTTTTTTAAAAAAGCCCATGTCCAGACTGCTTTTTCAGACCACCACCATGTGTATCCTCGGTGACTGCCTACACTCCAGCAAGGGCAACCAGCCTTAGTGATGCTGAATGTATTTGCATTACAGACTGAAACCTCAAAACCCCACTTGCTTGTAAATACTGTGCATGATTATACATGGAAAGGAGCTGGGTGTGTGCTAAGAGTCTGCTTCTTCCCCCAAAAAATCGCTCCCCCTTTTTCCTACTAATGCAACTGTGAAATCACCACAGCAAAACGCAATAAATCTCTGCCTGTAAATCCTATTTGCACACAGAGTCATGTTTTCACATTAGTCACAAAACGAAATTTCTTTGCCAATTTGAATGCACACTTACTGCTCTTTTTTTTTGGCAAGTGAAAATCACTTTTACAGACTGACACATTATGAAACCACTTTTCAGATTTTTTTTAAAAAGCCCATGTCCAGACTGCTTTTTCAGACCACCACCATGTGTATCCTCGGTGACTGCCTACACTCCAGCAAGGGCAACCAGCCTTAGTGATGCTGAATGTATTTGCATTACAGACTGAAACCTCAAAACCCCACTCGCTTCTAAATACTGTGCATAATTCCACATGGTAAGCAGCTGGGTGTGTGCTAAGAGTCTGCTTCTTCCCCCAAAAAAATCGCTCCCCCTTTTTCCTACTAATGCAACTGTGAAATCACCAGAGCAAAACGCAATAAATCTCTGCCTGTAATTCCTATTTGCACACAGAGTCATGTTTTCACATTAGTCCCAAAACGAAATTTCTTTGCCAATTTGAATGCACACTTACTGCTCTTTTTTTTTGGCAAGTGAAAATCACTTTTACAGACTGACACATTATGAAACCACTTTTCAGATTTTTTAAAAAAAGCCCATGTCCAGACTGCTTTTTCAGACCACCACCATGTGTATCCTCGGTAACTGCCTACACTCCAGCAAGGGCAACCAGCCTTAGTGATGCTGAATGTATTTGCATTACAGACTGAAACCTGAAAACCCCACTCGCTTGTAAATACTGTGCATGATTATACATGGAAAGGAGCTGGGTGTGTGCTAAGAGTCTGCTTCTTCCCCCAAAAAATCGCTCCCCCTTTTTCCTACTAATGCAACTGTGAAATCACCAGAGCAAAACGCAATAAATCTCTGCCTGTAAATCCTATTTGCACACAGAGTCATGTTTTCACATTAGTCACAAAACGAAATTTCTTTGCCAATTTGAATGCACACTTACTGCTCTTTTTTTTTGGCAAGTGAAAATCACTTTTACAGACTGACACATTATGAAACCACTTTTCAGTTTTTTTAAAAAGCCCATGTCCAGACTGCTTTTTCAGACCACCACCATGTGTATCCTCGGTGACTGCCTACACTCCAGCAAGGGCAACCAGCCTTAGTGATGCTGAATGTATTTGCATTACAGACTGAAACCTCAAAACCCCACTCGCTTCTAAATACTGTGCATGATTCCACATGGTAAGCAGCTGGGTGTGTGCTAAGAGTCTGCTTCTTCCCCAAAAAAATCGCTCCCCCTTTTTCCTACTAATGCAACTGTGAAATCACCAGAGCAAAACGCAATACATCTCTGCCTGTAATTCCTATTTGCACACAGAGTCATGTTTTCACATTAGTCCCAAAACGAAATTTCTTTGCCAATTTAAATGCACACTTACTGCTCTTTTTTTTTGGCAAGTGAAAATCACTTTTACAGACTGACACATTATGAAACCACTTTTCAGATTTTTTTAAAAAAGCCCATGTCCAGACTGCTTTTTCAGACCACCACCATGTGTATCCTCGGTGACTGCCTTCACTCCAGCAAGGGCAACCAGCCTTAGTGATGCTGAATGTATTTGCATTACAGACTGAAACCTCAAAACCCCACTCGCTTCTAAATACTGTGCATGATTATACATAGAAAGGAGCTGGGTGTGTGCTAAGAGTCTGCTTCTTCCCCCCAAAAATCGCTCCCCCTTTTTCCTACTAATGCAACTGTGAAATCACCAGAGCAAAACGCAATAAATCTCTGCCTGTAATTCCTATTTGCACACAGAGTCATGTTTTCACATTAGTCCCAAAACGAAATTTCTTTGCCAATTTAAATGCACACTTACTGCTCTTTTTTTTTGGCAAGTGAAAATCACTTTTACAGACTGACACATTATGAATCCACTTTTTAGATTTTTTTAATTGCACATGTCCAGACTGCTTTTTCAGACCACCACCATGTGTATCCTCGGTGACTGCCTACACTCCAGCAAGGGCAACCAGCCTTAGTGATGCTGAATGTATTTGCATTACAGATTGAAACCTCAAAACCCCACTCGCTTCTAAATACTGTGCATGATTATACATGGAAAGGAGCTGGGTGTGTGCTAAGAGTCTGCTTCTTCCCCCAAAAAATCGCTCCCCCTTTTTCCTACTAATGCAACTGTGAAATCACCAGAGCAAAACGCAATAAATCTCTGCCTGTAATTCCTATTTGCACACAGAGTCATGTTTTCACATTAGTCACAAAACAAAATTTCTTTGCCAATTTAAATGCACACTTACTGCTCTTTTTTTTGGCAAGTGAAAATCACTTTTACAGACTGACACATTATGAATCCACTTTTTAGATTTTTTTAAAAAGCCCATGTCCAAACTGCTTTTTCAGACCACCACCATGTGTATCCTCGGTGACTGCCTACACTCCAGCAAGGGCAACCAGCCTTAGTCATGCTGAATGTATTTGCATTACTGACTGCAACCTCAAACCCTTAAAGTATTCCTTATTTTTACCAGTACACCTTAATTTATCATGAAAAAATAGTCCATATTATTTTACATGTTCCTCACATTTAAATTTCTCCCAAAACAGAAAATAATAAACACAACTTCTACAAAAGGAATTCCAATTCTATTATTCATTTCTTAATTTACCATATACATCCCCTCTCAAACTCATAACTCACCTTTAAAATTAGTTAGTTGTGAAAGAAATGTGGCACTCAAACAGCAGATTATCAGAGCCAGGATCTCTGTTCTCTACACCTCTCTCCTCTCTGCAGAACCAGAAAATGGCAAAGTTTCCCTCTATTTTTCCACACATATACATGTAAGTTTCAAATCTCAGTGCTTCCCCCTTTTTTTCAAATGTAATCACACATTTCTATTGGTTGAAAACCAACCCTTTTCTTAAAGTACCCTTCCCCCAACTTGACTTCTGCCTGCTACCATAGCAACACCTCATGGAACACTGCTGTGTGGAGTTAGGTCAGAAGTTCGCCCAACAATGTTTCAATTCCACAGAGCAAGAGTGCTTGACTTTTCAAACCTTACAGCAAATCCATAGTACTGTTCTATGGTAACACATTTTTCTGTACCAATACAAAACATGCTTCTATCAATTTACACATACAGCCTAGTTTTTAGTGTAGAATGGTATGAAACAGCCAATCAGTTCTTTTTAAAAAAAAAAAAATATGTATGCCTCCATTTCCAAACTGTTTTTCATTTCTTTTTCCCATTCTACTGAATTACACCTCCTGAGTGCATCCAGATCTCCTTTGAAGATGTTCACAGTGTGGATTGTAGGGCACAGCTATGTCTTCTGGAGTGAAAAGTTTGCAGAGAAAACAGGTATGGTGAGAGACCTTGCTTTGCCAAATGTAGACATTAAATGGATTGGTCAGAGAGGGTTAAAGTGGCACCAATTGATGCCATTGGTGAAATCCTTCATGCAAATCCAACACCCTGACCTCATAATAGTGCACTGTGGTGGCAATGACCTAGGCACTTTGACTGGGGTAGGTCTGGAAATGCTTATGAAGGACACCTTTGCACAACTGTTTTCTCTTTTCCCTAAAACTGCCTTTGTGTTTTCCAACATATGCCAAAGGCAAAAATGGAACTGGTCCAATCATTTCTGTCCGCAAATTTACAAAGCAAGGAAGCACGTCAACAAATCTGTTTCTGCTTTCCTCCGTGACTATGGTATGGGTGCCATTTACCACAACAACTTGCGTTATGACATGCAAGACATTTATAGAGGAGATGGTGTGCACTTCAATGATGAAGGGAACAGAGTCTTCCTCTTGAACCTTAGACTCTGCATCGGTACTTACTTGTAGGTACCACTTAAAAAATCACTTCATAAACACAACGGCTCTTTTTAGAGCCCCCTAATATCTAAACTCTTAAATCTGCATTTCATTTCTTTTTTTATTTTTTTTTTCTTCCGTACGCTTACCGTAAGCTTACCGTACGCGTACCCCGTGATTTTTTTAAAAATCAATAAATGTTTTCTTTGTACTTTTCTGTCCTTCTTTGACCCCCTCACAAATGTAAGGGGGTCTGTAACTCTCCTCCTTGCCCCCTTTTCTTGTTTTCACTCTTTTTTTTCTGAGTGAAACACACAAAATGGCGGCCGCCGCTTCCTGGTTTCGGCCGATTCGAATGTTTACTAAGATCTAACAACCAATCAGAATCCAGCTCGCGCACGCCACCGTACGCGTACGGTAAGCTTACGGTAAGCGTACCGTAAGCTGGCTCAGATATATATATTGATTTAAAGGCTATTTTCTCAGAATCTACTGAACAGATTTACACCAAACCTACAAAAGGCACTTCCTTGACCTAGGGACTACCTCTCTGCCAAATTTCTAGTAATTCTGTTCAGCCGTTCGGGCTGTAGCCCTGTCTAAAGGTCCTATGGAAAAATGCATGGGAAAAACGCGTTTTGGGACCCCCCTTTTATCTCAGCCCCCGCTTGACGAATCCCCCCGAGACTTTCAGGGTAGGAGCGGAGCGTAGCGCCCCACCTATTTTGAGAAATTCGCGAGGATTCGTCGACCGGCGCCAAAGTTATTCAAAATAGAATGTTGCGGATTTCCTATGGAAAAGGGGTCCTAACTATAACTACCTACTGGCGACCGCCAGTAGGTAATATATATATATTTATATATACATATATATATATAGAGCAAACTCCTTACGCTATTTCATCTCTCGCGTTTTAAAGAACGGAGGACGGACCACAGGTACGTGCAGTAGAGTTTATTCTGCTCCCTTGCACCACATCACCAGCATGACGCGTTTCGATCCCACACGGATCTTGATCACATGACGCGCTACACGGTGCGTGATTGCTTTAAATACATTCTTTTAAATGTTTTTGTTTCTTAAAGTGACCTGTGCATTAAACATCACATTTTTTTCGACCTCATAGACATAGAAAAAATACATATATGCTACAAGGGGACCTTAAAAGCCAAGTTTGAAAAGAGTAAATGTTTAAATACATTTTAAAACCTCCAATTTGTCCTTTTAAAATAACATGTAAAATGCAAGTAACCTTCAGCACTGTAATGTATCTAAAAGCTGTTATATTGATATCATGGCATTGTGCACATTTTGCAAATTCACTTTTTATGGTGTTTACTGCATATATATATATATTGCACAAGTAGAGAGAAGCTCCTAAATTATCGTAAATTACAGAGACTACAGAAAGTCTGAGTATGTTTCTATACTCATGAATGTATAGCTGCAAAAAGGTGGCTCATAGAAAGGGCACAGGTCGATGGCGTTTGGACCCTTTCCACATGAAGGGTCATCGTCAGGACTCAGAGAAACTCTGAGAAAACAGGCTACAGAAAGAGGAAAAAAAAATGGGGAAGGACAGTTACCACTAAGGTCCTCAAATTAATTTAGTAGCCACTAGTATACATACATACCACTTACATGCAAGCCAAAATGGCCTCTTGGACCTCCACCTCCCCGGGACTTTACTTGAAAATAATGCAGGGGGCCGCTACCTCCCCAGGGCTTTAATTTGAAATAATGTGGGGGCGCACGGACCCCGGCAGTCCCAGGGGCTGCCACCTCCCCGGGGCTTTAATTAGTCATAATGCAGAGGGGCATGGCCCTTCCGCAGCCCTGGGGGCTGCCACCTACCCGGGGCTTTAATTAGACATAATGCATGGGCCGAGTGGACCACCCCCCCTCAGCCTCTACCTCCCAGGGCTTCAATTAGAAATAATCCAAGGGGACCACCACCTTCCCGGGGCAAATAGAATGAAAGGAAGGGGGGCCCATTGGCAAGGGCCGACTCCTGCAATGTCTTGGGGTTCCTTCCCCGGGACACTGCAGTTTGCTATGGCAAACGCTGCTCCGCTTCTAGTAAGCGAGAGCAGAAAAAATGCTTTTGCTTACTAGAAGTGGAGCAAAATTAGTTTTGGATAGAGGGAGATGCAAGTTCAGCAGCTCCCTCTGTCTAAAAGCAATGCCGGCTCCCACAGGAGGTGGGGAGATGGCAGGGACTGCGGCGGCTTTCAGGCTCCCCCCACAGTCCCCAACAAAGTGTCTGGGTGCAGGCCACCCAGACTAGGGCCGGGCCCCGGGGGATGGTGTTCCCAGTGCCAAAATCAGCCTGGGAAGGGGTCGCATGACTCCCCTCCCATTATTATTATTATTATTATTATTGTATTTTTTTAACAAAGAGCCTGGACACTAGGAAATGGGGTACCTGGGGTGGAAATTGGCCTGGGAGGTGGGCCACTTGGCCCCCTTTCTTTAATGTTGTTTTTTTTAAAGGCCAGGTTCTGGGGAATGGGGTCCCTGGGGCAACAATCGGCTTGGGGGGGGGGGGTGCAAGTCCTGTCTCCCTATTGAAAAAAGGGCAGGCAGCAGGGGTTGGGGTCCCTGGGGCCCAAAAGGGCCCAGGAAAGGGAGGCCATGTGGCCTCTACTTCCTAAAAAATAAAAAAAGTAAATAGAAAGAAAAGAACTGACAAGTCACCAGAGTCCCGCCGCCTTTCTCCACCACTCTGCAAACGCACCTCCTGTGCACTGTTGGTGGTTGGATGAAGTCTCCTTGGCTGCACAGGGTCCTTGGGGGCCAACAAGCCCTCCTGTTACCTCCAGTAAGTCCCACATAGCGGGATTGCTGAGAGGTCTTTGGAGGCCATGCAATATAAACTTCAGAGGGTCCCTGTACTACAAAAGAGGGGTAAGTCAGCAGGGATTAAACAGTTCAAAATACAGAGAATGAACCCCTATTAAAAGGATAACATCTCCATTACCACAGAAGAAATCAGAAAAAAGTTTTTTTATATAGCTTTTTCTTGCATTTTTTATTATAAAAATATAGAATTATTAATCAATTTTTTGTTTACACATACATGATTTAAAATATTTTTTGTATTTCAAAGATATTCATTAATAGCCAGCTATTCGTCAGGCTACAATCAACGAGGCAATACAATTTACAGACAAATAAACAACAAAACATAAAAGATGACAGTCAGTGCAAAAAATCAAACAAAATACCATATGAATGTTTAAACCATACAAAGAATACACAAAAAAGAAAAAGACAAGCAGACAATTTGGCCTATCAACAGGTACGCCGACGCGCGTTTCGGAGCCTTCCTTCTTCAGGGCGTTGATGGCATTTCAAAGAACAAAGGAAAGTCAACTAATCATAACACATAAACAATCATTCATAATTGACAAGAAAGAATTGACTTTCTGTGCCTCGAAAGTGTAATCTGTGGAGGAAGAGATATCTATGTTATCCTTTTATACACTACAATAAAAAGAAGAGGTGATTTTTTATATACAAATAGTCAAAGAAAAAGAAGTTTAGGGAAAGAAAGTTAAGCACTCTAGAACCATGAAAGAGTGACAAACAAGAATGTAGAAACACCATATCGTGTGACCCTAGGAGAAAGGGAAAATAATGAAAACACAATACACACTTCTGAGTGTCAAAAAAAGGTCGCGATCAAATAGACCAGGAAATGTGGTAGGCGATGGGTAATTCGAAACCACGGTAAACTCGAAAGATAATCAATATCAGGGTGGTCGGCCAGTTCGACAGTGTATGTCTGAGACTAAAAAGGAAAAATGTGTCAGAATTAATCTCAGGGAGCTTTCATGGCGATTAGGCATATGAAGGATATGGCAAATGGAAACTCGCCACAACATGCAGACCCTAAAATGGGGGTTTCACAGCCAATCAATAGAACTTACATAGAACAATATAGAAGTTCAGGGAACAATGAAAGCCTCAACTCATCAGGTTCGGATATGGCTGACAAAGATAGGAGCCGTCTTGCTCAAATGGAAATCGCGGGTAAGCCTTAAATCAGGGTAATCTATAAAGTAAAAACACGGAGCCCTGATAAATAAACACTGCGGTAATATGGCGGAAAATGGGTGAGAATAAACCCGCAGTGCGGTACATCACGCATACCGAAGAAAAACTTTCTTAGTATGTTAGTTAAAAGGATCGAGTATAACTAGAACTTACATAAAGCAGAATAATGGTTCTGGCGAAGATAAGAACTTCAGCTGATAAGGTCCAGATATAGCTGACAAAGATTGCAGCCGTCTTACTCTAGTGGGAATCACAGGTCAGCCTTAAATCAGGGTAATCTATAAAAGAAACAGCCAGGCCCTGATAAGTAAGCACTTCGATAATATAAAGAAAAAGAGATGAAAATAAGCCCGCTGTGCGGCGCATCCCATATACTAAAGAAAAGCTTACTTGGCATTTATGTTAGAAGAAAAGGATCGTATGAGACGGATTCACGGGCGGCACCCGGTCGATATCAGCAACGGCGGATCTAACGAGTCTCTAGTGGAGAGACCTCTTAAATAGTAAAGGTAAGGTGAGAGTAGAGGCGGGTGAGACAGAATAATTCTCACCTGATGGTAATTTCGCGAGTTCCGAAGTAACAAGGTGGTAGATTAAGATACCACGGAAAACTAGCTATCTATGGCCGCCATCTTGAAGTGGAAACTATGACTAAGTAACACCATAAATAAATACAAAAATCAGAGGCCCTAATGAAAGCAAAACTAATAAAAAAAAACACCTTGTAAGGCGGAGGGTAATTGCAAAATAGCAAAATCCAAATTTAGTCGCTTATCTTTATTTAAAAATACGAACTGGCAGCAGTCGCCATCTTGGAACGGGCAATCAGCAATACTATATGAATAATAGCTAATAATGAAGAGGCCATGCCCCTTACCTCGAAAAGGTGGTTGGCTCTATCTGTTGCTCTATGCTTTTCTAGCGTTCACTGCCCCTTTCCCCAGTGGGTCGGGTGGCTATTTCTAAGATGTTAGTGCTGCAGAGATTGTTGTACTTTTTTGCAGCCTTGATGGTTGTGCTCCCATGGAACTTCTTCCAGACGCTTAACAGCTTGCTCCTTGAATTGATATGGAGCGCCGACCGTTGTCGTGTAGCTCTGACCACAATCCAGCACCCACTTTTAGAGGGTGGACTCAGGGCCCCTAACTTTTAATTATACTATGCAGCAAAGCAACTGCAATGGCAAATGGCCTGGCTGGTACTGAGATTTATACATGGCTATCTGATCCCTCCATCCGCCCTCGGCAGGCATTGGCCCGCAGTTGTTGGCGAAGATACGCATACTTGGGTGGCCCCCTTCTTCCAGACCTGGGGCTGCAGAGATGAGGAGCGGTGCTCCATGGACTGTTATCCTCCGGCGGCACACAACATGCCATCACTACCCTATACATGCCAAAACATGAGGCCCCCCGAAGCAGGTGACAGGTGTGCATGCCCGATGGGACACAGTGTTGCAGCAACTCTTGACAGATGGGGCTTGGCCCTGGGCTCTACAGCTGCTTAAGGGTGTGTGACGAAACCCCAGGTTTAGGTTTACACAGTTTAAATATGTACACCAAGCCTACCTAACCCCTCACCATAACAAACTAATATTTCCAACACTTGCTCCCGTCTGTCCAAGCTGTAGACAGCAGGAAGCGGGACTCTATCATATGGTGTGGGACTACCTGGTATTGCAACCTGCATGGCACATGGTAGTTGCGACGGTGACGAACTTGACAACACATACCCTCCCTCTTACACCTTCATCCTGTCTCCTAGGACTGCGCCCCCGTAGGAAGGGAGACAATCAATTATAGAGATTCATTGACGTTGCATTTGTTTTGTTTAAACAACAAGTGCCATGGTCTGGAAGTCCCCCGGATCGCCGTACCATCAACGATGGGCCTGTGACCTCCTGACATGAGCTCGTGCAGAGGCTCACACTCTTTGGGGACTCAGAGGGAGCGGGTTTCCCTGCGCCGGCTGCAAATGTTGGGAGACCTTCCTACTAAGTGTGGAAGCTAAGAACGACATACACCTCCTTGAGCCCACATTCCATCGATTCAACAGACAGACGATCACTAGGTCACCACTTGAAACTGCCCAACACTTATGACTACAACTCCATATATGTACTGCGCTATCCGTTGGGAACTAGTTAAGAGGTGGGCTCCTCTACCTTCCTACTCACCAGAAGACATAAACACATGCACATGCACTACATGTGTTGTGCGACTCAATGGACGCCTGATTTTTATGCCCTCCAATCCACCCCATCTTTAGGGTTGGATGTTTTATTACCACCACGGAAGTCTCAAGAGCTGTTTTTCTTTCTCCTACTCTTATTGTTATATTGTTTTGATTGCAATACTGGTGTTTATCATTGATGAATTGATAGCAATCATAGAGATACTGTCAATGGTATAACTCAATATATACCCTATGCATGTGCTGCATGTTGCAGTGGATCTCTGCCTGCTGCGCTGATAGTAGCAGCTCACTTGTCATTTGAATAAAATCTAATAAACACATTCTTAGAAATAAAAAATAAAAAACTTAGTGATATATATTGGCCCAAGGTATACCTCAGTACCTTTGCAGCATACCACGGTACAGGGCAATGAGGTAACACAATATTACTGTTTAATCAAATCCCTTGCAAAATAGAAAGGCAACCATATTGTTTAGACCACACTTTGTCTCTGTTCTGTGTTTTAACGTCAAATATAGCTTGTTACTCTTTTGTAAAGTTTACGATGTACTACAGACCTTTCTTGAAAGCATCTAGAAAGTACCGCAGTAGTCACTGAAATGTAAAAAAATATATATATACGATAAAATAAGATTAAACATGATAGCAACCACTTAATTTTGAAAGGAGGTTCAATTAATGGCTTGACTACAATTTTGGCTACTAATGTAGCATATAACTACCAAAAAATAAAATGAAGTACGAAAATAAGCTAGTTTGCAGCAATGACGTTCAACAGGTATTAGAAAGGCAATTGAAACACGCAGTATGCCTCCTCACCTCTATCTATATAAATCTACATAAAATAGGTATATTTATAAATGGATTTCTTTATGAGTCTGTACGGCTATTCCAAGAAATGGTATTTATTGAGTTGTAGTTCCAATAATTCAGGCAATATGTCTTGATGTCTGGCATGGGTAAAGACATTTGTAAAACTCTGCTCTAAGTATTGTTGTCTTTTATGCTTTAGCATATATAAAATTACTTAATTGGATCTATTAACAATTGTACATGCACAACATCGATGAGATTTTTTCACAATCCAATTGATTTGTTTTTCATCATTGTTTTATGATGACTACAACCATATGCTCATCTTTAACTGTAACTGTTTTAAATGATGACATAGTAGTGTAACATAAATGATAGTTTTGTCTGAAAACATATAAATAGGAAAACATTGATTGATTGTCCTAGTGTGATATTTATTAAATACAATCAGATATCACTGTTATAGTCTATTATTAACTTATCATCTACTGTGAAACCACCATAAGGGAAATGTTTAACTTACTTTACACTTACAATTTATTTCTATATTATATTAGTGCAGGCAGCAAATGGTTAGGACAAGAAAGCATTCTAAGAGGGAATTCACCTGGGTCAGATTTATGCTACCCTGTGGGGTCTCGCAGGGGTCGGCACTGAGCCTGACCTTGTTCAACCTATATGTAGCCCCATTGGCTGAGCTCATCAGATCCTACGGTTTCTCAGCTGTATCCTATGCTGACGACACTCAAATCATTGTCTCAGTGTCTGAACGCTTCAATATCTGTATGACTCAGATCAATAACTGGATGCAGCTTAATTGCCTAAAATTGAATTCCAGTACGACAGAGGTATTGCTACTAGGAAATAACACCTTGTTTTGGTCCTCCATTTGGTGGCCTAAAGACATGGGTGTTCTCCTTTTACCAGTAAACATAGTATTGAATCTATTAATTATCATTGATGATAAGCTTACCTTTAAATATCAGATCAATCCTTCACTATCCTCAGTTTTCTTTATCCAGAAGCTGATCAAAAGTATCTGTTTGTTTATTCCACCTGATCTCCAGAAGACAGTTGTATCTGCTTTGGCCCTATCAAAACTTGATTATGGAAATGCCTTATTTCTAAATATTAAAAAAATAAAATAAAAAAACTCCTGCAAAAACTGCAAATGCTACAAAATGCTTTGGCATGACTACCCCTGGGTAGACCTAAACACCGATCGGTATCACAGGGCTTGAAAAAATTACACTGGCTCCCGGTTGAAAAAAGGATCAAGTTTAAATCACTATGCATCACTTTTAAAGCATTGCGCACTGTTGGACCAGATAATATAAAACATTGCTTTAGAAGGCACATTCAATCTAGGACTCTGCGATCATCCACCGCTAAACTTTTAGTTATCCCCAGATCAAAGAGAGCCTCCTGGGTGGAAGAAGTTTTATCACAGGAACAGCTAAACTATGGAATTTGCTTCATATTACGTTAAAGTCTATTCCTAACTGATAGACTTTCAGAAAAGCTCTAAAAACCTGGCTCACAAATATCTAATCATTACTCTCTAGCACTCTTCTACTCCAGTTTTGAAGCAGCGCCAAGATGCCAATAGTATTGTGCACTTTATAAAATTATAGATCAAATCAAATCATTATCGGAATTGTGATTAGAAATGCGACTTTATTATTAAAGTAGGCTTTAAATTAGAATTCTGTATATGCCAAACTCGATCTGTCCACCTGCTCCCAATTAGAAGTTACAGCTTATTAAATGTAATAAGGTAACTCCAATGTTATGCTATGGGAGAGGCAGGCCTAGCAGTAGTGAAAAATGAATGTAGAAGTTTTTCACTACCAGGACATATAAAACGTAAAAGTATATGTCCTACTTTAGAAATACACTGCACTCTACACCCTGACGTCTGGGGTGTTCAGGGTTTACCCTGAGTGTGACTTATATGTATTAAAAAGTAACGTTTGGGCTTGGCAAAAGGTTTATTTTGCCAAGTTGAATTGGCAGTTATACACACAGGCTGCAATGGCAGGCCTGAGACATGTTTAAAGTGCTACTTAAGTGGGTGGCACGATGAGGGCTGCAGTCCCAATAGTAGCATTTACTTGACAGGCCCTGGGTGCATGTAGTACCACTTTACTAAGGACTTAGAAGTAAATTAAATAGGCTAAATGGGTGTAAGCCAATTCTACCATGATTAAGGGAGAGAGCACTTTAGCACTGCTAAGCAGTGTTATAGTGCGCAGAGTTCTAAAGGCCAACAAAAGTGTGTTAAAAAAATAGGAGGGTGAGGGCAAACGTTTGGGGATGACCCTGCAGAAAGGGCCAAATCCGACACATGGGAGGGAGGAGTACATAGCAAGACACTAAATTGGCCAGGAGGAACAGGAAGTTTTCGTTCAGCACTTTATTCTTCCTCTCATTCATTAATAATGTTGCTCCATCCCACTCCCAAACAAACCAATGGTCTTTAAATGGCCAGGGATGGAGTCAAAGGATACACATAGGAACAAGTGGAAAAGACAGAGTAGGGGAAGTGCTCCGCAGAACTGATCATTTTTAGTAGCTATTATTGAGTTACATCAGCATCTGACTGTAATACGGGATCACAGACCACAAACATCATGCACTGTGACATGAGGAAAAATATTAACTAATGGTGCACTGCTAAACTCCCCACATGGCATTCCCTTAGCACTTCGTACCCTACACCATTCACAACGGTTAGAGTTTCATTCCCTCTCCATATATCTGCAATGTTCCTTTCGCATGGATTACAAGAGCTCTTGTAGAAAGCCAAATGTCTTTATAACTAGAAATAAAAATGTAGTCAACAGTTACCAAAGAGGGATGTCGAGAAGTATCTGCCCTCAGAACTGATGGGGTAATTATGAAAGGGCGTAAACAAATAAAAATACACGCGGAATGAACATTCGTACAAATATATGAAGCTGTGGCTCGACTGATCAGTATGCAGTGATATATTCATTCTTATATTTATGGCAAGCGTGTACAGCGTAGGTCCATGCGGACCGGTTCCATGGTTTATTGTCACTCTCTTTCAGTGCTTGCAGCCCAGCAATGGGCGTGGTTTAGATATAATCAACATAGACATTAAAGCGCACATCCGGAATTGATCTGCGAAGAGCGTAGTTGCCGGTTCCGACCTGTTTAATGGCAGTCTGCTACTTGTTGTTTTGCATCTGTGATGAGAAAGGCACACCCACACGTACTACTCCGGGTGATTTACTCACACCTGCGCCCTGGGGTTTTACAACAAGAGATTGGAGGTAAAATGGTCAGTTTCTACGTGCTTTACTTATTGATGATACATTGTTTGGATTTGCTCATTGTCGTGTTTTTCTCTAACATGCAATCATCAGATTGTAATGTTGGGCCCTAGGCCCTCATGCTGGGTAAAGGACTGACACAGGACACATGGCTAGTGTAGTGGAAATGGCCACGAGCACGTGCGCTCGGCCCTTTTATTATCCTAGTCACCTGACCCAGTGACGTAGGTGGTGGGTGGGTGTATAGTATATTACACACACGGATGAACACTAGAACGTGTCCATGCTAGGACACTACATCCCTCCCAATTTTTAATGACAAAAACCCAAAGTCAAAGTTCAACCTGTGGGAGAAAGAAAACCCATACATATGTAAGACAGTGACCAAAACTTCTGCAGTCTCTTACGCCTCCGCTGCTTGGGGTCCCAGACGATGTTCTTCTTGTCGCGGAGACCACCAGTTCACTGTGGCACCAGCCATGGGTGCTTGATGGATCCAGTCTGTTGACGACTCTGCCTTGAAGTTGTACTCACAGTCTTTTCTTCGCTTTACTTCCATGGCGACAAACGCAGTTGAAGTTCTTGTGGTTCACCGCTAGCTGTTGCCGTTCACCTTTCCGTCCTGTCCTCTTCTTCATCTGTGGCGTGTATTCTGTTTTGGCAAAAGACGGGTTGGTTGCAAGACACCCCTCTCACCATGATGCCTCTCTCACAGGTGTTCCCCTGCCACAGGATATCCCTGAGGCCCTCGTCATCAGATCTGTCCTGGGTTGAGTGTCCTGTATCGTGTTACTCCCATGCCGATAAGTGCGGGTGCGGAGGAGACGACAAGTCTCACCTCAGATTCCGCAGTCAGACCTGGAGGGTAGCTGTTGCCTCCTGTCTTTGCGCGCGATGTTTTCATCCTCCTGGGACCTTTGCTGAAGGGCGGCTGATGACCATTTCTCGTCGCGGGGATGCTCTCTCTCACTGGCATCCCTGAGGCCTTTGCCCCTGAGTCACCACGGCTGGCGTTGTCCAGTGTCCGAGTGACCCCAAAGGTGGATGTTCCGAACGGTCCGGCCTGCTCACCTCTGCAGATCCCAGGTGTGCTGAAAGCATCGTCAAGCAGATGGTGTTCTCTCCGTGCCACGGGTGTTCTCAGGACTTGCTCTCCATGTTCTGGCACTTGTCGCCTTCCTTATCTTCGGGGTGTGAGTAGTCTTTCCACACTCCTCTTTCCTCGATTCTTTTCTCCGTGAGGGTGCCGAGTCACTCTGACTTCTTCTCCTTCTTCTTGCAGTGGCAACCGTGCCATTCAGATCTCTTTCTTTCCCCTTTTCCCTTTTAGTGGCAGACGTGCCACTACGATGTCATCTTCCTTCTTTTCTTGTAGTGGCAAACGTGCCACTCCGATATCTTCTTTCTTCTTTTCTTGTAGTGGCGGACATGCCTCTCTGATATCTTCATCCCTTTGCTTCACGACCTACTCTGGACCGTTTCTGTTCTCCACTTGGTCTGGCCAGGCTTCTCCATGCAGCGCGCGCACTCTGCACGTGTTCCTCCTGGTCTTGTCCTCGTCCGAGGGCACTCTCTCCATCTTCCTCAGCATTCCGAGGTAGGGTCGTGACCTTCTCTTCGTTCTTCTCCTTTTCACCAGTTACTTTGGTTGTTGAAGTTCGTGGGGCCATATTCTTGGTCCTCTTCGTTCTTCTTGAGCTTCTTGGACCACTTAACGGTCCGCGCTGCCGATCACTGGCAGGATACCTTCGGTCTTCCGTCAGACCTTTGTTTCGTAGATTCACTGACCCGTGCGTCGGTCACCTCCTTGTGCAACCCCTGGCGGGTTGGCTTTGTGGTGCGACCATTTGGCTGGTCGGCTTGGCCTTTGTGGTGCGACCATTTGGCTGTTTGGCTTCACGGGGTGCGTCACGTCGTGTGACTGCCTGTGTTCACGAGGTGCGCCACGTCGTGTGACGACCTGTGTTTTCTGCCTTGTCAGGCGCTGGTGCGTGCTACTCTTCGTACCGTCGTGGTACATCTTCAGTGTAGCGTTGCTCCTTGTACCGTGTGATCTCATGTTGTGGTGGCTTCTTGGCGCCACTGGGTGTTCCTCTGCATCCTTGCCCGTCAGTGTCGGATACTTGCTGCGTCCATCCTCTTCAGTGGGTTCCTCTCTTGTAGGCGCTGCTGTGTACCTTCCGCGTCCGGGGTACATCTGCGCTGAGTCTTTTAGTTCACTTGAGGGTTCGCTCCACTTGATGCGGCGACAGCGAGGTCCTTGCTGGGGTGGATGTGGCTTGACACCGTTTTTCTTTCTTCCTCCTGTCGCTGTGGGATGGCGCTGCATCCCTGTGGCACACTGTCTCTCCTTTCTTGCGCCGCAATCCGTCGGTCTCCTGTGGCTGCTGGATACCCTTGGCTTGCTGCAGGCTTGTTTATTTCTCTATTGCTGCAGTACCACCAGTGGCCACTAGATGGCAGTGTTGCTTTCTCCATGCAGCAGCACCCTTCTTGGCTGCCAGAACTTTCTGCCCTGTTGTCTTCCCTCTTTCCAGGCTTCACTCGGGCTGTGGAAGGGAGCTGGAGCCAGGCAGAACAGCGGAGCGCAGGACACCACCAGCCAGCAGGTAAGTCTCTTTCACATTTATTTATGTGGAGGCAGGAGGGGGCACAGGCATTTTCAGTGTGCTGCAGAGGTCAAGGCATTACTCAGTCTGTGTGCGAGTTGGGGAAAGACCTGCTCTTTCCTCACGCTGGGTTTCCCAGCACATTCGGGACATTTTCCATGCCGCCTGGGGTCCTGCGAGGTGGGGGCATGTTCCGGAAGGCCGGCGGCGGCCATTGTTTATTTTGGAGATTGCCCTCCCTGCCCGCGGTAGCTTCCTTCAGTCCTCGCGCGGCAGGGAGGGGGCGGGGGTGCACTCACTGAGCTCCTTACAGCTTCGGCATTTATTTATTTATTACCGCGAGCGGCGCTGGCCGCATAGAGTTCCCTGGGCATCTCCCTCCCTCCCGCGGCAGCCTCGCTCACTTCTCCTGCTGCACGGGCGGGGAGGGGAAGCGAGAGTAGAACCGGTGTGTTGTGCTGCGGGTGGGCTCTGCTTTTACCGTTACGTGAGGTCCGCCCCCTTCCCGCAGCCGGTCTCCTCACCTCACGGGCCGCACGGGAAGGGGGTACTGATACCTCGCTCCTCTCGCCACGGACCGGGAGCTTCCTTCGTGCCGGAGGGCACACCAGGTTCCTCAGCGCGGGGTGGGCACCCGCTGCGACCTCCTCACCACTCGGGGCGCTTTGATGCAGCCATGCGGGTGGGCTCTGCAGCGTGGCGCGTAGGGCGAACGGTCATCACAGGGGGTGTAGACGGCGGCAGGCACCACTGGGGTCGGGGTGGGCACCCGACCTCCTCCTGCAGAATCGCGGCGTCGCGGCCGATGCGGGTGGGCTCCGATCGGTCCGCTTGTCTTCGGGGCGCTTCCCACGCGGGGGTCACGGCGGCAGACTCGGGGTGGGCACCCGGCCGCCACAGGACATGCTGCGGGCTCCGCCTCGCCCTGCAGGCTTCTCGGCGCGTTGCGCCTTCTTGCGGAGGGGGTGTCCTCCCTGGGGGCAGTCCTCTCTCCCTCTTTGTTTTGTTTTCTTCATTGCGCAGACGGGGGCTGCACACGCGGGGTGAAGTATCCCATCCTCGTCGCCAGTGTAATGTTGGGCCCTAGGCCCTCATGCTGGGTAAAGGACTGACACAGGACACATGGCTAGTGTAGTGGGAATGGCCACGAGCATGTGCGCTCGGCCCTTTTATTATCTTAGTCACCTGACCCAGTGACGTAGGTGGTGGGTGGGTGTATAGTATATTACACACACGGATGAACACTAGAACGTGTCCATGCTAGGACACTACATCGATGAGGGGGTTTGGGACATAAGAGGGTTAGCCTCTTCTCAGGGTATTGATTGCTGTTGCATCTCCTTTCTTTTCATCATAGCATCCTGAAGAGAAAAAAAACTGGCATGTACCGAAAGCTAATCATGTGTATTTATAAATTCCATAAGTCTGTTGAACAAAGGTTACCACAGCCTCCAGTGGATTCTGTTACTGCAGCTTATTTGTCTTCTGTATATCAGTTAATAGAGCTGTTATCCCTGTTCGTTTAAGGTCCGTTTGAATTCTATTAGAATATTAAATTACGGAGCGCTGAGCTTCTGGCTACAGCCTGCGCTGCACGCCGTATGTTCGGCTGACAGATAGGCTGTCGGCCTCAAAGTTAGCTACACTTCAACGCCGGAATCTTTGTTTTATTATGCATGCACGTGGAGGGAGGAAATGGAGGGAGATCGGGGACGAAGAGAAGTGAGAAGTCTGTTTGTTCAGTTCCTGAACATCTTTTGACCTAGCACACATCTCCCCCACACTGACAGTCTCACACTCTCTTCCCTTGAGTCTGCCCAGCGCGCGATCCATAATTTTTGTTATGGCAGAGACGGACCATGTCCTCAGACCCCTCCTTGGAAAAGAAAGCACTACCGCGATCATATTTTCTGGCTAGTTTGAATTTGACGTAAATCCAGGGAGTGCTGCCCTAAACCCATTAGACTGCCTCCCAGGGTGAACCTTTTAGTGGTGAGTGCACCGTGCTTGGTGTTAGTACCTTATTGCATCACATTATGTGTTTTTAGATATGGCTACAGACAGCTTTTCCAGAGCACAAATCATGAAACAAAAAAAAACATACAAAGAGAGAGGTTCGGGTCAGTCCTCTGTTTATTATTAGTTCATTTTGGTCAGTCACCTTCCATTACTGAATGAAGAAAGTGCCACATTTTGGATCAAGCCGTATAGAATTTCACTCTCACTGTTAGCTATTGGGTTTTATTTTTGTCAGTCAGCACCTTGAGACCCTCACGGGTGAGTAGCGGCGCTTTATAAGCCCCGGATTGATTGATTGATTGATTGAGGATGCCTTAACAGTGACTCCCAAGGGAACCTATGCACTGGAGTGGAGGTGCATTTGCAGTGCTTAATTTGAGCCGATGGTTTTCGGTGGTGCCTACCAGCACTCATTTTTGGGGACCAACACGTATTTTTCCTCATCGACATATATCAAGCGCAAGAGAGGGAAAAACACATAAAGTGGACAAGAAAGACTGGAAAACTGTCACAAAGGGAGAATGCAGGAACCTGCAAGACTGAGTAAAAGGGACAGGGAGTGTATGGTTGTGGATTAAAGAGGCATAAGGTGGATTCATGTCTTGATATTCAGTGCACCAACATTTAATAGTGCCAGCCGCAGGCATCTAAGCAGAGCTTTGGGCACTGGCACTCAGTCTTCCAGAAATTAAGCACTATGAATGTGTGCTCTTCACAGTGGTTTCACATTGTGGTTGATGCTACACCAATAGGGAATTTGCATCTTGGGCCTTGATTGCAAGAGCCCTGGTACTGTGTGCAATCATTTTTGCCCTTGATGAACTCCAACACTGAGGTGTTCAGAAATCATTGGTTGTGATAATTATCACATATTGCACATTTTCCCCAGACAAATTAGGCATAACATGCAGAATTTAGTGCTTACCACTCTAAAACCAGAAATTCCTGGTATTCACCAGCATGACATTTTCACCCATTCAATTCCAGCTGGATTGACCTGCCAGAATTTAACAGGGGGTGCAATCTTTAGCATACCTGCCAATTGCAGAATTTGATAGATATTGCACAACATATAATTACAATTCTTGCACAAAAAGATAACATCCAAAATGTGATTTTGCACCTAAAAGAGTTTTTACCTTTGAATGCTTTGGTGCTCCCAAAGTGTTCCACACACTGCTGCTCTTGCACCAAGAGATATTTTGTAACTTGTAGCATAATGTGATTTTGGCCTTAAATTTGATTTTCTCCTAATTATGATACAGCAGTGCTAATTACTTTGCACCAAGGGTGATTTTTCCCCTTAAATTGAATTGTCAGCTAGAGGTGGTTTACACCTAAATGTGATTTGTGCTCAACGTTTTCCCCACCACACTCATGCCAGTATTGCATCAAGGGTGATCTTCCACCTCAAAAGGCTGTCAAGCAAGTGCGAGGCTATATTGACAACATATACACCTAATGAGACATCTTTTTAATGCGTTTTCTCTTTAAAATCATCCTGCACGTGCATTTGATACTACACTCCTACCCATTTTGCATCAAGGTTGACTTTGCACGTAAAAAAGTTTTCGTAGCTAGAGGTGATTTCTCTTTTCAATCTGTGATTTTTGCACATAAGTTTCTCCGCTGTTGATGAGGATGTTTTACTAAGGGTGATTGTGCATGTAAGTGTGTTTTCGTCCCTAAATTTAATTTGTGATCCCAACAGTACTAAACACTCCTGCTTTTGTTGCACCAAGTGTTTTTGAATCTTACTGTGATTTTTTCTCTTTATTGTGCTATCACAATGGTGATTACTTTGAACCAATGGTGAATTTGCATCATTTGTGTGTGCCCACGTGTGTGCGTGTTTTTTTGTAGCTATGGATGATAGAGTTCAGCCAACAGACTTTTTCAAGGATATCCTTTCTATAACAGTTTGATTTTATCAGCAGTAATTACAATGCTTCTATTATATTCACCTTTTCCCCTTATTGCTTTTTCAGCTATTCTCCAATGCGGGATCCTGTGCTGGTGCTCACTAACACACATCTTCATTGGTTTGTCAATTCTCCCACCATTCATGGTTGTACCTCAAGCAAACCTATTGTTCTTCCATTATCATGCTTCCAATGAACCAGAGCAGGGGCAGCAAGTTAAATTCACTGTGAGTCAGACTCTCTAGCAACATTTGGCAAGCTTGCAATCTAAAGAAGCAATGAGCAGTTGTGATGCAAAATAGATTTTTTCTGTGATACCTCAGGCATTTACAGCATGTTTAAAAAACAGGGATAGCAACCTTGATGTGGGCCAGATGGAAAGCGACAGTTCTCAGGTGCTGGCACTGCAGCATTGTTTTATATATCTATATATATCTATCTATATTACCTACTGACTGTCGCCAGTAGGTAGTTAAAGTTAAGACCTCGTTTCCATAGACAAAGCGTTTTTTATTCTACTAATAACGTAGGCGCCATTTGACAAATTTTCACAACATTTTAAAAATGAATTTGCCACTCACTTCAGGTACCGTCTGGAAAGTTTTGGGGTGATTCGTCAAGTGGGGACCAAGAACTTGGGGGGTTCCAAAATGTGTTTCCCCAAGCACTTTCCATAACTATTGCCCGAACCAAATTAAACCACATTTTCCAGAAAGTTAGATCTTGGTCCAGAAAGAATGCTTTTTTAATTTGGTGTGAATTCGTTCAGTAGTTCTGGATTTATTAAAGAAAAAGATTTCTGTATATTTAGGGACATGGCGCCTCCTTGGATCTGAAAGATCTCATGATGAGATCTGATTGGCTACTATCTCTTCAACCAGGAAGTGCTGCCAGTTATATTGGGAGTCAAGACATAGCCCGGGCCCCAAAATACACGTGAAAAACCCCAGAAAGGGGCAGGGTAAGAATATCCCGGCTTCAAAGGCCTAGTGGTGGGGTCCACCCCGGGGCCCACAAGTTTTTTTTCTTTAATTTTACTGCTGAGGTGAAATTTAAAAAAACATGCTTGGGCAAGCGTGTGCTCCTGCGCTTATATTCTTTATGCCCTCTGGGTGGGCCAGGTCTGGGTGGTGGATTCACAAATATAATTGGGGGGTATGGCCTCCCCCTCTCCAGGCTGATTTTGGTCCCGGGGACTCCATCTCCTGACCCCTGGCTGATACAAGTAGGGAAGCTACACGGCCCACCTCCCAAGGGCGATTTCAGCCCCAGGAACTTAATCTCCTGGGGACCGATCTTACAAATTAAGTGGGAGGGGACTTGCGAACCACCTATTTTAGCCCCAGGAATCAACTCCCCTGGGGTCCAGCCGATATTGAGAAGGAGAGGGGGCACGAGGCACACCTCCCAGGGCCGATTTCGGCACAGGGAACCCTATCACTTGTGGCCCAACCGTCTTACTAATGGGGAGAGGGGCTGCACGGCAGTTTGACGAAACTCCATAAAATTATATTATAATTTAAAAAAATCTTAATCACATAATTAACATAAATAATTATCAATTAAACAACTAATACCAATTAACTAATAATACATGAATTATATTCAATTAACTTCCCACCCCTTACCCCTGCAAACCCAACAACCCGCCTCTCGCATATAACTTAAAAAATGTCTTAATTACACTATCTACATAATTATCAATCAAATAATTATTAATAACTCATGGTAACTATTCATTATTATAATTAATTCCCTTCACACCCTTTACCCCACAAAAACTACAACATACATAAAAAATATGAATAACAAATTAAAGTAATATCACAATTACCACCACCCTCACAGCTTGACTGAAACAATTATGGGGGAGAGAGGCCACTGGCCCTCCACCCATCTGGGCCGTTTTCAGCACCAGGGACTTTAACCCCTGGTTCATGCCCCCCTCCTGGAGCAATTATTGGCCCTGGGGACCCTATTCCCCAGAGACTGGCTCAGCTATTCACTGGGGTACCCAGCCCCGGGACATCGTGGTTTCCCTGCCCACACTTGAGCGGGCAGGGAACCTCTGTTTGCTGTCCCTCAGCGGGAGCAATTTTAAAACTCCTGCCAAATGGGAGCAAACAGTAAGTCCACTCCCACCTGGCAGGAGTAGGAAAAATGTTCCCGCCCACTGGGAGTGGACTTTTCATCTGTTTCACGGCCCACTGTGAAGCGGGCAGGAAAACATGAAAAAATGACTCCTGCCCACAAGGAGCAGCATGTTTTCCTGCTCACTGCGGGTGGGACCATTGCCGGATCCCGCTTGAGTTATGGAGCTACTTTGGGCCATTGGGGACAAATAAAAAAAAGAGGATGTGGGAACCTTGGATGGGCGACAAATACAAAAAGAACAGATGATGGACGGAATGCTGAACAAATCAAACATTCATCCCAGTCACAGATCTGGGTTAAATCCATTGTTCTTTTGCTCGCCACACCATTCCAGTTTGGACCTAGGCATATGCAAATCAGTCTTGAACATGCTCCCCATAGGAGCAATCGAGCCCGAACTGCCAGGCATAGGTCTTCCCTAGACCAGAAACAAGCATCCTGGGAACGGGTTTAGTGTATAACCCCTCATCAGCCAGGCCTGCTTGAATCTGGTGGCATAGTTACCATGGGACCCACGTCTGGGTATACCCTTACCACTTAGGGCGACAAGAACAAAAATAACAGATGATGGAAGGAATGCTGATGAAATAAAACATTCACCCCCAGTCACAGATCTGGGTTCAATCCATCCTTTTTGTGCCCACCACGCCATTCCAGCTTGTACCCAGCCATATGCAAATCAGTCTGAAGAAAGAAGGGTATGCTCATATGTGGGCTCCCTGCTCACTGTGCTACTGGATTCAAGCCAGCCTGACTGATGAGGGGTGATACGTCGAAACCAACTCACACTTTGGTGGGCTTGCCTAACCTCTTCCTTCTCAGTGGACAGGTCCCACCCACCATGGAAGCATGCAGTGGTCAAATCACTTTTTAAAAAGCCTGGTCTCGATCCCTGTTGCTTGTGTAAATGCATGCCGATCTCCCTATTACCTGGAGCCTCAAAGCTACTGAAGAAATATGTTAATTATCACCTTATAAACTTTCTGGAGTCCAATGATACCTCCACCCCACGCAAATGGAGTTTAGACCACAGCACAGCACAGAAACTGCCTTGCTGGCAGTAGTCGAGGAATCAAAGCACTTGCTGAACCAAGGAGGATTGGCAGCCATTATTCTCTTAGACCTCAGTGCAGCCTTCAATATGGTAGATCACGCCATGCTGATCCATCAAATTTCAAATGTGGGCATTGACAGCTATGCACTGAAATGGCTATCTGCTTTTCTGGAGAATAGAACATTCCAGGTGCTAGATCATCTTTGTTAGTTACTCAGACATTCTTCCTTTGAGCTGTGGGTTGCCTCAGAGATCCTCCCTGAGTCACACCCTTTTTAACCTTTATATATAACCCTTGGACAACGTTTTGCATTCCCATGAGTTGAAATTGATTTCCTACGCTGATGATACTAAGCTGGTGATTTAAATTTATTCCAATCCCAGCTGGTGTTATCTCAGCTTGGCTCCATGTCTTTAAGAAGCAGCCAAATAGATGGCTAACTGAAAACTGATACTTAATGGAGAAAAGCCAGAAGTCCTGCTACTGGGCAGTAATTTCAGCAAAACAATTCCTGCCCCATCCTAAATTGCTTGGAGAGACTTCTCATCCCCAAGTGTATGAAAAAAGAGCCTTTTTCTGTTGCTGGATTCCAACCTCATGTTGGCCCACCAGGTTAAGCAGTTTACTGCCAGTTGCTTTAATTCCTGAGACTGTTAAAGAAAGGTTCTTAATCTCTTTCCTTTCTCAAGCAGAAGACTAATCGTCCAGGCTCTTATTATGTCATGTATTGACTATGGTAATGCCTTATACCTTGGATCCCCCAATCCATGATCAAGAGGCTGCAGGTCACCCAAAACAAAGTGGCTCTGCTCCTCACGATTCTTCCAAGGCATCAATCAGCAAAAAAGGCCTTGAAAGACCTACACTGGCTTCCAGTGGAATAGCGAGTGCAATATTAAGACCCCCTGTATCTTGCACAGGTCACTTCAAAAGAAAGACCCTCGTCTGCTAAGGCCTCTAGCCACTACCTACATTCCTTGAGGGTCGCTTAGATCCTCCTCAGCCTATCTGCTCCAGGTCCCTACGATTAAGAGAGCTCGATAGTGAGGTTGTTCATTCTCCCATCTGGCTCCCAAACTCTGTAACAGACTACCAATTGAACTGCTTCAGCTCACCAACAAACTCTCCCTCAGTAAACCCTTGAAAACCTGGCTTTTCAACAACTAACCTTCTCTTCAGTGGTGACCTAGTTACTATGATGACTGTTGCCAGCGCTGGGAGGCCTACTGGTGACCATGCGCTTTACAAGACTCATGAAATAGAATAGAATAGAATAGAATGCTTGTTTCCTGCCCAGGGAGGGACTGACTTGTCAGCTCCTGCTAAACTGTTCCTATGGGGAGCAGGGTCAAAACTGTTTTGCATATGGTTGGGTCCAGACTGGGCTGGTGTGGTGAGCAAAAAAATTATGGATTTAACCCAGACCTGTGACGGGGGTGAATGCTTGATTTGTTCAGCATTCCGTCCATCATTTGTTCTTTTTGCATTTGTCACCCTAAGTAGGAAGGGTATTCCCAGAAATGGGACCTGTGTTCACTGCGCCACTGGATTCAAGCTAGCCTGGCTGACATGTGGTGATACCCTGAATACTGTCCCAGGATGCATGTTTCCGGTCCAGGGAAGACCTGGCCTGGCAGTTTGTGATGGACTGTTCCCATGAGAAGCAGGGTCAAGACTGATTTTCATATATCTGGGTCGAAACTGGTGTGGCGAGCAAACAAAGAATGGATTTAACCCAGATCTGTGACTGGGGGGGAATGTTTGATTTCTTCAACATTTCGTCCATCACCTGTTCTTTTTGCTGAGTGGGGTCCAGGGCACCCACACTTTGCTGGCCAGGCCTCGGGTATTGGCTCAGGGAGGGGGGCTGAGTGCCCCCTCCCCATTCTTAATGTGTACGGTCCCTGGGAGATGGGGCCCTAGGGGCTTAAATCAGCTTGGGGAGGGGGGGCACTCGGCCCCTCCCCAATTATTAATTGTGTGTTGGCAACTGGGGATGGGGTCCCCGGGGCCACTATTGGCCTGGGAGATGGAGTTTTCGGGGTCGAAATCAGTCAGGGAACATACGACTCCACACACCAATTGATAAAAGTTGAGGCCCTGAAGGGTGGGGTCTGCCCGGGAGGGGGCGGCTGCATGCACCCTTCCCATTTATAAATATGGCCGATCCCTGGGTGATGGGGTCCCCCGGGCCAAAAACCAGCCCGAGGAGGGGGCTGTGTGCCCCCTTATTATAAGGCGGGCTTTAGAAGATGGAGTCCCCAGGTCCGAAATACAGCTCAGGAGGGGACCTGCATGCCCCTCTCCCAGGTTGGCTGCCTTTGGTGGGTTGGCCACAGGCCCTGCGGCCAACCCCTCCACAGTGTGGGGTTGGCTGCATGCAGGGATCAAGAAACTATAATTTGTGCCCTAAGGTAATTATGACTTGTACCCTCACCATGCACTGCTAATTACCCCATATATTACCCCACTCATTACATCTTCTATGACATCATTAATAATATCACAGCAACATTTGCAGTGAAAATATTGGTGAGAAGACGGGGCAGCGAGTTCTAGATACCTTAGGGCACAAGTTATAGTTTCTTGAGATAACTATAACTGCTGAATTTCTCTGGTTTGTGTGTGTAAATTCTAAACCTAACTATAATGTCCCTGTAACCTTTGTTTTTTTGTGTGAATTTCTAAGGTTTTAAACAAAATCTAACTATAACTTCCCTATAACCTTTTCTTTCTTTCAGAAAATATACAGATATATCTACATATATATTACCTGAAAAAAACTACAGGTTAAAGTAACATTATAGTTAGGTGAAAATTTCACAGGCAACATAATGTTTTAAACTAAAACACACTGAAATTCACCAGGTATAGTTAACTCAAGTTACTACCTTGTTCTCTAAAGTAACTATAACTTTCGCCCCCGCCATACACAGTTTTGTCATCAATTATGTCATTTCAGATGTTGCAATGGTTATCAATCATGTCATAGAACATGTCATGAGTGTTGTAATATGTAAGGTCATAAGCAGTGCATGGGGAGGGTGTGAGTTTAAATTACTTTAGGGCATAAGTTATAGTTACTTGAGATCATTATAACTGGTGAATTTCATGTTTTTTTGTTTAAAACTTTACATTGTCACTGAAATTTTCACCTAACTATAACATTACTTCAACATTTGTTTTTCCAGTGAATTTCTAAGGTGTTTTTTAATGTAAAGAAAGATATATAATTCTGAACTATAACATCGGTTTAACCTTTGTTTTTTTCAGTGAACTTCTTGTTGTTTTTTAACATGAAGTAAAATGTTATTGCCATACGTAACATCAACCCCACACCGTGCACTGCTGTCCTGTGGCCAGGATCTCCATCCAACCACTCATGGGCAGAAAACCCCACTCCGGGTGTGACATGTGGTTGGCTACCTTAGGCTTCACTTAGGCAGTCTTACTGACTTTGTCAAAGACTCACAACAGCAAAATATAAAACATGGGACTTTTGGCTTTATCAAGGGGGGAGCATATCAATATATATATAGTAGATCTATCATCTTTGTCCAAAATTCACCAATATTTTCAATCAAATGTATACATCAGTAATTCAAATATTCGATGTTTAATAAAAAGTGATAATTGTAAAAATCTTTAATAAAGTTTTTATTAAAAACATAGACTCAACATCTCTGGGAGTCTTTTTTTGTGATTTTTGTATTTTTTATTGATAACAAACTGCATATAGTCATTGACGTCGGTATGCATACATTACGGCCTTATGACATCAAGTGCACGTATTGAAATAGCCAACGATTAAACAGTCAAACAATTCAGACGAAAAGATGTTTTTCCCTTGACAGTTCCATTTCCACAGTCGGGGATATACAAAAATCTCCACGATGCACATTCCACCCGCTCCATTTCTCATCCCACTTCTTCGGACATCCTCTAGATTTGTATACTTCTTTTTCCGCAATCATGCAGTTGTCAAGGTCAGCCGCCCAGGCTCTTGTCGATGGGGAGTCTTTGTTTTAACCTAGTTTTTATGATTACATATTGTGGGCTGAAAAATGTTAAAAGAAAGCCTCAGAGACATGTTTTAAAAATAAAACAAAATGACAAGTCTATGAGTCTTTTGTTTAACATTTTTCAGCCCACAAAACGCAATCATAATAACAACCACAAGAGGGCTTTGCACTACAGCTGAAGAGCATAGTGCTCCAGCTCGGAATATTTGTAAAAAATATGGTAGGTTTTCCTGAGGTCATGGATTTAATGACCCAGCAGACTTGCTGTTTTTTTTAAGTTGATGGGGCTGCTGCACTCTCTGCCGCCCAACACAACATAATAAAATGCTTGGTGGTGCCCCTACCCTTCAAGGGACATCACCAACCTGAAGAAAAAGTGTAAACCACCCTTGAATTATGGGACCTCCTTCAAGGAGCAGTGAATAATAAATGCTTTTTTTTTCTTTTTGTGAAAACATTTTTAGGACAAGGGACTAAGTCCCCAAGTCCTATAATGGTAGTCGCAACATTTTTGTTCATAATGCAGCCAGCCAATCGGAGCTCTTGCTCCTGCTGTTTTATCAACATGCCAATCACTTGATGAGAATAGCTAAATTGCCATTAATGAGACAAGTCGACTTGGCTCATGGAGCAAAAAATCAAGCCCTGTTCTCTCGTCATTGGAAGCACAACACCTCACTCACTTCGTCTGTGCTAGAAATGACCATCTTCTATGTGGTATTCCTCCAGATTTTGCCCTTCTGTTGATAAACCCATTTTTGTTGGCCATAGGACTCTGCACACTTTACTGCTGCTACCCAGAGTTAAAGTGCTTGCGATTTCCCTTTAAAGATGGTAAAATTAATTTACTTAATAAGTCCCTAAGGTATTGTAATATGTGTACCCAGGCCATGTAAAATAAATGCTACTAGTGGCCTGTAGCACTCATTATGCCACCCACTAAAGTGTCAACATATGTCAAGGCCTGTCCCTGCAGCCTGAGTATACAGTTTGAACTGTCATTTTGGCTTGATAAACTAAACCTATTAGCAGGCGTAAACCTTGCTTTTTAATACCTATAAGCCACCCTAAAGGTAGGCCCTAAATGCTCATAGGACAGCCTGAACGATATTTTAAAAGTAGGACATGTAGATTTAAAGTTTTACATGTCCTGGCAGAGAAAACCCTTCAAGTCGTTTTTCACTGTGGTAAGGCTTGCTCTCTCATGGGCAAACACTCGGTAACACTATAAATACTTATAGAGCTTAATTTCACTTTGGGGAATGCTAGAAATGATTCAAGGTAATTTAAAATCCAACATAATGGTCAAGTCAGATTTTATATATATATTTTTAGAAATTACACTTGTAGAAAGTTGCCATTTTCTGCCTCGGCCAAATGAGCCTTTCTGCTGATGTCTAGTGTCACTTGACTGCTGATGGCTCCTCCGTGGTGAGATGCGGATGGCCCCGAGAATTTAGACAAAGGGTTTTGGTACGGAGAAGTGTTTTTATTCCCTGAGCAGGATAGCCTAGGGGGTGTGTCCAGCCCTTTTATGAGCTTCAAAGGATCCCTTCCCTGCCACTGGCAGATGTAGATCATACCTAGGCATGTCCCCTTTTGTCTTGCTAGCCAGCCTGGCTCCACACTCAGCGGGAGTAGAAGCTGCCCTAGAACTGGTTTGGAGTGACAACAAAGGAGGGTTTGTTTATTTCCATAGCCACACCTCTGGGTGGGCACAGAGAGCTCTGACCAGGAGAAGAAGGGTTCTGCCTTGATGATTTTAGGGAAAGAGGGATACTGTGAGATAGACTACAGTAAAAACAGAGAAAGTGCTTCAAAAGTAGGTAGGGTCACCACACAGAATTTTACACCATGCTTTAGGGAGTGACCAGGAGTTTCACCCACCAACAGGCTGGCACTGGGAATAAATGTGACACCTCCAGTATCTCCTCACACCACTCTTGGACCTGTTGAGAATCAGAGGATGGCTGCAGTGCTGGCTGAAGAACTTGAAGAAAGACTGGGCCTGCTTTCCTTGAACCCAAGACCCCAGAAATGGATCTAAGGCTCAGTTGGCTGAACTGATGTTTGAGCTACAGGGACACAAGAAGCTTTCAGAGGCCTCTCTCTCTGCCACTGCCCTGCTGACCAGTTCCAGCTGTGCCTGCCATGGATCCTGTTGCCAGCCTCTGTTGGAGTGAGTGCTAACCCCAAGTGGTGCCACTAGGACCTGGTCATTTGGCTGGTGTCAGAGTGTACTCCTCATTTTCTCAAACTGCAAGATCAGGGACATCAAAACCTATTGCCAACTTTCAGCCTGGAGAACCGTAGGAGACTGGCACCACCGTTAAAGTCGCAGCCATCAATGTTGAATTGCTGGTCAGTCTTAGCTTGCTTGCTTGCCCCGTTGAGAGAGATCTGACTTAAAAAGCATTTGAAGTTCAAATCTAAAGGGTTTCATCGGGACCAATGCCGAACAGCAACCCATCAACACTGAGGCCTTCCTGGGCCCAGATTTCAGACTTTGCCATTCCGAGCTTTTCTGCCTTTGTCGGCGACCACACCAGGACCCCATTCATCAGCATTCCCCGGTCGTCAAGCCTTGCTTTGGGTCAAACTCATTGACAACCATCTTTTCTCCACAAAGGTTTCTAAGTCCGAAGGTAAACTTTCCACTGGGACGAACCTAATCCCTGCATCTGACTCATGCTTCATTGCAGTTGGCCTTAATTCTTGACTTTGACCGAGTCTACTGTGACCAGATAACTGCGTTTTTACTTTTTGGCACTATTTTTATTGCAAACTTTATCTTTGGTTTTACTTATTAGATTTTTGACATTTTGGTGTGATTTGAGTATTAAGATATTCTCTTTGTTCTGAAATTGTCTTGGATTTTTTCTTGTGTTATGTTTTCACTTTATTCCTGTTAGAGTTCTTCATACATTCTTCACACATTACCTTTAAGTTAAGCGTGACTACTTTGTACTAAAGTACCAAACGGTTAAGCACAGGTTTATTTAGACACTTTAGTGGTTCACCCTCACAAGGATTGTGATTATTATTTAAGGTTGGGTTCCTACCCCTCAAATAATACCCCAATTTCTTACAGTCTGCATGAATTTAGGTGCTGACCAATGCTGAGGCTTTCATTGGTGAAATCCAAGGAAAACTTTAACCCAGACCTTGTTACGCTTCTTGATTGGGATCTCATGCAGTCTTACTGGAATTATGAGCAGCTTATCATTCTGGAATGGATTGAATGAAAACTTTAGGACTTGAAATTAAATTGCTTTGGGTAGTGCATGGTGCAGTATCATAGCAATGTCCCATACAAAGACTCCTAGTTGTAGAGAAATCAGATCATGTTAGGGATAATGTTAATTGTTCCTCTGGAGCACTTCCTTGGGACTCATTCCCCTCTGTGAATGTTTACAAAAGTTTGTTAGTGTGTAGACAGTGGGCTACTACCAACTCTCAAATAAACGTAAACATATGCAAGTTTTTTAAATGCAGCACAGTTTTCTTTAAGAAAAATTGGATGCATTTAAAAAAAAAGTTTACTTTGTTGAAAACCAACCACAGAAATTGTGTTCTGCTGACCACACAGACCACAATATCTATGAATGCCTCCCATTGGTGTCAGTCACAATTTGTGACCTCATTAAGGTTAATGCAATAGGCCGGATTACAACCCACAACGAATCAGGACTTATAGGTCAGATGGTAAAATTCTTTACTGGGCACAATAATACTGGTTGCAATTTACAAACAGTTTTCTGTGACCATTAAATAGTTCATCTAGCCCTAGGTTTAAATGTGTTAGAAACTGGCAGAGTGATATAATGAAAATGGGTTCCTTTCTAACTTACATAAGAATGTAGCCTCAGAGTGCCACAAAAACGGATCTTTTTTCAGGAGTTTATCAATGTAGCCATTAATGAACTGGAATTTCATATGACATTAAGAAAAAGCCTGTTTGCAGATTAAATATTAATTTCCAATAGACTATCTGTGTATTAAATTAAGAGGGGTTTACAAAAGTTAACAGAGTTTTCTCAGAGACTGCAATAGTGGAATAATAGATGATAGGTTTTAAATAGCACAAAAACGACGATCGTATGGTTTTCATACCTGGAGAATTCGAAGTGAATAGCAGAGTTACAGGCCACCTCCAATCAGTTTGGGGTGTAGTGGTACAAATGGGAGTAGGCCATGCAGTGAGAAAACTTGGAAGTTTATGAGTAGTCACTAAATATTTTGACAACCCATTCTCCCCCTAAAATTATTGGAGATTTGCTCCTGTTCAAGGTGAAAGTAAGACTGGGAATGTGCAAGAAATCCACCTCAAGATTGGTGGGGTACAAGGGAAAGGACTTCTTCACAGGTTAAGTTTTCTTCTTTGTGGGGAAAAAAACAAATCAATTGCACATGTGTGAAGGTTTTCCAAAATGCAGTTGGACCTTATATACAACGCACATGAGGAAATTAGCTAAGGTTTTATAAGTGTACTTCTAGAAACGTCCAACTTTCATAAGTTTGAAAGAGTGCTTTTGCAACCATACAGAAGTCTGCACCCATGTGAGACAGCAGACCTGGAATTGCTCATTTCTAATTATTTATAAATAGGCCCGCTGTGTTTTTACAACTACCCTTCTTGCATCACCTTTATGGCCCATTCATACATGTACCTCTGAGGAGCAGGAAGGATGTTTGATGGGAAGGTGACCTCAATTGCACCAATAGATGCACTCCACTCTTTAATCCTCAAAGTAGGAAGCCTTTGGAATCCAGTAGACTAGACAACAGGTTTGTTTTGAGGCTGGAGCTTGAACTAGTTTTGGCAGTACTTATGACTGATGACTTGCCGGTCAATCTTCTTAAATGTGTATCTGACAGATGAAGCCAAGGCTCCCCTTGTTACTAAGGCAACTGATTCTTATACCTTGGCACAATGCAGTTGACAAGTCTAGGCAGCACTGTTGGTCAGTGCGAAGTCTACTAACAACCTGCGTCATCATTCACTTCAACTCAGAAATCGCAAACAGAATCCCTTGCTAATGGGCAGATAGAATCAGTACCAGAGTAAACTAAGCTGTTGTATTATTCATTTTTTTAAATTAATTTTATTTATTTATCAATTCAATACAATACAAGGCAAACCAAATCTTTTTCAACATCTTTCAACCCCCCACGCCACCCCCACTCTCACGATTTACACAGTATATAGGGAAAGATTTTAGATTATGGGTTTTAAAAATAAATAAACCATAAATAACCAACTAAGCGAAGGTAGCACAATTCATAGATATTGGTTTTAAGAATAAATATATCACATAAGGTAAGCAAAGGTTCATAAAAAAAACTAGGAATTAGTTCATATTAAATTGCAAGTGCAAATGTGCAAAAAAACAAGGGTTCTGCGCGAGCGACCCTCAGTAGAGCACCCACATTTTCAGCCTATATTATTCAGTAAACCTGGCTAATGGGGCCCAAATTAACAATCCTTTTTTCCTTGCTTTATATCCTTTCTTTGCATATATCGCCTTCTCAAGGTTACACACTGCTAATAAACGAGCTTGCCATACCTGAAACCGTGGGGGTTGTGGATCAAGCCATACCGTGGCGATTGCCAATCTTAAGATCGTCATTGCTACCGCAAGAAATACTTCCATATCATGCATTTGACCCTGTTCAGACAGTCCAAAGAAAATCAATTTTGTGGTCAATAAAACCTCTATATTTAATTTATTATATAAGAATTCTTGAATCTCATTTTTAAGAGGGTCTAATACTGCGCAGGTAGCCCACATATGTACTGTATCAGCACATGATGAATCACACCGGGGACATTTTGTGCTACGGCCTGTATCCCATTTCGCAATTCTCGCAGGTGTGTAGTACAATAAGAAATAGGTCTTATAAAACTGCACCTGTAATTTAGCTGACATTAAAACAGAATTAGAGCCCTTGAAAGATCACTTTCTGAAATTGCCAACTTGTCTTGCCACTTTCGGGAGACCTTATCCAGGTCATCTTTCATTTCGTTATTCAAAGCTTGATATAATGTCCCAATGCGTATGTGCCCATAAGTTTTCCAAAAGGTCTTTCTTGCAGAAGCCAGTTGAAACATCCCCTTTGCGTTGCAAAAAATCACTTATCTGCAAATACTTTAAAAAAATACCGTACTCTCCCTTTAATTCATCAAACGTGGCCAGGCCATAGGGTGAAAAAAAAGCACCCAATTTATTTACACCAGCCAATATCCACTTTTGCATGTCACCATCTCTAGAAATCTCGGGTAGGCTCAAATTGTTCTGTATTGGGGTATAAAAACGTTGTCTCCCTAAGCCAAGTAGCTTCCGGATCTTTATCCTTGCCTTGAAGGGCCCCTGGAGGCACTTAAATCGTACTTTTATATAAAAGCTTGGTTTTATCAGCCTCCAGAGGCAGCCCCACGCATCTTTCCCTATCAATAATTCATAGGGGTAGCTTGTGGAGACTCATCCAATAAAGATGGGGGTGGGGGATTCAGCAATAAAATGCGGCTACATTGCAATATCGTGGCCCAAAAATGTAATTTTAGGTTTGGGAGTGCCCACCCCCCTCTTTCCTTTGGCAATTATAAGTACCTTAGTGCTCTTCTAGGTTTAGTGTATGCCCTTAAAAATCTCGAGAATATGGCGTTAAGTACATTAAACCAGTTGTTAGAAAACTCCAAAGGAATCGACCTAAAAAAATATTAAATTTTGAGAAGAAAAATTATTTTTAAGAGGTTGCATCGGCCGATCATGCAAAGGTGTAAATTATCCAGCCTTAATAGCTCTTTCTTAGTTTTAATTATTACAGGCTCAAAATGTAATTCTACGATCTTTTCTACATTAGAAGAGATTATGCATCAAAACAATGTTATCATTAATTACAATTTGAGTCTTTTCTTTGTTTAGAGATAATCACGAGACGTCCCCGAAAAGGGATGCCTCCCTCTCGATTGCTTTAATGGCTATTTCTGGATTGGGGGTTACTATTGCCATATCGTCCGCATATGCTAGGATTTTGCTTTCATATCCCTGAAAGATTATAGGTGGTATCAAGATGTTCTGCACAATCTTTCGTATAAAAGGATCGATATAGATAGCGAACAAAAGTGGAGAACAGAGACATCCTTGTCGAGTCCCCCGAGAAATCGTCACTGGTGCAGTTATCCCGCCGGAGATAGAAACATTTGTCACTAGTACAAGGCTTTCACTCCCTGTATAAATCTTGGACTGATACCCCTTGTTTGCATGGCCTTCCAAAGATATTGTCAGGAGACCCTATGGAACGCTTTTTCGGCGTCGAGTAGTATTAAGGCCATAGGGTATCCTGACACTTGACCTGTATCAAATAATGAAATCACACGCCTAAAGTGATCCTTGGTGTCCCTCCCCGAGATAAATCCATGTTGCTGACTTACCGCCAATTTTATAATGACCTGGACTAATCTCATGGCCAGCACTTTAGAATATATTTTTGATTCTGAATGTATTAATGTAATCGACCGATGCCACCCTAGCTCTACTTCCGATTTATCCTTTTTTAGAAAAACTACAGTTTTGGACACAGACCATGAGGTAGGGGGATTACACCATCATATATTTGATTAAATAATGTAGTCAAATGATTTTTTAGTTGGGGGCAAATTTTTAAAAAATTCAGAGGGGATAAGATTAGTTCCTGTCACCTTTCTGGAGGTTATGCTAGTGACGGCTAACAAAATTTCTTCCCATACTAGCTCTCCTTCTAGGGATTCTCTCTCGGTAGCTGATAAACTATTTGCGGCTACTGTCTGAAGGAATTTCTCTAAGGATGATACAGTACTCCCCCTATCTTTGGTATACAGAGCCTGATAGTAAGTTTGAAAAGCACTTCTAATTCCATTTGAATCTGAGATAAATCCCCTGATTAGGATCTCTCGGATCTCGTTTCTCAGCCCCTTCTGCCTAGCTCTAACTGCCAAATGGTGACCGGCCTGTTCACTACATTCATAAACCCTCTCCTTACAGGGTTATATTTTTCTGCCGCCTTATTCATAAAAATTGCATCTATTGCGGCCCTGGCTGATATTACTTGAAGTTGAGCCTCTTTGACATCCCCTCTTTGTTGTATCGCTCTTTTCTCCTCAGCTAAGCCTAAGTTATCTTGTTTAGTCTGCACGAATTGCCTCTCTGTCTTTACCCTATTCAGTAGAAATCTAAGCGTATCACCCCTTAAGCAGGCCTTAAATGTATCCCATACTATATTCAATGCAGTGCTATCCATATTTTCTTTAAAGAACGTTGGGATACAGTTACTAATATATGCACAGTAATCATGGTTGGTGAGTAGCGAATGTTCAAAGCTCCAGGAATTTCTAGGTTCCCCCCCATTCCCTGTATTCTAACACCAATGGGTTATGATCAGAGAGGGCCCTAGGGTATCTCTCGATTTTACAGGGGCTAAGAAGACAGTTTGAAATTAAAAAAAAGTAGCCCAAACGAGCGTGTGTAATATGTGGAGCCGTAAAATACGTATATCCATGTTCTTCTGATCTCATTCAGACCCAAACATCGAACAGCCCATGTTCCTTAGACAGCCCTTCTAGGGCTTTAAACACTCTTGGTTTTCAACCTGTATAAAGATACTGAGCCCGCATTTTCCAATCACTCGGGAAGTTGATATTTAAATCTCCACACATAACAATAGGAAGAGGGCAAGATATCAACTCCCTGGATATTTGTTCAATCACACAGCGGGATTATCCAAGACAATCTCATATATTGTACCCAGGGTCACCGCTCATGGTTTGCAAACTGCCATTGCCCATCAACCCTGAGTATCAGAAGCCACCTGTGTAAATTTTAACCAATTTCCCTGAGCCAGAATTGCAACTCCTCCCGTACGTGCCCCTTGTGAGGTTGCCCCAACAAGATTATATCCCATAGTGGTTAAAGTATTCCTTTGTGAGGCCTCATGTGTGTTTCCTGCAGGCATATAATAACATCCCTCAGGACCTGTATACCCATTGCAACTTTTGATCTTTTTCTAGTGTCCTTCAGACCGCAGATGTTAATAGAGGCAATACGTATCCTCTGTAGATCACCCATTTAATCTAGTGTAAAAAAACAACTGTCTATTCCTTGATTGTGATACATACACAACCATTTTCCCAAACAGCTTCATGCTTCTACCTAACACATCAATCCTGCCCCTTTTTATTATGTGCCATGGGGTCCACCCCATCTCCCCCCCGACCCCTAACCCAATCCCTCCCATAAATTCCCCACCCACTACATTACCCATCCAATAGGCAACCAGGCCTAGCCTGAGTGATGGCCTCCAAGTCCCAGGAGCCGCTTCACCACTTCCCCAACCCCCTTCATCAGGCATAAGACAACCCTAGTCCCTTAAGCCCTTGAACCTTTTTCTGTCCTTTTTCTTTTCCACCTTCTTCTTCTTATATATATATATATATATATATATATATTTTTTTTTTTTTTAAGCAAATGACACTCGCACTCAGGAACCTTGACAAAATTTATTGTTAACAGAGTTCCCTTCTGTTACACCGACGCGTTTCAGCCCTGTCGGCCTTGTTCACGGTAGGTGATTGTACTTCCTGTTACATTTTAAAGCATTTCCTGTACAAGGTTGTAAGCCCCATAGGATTCTGGGAACTGAAGTTTTTCAAAATATTGTCAAAATGAAATTAATTTTTAGGTAATCACCTAGTAACAGTGAAAAACGTATTCAATAGGTTTCTAACTAAACAGGCATTTGGACGGTTGTCAATGACAGTACGGATCAGTAAGCTGGTGTTAGTGACCAGTGCCAATGTTGGGGAAAATTATTTTGCAATACTGATTGATAACAAACAATATATATAAAAAAATTATATATATATCAAATCTATAAGTGGCCTGATTACAAAAACATTTGAATGGTAGTGTATAACAGTTCAAATTAGTAAGCTGGTATTAGTGACCAGTCTCAGTGTTTAGGAAAGTGTTACAAAGTTAATGATTGATCAGAGAATCTACAGAAGCTATTAGTGCATATGCTTAGAAAAGGGGGGAGAGAGAACTGAAAGAATGGGTACGTATGCCAAAAGTCCTTATATTGCTGAGTTCTGCTAGAGGTGTACATAAAGTTCCTCACCCGCTGCTGAGCGATCCGAATCCAAGCCGCATTGTTGAAAATCCATTTCAAATCGGAGGCGCCCGACGGAAACGAGAACGCTGAAACAACACTGTGAAACCCGCTGAAACGCCGCAAGGCGGGGCAGAGAGCGCCGCCTTTACGGGAGCTTTCACATCGGGTAAGTGTTTAGCAATGTGCTCTTAAGCGTGTGCGTACATACTCCGCCGAAGCGACTTGATAGTGTAAAATTGTATCAATCCGACATTTGCGCATAGAACCAAAGCGCAGAATCGGAATTGACTTACACTGAGTAGGAACCTTGTGAGTGTCACAACAATCCTGAGACAACCCGCTTGAAACATCAACACACCCTTTGATACAACAGTACAAGCGGGAAATAAGCAAAAGCTGGGAAGCACTCGCACTTCAAAAGTATCTTGAAATCAATCGAATTCCATGCGGGCTGAGAATCTTTACAATGCCCACCCACCCAGATACAAGAACTGACATGCTTGAGGAATGGGGGGCAAATAATACAGCATGTAGCCAAAACATGATGCGCATCCTTATAAAATATGCTGAAAAGGATCTAGAGGAAATACATAACCAAATTCAAGAATTGGAAGCCAAAATCTGTGCTAACAATAAAGATGATACTGAAAAATTAAGGAAAGAAATGGAAGACCGTCTAGAGAAGTATGAGGACGAAATTGAACAACGAAAAAAGAGAAAGTTTGCCCGTGATGAAGCCGATTACAAATATGGCAGAATACTCACGTTTGCCAAAAGATTTGATGCACTGAAAATTAACCAAGCAACACAACCTGCAAAACCCTCAAGTGATGTAGAAACAGAATCAGATGTCAATGGCAGTGAGAGTGAAAAAACTTCCAGTACTAACAAACCTACCAACACGACTTTTTTTAGAGGAAATGCGCCTCGTCAACCTGGACCAGAACCTATTCCGGACCCGGGGGAGAGGCAGAGGCAGAGGACGAGGCAGAGGGTATGGAAGAGGCAATTCAAAGTTTTCAGAAGCCTCAGGAAAACCCGGAGATCCAAACGAAAGAAGAACATATGGTCTCAGAAATCGCACAAAGAAGAACTAGGTATGGAAAATCTAATAATCAACTTATCAGACTACATGCTGACTGACACTGAACACAAAATCCTCAATAAAGGCCTATCCTTTTGCCCTGAAAAACATCTTGACTACACTACTACTAAAATCGACATATACAAATATGTGCGGAAACTAAAACTTGCGAAAATACATGCATCAAGGAAACTAAATACCCAGCACTTGGAAGAACATGCTAGCACTCAACAAACTGAGGAGGACCCACTCACAATTGAGGAAATTCCACACCTATTGAGTTTATATGACTTAGCCAATGATTCGGAAAGCGATCAAACCACCAATTTGGAAACTCTAAAACAACTTGAAATCAACGTTAAGCAAGACGAACCGAGTGGTCTAAAACAAAAATCTAAATACAGTCCTCAATTGTCACCAGGCAACAAAATTGACTCTTTCTCTGAAATAATTATGAATGAAATTGACAAAATTCATAAAACAAGGAACAGCAAAACCAGGGAAAATGTCTCCAAAAAAGAAAGTCAAGCAATTCGCAACTTGGCAAACAATCCCAACATTATTATAAAACCGGCTGATAAGGGCGGCAACATCGTGATTCTCAATACCAGGGACTATGTAGAAGAAGCCTATCGCCAATTAAGTGATACTGAGAAATATGCTAAACTCACCAACAATCCCATTTTTAAAATGCTTCAGGAGATTGAAAAGAACCTTAATGAATGGCACGAACACAACTTACTCAACATTGAGGAGAAGAAATTTCTACTCAAAGAAAATCCAACAATTCCCACGATATATTTTCTGCCGAAAATACACAAAACACTGATCAAACCACCAGGGAGACCAATCGTATCCTCCTGTGATTCAATATATGAGAAAATCTCCATGTATATTGACCGGTATCTCGCACCTCTGGTAAGAAATTTGTCTTCATACATTCAAGACACGAGTGACTTCTTACGGATTCTAGCTAATACACCGTGGAACCCCAACTATCTCATGGCAACCATAGATGTAGTATCGTTGTACACATCCATAGAACACACTATTGGCCTGAATGCCTGTGCCTACTTCTTGCGTCAAAAGAGCATACATGAACTGGAACACTCAGCCATGTTATTGACAATGATTGAAATCTGTCTAAAGAATAATATATTTCTTTTCAATCATCAATTGTACCATCAATTATGTGGCTGTGCCATGGGAATTTCCTTTTCGCCCAATTACGCTAACCTCACAATGGGATGGTGGGAGAAGGAAAAAGCATGGGGCCCACAGAACAACACAGCACTTGATAAAATCGTTTTGTGGTCACGATATATTGACGATTTGTTTTTAATTTGGAATGGAGATAAAGAAGACTTCATGACATATTTCAATACACTTAACAATAACAACATTGGACTCTCATTCACGTGCATTACCAGCCGTCACAAAATTGACTTCCTGGATATATCAGTGTACATCGAAAACGACCAAATTGAAACAACTTTATTTAGGAAGAAAACAGCCACCAACAGCATTCTGCATGCAGACAGCTTCCACCCTAAGGCTCTACTCAGAAGCATCCCCTACGGCGAATTTATTCGCATGAAAAGAAACTGTTCAAAAGATGAAGATGCTAATAAACAAATTCTAGAGTGTACCAGCAGACTTCAAAAACGTGGCTACAGAATGAGAGACCTTAATAAAGGCATGGAACGAGTACAAACAAAAAGTAGAACAGATATTCTGGTCAAGAAACACCCGGAACTGAATACTCAACAAACCATCGCACATCAGACTGCACCGCGATTGATACTCACATACAGCAAAGAATCGTATAAAATCCGACAAATCATCCAAAAGTACTGGTCGATACTACAACAGGACCAAGATCTAATACACATCATTGGAACACAACCATCGATTGCATACAAAAAGGTCCAATCCATCAGAGACCTCACTACAAAGAGTCATTTCCAAACCATCCAAACTGCAGAACCAAACTGGCTTACACAACAACAAATAGGCTTTAGAAAATGCAGTAATTGCAAAGCATGCAAAATTGGGAAAAACATGAGAACACTCGTAGACCCAGAAGGCAAAACCATTCACATTAAACAGAAAATAACATGTACAACAAAATTTGTAATATATGTAATTCAATGTGACTGCGGCATGCTCTACGTAGGCAGCACCATTTGCATGCTAAAAAAGCGCATTTTGGAACACGTCAGAGCGGTCAAAAACAGAGACCTCTCCTATGCTACCGCGAAACATATGCTGGCATGCCAGAAAGGAAATTGGATGAACATGTCATTCTTTGCTATTGACTCTATTGAAATCAATGAAAGGTTGGGTGACCGGCAAAAGAAACTGAGACAGCTTGAATCGAAATACATAATACGACTACGAACTAAGTACCCGAGAGGGATGAACTCGGATGAGGAACTTTATGTACACCTCTAGCAGAACTCAGCAATATAAGGACTTTTGGCATACGTACCCATTCTTTCAGTTCTCTCTCCCCCCTTTTCTAAGCATACGCACTAATAGCTTCTGTAGATTCTCTGATCAATCATTAACTTTGTAACACTTTCCTAAACACTGAGACTGGTCACTAATACCAGTTTACTAATTTGAACTGTTATACACTACCATTCAAATGTTTTTGTAATCAGGCCACTTATAGATTTGATATATATATAATTTTTTGATATATATTGTTTGTTATCAATCAGTATTGCGAAATAATTTTCCCCAACATTGAAACTGGTCACTAACACCAGCTTACTGATCCGTACTGTCATTGACAACCGTCCAAATGCCTGTTTAGTTAGAAACCTATTGAATACGTTTTTCACTGTTACTAGGTGATTACCTAAAAATTAATTTCATATTGACAATATTTTGAAAAACTTCAGTTCCCAGAATCCTATGGGGCTTACAACCTTGTACAGGAAATGCTTTAAAATGTAACAGGAAGTACAATCACCTACCGTGAACAAGGCCGACAGGGCTGAAACGCGTCGGTGTAACAGAAGGGAACTCTGTTAACAATAAATTTTGTCAAGGTTCCTGAGTGCGAGTGTCATTTGCTTCAAAATTGACTTTGGCCGCTGGCTTGGCCCAACACTCGCACCCGCTGCTGAGCGATCCGAATCCAAGCCGCATTGTAAAAAAAAAAATATACATATATATATATATTTAAATTTCCCCCCTTTTTTTATCCTTCCCATTTCCCCCCTCTTATTTGTCCCCCTTTTTTTGTACACTGTTTCTCTTCCTATCCACTCTTGCCTTGCCAAATCCTCTTATTTAACTATTCATTTTATTCCTTTCCTCAGTTCATCCTGATATTCCTGTGCCTGTACCTCTGGAAAAAAACTTCCAGTACTCCCCTTTAAAACCACTTTCAACTTAGCTGGATTTTGTAAACAAACCTCAGCCCCCAGCTTCTGAAAGGGGGAAAACAGCTGTCTTAATCGCCATCGACGCTCTGCTGTGGCATGCGCAAAATCGGGACGGGCAAAAAATGAGACTCCCTCAAATTCCTTTTTCGAGTTAGGACGAGCCTGGTCATATATACTCTGCCTTAGCAAAAAGTTACTAAAATACACCAGGACCGCCCGGGGGTACATATTATTAATGCTTTGCTGTGATTTTAGATTTAGAGAGAACCTGTGAGCCCTCTGAATTTCCATCTCCCAGTCCCATCCCACAAGTCTGGGAAAGGCACCTTTCAGGAGCTTGATTTCAAAGCTTCTTGAGTCTCCCCCCTTCAGCCCCCTTGGGAATTCCCAGCAGTCTCAGGTTATTCCTTCTTTGCCTGTTTTCTTGTTCCTCAAGCTTCCACATCATTGTCGGTGAGTTTGGGGTCTTGAGAGATACATAGGATTTTTAGTTCGGCTACCTCTGCTTCCAAGGTCTCTGTGCGTGCTTCAACCACAGACATCCTGTCGGAAATTTCAGAGCAGGTCTTATTTATTTTTCTGACATAGTTTTGTAGTTTTTTCGTAGCCTGCCTAGCATGCCTATTATCATTCTTGACCTCCTCTTGCATCTGTTTAATGGCTACCAGAATGACTGATGATGATGGTTCGCCATTGTCGCTAAGTACCGGGCCAGTTTGTTCTGCACCCCTTCTTGTTGACCAAGCAACTGACCTAATGAATAGTCCCATTTCAGCCTGGGAGTATTCTTTCTGGGTGAGCCCTCATAGCAATTCTCGATATTCTTACCAGACCTTACATATTTTTCCCCCTACTTGAAGGCTTTCTCTTATTCCTTCGAACGCTCGATCGGCTTTTGCGTTTAGAATGAATGACAAAATTGTCTAGGGAGTCACTATCCGATGAGCATGAGGGTGTAGGGGTAGAGGATTCTAGGTCTGGTAGTAAAGAATCAGTCTTCGTGAGAGAAAATAATTTTTCTCCCCCACTATTGCATCTGGAGAGATGGCCCCCTACGGTATACCTGGTTTAGGGAAAGCAGTTCCCACGACCACCGACAGGGTAGTACGGGCCCCTCCCCACTGCTCCTCTGGTTCTATAATCATATCAGTTGCACCAGTTCCAGCATCTGTAATAGTGACTGACTCTTTTGCTGGGGCGGCTTCCATGGTATCTGGCAAGGTCTTGCCACCATCACTATCACCAGGAATCCCACTTGGATGAGAGCCCCCCCGGTGGTAACAGCCAGCAATGCTTTTACCTGTGTGGAAGTCTCTGCGGGTATCGCCAGGGCGGTTGCATAGCTCACATCTCGCTCTTGTCTCTTGTTATTCACAGGCTGAAAGATATCCAAAATCATTGGTTGTCCATCAGTGCTTGCTGCACCCGTTGCACTTGTTGCTCCGCGGTTTTGTTTTGTGGCGGGTTTCCCACTATGGTTTGCAATGTCACCGCCTCTTCTTCTGCCCCTCCCCTCGGCAGTCTCTCATACCTGCTCTGGCCGAGAAGACGTCCCGGACAAGCCAGCCAAAGTCAAGATCATAGTTGCAGGATTATTTTTTACCCTGGGTGCCTTGCCTTCTCTACCCGCCATCACGCCGAGAATACCCATCAGCCAGCAAAGTGGGTCTCTATAGATTTTCGGCGAGATGAGTTCCTGAGGTGCAGCGGGGAAAACAGCGATGAAAACCACCGCCCCGCTCCGTCTCTCCACTTGAGCTATTCTCCGTCTCCTGAGTGGTTCAGCGAGGTCTCGGGGGAAGTAAAAATGCCGCCACTGATCTGGCATTACTGCATAATAAGTCTGCGGTCCATTATTCAGTCTATGGGAGAAAAACGCCGAATTCACCAGGAGTAAGGTGAGTAATGGTGAATGCGGGCGAGTTGCTCAGACACCATCTTGCCTCTCGAGCTGTTGTATTATTCATGATATTGTATTTATTTTTAATATAAAATAAAGTCTTACCTACCAGTACTAGAGAGACTACATCTCATGAGACAGAATCAGAATGACTTCTCTCCTTTGTTTCCCAATATTGGACAATAGAAATTCATAATGCTGAAAATTAAGTAGTGAAATCTTCATTTTTTGCCTTTTCACTTTGGGAAACAGTGCTGTAAATGTGTCTCCCTCAAAGAGAATACACTGTGCAAAGAAGGCAGCACTACTTGGAAGAAAAGCCAAAGGACTATGTGGCATATTGACTTGAAACTGTTGGAGCGGGGAGCTGCTCCAAATTTGGCAGTGCTGCACTCTGGCCTTTTCAAAATGCAGGAAAGCGGTGTATTTACTACAATACGGCACACCCCTGTGCTTTCTCTAGCACTGGCGCTAAAATCAGCTGCCTAGTGCCAGTGCAGGCACCTTTGCACTACTACGTTGTATGGAATGATTTCTTATGTGCACAAAGGTGCTCCTTTCTGCACATAAACAATGCATAATGGCTATTTGTTACTTTTATGTGTACTGAATTCTGCAGTGCACATTGAAGTAGCAAATCTTCATTATTTAATGATTGTTTATGTGCAGGAAGGGATACCTTCCTGCACATAAACAATAATTAATGGCTTTTTGCTCTTTCTATGTGTGCTGCACAATGAGGAGAAATAAAAGCATTTCTCCTTGTGCACCATTCTAACGCCTGCTCTTGCAGCTCCTTGTAAATCTGGAGCAGCATCAGCAATGAGTTTTGTGGTGGAACGCCCACAGCAACACATATTCCACACCCCTTTGCTACAGAGCACTGCGGCAGAAAGGGGCATTTTCACAAGGTGGTGTTAAGCCACGCTAAGTGGCTTAGCGCCACCTTGTACATATTGAAAATGCACTGCGCCACCGGTGCTTCACAAAAAAAGATGCTCCGGTGGCGATAGGGGCTTGTTATGTTATGTTATGTGATGTTAAAATGTTTCTAAAGCGCTCGACTACACAAGGGTGTCTTGGCACTGGTTGGGAATATCAGTAAAGGTGAGCGCAGGGGTAAACTAGAGGTTAAAAAGCCAGGTTTTTATTAGTTTCCTAAAACTCAATAATGTGGGAGCTGCTTTAATATGTATAGGCAGACTGTTCCAGAGGGCTGAGGCTTCAGAGGAAAAGGAACTGCCTCCCCATTTGAGTCTCTTAAAACTGGGACGGGGGCCCGTCAGGGAGTTTTTTGATTGTAGGTCTCTTTTAGGTATGTACCAGGAGAGGGACTGTTTGAGGTAGCTAGGACCAAAATCATGCAAGGCTTTATAGGTAAGGCATTGTGCCTTAAATTTAATGCGGTTATTCACTGAGAGCCAGTGAAGTTCCTTAATGAAGGCTGAAACTGGATGGAATTTGGGGAGATCAAAAATAAGCCTGACTGCCGCCGTCTGCACGCTTTGGATTGTCTTCACGTATTTTTTTGGAGCTTAAGAAAAAGTCTGTTACAATAATCCAGCGTCATCAGTATTAATGAGGAAAGGACTGTTTTTCTGGAAGTGGGGGGAACATACGGCAGAATCTTCCTGATGATTCTCAAAGTATTAAAGGAGGATGAGACAACTGAACTGATATGCTTATTAAAGTTAAGTTTGTCATCTATGGTTATGCCTAGGTTTTTTGCTTTTTGGACTGGGGTTAGGAGAGTTCCTAACTCTGCTGGTCAACATGATGGGCTCCAAAACTGAGGGTTGTTACCAAAAAGTAACACCTCAGTTTTCTCTGAGTTTAATTTAAGGCAATGCTTTCCCATTCAGTCACTAACAGCTCCCATGCAGTTGTGAAACTGAGAGATAGTGGCTTCTCTATTATTAGAGGCCTACACCACGATTTGAGTATCGTCTGCATAAGATGTAGGGGAAAATCCAAAAGATCTACTCAGGGAGGCCAATTCTGAAACGTAAACATTGAAGAGCAGAGGGCTTAAGGAGGATCCCTGAGGGACCCCACGTGGAAGAGAGAAGGAGTTGGATGAAAATTTCTCCAACATAACTGAATGACTTCTGTCTGTTAGGAAAGATTGGAGTAGGGCAGGAGCTTTATCAGTGATGCCAAATTTTTGGAGACGGCCGACAAGGGTGGCATGATCGAACGTATAGAAGGCCGCTGACAAGTCAAGGATAATAAGTGCTGCGGAGCACCCTTTGTCCAAGATAGTTCCTAATTCATCTGTGGTTTTTATTAATGCAGTCTCAATACTATGTTCAGCCCTAAATCCGAATTGGGAAGGATCCAACTGATGATTTTCCTGAATAAACTGTGTTAATTGTGTGTTAATCAGTTTTTCAACTATTTTGGCTGGGAATGGTAACCTAGAAATCGGACGGTAATTATCTGGATTATCTGAGTCTAGGTTGGGTTTCTTAAGGAGTGGCAAGATAAAGGATATTTTCCACAGATCAGGAAACATACCGGTGCTAAACATCCCATTAAAGACAATCGGAGCCGGAATCTGTTTTAATATGGAGGGGAGGGCAAGGGTCGTAAGGTGATCCTGACTTTGTAGAATTAACTAATTTAAGAACATCTGCAGTAGTGGTAGTTGAAAATTGGTAGAAGAAGTTAGAAGTGGGACTTAAACTGGTTGGAGCTTGGGCTGTCGTGGGACTAACGCTAAGGTCGATCTCACTGGAGGCAGAGAAGTGTTTGTAGATTTGTTCGTCTATTACGAAAATGAGAAGCTATTTCCTCACAAAAAGATTGACTGATTTTGCTACCTTTAGTCTCAGGGACGTTAGTAAGTTTGTTTATAACCTGAAAGAGTTCTCTGGCAGGGTTCTTGAATGCTTCTATTTGCTGCTTAAAAAAGGCCGACTTTTCCTTGGTGACGGCTACTTTATAATTATATAATAGTTTGTCAGAAAGGTTGTAGTTTGATCTCCATATTCTTTCCAGTTTTCTATATTTCTGTTTTTGAAGACGAAGAGCGCCTGTATACCAAGGTGTGGATTGTTTAAGTTTGTGTATGCTACAGCATTTTTTTGGGACTGCTTTAGAGATGGCCGAGTTAAGCCAATTGGTATAGTCAGCTGTGGCCTGATTCGAGTCGGGCAGCTGGGGAAATGTTGGCTGGGACAGGTGTTGTTTAAAAATTGCAAAATTAGTTTTTGACCAGAGATACAATTGGTTGTAAATATGCCCCTATGTGCCAAAGTGACACTGCAAGTTTCAAATGTCTTTGTGACTCACAGTATGAACAATGGGATTTCTGAAGACGAAACGCAACAAAATGGTGGAATATGAGAGCATGTTATTGAGTGCAGAGTGAGAATCCGAAAGCTTGAATATGCTAAAGCACGGGGCACTGTACATACCCTTTTTACTGGGGACGGTTTGTAAGGGAGCACACACACTGCAGAAGAGCGAGTGAAAGTTAGAACACGTAGTGCCATAGCCCTAGTGAAATAGTCCAACAAAACCTAGTTGGAGAGACAAGAACAGGTTGGGAGTGAAATTCTGACCTCTGAATATACTCCTTTCACGAGATAGAGAGGAGCAGTAGAAGAAAAATACACCAAAAGAATGAACTGTCTAATTTCCCAAGGAGATCTTGAGGCCTGTTAAGACTTGGTCATCGGAAAACTATACACTTTAAGTGAAATCAAAGAAGTCTATTTAACTGTTTAAACAACGTTATTACCCTGAGATCATGTATGTAGCAGGAATCCATGCTTTATGAGTCGCATTGAACGTGACTTTTTTTTAATACCATATAATAATATATTGCTTTAAACAAAAAATCATTGTGATTAGGTTCCCCAAGCTTGAACAACAGATAATAATAACGTTGAAAACTAAGGAGTGAAATGTTTTTGTTTATTAAACGTGTAGCCCATTTAAGAGCCTCTTTTCAAAGGGCAACTGTAAGGAGGGTTCTAGAGTAGATCTACCAGAGGAATCTTGCTCATTGCAAGAAAAGAGATGATAAGGGCTGTTTCCCCTTTTCAAGGAAATACATCAATGCCTTGTGACCACTCATTCAGTCACATTGTGGTAAATAATTATAGTCTGGACTTTTTATTTAGTAATGACTCCACAAGAAGGATGGGTGACCTGAGAGGTTACATAAGTAAAAAAAAGGGTTGTTTACTCAGAGTTTTCAGTTCTTTAGACCAAATGTTATGCGAAGTCTCCACCTCAATCAGGATATTTTGTCTCTAACTTCACCACTACCTCAATGTGGAAAGAGCAGGTAGGATCTACCTCCGAATTTAGATATTTCTTGGGTGTTAGATGCACAGTTCATTGATTTTAGGTCATGGCACAAGAGTTGTAGGCCCCCTCCTGCTCGACTTAGCCAGTGGATCTTACAGTATATGAATTCATGTGAAAACAAAATAATAGACAGAATAGTTTTCATGTCTGAAAATCTAAATAACCAAACATCTATTTAGTATAAAAACAAATTATTAGATATAAAGATACGCCAATATAATAGAAAACACAGGAATAAAAAATGTAATTATAAAAAAAGAAAATTGTGAACCCCTTATAGACTTGTACTTGGGGAGCACAGTTTTAATATTAAAGTGGAAAAATTAAAAGGAGATGGTATGGAAAATGTTTAGAGGAGTAATGAGGGTAGAGAAAGGACCCCCTCCCAAAAAAATTAAGAAATGTGGGAACAGGAGAGTGAAAGATAGTGTTTGAGAATGCTTCATCAAAACAAAAACAAGGGAGGAAGGAAAAAGGAGGAGAATGACAAGCGACTAAGGGGTAATGTGCAAGCCCAAAAATAAGTAGAAAAGGAGAATTGGTGTTGGAGTAGTCTCCTGGATCAGCAATTTAAAACAAAATTGAAGCATCACCCAGTTGATGGATGTAAGAAGGGAAGGGGGAGAAGACCTAAGAAACCTCATAGAAAAATTAGCAGAAAGAACCCATTATTAATATTAAGACAGTTTACACCTCAAAAGCATGAAGAAGCAAATTTAAATAAACGTGTTCAATGAATACGGTTCTACTAAAAGTTAAAGTTAGTGGAGAAATGGTTTCTCAGAATAGATGTTTATCACTTCATTTCAATATGAAACCACATACAACTTTCCTGTTCTCCTCACTATTTCCATATGTTATTTGTCTGGCAAAGGTTGACCTCCAAGGGGTGTCTAGAGTAAAGAAATGGTTGTGGCCTCTTGTGTAGAATGTAGAGGTGTGGCCCTGATAGAGAACGATGGGCTAGTGCTTGGCCATCCTCCAGCATGATTACTGACCACTACACACAATGTAGTGTCTGTCACATGGAAATGTGGCATAGTGACAAAGACTGCGTTACTTGCTGGTAACTTTCATTACGCTCTATCCTTCTCTTACTCATCTCAGTTGTAACACCCGCTGAGTGAGAAAGACAACAGCTTGACTGACACTCTTCTTGCTTAACCCAGGAAGTGACTTGGAGACCGGCCATCATTATGTGTTTGCACCATCGGAGCTACCTTGCGAAAAAGGCAGAGGATGTATGCACAAACTTCATATGTACATGTTTGTATATGATGTCTGTCTCTTGGGTTCACTTACCCTGTTGTTTCAAGGACTGTGATGAAGTAGAGTAGAAATCACGGTAATGATCATGACTGGTAAGTATACCATGCATTGCACATACCTCACTGGGATAAAGAGGGGAGAGAGAAGAGTAGCTCTACATACAGTAACCATCTTGTTTGAGAAATAAAAAGACAGTCATGGCACATACTATATATTCAAGGATAGAGGTTTAGCTAGATTTTACGACAAAAACATGAAGTCCAGTATTTGAATAGGAAGAAATAAGTATGCTGCAGTGCTTTTTCTAAAAGCCACTCGCCTGTTAATAGTTTGCCGGGGATAATCTATAATGTGTTGGGTGTTGCTCAGCTTTAATGCTATGTTTGATACACGTAGCCACGACTTCCCTGGCATGTTTTGGAAGGCCCTGCACATAGGTATCATGTTCACAGACAGATTCCAAACATACAGAATGTTCCATTTGGACCTCAGCTCTCCAGTGCAATGCACGGGCCCAGGGAAAAACATACGTGCACTGCTACCACAATACCTTTGGACCAGCTCAGCCACAGGTTTGTATTTTTTTCAAAGGAGAAACCCACTTGAGAAAAAAATAACACAGTTTACTCCGGCACTCACAGTAATAACAGTATGTAAATTTTGAAATATGGTCTTTTTACTATTCAGTTATGAGGCAGGCTTCCTGCACTCATACACATTCATAACATTCAAATTTATAATGTAATCTTACTTCCCTTTCCATATTTATGAGAAATTTTGATGGGTGTTTTTTATGCGATAATATCAGGCGGAATGCTAACCCATCGCCTCAAACCACTGTAAAGTCGTTCTGTTACATAATTGACATCGGCACATTCTTTCATTATACAAGATTTAGCATGCATCTGCTCGTAGAACTCTCCAAAATAGATGACTTTTTCTGCATTCCCTATTATCAATTCAAATTAGCCCCGGTTTCCTGAAGCTAGCCTATGGATTTTACAGTTGACAGTAAGGAAAAACATTGAATGTAATGACTGCCTTAAATTATTCAGGGCTAGTTAAACCCAGTTCAGTCTAATCTAGAAAGAGAGAGAGCACAGATTATACAGCTCAGCCATCTTTACAGTGAATTATGGGTGTGCCATCTGCAAAAAGCCTGGAAGTCTTTAATCAAAGAGAAAATTCTGTCATATTAGTGCGCATTCATTTTAGTTAGCGTAATTGGGTTCAGGGAGAGGCTAAGCAGAAAAGTTGGCGGAGACAGGGCATTTATCACCTTTTATCTTTGATAAGATATGCAAAATTGATCCTGCTGCCAAGGAGCCGGAAGCCACCAAGTGAAGCGGGACACCATTGCATTGTACCTGGCGGTGAAGGAGAAAGACAAGGTACATCAATACAGGCAGCCATTTTGTGCATGCGGCATCTTTCAGTTCTTCATTCACACGATACTGTGTTCTGGGATCTGTAGTTTTTATATTTCCCAATTACTACGTAGGTACCTTAAACTGCTTGTGAAACTCATTGAATGCCCAGGTGTAATGTATTTTTAGCTTCTTTAATTGGAAATTGCTACTGTATCTTTGTAAGTTTGTGGTGCTATAAATAGTGTGTCTTTTTCCCTAATTCATTGGATTTTCTGGAATTCAAACCTGTCACCTTCGCGTCACGGACAGACTTCTACCCGACTACTTGTGTAATGTTAGGGCTCTTTAACCATCCTTTGCCGCTATTTCAGTTAATGCTCAGAAATGAAAAACACAGAGCCTCAAGACTTCTTTATATTTGTCATATGCAGGAAACGCTTGCATTGACTCTGTGAGTTTATTTACTTACCTACCTATGTAATTATTTGTTGCGTTGCATATGAAATTATGCACATCTGGTTTGCATTGCGAGAGGCATTAATTACACTAATGCAATCAACTTTGAAGTTCATTATCCAGCATAGGTAAATTGTATTGTCTGACAATCTTTACCACACTAATTCTGTCACTAAGACTTTGTATTGACTATTGAAGCCTAAAATTAGCGTATAATATTAATGTATTAATTTAAAATCGTACTTGAAAAGAGCCCATTTTTAAGTTAAAACACAAGGCATTATTACAAGAAACCAAAAAACAGATTATCCCTCCTATTGATCCAACCTGACAGCCGTAGAGAACACCATCCACCCCTCACAAGAACTCTGTGACACCCTCACAGACTACTTACAGAGCACGCTCACCAACATTTACATCAGTTTCAAAATCCAACCCACCAACCTCATCCTGACGACCTCAACCAACCAGCGAACACCAGCTAAACCATCACCACCTGGTCACTGCTCACTGCCCTCTCCGCCTCAGCCATCTTGTCTTCCATCCACTCTAGGGCACCCACCAACCCCTGCCCCCCACACCTCTACAACCTTGCAACAAACCTATCAGTATGCAACTCACAATCATCATCAACACCTCCATCTCCACAGCAACCTTCCTGGGCAGATAGAAACATGAAGACGTCAGACCCCTCCTAAAGAAAGCCTCCGCTAACCCCGACGATCTAAAAACAAAATCATCTGATCTCCTTGCTCCTCTATCCTGCCAAAGTTCTCAAGAAAGCCATCAACCAGCAGCTCACCAAATTCCTGGAACAAAACCACCTACTGGACGCCTCTCAATCAGGATTCTATGCCAACCACAGCACTGAGACCAAGCTGATCACTGCCACTGACGACATCAGAACATTCCTTGACAGTGGAGAAAACATGGCCCTGATCCTCCTCAACCTCTCCATGGCATTCGACACAGTCTCCCACAACACCCTCATCAATAGACTCCACAACATAGGCATACAGCAAGATGCCCTCAAGTGGATCCCCTCCTTCCTCACAGGATGCACACAGAACATTCAACAGCCTCCCTTCACCTCTGCACCCAAAGACATCATATGTGGCATACCACAAGGATCATTCCTCAGCCCCACCCTGTTCAACATCTACTTGACCCCCCTCGCTGACGTCATCAGATCCCATGGACTCAACATAATCTCCTACGAGGAAGACACTCAACTGATCCTCGTGCTCATTGAGAACCCCTCCAATACCAAAACCATCTTCTGCAACGCCCTGAGCAACGTAGCTGAATGGATGAGAGACTACTGCCTCCAAATCAACTCCAAAAATCCAAAGTGCTGATCTTTGAGAAGAACACCTCCACATGGAATCACAGTTGGTGACAAGCAGAACCTACACCCACACCCACCGACCACTCACGCAATCTCAGCATCATCCTCGACAGCCAACTGACCATGAAACAGCAAGTTGCCTCCTCCTGCTTCCACACAATGCAGAATGCAGAATATTCAGATGGATTCCAACAAAAGCCAGAAAGACTGTCACTCAGGCCCTTGTCACCAGCTGCCTCAACTACGGCAACACCCTCTATGCCGGCAACTCCACCCTGCTCCTCAGAAGATTCCATACCATACAGAACGCAGCAGCCAGACTCATCCTGGAGCTCCCTAAATGAACACACATCGCCCCCCACCTGGGAGACCTCCACTGACTCTTCATCCAGAAAAGATGCTGGTTCAAGATCCTCACACATGCATACAAAGCCCTCCATAAAACTAGGACCTGCCTACCTCAACCACCGAATAAACTTCCACCAACCCGCTATACACTTGCACTCCTCTTCATTTGCCCCCGCACACACTCCCCGCATCTATCGTGGCCCTAGCGGTGGCCGCTCCTTCTCTGACATCGCTGCCAAGACCTGGAACGACCTTCCCCTTCAGCTCCTTACAGCCCTCTTGCTGGCAGAATCCCTAAATGAACACACAACGCCCCCCACCTTGGAGACCTCCACTGGCTCCCCACCCAGAAAAGATGTTAGTTCAAGATCCTCACACATGCTTACAAAGCCCTCCATGAACTAGGATCTGCCTACCTCAACCACTGAATAAACTTCCAACAACCTGCTATACCAGCCGCGGTCGGTAGTAGGAGTTCCTGCAGGGCGGGGACGTCGGGAGGGGGAGGGGCAGGGTGGGGGGTAGTAAACTATGGATTACGGAGGTTTACAGGTAAGTAAACATATAAATTAATAAAACGAATTTCGTTGCGTGCACTGCATCCCCAAATGCGATGCAGTGCACGCAACGAAATTCGTTTTATTAATTTATATGTTTACTTACCTGTAAACCTCCGTAATCCATAGTTTACTACCCCCCACCCTGCCCCTCCCCCTCCCGATGTCACCGCCCTGCAGGAACTCCTACTACCGACCGCGGCTGCGCTATACACCTGCACTCCTCATCATTCACCCTCACACACACTCCCCGCATCTATCGTGGCCCTAGCGGTGGCTGTTCCTTCTCTGACATCGCTGCCAAGACCTGGAACGACCTTCCCCTTCAGCTCCTTACAGCCCCCTCACTGGCAGACTCCCTAAATGAACACACATTGCCCCCCACCTAGGAGACCTCCACTGGCTCCCCAACCAGAAAAGATGCTAGTTCAAGATCCTCACACATGCCTACAAAGCCCTCCATGAAGTAGGACCTGCCTACCTCAACCAACGAATAAACTTCCACCAACCCGCTATACACCTGCACTCCTCTTCATTCGCCCTCGCACACACTCCCCGCAACTATCGTGGCCCTAGCAGTGGCCGCTCCTTCTCTGACATCGCTGCCAAGACCTGGAACGACCTTCCCCTTCAGCTCCTTACAGCCCCCTCGCTGGCAGATTCCCTAAATGAATACACATCACCACCCACCTGGGAGACCTCCACTGGCTCCCCACCCAGAAAAGATGCCAGTTCAAGATCTTCACACATGCCTCCAAAAAAGCCCTCCATGACCTAGCACCTGCCTACCTCGACCACCAAATGAACTTCCACCAACCCGCTATACACCTGTACCCCTCATCATTCGCCCTCGCATACACTCCCCGCATCTATCGTGGCCCTAGCTGTGGCCGCTCCTTCTCCAACATAGCTGCCAAGACCTGGAACGACCTTCCCCTTCAGCTCCTTACGGCCCCCTTGCTGGCAGGTTTCAGAAAGAGACTCAAGACCAGGCTCTTCGACAGAGACACAGCACCCGGATACCCATGGGGTGACAGTGTTGCGTTCTTCAAATGTTGTTTTATTGATTGATTGATTGGTTGTATGTCAACAAGCACACCATCTAACTAACACCACCTAATTTGTCAAAAAATGCTTATATTTTCATATTGCCCTCTTTAATAGTTCCACTGCTTTAAGACAAATTACATCAGTCCTTATAACATTAAAAAATAAATATTTGCACTAAATCAATCTCTGTTTCCCATCAATGTTTTCAAATACAGTGTTCTACCACTAAGGAATAATAGAAGTTAGTCAAAATATTTCCCTAAGTGCACCATTTCCCCAAGTAGCGAAAACAAATCTAATGTCCGCAGGTTACAGACACAATGACATCACTCATCCAGGATGCAATGAAGTGCAACCATATCAAATGGAGTTACCTTTGGCTTGAATGTGCTTTCGAAGGTACATTTCTGTTTTCAACTCGAGATACTCTTCCAGATATTTCGGATCCAACATCTTTAGTACTGGGGGACTTGATTCACATTGGACCGAAGTCACCTAAATTCTCGGGTGAATCGAAAATTTAATGAACTTCAAAACCCTTTGGTATCTTCAGTTCTACATGAATCCAAATACCAATAAAAAGGCAGAGTTTGGATGACTTTGAAAAAAGCATTTATTTTTCAAAAACGGCTATAACCAGCTCAAATTTCATAATAAAGTGTATCTACCTGTCAAGGTACTTGTTTCAGTGGTATGAGTTCAATTGCTTGAATCTCAACTAGAGATTCAACGGGTCCTTGGTATCACAAAAAGAATAGATTCTCCTAAGGCTACTGAATATCACAGAATTTGCTGTTCACTTGGGAAGGCTTTACCAAACCGTTTTCCTGAAGGCTTATGATATTCCAAAATGAACATTTGTATTGTATGAGCCCTGAAAATAATGCATTACGATGGTTATGCATCAAGGGACATAGGGTTGTGCTGTGATTGAGCAGCAGTAGAACAGTAGCCCACAAATCAGCGGTCCATGTAAGTTGAAGTAAAGAAAATGGGCGGCCTTGTCTTCATCACTGGTTGCCAGGGTCCCATCAATAAGACATGGAATTGTTTTTTGAAGATACTAAACTTTGCTAAATCTGTGCAGTTATGAAAATCTTTGGAAGAGTAATTTGTAGTGCTCTTTTTCAGTTTCGGTCCCAGCAAATTTTCATTCATTTTAGGAGTAAGGACACACTTATATCAAGTACTGTGGGTCAAAATAAGTACAATCTTTTTATTTAAATGTTTTGATTTGATCTGTGTTTTATAAAGAATACTGAAAAGAGCTAGAAAACGATTTAATTCAGTGTGGATTGCATGCTCTCACTCGGTGATAGTGATATCACAGTCAATGCAAACAGTAAATAATGGGAGTGGATTTACGACTGGTCAATAATTTAATCAACAGACTAGGCTACTCAGACTGTTGCTTACAGTGCACTAAATTAGTGGTTTTATCTCTTCTTTTTTGTTGTTTTTCACTATATGCCTCAAAGTATCGACATTTCCGTTAATCAATGAAGATTTTTTTTATTATTAAACTACTTATGTTTTTCATGCTAAGAACCCTACTAGAGAGACTTCTTACTTCTCTAAAACTTTCATATGAAAATCCTGAAGTAATGTTATGTGTCCTTCTATCTCTCTTACTCTTTCCATCGCTTATTCACCTCCTCTCACTCCCTCTCTATCTCTTTCTGTCTCTCTTTCATCCTAAAACCTCTACAGTCCAGTAAATAATATGATTACCCTTATCTCTTGTTTACCCTTTAAGTAGCCCTTACACAACCACCTGTTTTTAATATGATTACTCTTATCCCTTATTTACCCTTTAAGTAGTAGGCCACCACACAACCACCTACTTCTTCTACACTCTTTATTTGTTTCCCTGAGAGATTCACCTACACCCCACCTCTTTTCTCTCCACCTCTTCAGCCCTCTTCCTATATCTGAGTTGGTTCCAATGCTTCTTCCTTGACTATATTACTGTCTTTACTATATCTCTCAACTCTACCCTACCTGCACCTAGTACCTCTACCCTTATCCATACCTTAATACCTAAACTCCACCTGTCCTCTATTACCTCTACCACTAATTATACCCTAGTAATTCTACTCCTCCCTATAGTCTACACTCTCCTCTCTACCCCAGTCCCCCATCAAGCCTATCACAGTACCTCTACCTTTGCCTATTCCCTAGTACTTTTAACCCTCTGTACCAACATTCTAGTACTCTACTCTTCCCTGCATCCATGAACCTTTACCTTCCCCATACCACAGTACCTCTAGTACTATCAAAAAATACATAACCTCCTTTTACCATAATATCTTTACCCCAAACTATTCCCTAGTATCTATTTCACTCCTGCCTCTAGCCTTACCTATACCTTAATGCTTCTAGGCCTGCCTACATCACCTCGTATTATATCTGATATGCTAGCACCACTATTGTTGCCTATACCTTAGTACCTCTGCCCCTCTTTAAGCCATAGCACCTTTACTCATGCCCTAGTAATCTACCCATACCTATATCGGAGCACTTTGACTCAAGCCTATGCCTTAGCACCTACATCTCTGCTTATAAATTAGTGACTCCTATCCTAATATACCCTAGTATCTCTACCTTTACCTATACTGACATATCACTTTCCCTCTTCCCTCTCCAATGCAACTTTTTACTTACCTTTATTATTGTGCTGCTTTGTTTTCCCACTTTTTCTGAGGCTTGTTGTCAAATTTCCTTTTCTTTCACTAGGTTGAAGATTTTTCTCCAAAATGATTTTTCAAAAGTCTAGTCATCCCACCAAGGTTCTAGCATCAGTCAGTAAATTTCTAATGGGTCCACAGTACCAGGCTGCAAGGTTTTCCCTGTGGCTGAGGTTCTTTTTTTGGAACCACAGCTAAAGGAGGACATACTGTGGTCCGCAGCTGCAGACATCTGGAGCCAGGGATCCCACTAATTCCTGATACAAAATCAAATACATAAAATTTAAAATTAAACACAAGTGCATCTCTTTTGACTCATTCCCACCCGGGGTTTTAGACAAAGTGTTCTCACCCTAACCCCATATGAACCCTTTATTTTCACATTCAAGACATGAGGACCATGTCCCTGTGTCCTATAATGGCCACTGCAACATATTTTTTACATTTTGCTTCCAGCCAATAGGATCATTTCAGATCTGCAGATCCATCTTTGGATCTGCCACAATGAAAAGGCTGATGAGTAAATCTCACTTGGGCAATCCGTTCTGAGTATTTTTTAAATTTTGTGACCTCGTATCCTCCTTGAATTAACAGCCAGATACCTCCAAAATGTAACCTCTTCATACGCAACCTAAGCACCTTTTCAGTTGTAATTTCTTGAAATTTACTGAACAGATTTATACCAAGACAGTTCTTTCATCAAAGCTCTACCTTTGTGCCAAATTTGGTGCAAATTCCATTCCGCCATTTTTTCTGTTTTGAGCAGCAGAGAATCCTATGGGAAATAAAATGGGAATGGCACTTTTGGGACACACCACTGTTCTTTGCCCCCCTCATAACGGAAAAGCACATGATGTGAAATGAGGAATCCAACGCCCAACATGGATGACCTTTTTTTGTTGAATGATTAGTGCAGATTCACTGAACAAAGCCAAAATTATTAAGAAAGGAAAAAATTGCTTTCATATACATATATTTATATTAGCCATTGGGTAGTTATAGTTAGGATCATGCTTCCATAGGATATGCCATTGGTGTTTTGCTTTTAACTTTGGCACAGTTTAACGAATCTTCATAAAACGTTCCAAAAAAGTGCTTCTTATTGCTTAGTTTGGGCATGGAAACTTTTAAAGCAATCCAACAAGCGGGGCAGGGAAAAAAGTGGAGTTCCAAAACACATTTTTCCTATTCATTTATCTATAGCAACTTTAGACACAGCTACAGCTCAAACGGCTGAATGGATTTACACCAAATTTGGCAGAAAGCTAGATCATGGTCCGAAAAAATCTTTTTTTGTGATGTGTTGTAAATTCTTTCAATAGTTTTTGAGAAATGATGCCTCAAATCCTTTGTATATTTTACCCTGCAGCCTATTCGTGGATCAGCGTGCTTAACTAAGAGTTCTGATTGGCTGGCCGTAACCTGAAGGAAAAGTTGCAGCTGCCATCTTAGGACTTAGGGACTCAGTCCCCAAGACCTGAAAAATGAAATAATATAACATATAAGGAGCAGGGGTGGAGCACCCTGATCACCTTGGCCTTTTGGTGGGGTCCCAATTTTTTTTAAAATGGGTTTCATTGGGGACCGTGGCTCCACGGATCCATGCGACAGCCAACGTATCCTTTCTGGGGATTCTGTCCAGATCCACGGATATGAAGGAAAACCCTAGAGATGTCACATTGGGTTTACATGTATTTGCATATCCATAGAGCCCCTCCAAAAAGGCACCCATGTAGCGCACGTCCCAAGGCTATGTGTGGCGTAGTGTTGGCAGCAGGACCTCATCTGTGCCCAACACCCCACTGTGCACGGCCAAAGGCCATGCACAGTGGGGGAAGAAACGTTGAAAAGAAACCCCTAGAAATTCACTGAAAAAAAGGTTAAAGTGACGTTATAGTTCGATAGAGACCTCAGTTCAAAAATGCTGTTTCAAATGTACAAAATCACTGAAATTCACCAGTTATAGTTATCTCAAGTAACTATAACTTGTGTCCTAATGTAAGTATAAATAGCACCTTCACCTATGTTGATTATTATCAGCTTTCTTTAGTTAAAGACTTAGGTTCCTACATCAGAAATACAAAGGATGTTTTACGTAACATTAAGGGCATTAGGTTTGAATAGGAATTTCATCATGCTCACACTTGATTTCACAAGTCTTTACACAAGCATTGAACATAAGGACAGAGTAAAGGCAGTGGAGCACCTTTTGTGAAGCAGATCACTTAAGTATTATGAGCACAATCGCATGGTTGCATAGTTAATGGAGTTTTGTCAAAATCAGAACATATTCCTATTTGGAGGCCAACAGTACAGACAAAAAAAGGAACAGCTATGGAGACCTGTTTAGCCCTCAGCTGAGCAAATTTATTTGTGTGATGATGGAAGAAGCAGGTGGACTGGGCAGCTGAGTACCATCAAAGTGCAGAGCACTTGGTTCTTTGGGTCAGCACATAGACAACCTTTCAACCTTTTTATTGTTCAGAAAGGAACACAAAACGTAGCAGAAGAATATATTGATAACATGATACACATCTCACTATTTAGCAAACCCACAGTGGATAACTCCCTCCTACATGCTAGAAGTAACCATCCACATAATCTCAAATAGAGTATCCCCTATTGGGAACTCCTACATATTAAACAGAACTGTTCTACTGAGCGAGATTTACTAACAGCAGCGGCTGATTTGATAAGTAGTTTCAACGCTAGGCAATACCTCATATCTGTCTTCAATACAGCCAGAATTTAAATTAAGCAACGCACACATGATGAGCTGCTCTTAGATAGGGAAAAAGCTGAAAATGTGACACATGTTAGGATGATAACAGATTTTTCAGAGCTGATATGTACTATCTTTAGAAAAAAGTGGCAGATACTTCGAACAGACAGCATTAGGAAAAAATATACCTATCCACCCGAGATCACATATGGGAGAAGTCCTTCCCTATATGACTATTGAGTACATAGTCACTTCTCTCCTCACACAGAAAGGCAACCAAATAATCAGCTAACAGGAGTTTCTCCTTGTATGAAGTGTAAAGTATGTAAATATAGTAACAAGGTAAAGGAATGCAAAATTCCAGGCAAGACTAAGTCCACTAAGATAAATCACCTGCTTAACTGTTATCCTGACTATACAGTATATTGTTTACTCTGTCCTGCAATAAGAAATACATCAGCAGCAGTACAACTTATCCTGTAAAAGAGCATTAACTGGAACACATGCAAGCTATTTCTAACAATGATTTAACTTACCCAGCAGTCAGACTTTTCCAGTATTCTACCAAAGTAATAGAGCTCTGTTGCAATTCTTCTGTCTTGACCGTGTACCTCGTGTGGAAAGGGGAGGAAATAGAGCTTTGATGCTATGAAGATTGAAGTTCAGGTACAACCTAAGTTTACAAACAAAAATACTGGATGGATTGAAAAGTGATGAAGAGAGCTTCGGTCCATGTAGGCGGCTAAAAGCATGCTGTTTCAGGAATAGATAAGAACAGCTGAATATAGGAATACAATCGGACCTAAACTGAGTAAAAAACATAAAAAACTTAATATCTAAAATGGCCCAATAGAAATACCTCAGAATCAGGCTAATTAGGGCATGATTGTTTTAACCGTAAGATGAAGTACTACTTTAATACAATGAGGATTAATCATATTGATGCAGGTCACTGTGAACTATAAGTGATTGACAGGAATCATTCTGAACTATACTATATGACCATTAAATAATTCACAATTTTGTAAGATATTTAGAAAATAATTTCATTAATTAATATATGTGTGCATTGAGAAAATAACTTGATCTGAATTTGGACTTTGATGTGCTTTAAGGAATTTTGCATTTTTAATTTTTTTTAACATATATCAGTTCCAAAATGGATGGAGACTTATAAGTGCATTTATGATGAAAATGTAATTACTGATGATGAAAACTGAAGAGTAAGAAATTTGCATTTTTAATCAATTTATCATGCAATATGAAGTTATTTATGATTTTTCTAAGATGGCTGATAATCATCCTTCATCAAGTTTTTCATAATTAGCCTCAGGGTCCACCACCTCCCTGGGCATAAATATACATTGAAGGAGGGCCACGTGCCCCCCTCTTGGAGCCATTGAAGGCCCTGAGGACCACCACCCTCCAGGGCCGGCTCACGCTACCTCCCCAGGTGTCCACCCTGGGAGGTAGCTGTTTCCTTTTGCTTCGCCCACCAAGCAAAAGCAAACATAACTCTGCTTTCTGCAGGCCGGAGCTGTCAAACAGTTCTGGCTTGCAGAAAGCAGAGTTTTCATCTGTTTCCATGCACACAAATATGCGTGTAGGGAAACAGATAAAAACATTGCTCTGACAGACATGACTGCTTTACAGCAGACACTGTCTGTCAGAGCATTGCTGGTTCCTGCAGGAGTCGAGAGCCGGCTCGGACCGCGGGGGCCTTAAGGCTCCCTCTGCGGACCCGAAGAAGAAAGAGGAAAAATAAAGGTCAGAAATTAGCAGAAAGGGGCATGGCTTGGACAGCCAACTCAGCAGACACAACCTAACAGGGTTCCGCACATCCACGCCAAAGAAACAACAATCCGACAGAATCCTGATCAAACAGACCACATCAATCGTGCTGACGATTGTGCTGATGGCAGGAGCAACAATTGCAGGTGTGGAAGTGGGAGGAGGCGACACCGGACTGGCACATCGCGAGCAGTGACTGACTGGAGAGGGGTGCGAGTTTGGGCCTGCTGGAGGCCGATGCCCACCCGATGCCCGCGACCCTGATCCTTTGAGCGGCTGGAACAATAGAGTGGGCCGTTCGGGGCCATGGAGGTGAGAGGGGGCCATCCGATGCCCGGTGGACTCCGGGTTGAGGCTGTGGACCTGGTGAATGGAGCGGGCCCGTCTGGCTGCAGGCGCGCCCCCCCGGGGAATCCTCAGCCGTGCACACCTCCCTGCTTGGCCTGTGTTTACCCGTGCTGCACTGCACCCTAGGAGCAAGGGATATTTGGATGTGGTGGATGCCTCAGAGGGCTGCAGCTGACTAAGATTCGCAGCTGCGCCGCGCACAGCCCCACACAGCTCAGATGAGGCCTTCTAAGCCTACAGTGATCCAAACGCCCCGGGGTCCCCCTCCTCCCCCTCATATTAAACGGAGTGGTGGGATGCCCTGCTGGGGATCGTGCCTGGACCCCACAGCAAGAGAGGGGTGCCACCCGGACTTGCGCCTAGGGCCGCCATTCCTTGCTCATAAACCCCGGAAGGGGTTTGACATGCTGAGAGCCGGGATCATCTCCCAGGACCGGACACAGTGAGTTTGGCGGGCAGGTGCATCCTCACACCTCCAGATAATGGCATACTATATCTGCAATATTCCGGCTGTGACACTCTGTCTGGGGCACTAAAGACATGCGGGGAGTGAAGCGGGCTGGGGGTTTGACGAGTATAGTCCCATTAGGGGGCCTACTTGGCTGGCTGTCTCAGGCTGCAGAGGCGGCCGGGCTAGGCCCAGTGCAGCTTGTGGCCCGAGGCGCACCAGATTCCATGAGGCGCTGTCCCGTAACAAAATCGGGGAGACACTTGGGGCGGTGCACTATTGGCCTGAAGTGGATAAGCAGCCCCCTGGACTTAAGTCTCCACTTGCTCCTCGTGAAGAAGAGTCACTCAAAATCCTCACTCACACCTGCAAATACCTACACAACAACGGACCCAAATACCTCAACGACAGAATAAACTTCCACGTACCAAAAAGAAACCTCCGATCCTCCATCCTCTCACTGGCCGAAACCCACGCATCCACAGAGCCAGAGCAGGCGGAAGATCCTTCTCTCACATTGCAGACAAGACATGGAACGAGCTACCGGCAGACATCAGACGCGCCCCCTCCCTGAACACCTTCAAGAAGACCCTCAAGACCTTGCTCTTCGGCTAAACAGCTCTGCAGACCCCCCATCCTCAGCGCCTTGACACCCTCATGGGTGAGTAGGTCACTTACAATTTCCTGAATGAGAAACTAGGAGAAAGAGACAAAATAAAGGTCAGCAACAATTAGAAAGAGGCAAACACAGGTCAGAAACGAGCTGAAAAGAGGAAAAATTAGGGACAAAAATAAGCAGAAGAGGCAAAATAAAGGCCATGAAGGAGCAGAAAGAGCAGAAAGAGGCACAATAAAGGTCTGAAGTGAGCAGAAAAAGACAGAAAACAAGCAGCGAATGACCAGAACCCACTCAAGAAAGAGAGACGCACTAAACCACACCAGGTGGTTTGGGACTACGCACGGTAAAAACTTCATTTTTAGACTGTGTACTGCTCGATTTTTCCGGTCTTATTGTGTTGAAGGGTGATTTAGGTGACTTCAGTCTCTTTCCATTCAAGTCTAAGGGTTAGAGTAGTGTATAGAGCCTATTTATTAGGCACTTCGACATGATCCTGTGTTCTTCCCCATAGATCAGGGCTTGCACACATATCCTAGGGGATAGATTCGTTAGCATTAGGGGTAATCTGTTCTGTAGTGAGGGTATTTCATGGAGCCGTGCTGAATTCAGGCCTGGTAGGCCTTAAACGGGAGAGACTCCATCTTTCCTCCTGCTCTGGCAGCTTGGGATGTTTCTAGGTCATAGGCAGTGTTTTAGTTAGGAGGTGTTATTCGCTTGGAGAGAACCGGTTCAGGCCGGCCCTTATCGAAGGATTGTATTTTTCTTCATGCCGAAGACACTACATCAGGCCGGCCGGCTGGGAACGTGTCCTTGGCACGGGGAGGTACAAGAATTTGGTGGGCGGCAGGTTACGGGCTGGAATTTTCCATGAGGAAATGCACATCTATATTAGTGAAAGTTTGAGGCAGATACTGGCACTTGCTTCTAGTCCATAGGCGGCACCTGGCCGTTAGCAGTAAAGCTGCTACTTATTCCAGGGAAGACAGATGACAAACTTGGAGGTGGAGAAAAACCAAGAAATAGATATTCCAAAGAGAAGAGAGTAGCCGATGAGGAAGAGGTCCCAGTGACTCGGAGAGGGAGACGGGAGTAAACCCGTGATTGCGGAGGTGTGACTTCCAGGCGAAGCCGAGGCGCAGACGAGAAGGGAACCTAGATGACCATTGAGTGCAGGCTACATACGACCAAGGTGATGTCAACCCCTTACTATTAGAGTGTACAACTTAATCTTTCACTTTTCTTTGCAGGTTATGTGATATGTATTATGTTCCGTGAGTGTGCATGTAATAACTAAATAAAGTATTCAGTTTGTAGTAAAGCAATATGTGCTACGTGTTCTTGTGTAAGAGGGTAACCTATTCTTCTAGTCAGCTGTGACTTGACATGAACAGATGTTAATCCTGATCAGGTAGGTGGTAACTGAATAAGGGAGAAAGGAGCCCCTCGAACTGGGGAACAGGTTGTGCTCAACTAGCCGTCTTTGTGTGATCTGATACATAGTAACACTGATTCCCTTGTTGTTAATTCCCTTGTTGTATGTCGTGGTAATGATAGGATGAACTCGTGCTAAGGCTGCCGTCTGGGCAGGAAGTCCTGGGTCCGTTTGGGACCGCGAGGCTGTGGCTGCCGTCTGGGCAGGAAGTCCTGGGTCCGTTTGGGACCGCGAGGCTGTGGCTGCCGTCTGGGCAGGAAGTCCTGGGTCCGTTTGGGACCGCGAAGCTGTGGCTGCCGTCTGGGCAGGAAGTCCTGGGTCCGTTTGGGACCGCGAGGCTGTGACTGCCGTCTGGGCAGGAAGTCCTGGGTCCGTTTGGGACCGCGAGGCTGTGGCTGCCGTCTGGGCAGGAAGTCCTGGGTCCGTTTGGGACCGCGAGGCTGTGGCTGCCGTCTGGGCAGGAAGTCCTGGGTCCGTTTGGGACCGCGAGGCTGTGGCTGCCGTCTGGGCAGGAAGTCCTGGGTCCGTTTGGGACCGCGAGGCTGTGACTTGTAGGTCTTGGTATATATAGTAGGAATTCCCTGTCCTTAGGTGGTACATATATGTGGTTATTTAGGTGTAAATAGGCCCTAGGGAGGGGGTAACGTTCTGGTTTGGGTTAGAGAGGCTCTGTTGAGCGGGTTCTATCTGATCCGAAAACCCAAGCAGAACATTTGGCGTCACGAACCGTTTACGAAACCTGTGTGCGTTGTGGTTGTCTTGTGTTTGCTTTCGGCGCGTGCGTGGTTTTGTTTGCATTTTATTTTTGTATATTTGTGTGTATAGTTTTTATTTTTCTTCCTTCTTTTCTTTTTCTTCTTTTCTTCTTTTTCCTTTTTCACGATGTTTTCTAGAAGGTCTAAATCTACTTTTAAGTTGCCCGTTGATATTCCCGGATGGGATTCAACGCCTTATGAAGCCTTGGCCCGTGAGTGGGCTGATTCTACTGGTTTGAGTGAGAATTGGAATTCTTCTTTGGAGCTGGCAGAGCCGGCTAATGTGATTGCTTGTTTGCAGAAGGCACCCGTATCGAAGGGTGAGGAGATTCCCATTTTGGGGCGCAGAGGTTGGATTCTTTTGTCTGCATACAGGATTTTGCATGAGAGATTGTTGAAGTTACAGATATCTCTTAAAGATGTGGAAGCGCACTTTGTTGAGATTCAGAATTCTCATACTTTGTTGCGGTGTCAAAATAAGTTGCTTGCTGATAAACTTGAGACTTACCAAACTATTGCCGAACGGGCGGCTGTGCGAATTGCTCGTTATAAATACAAGAACAGGCGCGGTCGGGTTTCGACGCGAAAGGTGCGTCTGGTCGTGGCGAAAGCCGGACTGGATTGGAATCCTGATGAATGGGATGGTAATATCTGGAATTTGAGTGATTCTTGTTCCTCGGGTGAGGAGTCTGTCAAGCGCGAGTCTTCTCGTTCCCGTCATGATTGTAAGTCTGCTTCTCGCACCTCTGATGGTGCACCCCGTGATTACGCTCGTTCTTCGAGTGGGATCAATGCCTCTTCCACTGATTGTCCCTCTACGAGTACTGATCGGGCTCCTTGTGATGCTCGTCCCGCGGTTTCTGCGCATCCAGTTTTCCGTCGGAAGTTGCAGCAGTCTCCCAATGCTCCGCAGGGTATTTCTTTGGACTGTTTAGAAGACTTTACTCAACAGGAAATTAGTGATATTTTACAGCGATTTCGGCAGCGAGCTGGTGAGTCCTTGCTCACATGGATGGTGCGCCTTTATGAACTGGGCGCTGCTGGTATTATGTTGGATACTGGCGATTGTTTAAAGTTCTGTTCCTTGAGTTTGGATTCTACTGTGCAGGATCATTTTCGTAACTATAATGGTGGTGGTCAGATTTCTTTACTCCAATTGGCGACTGAGGGTTGTAATCAAAAATATCCTACTGAATCTGACTGGCCTGTGAATGACAAGCCGTGGTATACTTTGCGTGATGCTGCTCAACGTCTCAAAGAGGAGGTGATGAAAACGGCAATTTTTCTGGGTACTGCTGACAGATTGCTTGATGGTTCGTTGACATCTTCTGTGCGGAACCGTATCATTCGATCTTCCCCTGTTGCCTATAAGCAGGTCATGATGACTTTATTGATTAATCAGACTGGTAACGTGTTATCTACGGTTTTGGAATCGGTGCGCCAACTCGGTGAGTTGGGTGAGTGGTTTAAACCTGAACGTCAGTCCCGGCCTGACACTTGTACTCCTGGTGAAAATAAACTTACTAGACGTGATATTTTTTCTGGTCTTCTGGCTGATGGTGTGCGGAGGGAGGACATTGATGGTGAGACTACCGCTCGTTTGTGGGAGTTGTTTCGCAAACGTGGCTTGGATCGAAAGGAGGGTGCCCGGCGTGTTCGGACCACTGAGTGTGATCGTGGTGGTTCTGACGGTAGCGGTGATGACGACCGCCGTGGGCGCTCTGTTCGTCGTGACGATCGACGTTCTGCACATGATGTGTCCCCCCGTCGAGAGAGAGACAGGGAGAGAGAGGGGGAAAGAGAAAGGGGGAGAACTGACTATGTTTACAGCAGACGTAGAGATGATAGGGATCAATCCCCTGAGTTGAGGAGGAGAGAGGATCGTCACAGTTTGGTCGATCGTAACCCGCAGTACAATGCAGAAGATACGAATCCGTTCCGTACTGGGAATGGATATGAACAGGAGGTACCGATACCTAAGAAGCGTGAGAGTCTTTATCCTGATTTATCCTGGTATACAGAATGCAGTAAGAATGATTAGGAAATAGGTCAAGCTCCGGTACACAGATGGGCTCACAGAGATAATAGACCCTATGTAGATATTGACATTTATTGGAGACATCGTAATATCCAAAGGGCCCGAGCATTGGTAGATACAGGAGCGGAGGCCACTCTTATTCATGGAAAATCGAAGAAGTTTACAGGTCAGCCTTTTACTATTACCGGATTAGGTGGAAAAGAAACCCCTTCAGTTCAAACTTTGCTTGAAATGAGAATAGGTAGAATTCCTAGAAAAGAGTATTCTGTACTAGTAGTGCCACTTCTAGAATTCATAATTGGGATTGATATTTTGAGAGGAATGACTTTGCATCTAGATGACGGATGTTACCAATTTGGAACAACGCATTATATATCGTCCAGACCTATACGGGTTGGTCGTTTAAGAATGCCCCCCATACAAGTTCCCCATGCGACAAAAGTGGTTTGTCAGAAGCAGTATCGTATTCCAGGTGGTCATGAGGAGATTAGTACCACTATTCAGGAGTTGGTGGATGCAGGAGTCATAACCCCAGTTACTTCTGCTTGGAACAATCCTGTTTGGCCGGTGCGTAAGAGTGATAACTCTTGGCGCATGACCGTTGATTATCGAGAATTGAACAAGCACACACCCTCTTTGACTGTTGCAGTACCGGATGTTATTACACTAATTGAGAGAATCCAAAAGCTTCCAGGTACATGGTATGCGTCCATTGATATTGCTAATGCTTTCTTTTCAATTCCGATTGCCCCAGAGTGTCAGGAACAATTCAGTTTTATGTGGAACGGGCGTCAGATGACGTTTAGAAGTCTTCCCCAGGGCTATGTGCATAGTCCTACGATATGTCACCGGCTGGTGGCAGAGCATTTGGCTGAGGTACCGGTTCATCCCCAAATTCAGATATGTCATTATATTGATGATGTTTTGATCCAAGGCGAAACACAAGAGGAAGTTCAGACCCAATTAGACAGAGTCATTGAGTGCCTGCGTGAGAAAGGTTGGGAAATCAACCCAGATAAATTGCAAGGTCCGTCCCAGGCTGTAAAATTTTTGGGTATTAATTGGCATGAAGGGCCCCGTGAAGTGATCCCTCAGGTTAAACAGAAGATTCTTGATTTTGCAGTTCCTAGAAATAGGAAAGAAGCCCAGAGCTTCATTGGTCTGTTTGGCTTTTGGCGCCAGCATATTCCTCATTTGAGTCAAATATTGGCCCCCTTGTACCGGGTCACGCGTAAAAAGAATGCATTTGAATGGGATAAACCACAGCAAGATGCGTTTAGTCTGGCAAAAGAGGCAATTCAGCATGCTCTGGATTTATGGCCTGTACGTGATGGTGACGTGGATTTGAATGTGTCTGTACAGGGCCTTTATGCAAATTGGAGTTTGTGGCAGAAACAAGGCAGGAGTAAAGTACCGTTAGGTTTTTGGACCAAAAAGTTACCTGATGCTGGTGAGCGTTACACACCCTTTGAGAAACAGTTACTTGCTTGTTATTGGGCTCTGGTGGATACCGAGCAATTGACTTTGGAACATGATATAGTTCTGCGTCCGGAAATTCCTATCATGCAGTGGGTTCTGAGTTCGCCGAAAACTCACCGAATTGGACACGCTCAAGAGGCGAGTGTGATTAAATGGAAATGGTACATACAAGACAGGGCACGTGTGGGCCCGAAAGGAGTTGCTTCTTTACATGAGCAGGTGGCGCGAGCGCCATCGACTGAGACTGAGAGTGAATGTTCCGTACCTTTAGCACAGGAGTCTCCTGTCAAGTGGGGTAAGCCTTTTGATGATTTGTCCGCAGCGGAAAGAAACCATGTTTGGTTCACTGATGGTTCAGCGAGGTTTATAGGGATGACACGGCACTGGAAGGCGGTGTCCTATAATCCGATCACACAGAAATTGTTGAGCACAACTGGTGAAGGTAAAAGCAGCCAATTTGCCGAGCTTTACGCTGTTTACCAAGTTTTGAAACAAGAGTTACCTGGTACATGTCATATTTTCACTGATTCTTGGTCTACTGCCAATGGACTGGCTGTTTGGTTGCCAACTTGGCATTCCCATAATTGGAAGTTACATTCCAAAGAATTATGGGGAAAAGAGTTATGGCAAGAAATTTGGGAGATGCTCCCACAGAGTACTGTTACAATCTTCCATGTGGACGCTCACACCCCGATAGATTCTCTTGACACATTTTTTCATAACATTGCAGATGAGAAGTCTAAAATTGCTGAGGCAGTGGTGGACAGGCAAGATTCTGATATTGCGGGATTGGCGAAATGGGCACACCAGAAGGCAGGACATTTTGGAGAGAAGGCCACTAGCAGGTGGGCTGCTGATCGAGGAATTTATATTCCCTTAGATTTAATCAAAAATGTTATTTTACACTGCCCCGTTTGTCAGCATATCAGACGGCGTAGGGTGCCCCAAATTGTTAAAGGTCATTTACATCGCGGCAAACTGCCCGCTCAAATTTGGCAGATTGATTACATTGGTCCACTTCCCATGAGTAGGAATTGTCAATATGTTTGCACTATTGTTGATACATACAGTGGCCTGCTGGTAGCCCTTCCCTGTAAGCAAGCTACCCAATTGAATACCATTAAAACATTAGAATTGATTATGATGTACTATGGTGTGCCATTCCAAATTCAATCTGATAATGCATCCCATTTTCGTGGAAGATTGGTACAGGAATTCTGTGCGGAAAACAATATTGAATGGATATTCCATATACCCTACTACCCACAGGCCTCGGGCCTGGTGGAGAGATTGAATGGCCTGCTAAAGGACCAGCTGCGTAAGTTAACGGATGACAAGTATAAAAATTGGCGAGACTTTTTGCCCCAAGCACTATTGATTTTGAATAATCGTCCTTTTTTAAATGCTGAATCTCCACTTATGCGTTTGTTTCCTCCGAATGTTGAGGCTATGCCTAATGAAATCAGAGAAACTGTGATGTATTGGGAAATTACTCCCGGAGCTTTGGCTCCATGTAGAGCGACCCCAGGGTCGGCAGGTTTAGACTTGCATGCTATGGATGACATTGTTATAAAAAGTAAAGATCGAGTCATCATAGAGACAGGTGTTGGTGTTCAGATACCACCTGGAAATTTCGGATTGATCGCCCCTAGATCGGGGCTGGCTGTAAAAGGCATTCAGGTGCTTGGAGGAATTATCGACAGTGATTATCAGGGAGAGATTAAGGTTCTCCTGCTGAATAGCAGTGAGGTTGACTTACTGATACATCGCACTGACCGAGTGGCTCAATTACTCATAATGCCTGTTTTCAGTGGTGTATTAATGAAAGGCACTGCTCCAACGTTGCTAACTGTACGTGGCCAGAAAGGTTTTGGCTCCACGGATAATCCTGGGGCCAGAGTTTGGGTGCAGTCGCCTAAGAATCCCCCTGAACAAGCAGAGGTCATTGCCACCGGCCAGGACAATACCATTTTGGTTATGAGACCAGGGAAAGATAGCTGGGAAGCGGTCCCGGCTGATAAATGTTATTTACGAGAATGATTAATGCCTGTATTTGGTTCTCTTTCAGATCATTCTTTGGATTGTTGCTGCAGGATGTGTCGAAGCCGGACTGTTTTCGGACTGGTACGACGAGAAAGGAGGGATTCTATCAACCCGGGATGAACTGGGAACCCGAGTGTTGCGTTCCTTCGCTGCGTGGGATTCATCATCGAACTTTTGGACCGCACTAGCTAAGAGGGTGACTGACGCCCCTCACTTCTGTTTGACACCGATGAGATCTGTACACGACATTCTGGCGACCTGTCTGGTTGCTGTCCCCGCCTCATTGGAAACTTTAAATCATATTTTTAATGTCTCGAAGGCCCGTCCCAATATTCTACTGGGTGATTTTGCTACCCATGTATATTGCCCCCTATGTATTGAATTGCCGAACGAGCAAACACCCATCCAGTCCCAAATACTTACTTATAATATCACACAAGGTGATTTGTGCTTCTTTCTTACGTGTAATCCTAGTGCGATCTCTGAATGTCTGCGCCTAAAACTAAAAGGCGCCACTTTGTTTACAGCTCACGAACGGACTTTGTGCTTTCAAAGGACACCGACCACATGTGTTTCAGTTCAGAACAATATGACTTGTAATAGTTTGGTAGTTACCCCCAGTCACTATCGCACGATGTTACTACCTGCCGGATGGCTTTTCTCATGTGGTAATACTTCCTGGCCATTTGTCCCTGCAAACATTTCCGGAGGCCCTTGTGCCATTACGAGACTCAGTTTGTTGATGTTCGCATCACATCCGAATGCCAACTCTCATGTGCTTCGAGATACTGTAATGTTACAGGAGGATTGTGACCCATCTTTGCATTTATATTCCAAGTCTGAATACCTTAGCTTAGCTGTTTCAATTATTGGTGTTCCTGCTTTGGCGGTTTATAATGCCAAATCTATTGGGAAAATGGCCTGCTGGATGGTGAAATCTATTAATCATACTTCTACAATTTTGTCTGACATGCTATTAGACGCCCAGGGTGAACGAAGGGCCATTTTGCAAAATAGAGCAGCCATTGATTATCTTTTGCTTAAACATGGACATGATTGCTCGGACTTCGAAGGTCTCTGTTGTTTTAACTTGTCTGACCATACACAATCCATTCGTGCTCACATCGACAAGTTGCGTGACTTAACAGTTAGAAGACACATTGACCAGGGCTGGTTTGACTGGCTCTTTAATTGGTTACCTGATATACACATGCTACGCCAAACATTAGGTGGTATTTTGATTGCTGTTGCTGTTTTGATTTCTATCTGTTGCTTTATTCAGTGTATTCCTTCATTACTTCAATTCTGCACACTTGGTACTAGACATAGATCAGTTAGCTTTGTTTCATATTATTCTTCCACAGATGTTAGCTCCATTTAATGAATGTATAATAGACTGAAGTCAAGGGTGAAATGTACTGCTCGATTTTTCCGGTCTTATTGTGTTGAAGGGTGATTTAGGTGACTTCAGTCTCTTTCCATTCAAGTCTAAGGGTTAGAGTAGTGTATAGAGCCTATTTATTAGGCACTTCGACATGATCCTGTGTTCTTCCCCATAGATCAGGGCTTGCACACATATCCTAGGGGATAGATTCGTTAGCATTAGGGGTAATCTGTTCTGTAGTGAGGGTATTTCATGGAGCCGTGCTGAATTCAGGCCTGGTAGGCCTTAAACGGGAGAGACTCCATCTTTCCTCCTGCTCTGGCAGCTTGGGATGTTTCTAGGTCATAGGCAGTGTTTTAGTTAGGAGGTGTTATTCGCTTGGAGAGAACCGGTTCAGGCCGGCCCTTATCGAAGGATTGTATTTTTCTTCATGCCGAAGACACTACATCAGGCCGGCCGGCTGGGAACGTGTCCTTGGCACGGGGAGGTACAAGAATTTGGTGGGCGGCAGGTTACGGGCTGGAATTTTCCATGAGGAAATGCACATCTATATTAGTGAAAGTTTGAGGCAGATACTGGCACTTGCTTCTAGTCCATAGGCGGCACCTGGCCGTTAGCAGTAAAGCTGCTACTTATTCCAGGGAAGACAGATGACAAACTTGGAGGTGGAGAAAAACCAAGAAATAGATATTCCAAAGAGAAGAGAGTAGCCGATGAGGAAGAGGTCCCAGTGATTCGGAGAGGGAGACGGGAGTAAACCCGTGATTGCGGAGGTGTGACTTCCAGGCGAAGCCGAGGCGCAGACGAGAAGGGAACCTAGATGACCATTGAGTGCAGGCTACATACGACCAAGGTGAAGTCAACCCCTTACTATTAGAGTGTACAACTTAATCTTTCACTTTTCTTTGCAGGTTATGTGATATGTATTATGTTCCGTGAGTGTGCATGTAATAACTAAATAAAGTATTCAGTTTGTAGTAAAGCAATATGTGCTACGTGTTCTTGTGTAAGAGGGTAACCTATTCTTCTAGTCAGCTGTGACTTGACATGAACAGATGTTAATCCTGATCAGGTAGGTGGTAACTGAATAAGGGAGAAAGGAGCCCCTCGAACTGGGGAACAGGTTGTGCTCAACTAGCCGTCTTTGTGTGATCTGATACATAGTAACACTGATTCCCTTGTTGTTAATTCCCTTGTTGTATGTCGTGGTAATGATAGGATGAACTCGTGCTAAGGCTGCCGTCTGGGCAGGAAGTCCTGGGTCCGTTTGGGACCGCGAGGCTGTGGCTTCCGTCTGGGCAGGAAGTCCTGGGTCCGTTTGGGACCGCGAGGCTGTGGCTGCCGTCTGGGCAGGAAGTCCTGGGTCCGTTTGGGACCGCGAGGCTGTGGCTGCCGTCTGGGCAGGAAGTCCTGGGTCCGTTTGGGACCGCGAGGCTGTGACTGCCGTCTGGGCAGGAAGTCCTGGGTCCGTTTGGGACCGCGAGGCTGTGGCTGCCGTCTGGGCAGGAAGTCCTGGGTCCGTTTGGGACCGCGAGGCTGTGGCTGCCGTCTGGGCAGGAAGTCCTGGGTCCGTTTGGGACCGCGAGGCTGTGACTGCCGTCTGGGCAGGAAGTCCTGGGTCCGTTTGGGACCGCGAGGCTGTGGCTGCCGTCTGGGCAGGAAGTCCTGGGTCCGTTTGGGACCGCGAGGCTGTGACTTGTAGGTCTTGGTATATATAGTAGGAATTCCCTGTCCTTAGGTGGTACATATATGTGGTTATTTAGGTGTAAATAGGCCCTAGGGAGGGGGTAACGTTCTGGTTTGGGTTAGAGAGGCTCTGTTGAGCGGGTTCTATCTGATCCGAAAACCCAAGCAGAACAGACTGCTTCAAAATTGAATATGTGTGCTACATTGTGTGTTTAAAAACCTACCTTAGCATTTTTGCACTGATAGTCTTCCTGCTCATTCGTGCTGACACTCAGGGCACCAACACTCACGCACTTCCGCTGTGATGCGGACTAGTGTTCACGGAGACATCAGCTGCTGCACAGCAGGGCTGATTGGTGTGCTGGGCAGAGGGAACTGCTCATTAGCCGGGCTGGAGTGGACTCGCCCAGCGGGCGCGCCACTTGCTCACAACTGGTGCGCCGAAGGCACGCAAAGGGAAGCCCATCTGCGCCCGTCTGCATCCGACCGGGGCCAGGTCCCCAGGTCAATTCCAGGCATACTCAGTAGAAGAGCTATGGGCACTAGCGCATCTGGATTACCCACTAGACAAGCAGGTGGAAGACACACTGAGGTCAGAGGACATACTTGCGACACAGGGGGAGTATGGAACACGGCCTCGCAGCCCCATTTCCCTATAGGTGCAGAGATAGGCAACCCCCAGGGATTAAGGGTAGCAGTTTTAAACACGCAATCCCTTCAGAAACACAGTCTAGAGCTCTTCTTGCTCCTCCCAGGAGGACACCCCGGACATCCTAGCAGTAACAGAAACTTGGCTAGAGGAAGGGAGCAGCCCTTCCCTTGGAATATGATGTCCTATGGCACAACAGGCAGGAAGAGAAAAGAGGTGGGGTGTCACAATGTTCTATAAAAAATGGTTAGCAGTAGATAAGCTTGTTGCAGAGAGCCTCAATGGTGTGGAAATTTTAGGGGCAAAACTTAGCTCCAAATCCTCCTGCCGGGCACTACTGGTGGTATACTGCCCCCCCCCCCCTCTTGGTCAACTCCCCGGTTTAACGAGCTACTCGCGCAATTGGTCAGTGACCTATGCTCATGGTACAAATGACTCCTGGTAGTGGGGCATTTCGACTACCACTAGGACCACTCACTCGGAGAGTCATACGTCCGTCATTTGGAGGAAGCCATGACCACAATGGGGCTACAACAGCTTGTAGACTCCCTCACCCATGACAAGGGACATACCCTTGACCTCATCTGGACTACTCAGCCACCGGCCAGCCTGATGGACATCAGACCTTGCGGTTGGTCGGACCGCTACCTGATCAGGTGCTGGGTCCCTCTGGCCAGTCGGCCCGCACAGCCACCTCCGGAATGGAAAGTGGTGCGAAGGTGGAATACAATTGAGACAAGCAGCCTAGGGCTAAGGGCTGGAGCCAGATCTTTTTAACAGCTGGGGGCCAGAGGGAGTTGTGCCAGGGTCAATTTTTAGGGCTCAGAGCTGGGGACAAGTTTTATTTTTAGGGGCTGGGAGCCAGGGGGAATTGCACCAGGGTCTTGACAAACCTTTAACATACATGCCTTTACAACAAAATTAATTGTAAATACATATTTGGTAAAGCCTATGTGTGGTAATGTCATTCGCTTTGTAATGGCCGTGTTTGTAACAGAATGCAGGGCTCAGAACCCAAATATGGTGCTGATGGGACACACAGCTCTCTCTTTAAACAGAACGACGAAGCTAAGCAGGGGGCTGTGTTTGAAAGCAGTATTTATAGTCTGTCAAGCAAGTGTCAATATGGAGCCTTCTAGAAGATTACTCCACATTTCGTGAAAGTTAGAAGGCTGTTACTGGCAGGAGACTGCGGCAAGAAATGAAAGGTTGAGTAAACAAACAGGTTAGGTACTGGAAACTTCCTGAAGATTACAGACTGTTTCCTATCGATTAGAAGGCTGTTTCTAGCAGGAGACTTAGGCAGGAAATGGAGGCTTTTAATTAGATGGCAGGACAGTTGAACAATAAACTACAAGCAAGCATATCAAGCTCCCTCGAGGTCAGCAGGAAACAGAGGCTTTTAACTATTCAGCACCATATTTTAGGGCAGTTGAACAAACAAACATTACAAGCATTTGCACTTAGGTAAATTAATCTTTAACCAATGCATAGCAGAGTACATTACACCTGGCTATCTAGAAATGTTGATGACAAAGGAGAACAAACAGCACAGGCAGACCAGGGTAAGAAAATATATATATGTGTGTATATATTTATATGCACACACACGTACATACACATACACACATACAACACAGTGGCAGTCGCCGCTGCGTATTTATGGCTCAATCGTACTTTCATGAAAAAGGCATTATTTGATTTGTGTATATATTTTGAACTCATTGATTTGCATTAAATGTACCAGCTTAGTCATCTACGCTTTGGCAAGCCAAGTTTTGTGACTATTGCCCTTGAGAAAAATAATTAAGGAATCTGAAAACAGAAGTGTATTCCCATTAAAGTCCTCAAAGGAAAGTTGCTGTCATCTGCAGCCCGCACTGCTGAACGAAGCTACACCAAACGTGGCTAGTAGAACATTTTTAGGAATGGATCCATTCCTATAAGGGAGAACCAGGCTCTGGACAATAATCCACCAATCCACTTGTTAGGCAAATGTTTTTTTTGCATTAGAGGGTTGGAGTCGCCAAATCATGAATATCAGTTAAGTTGTACTCTTTGTGACACTCTGGTAAAGGACTTCCAGAGAGTTGAAATGAGAACACCACCTCCCAGATTACCCGGGACCAAGGAAATCAGGGCATGTGGTAGGCAAGACGAAAGGGACAACACACCATGCCTTTGAGGGCTCATCACAGGAGATTCCCTCTGCACTGCATGCCCGGATCAATGGCATTGCAATAACCAATCTCAGGGTCGAGGATGAAGGCCCTGGCCCTGAAAGAATAAGTTGCACAATGACAATTTCTTTGAAAACGAGGCAGCATCTGTGAGGCCTGCACAAATAACATTACTCCATTTGTCCTTCACTGGGAACCAAACACCCAATTGTAGCGCCTGACTCTCAGAGGGTAGCGGTGCAGAGCAGTCTGAGGCTCACTCAACGGAGGTGGTTTAGGCTAGTATTCACCATTTGCAGGTGCGCAGAAATAACACTCAATATTTGATTGTCCAGTCTGTACTTTGCTTTATAAAGGTAAGAGTACATTTATTAAACACACGCACTACTCAATACTATGCACCAATTTACAAATATACATAAGCTGTTGGAATTACTTTGTGACATTGCATAACATCTCCACCCCTCCCACAGGGGGGGTTGGGTCTAGTACCACCACTCCCATGTATGCACATCATCTTGCCCCCAATGCAATTAGTTGAACATGACCTGGAGCGAGGGCCCTGCGCACTGGCACCATCCCAGTGGCGACCCACCCCATTATCTCAACAAGCATTTAAAATAGGTAACCATGCCTTGGTGACACATAATCCTAACTGAGCATTTCGTACTGACCATGAAGCATACACCTCTACATCTTAAGGGCTAGCAGTCTGGGTTCTTCACCTAAGTGCAGAAGCAAGAATACATGTTTAAGCATCATTTTAGATTGACAGTACTCATCACATTTGTGTATCATTAGAATGCATTGCAATTACAGCCCCTAAAGACATCACAGATGAAATCACAGGATTACGCATATACAGCCAGACACCCTAGCAGGAATGTCTGGCAACATAACCCCACTTTGTTTATGACATCACCTTCCACAAGTACTTCACATTAGACATGTGAACTTCAGTCCCTCTAAAAGAAATAACGTTAGTAAAACCATTTCTGGTGCAATTACACCTCTTCACCTCCAGGGGATGCCTTTCTCCAGACATCCCCAACTCAGCCCTTCACTCCTTGATGCACTTCTCAATACACCCCCAGCTGTAGAACAAAAGTTCCAGCCTAGAAGGTGTTAAATGCTCGCTGAGCCCTTGAGGGGTTATTCTTTTCAAGTCCCCATGTGACCTAGGGAGGGACTTCTCTTCGAGCTGGGGGGGAGACTCTGCTTCGCAAGCAGCTCCCCAGCACCTTTTTCACAAATGAAGGTGACCCCCCCTTCTCTAGGGGCCACCAGGCACCAAAAACAATGATTTCCCCATGCCTTGCAAGGCATTATGAGGCGCTTCAGGCTCCTTTCTATGAATATTAGAACAGCGGCTCTCCCGCTGCGTCGGGGAGAGCCGTTATGTGGGCCTCCGGCCGTGGCGTCCATCGTTGGAGGGTCCGGTCCCACCCAGACCCCCAGTGGAGTGTAACGGCTCGAGGAGCCCACCTCTGGCTGCCTTTTCCAACTTTCAGGGGCCCGGCCCCGCCCGGGCCCCTCGCCGCACTTCCTTGCTTTTTCGGGGTCCCACCCGGGACCCCCAGATGCCTGTCCGGTGGAGGGCAGCTCAGTGAGCCCACCCCCGGCTGCTCCCGCCGGCTCCCCGCTTGGCCAGCACCCTCGTGTGCTGCCACGGGAGCCGGCATCCTCTTCTGGTCTGCCAGCTCCAGCAGACAGATGCTCGGATCATCGCCAGCTCCTCCGGCTTCCCGGGGGAGTGCAACGGCACTCCGCCACTCACCTGCCAGCACGTGGGGCCCGGGGATGGGATCCTGGGCCCACGAACATCTTTGGGGGGCGCGACGGTGCTCCCCCATCCAGCGTCGGTGGTGGCCAGGGTGTGCTTCTGGCACTCTGCTGAGGGGCATCTTCACGGAGAGCACGACGGCGTTCCCCGAATTTGCTTCGGGGCCCTGGGAAGGGGTCCCAGGCCCCTCTAGACCTCTTTGCGGGGTGCGCGACGGCGCTCCCCGCCCCCAGCTCCTCTGCATCTTCGGGGCCCGGGGATGGGGTCCCGGGTCCCTTGCACACATTTTTGCAGGGGGGGCGCGATGGTGCTCCCCCTCCTCCCACATCACTGGGGGCCAAGGTGGGCCCCTGGCCCCCTTCTTGGGCAATTTCACGGGGCGCAATGGCGTCCCCCGACTTTGCTTCCTCCTGGGGCAGCCCCTGGGACCTGACACACCCCGGGGGCATATTGCGACCGGTGGCGGAGCCCCACGCGCTTCGTCGTCGGTCCCAGGCAGGGTCAACAGTCACCTACCTTCTGGAGGGCATATCTCGGCCCCCAGGCTACGGATTTGCACCATTCCGGCCTCCTTTCACTCCTGATGACCAGCTCTATGCATTTGGAGCACTTGTAGCTGCCCTCTTCGCCTCCAAGAGGGTGAACTTCAGCAGGGAGCTGTTTTCACTGGCTCCGTGCGCCAGCCTTTCACCTGCTCTCTTCCTGAACCTCTCTTCTCCCTGCGCAGAGGCCCCTGCTTCTGCGCACTGGTCCTGGACTCTTCTCCTGGCGCTGTTCAGGACCCTGGGGGCAGTCAGGGGGTTCCTCCTTCCAACTGCACATTGCGCCTGGCTCCAGCACCTTCTGCTCCAGCAGACCACACCACGAGAGAGCTTCTCTTCCTGTGCAAACGCTTTTTAAAAGTTGAGTAGGGGGCTGGCAGGAAGTCTCTGTTTGTCCTATCAAACAGCGACACATCACTTCACTGTCCCTGCTCCCTCCTTCCTGCCCAGCCACTGGGTTTGCTCAAAATGGCGTCATCCAGGGTCTCTGGCCACATGGTCTCTGAAAAAGCCCCTTCCCCACTCGCTGCCTTCCCTCCTTTGTGCTGCCTGGTACCTGGCACCCAGTGATAGCTGCTGATGGATGAGCCCATAGCCTCACCCATCTTCTCTTCGTGGAAAGGAGGCCTTAGCTTGTGGAAGAAAGGTTATCAATCCATCCTGCTGAGGTCAGCCCTCAGCCAGGCCCTGGTTATGGCTGACTCAGAGAAATGTGACATTTCTGGATGACCCAAAAGCAGTACAAATATGACTTTGGACTCTGCAGAATACTTCTTCTCACATCCGTTACAGTGGACTTTAGGGCGTGTCTGGAATCTGTAGGCCTTAGGAAAGTAAAACTAGCACAGGGTGAAAAACCACAGTAAAATCACCCCATTCTGCATAAGTCCTTCCACACCAGTCTATCTGCACCTGCTCCTTGGCTGCGCACGCTAGGAATCTCCCCTGCGCAGCCCCTACACGTGTGCACACACATGTGCACATGTATCTGCATGTAACCAGCCCGGTGTCCCTTACTCCAGCTGCTGCGCAGTGGCCTGGTCAAGCCAGGGGGACACCAGTAAAATCCCCTTGTAGTCTCTTTCATTAGGAGTTCACTGTGGTGAGTCCCAACTTATGAGGCTCCTCCACAGTAAAAGGTCAACAATTAGGTGCTCAAAAAGTTACAAATCCGGGCGGCCCATAGTGCCAGAACCACCTTCTAACACAATTAATATATATATAGCAATAGCACATGAAATGAGACACATGCAGGGAAGGTGATGGACTTCATGGGGTACTTCAGAGGAAACGCAATACAGTGATGAACTAAGCGAAAGCAGGAACCATATAGCAAGCAGAAAGTTGCCAGACAACATCTTGCAAATCCATAACCTCTTTACAGTGACTAGGAGGGGCTGTGTTCCTTCTACTGGCCCTAACCTAGAAGTGTCTGTTTTTTACCCTCTGAGCCAGCCACCGGAAGAGCCAGTAGTCCACAATCTCCACTCATTCCCTATCTTTTGTGAATCTATTGGACAGAAACACACAGTCTTGCATTTATGTCTCTTTCCAAGCAAGTTCCAAGATGTAATCCTGACATTACTCAAAAAAGTGCTTTTGTCAACTTTGTTCAGTAGTTTTTGAGATAGTAGAGTTTAACATTTTTTTATAAGGTTAACACTTTTGCATATGTCTGCAGTTTGGACTTGTGAATAATTTGTGAATCCAGGATTTCAAAAATTAAGAAATCTGATTGGACGAGGGAATCTCCTCTCTCTCCTCTCTCTCTATCTCTTTCATATCTTGTGCCAGAGTTGTTACCGTGAATCTGAGAAATATTTTGCGATAGTCATTACAGGATTCAGGGTACAGTCCCTGTGTCCGCCATTTGTTTTTAAAGAGGCATGTAAGTGGGCATGTTGGCTCATCTCCAACTCCAGCCACAGTGAGGGAAACCTAAGATATCATCCTTAAATTAAATTAAAAAAAACACACAAAAGGTTCTGGGATTTGCGATTTGGTTTTCTGAAATTGACTTGTGATCCTGATGCATGCTTTTTATATACATTCTAAAAAAATTAATTTAAAGGAAATCCTGTGTGGCATACCTTGGCCATCAAAAACAGGCTAAGGCCAGTGGCCATCTCCCCTATGCATAGCTGGAAGCAGTGAACACCTGGAGTTGGGCACTGGTAGGGAGCAGAGCATAGTTGCAGGCCAGACCCTGTGGTCAACCATTGCTGAGCGCGTCTTAAGTTTGTGCGCAGTAGGTGGTTTTGGCCCACGGGACATTGGGCGCAGACCCTGGCTATTAATTAAGTGCATTAAAAAATGTATTCAATAAAAAACACAGGTAATGGTACTGGCTCATCTGGATCAACTTGCATCATCCACTATACTCAAAACAATAAGTTGCCAATGGCACAGAAACACAAAAAGAAGTTCTCAGGAAAATAACATGGTGGACAGTGCATGTAACGAAGTGATCATTGTTGTTTATAGTGATTAAAATAAAGGGGTCATTTCAGTGGACTCACGTGTTTGAGCCAGGAAAACAAAATGAAAATGCTACCTAATTAAAATGAAGATAAAATCCTAGTATCCTAGATAGACAGATGAAGTTCCTCTATTTGGGATCATCAGGAAAGTTGCCCTACCACACTAAGCTGGTAAAGTAAAAGGTATTCACGAGGTCCTGACAAATACTATGATGAGGCAGTTGATATAGGAGAAAAGCTCCATCAACAGAGAAGTTCTAGGACTGTGCCATTAAGTAATGCAACTCTCAGGGAAAAAATGAAAAACACCAAGAGAGACTGGATGTGCTCATGATTTAATTATGATATTTGGAGATTTGCATAGATTTGCATAATATTAAAATAAATAGGAAATGAAAAAAGATAAATTTACAATTATTTGTAAGTTTACTACTTTGTGCTATTCACAAACTACGTGCGGAGTGATGCGCAGTACTGTCCTGGTGGCACCCATTCAGGGAGTGCCTGCGAAGGGAGTGATGGGTCGAAAATCATCAGTCAATCTTTCTTAGCTGCACTGTCTCAAATGCAAGCACAGATTCCACATTTGCTCCTATGCTGAAGTGAACACAGTTTATTTTTTAATGGGTCTACAGTACTGGTCAGCACTGTTCACACCTATGGAGAGTGCACATTGGCACCAAGCACCCAATATGTAATTGAGCCTCAGCAATTCAAGACATTTTATATGTGAAGCTTCCCAAGACAGCAGTACTTATGAGCTGAATTGTACTTAAATACTGGGATATTTGAGGAGAATGGAGCAGAAAAGGAGGTAATTTCCAAGGGGTAATGTTTGGCATAATTTACTGGACTTACTTAACACTGGTAATATAGCTTAGTAGTAGGGAGAACTCTCTCACCGGAGCTTCATACAAAAACTGGTCCATCAAAGCATCCTGAACCAGATGTTCTACATCTCCAACATGATCTCTAACAGAGTTCAATGATTACGTTAGGCATGTCCACTGTCTTCGGACTTTCCCTATCACCTCGCAAACCTTGGAATAGCTTTTGGACCTGAGTGGCGGGAGGTGTCAGAGGTGGAGACAGTGGAACTAGCTAATTTATCTTGATATGTATGTTTTGATATGTTGACCCTTACCCTCACTACAGATTTTTGATGTAAAATAGAGTAATAGCAACATCAGCAAATGTTGATTGCAGCTAAATATTTTCCTATGTCAATTTTCTGTGTTCATCAAGTGCTATAAATGTCCAAAATGTTCTCCCTCAGAAACAGGTGATTATCAAACTACTTTCCATCATTAAAACAAGAATTCAATGGGAAAAAAATATGACAGTAGCATCTTAGTCTTAGAAACATCCTATTCCCTTTAATGCTGCGAAACTAGCTGTTGCTTGTATTAAATGTAGCCACCCCTAAGTCCAAAAGGATTACATGTCCACTGTAAACTTTTTTCTGATGAATTCTTACTCCATCTGTTTAATATTTTATGGTTTATGGATCGGTCTTTGCATTATGTCCTGTACTGTATTTAGTAGACCAGGGCAGCGGACAATTAGTAATGCCGCAGCATATGAATTCTACAGCACTTGACTAGGATCTGACAACCAGTCTTTGCTGTACCACTACAAGTGGCATAGGTTCATGTTTGCTAACTGATCAACCAACAAAAGTTTGGGGCTTATTTACAAGGATTTGGCGTAGGTCGTCCCCACAAGTCCTTTTGCTGCGATGCCCTACACCAATTCGAAAGGACAGGAATGCACCCTATTCACAAGATACAGTGTATTCCTGTCCTTTCAGCCAGCACCAGCGCACAATTAGCAGCCATGTGCCAATGAAGGCACCCTTTCACCATGGTGCAAGGGTGTCTGTAATGTTGGCATGATTGCTTTTGTGCAGGAAGTGACATCTTCCTGCACAAAAACAATAATTGGAGGCGTTTTCCTCTTTGCAAGTGTGCTACAGATTGCAGCACACATCAAAAAACGAAAAAACAGGGCAAAATAATGTTATTTCTCCTCACTACGCCACCCCTGGAGACATGCACGGTTTTAACGCATACCCAGATTTACAACATGTTGTAAATTAGGGAATGTGTCAAAACCTATGGGCGTTGCTTGGGAACACCCACTGCAACACCCATGGCACTCCTCCCTGGCAGAGTGTGAGGAAAAGCAGCGACTTGCACTGCATTGCCTCACTCCATATCTACAAGATCATGAAAAGCCATGCAGGGTGGCTTTACGTGGCCTTGTAGATATGGCTAAGCCCTGTGCCCCACCAGAACGTCACAAAAAGTGAGGTTTTGGCTGCGCATAGGGCTCGCAAATAAGCCCCATTTTGTTTACAAGTGGCTACAGCCTGCATTTCCCCAGCTTGTTGAAGAAACATAAACCCGTACCAATCGTGGGTGTGATCTGCATGTGCTAGATCTGACCATTAAATCTGTAAAGTTTGCTTTAATGTAATATATTTGTATTATAAGTTAATGCATTTACCTACTTTTTTAGTTAATGTGTCTCATTTTGTTCATCATTTATTTTGTAATTTTAGTTCAATAAATCGAGTTGTATTCAATATGAGGCCATTTCATTTTTTCATTGTAATGTGTTATAAATATAAATAAGATTTGTCTCTTCTGTTATTTATATACACTTTCCTCATGCACATGAAATATATATTAATAGAGTATGAAAGTGCACAGAATTATCACCACAAATTCGTCGACATACACATGATTGAAATTATTGACTTTACTAGGAAAATCAACATTCAGATATCTTGGTACTTGTTTATTCACATATGATTATCGTCCCATGTTGCTGTGGAATTTTTAGGTGGACTACTGTCAATTTTTATTGGGTGACTGCATGGCCGCAGCTACAGAACAGAGAACTGTATATTCTAATAATGTGAGGAACACTACAAATTAAACATGCCCCAAAGAATAATAATATTTCAGGAAATCATGGTTTGCATTGCAGTAGCCTTGTGTGGATGAAATTAGTGATATAGAGGATTTAATGCAAATTACCATCACTAGGTCCTGGTCCTTACTAGGCCTGGGCAAAAATTTTGTTCCGTTCGCGGAAATTGCGATAATTTGACATTTTCGCGTTCCGCGGAGAGCGCGAAAATGTCAAAATTTCCGCTTTTAGCAGCTTGGCGATAATTTGTTTCTTGCTCGCGCTGTAAAATAATACATTCTCGCGCGCGCGCGATCGCCTTAACTGAATCCCTGCGTTCGCCGACAAGTTTTCTTGTTCCGGTCGCGTTCTCCATGAGATGTTGGATTGTTTTTAGCCATTTGCGCTGTCTCGCGACAGTTCGCGCCCGCAGTGACGTCATGCGTCGCGCGATCACGTCTTTCTTCTCGCGATCATGCACCGCGAGACAACTCAAAACAAGATGGCAGCGCCCGTGAGCAACCACATGGGTAAGTTGGCGACCCGCAACCATGCAGAAAATCTCGCGAACATGCGGGAAAAAAAATTCCGCATCTTCGCGATATTTCCGCTTGTTTGCGATAATTTTAAACATTTTCGCGATAATTTGCGAAAGTGGATTTCGCAAATTCCGCCCACCCCTAGTCCTTACAACCTCATTACAGGAGAATTCAGGATGCTTCTGAACTGCTTGGCTTGACCCCAATGTGTTGCATGGGCTTTTGAGAGGGGCCAAGCACTCCTCTCTAATCTGCATTTTTCCTTAACACATAACTGTCTTGCACAGGGACTGCTGGCCCAGTAGGGAGATGCAGCTCATGCAGTTTTAGACCAGCCCTTATTGAATATTAACAGTGGCCGTGCATAAACTCTTTAGTAATTACCGGCTCCCGCAAGCAATGCTGGTAGATGAACAGTGGTTTTCTAATATTAGCAGGCCTCCACCTCTTCAGCCACGTGGTTGTGCTCATCCCTGCTCAAGGATATGCTCAGGGTTACATGACTAAACCTACAATGTAATGAATGCACCATGCGTGCTTCTTGGGTACATGGTCAGCCAATCCAGGCAGGGCATACATTTCTGCTCTTGCTGTATTGGGTATCCCTCTGTAAAAGCCAAGGACAGATTAAAGGAAGGGGGAGGGAGGAGCCTTGTGAGTAGGGGTGGGCATAACTCCCGTAATTTGCTGTAGTGTAATTTCGTGAAATTGCAGTAAAATGACGCAAGATTACATGGAATTATACAAGAGGCATAACCTGGCATCTAGCTCATAGTGCAAAATGCACCCTTGTGCACAGAATAGATCAGAGAATGCATTTCGAACTATTAAAATAGCAGTCAATGCAACATAACATGAACAGCAGCAGGCAGCAGCTCAAATTACTCTTAATTACGCAGCAGGCGTAATTGCGTAATTTCTGGTAATTTTGTGTCACAAGAGTACCACAGAATTATCAGAATTACTCCAGAGTTAATAACATTACTCCCAGGCCTACTTGTGAGTCTCTCTGTGAAAGAGGATGCCTGCAGGTCTGCATCTGCTACACTACCTCGCCACAGCCAGACACGCTTGCTTGCACACAGGCAAATGCTGTGTGCACTAGCTTGCTAAAATGCAGTACATTTTTTGAATATGCAATTTCCTCTTGTGAATTCGCACATGTGAATCACACACTTAAACCCCCCTAATGCCTAAGCACAATTTGAAAAAAATCTTTCAGGAATCGGGTGCCTGAGAAACTTTTCAGGAATCAGTTGCCTGATGTTTACTGGAAATAATTGTTTGAACGACTGCTTCGAAAAATGACTTGGCATTTGTGAAGCAAGCATTGATGATTTTCCAAATATAAACACCAATTCGCAATGCTCAAAGATGCCATTGTCAATTGTAATGCACACACTGCAAGCTCTGGTAAGTCATAAGGGGTGGAGGGCATCAAAGAAGCATTCCTGTGGCTCCCAAGTTTATGCACAAATTCTCTATAACCATTTTGGTGGTTACAAGACATAGAATGGTTACCAACTGGCAAGGACAGGTGACAACCAGTTACACAATGTAAGCTTACACTTTGTGTGTGCTGACGGCAAGCTGTAGGAGAATAAGATAACAAATCACATAACAAATCCATGCATGGCTATATGATTCCCCACAATGTGCCACTTTTATTCCCATGCTAATGTAATGCTTCGAATGCTGAAATGTTGGTCTGCTGTTCCATGTAGGCTTGCATCTCACCTTTCGCTATTGTGCAATGATTCCCAACCAGTGGATCTTAATGGGGTAGGGGGTATGCATCTCAAGGAGCTCAGTCCCTTTGCACCAGAAAGGATTAGGGAATGCACTGATGCACTGCAGAACAAAACCACTGTGCTGCAAGTAGCCAGATTTCGAACCTGGCAATATAAAGTTGCATTTGGGATGCAGAGGCAAAACAAACATTTTTTATATCAATTCAATCCCAAAATATCACATACTTCATTACCATTGTAATGTACATACATTATGTGCACTTTGGTACAAAGGTATATGTACTCCTCTACAGACTTCTGGGTTTCTAACTTAAACCTTTGTATGTTGTTAATTTTTAGATAAAAGCACAAATCCCCCCCAAAAAATAGATACAAGCAATAGAAAAACACCTAAACATATGTGCAATTTTTTTATTTTGTATTCAAATTTGGGAACCTGTATAAAACACATGTTCCTGTTGAAAACTCAGTCAGCACTGGAAATTTGGTTTGGTCCACGTTGCAACAACAATGCATGGATGTTCCAAAAGGGAGTGCTGTGTTCAAAGTTATGGGAAAGATTGATCAAACTTCTTTAAACAAATATATCATTTTACCAGTTGTTACTATAATTTTACAGATGTGCACGCTTTCACAATTATAATGCATTTATAGATATGAATGGTGCCTTTTAAATTGCATTAAAAGGAAAATTACGCCTTTGATTTTGCTAATACTTAAACTACAACTGAAAGAATGTATATGAAAATCGCCATGCTTTTTCAAAAATGGAAATATAAATAATAACACATTTTACTGTATAGCACAGCACTTTATTACTAAACGTGTTGCAATATTCATTATGTTTCTTTTTTTTTTAAACAGCTGGGGGGTGTCATATGCGAGGTAGCAAATGGTGCTAGAAACATGATATACTTCATGTCTTGAGAAACTGGAAGAATAATAATGAAGTAGTTACCCTATGATCAAGGTACAATATGTAGTCCATATTGTTGGTGCAAAGTGATGATATCAAAGTGCCTCACTATATTTACGCCTGAATTTTTGCAAAGCATCATCAATATAACCATATGGCAAGGGCTTGAATCTTTCAAAATACCAACAGAAATGTATAATGTGCTGGGCTTTACCACAATGACCATTTATTTGTCAACAGCCATGCTCTATGCGCAGTGTCAATGGCCTATAATTAGTCTATGCCTAACATTAAAACTTATTAAAATATGACTATTTATTGTTATAAAATGTACCCTTCTCCTTGAAGTTGATAAAAGGAAAAGTATGTCACAAAGTGAGCCTGTTGTTCCTAGCTCCTTCTGTGTGACTTATCATGTATGGGCAATCAGTTAATGAACAGAAAATGGCCTCTTAAAAAAAATCGGCATCTTAGAACTATCACCAATGTAAAATCTGTAATTTACTTTGAAGGTACAGATTGGTATTGCATGCACGTACAACACAATGGCCTGTTCTTGTCCCCTCCATTTTCTTCTTAAAATGCACTTTGTGGGTGAGGTGTAGCTAAAACAGTTGAAAGACAGAAAAAGGAAAAGGGCGATTGGGTGGCCTCTATGCAAATCAATATGGCACAGTGCATCAAATACTTTGAAAATTAAAAATGTTGAGACTTTTTATGCCTCACTCCTTTGTGTTTTTAATGTCCAATGTTTTCCAGTCATTCATGCTTTAAAGGTGAAGAATATATTAAGCTTTTAAAAAGAGCAGCAATAGTCAATTTACTGAACCATGAAACTTAAGTAGCAAAATACAAAACCCGAAATTGGAGAATATATATCTACATTGTCGTAATTTCTCAAGTTCAGATATGAAGGCCTACAGGAAAATTATGTGAACTTGATAAACAACCTACATTTCTTCAGTTTCTGTAAAGTTAAGGATAGAATATATGTAAAAATGGTAAAGTGCTCAATAGAAAAAGACTAAATTACGTGTTTTAAATATGAAGGATAGAAGCTTTTCAAACCGCAAACATTCACAATTTGCAATGATCTGGAATCTACTATATATTGGTGAGCATATTTGTCAAACTTGTGCATTAAAGGTGAGCTTTTGTTAACCTTTTCCATTCGTTCATTTAATCAAAGAGCAGTAGTAATACAGTATAAATTGAGATATTGCAGATGTAATAGTACATTCTAACTACAACAATATATTCGATGATTGCAGGACTGTGTAAACTACAGTAGAGCTATGTCCCTTAAGCCATCACAATCACATTGGCAATTCATTGTTTATTTAATAAGAAACAAAAAAGCTCATTTGTACTTCCTGCACCGTTTAATGAGTTCAGATTTGCGAAATGTATATGACAGTTTTTCTACAATACTGCTTTCACTTGTAGCAAATAAAGTGTTGCGCTGATACAGCAACTACTTAGAAGCCAGAACCTAGTAGGTTTAAACCCCAAACGTATTTCCACTAGTAAGTGCTTTCACGTTTAGAAAAAGGAACAACTCTCTCTGAATGAAATATACGATAGTTATTCAGAAGTGCACAATCAGCATATTTATGTGTGTAGCTGTCATTTATGAATGTGGAAGTTCGGCCAAGAACGCAGGGCCCGGTTTACCAAGGTTTTGCCTGAAAGTTAGAATGCCTCCAGACTGTAAAAAGCTAGAAAACACAATCTTATGATTCTCTGAGGCCGAGAATGACCACCTTCAGAGAGTCTTGAGTCGTAAGACTGTTTATGCAAGGACAAAACCCTTTATAAATCGAAGTCTTTTTTCATGAACTGAATAACTGAGTCTTTAATATCGCCTTCAGCATGGAAAAAACGTTTGCATATTAGACCTTTACATTTTTCTACAGTCATAATTGACACGTGGTGGGTGTTTGCATTGTAATTTAAAGAGGGTGATTTGTGCAAAAACGTCATTCGGAAAAAAGTTCAAGAAATATATTTTAATGGCATTCCATAATAACGTCACCTACCTCAGCCTGCTCGTATAGGTGTCTACAATGTCACACTTTCACTGCAGTATGGCGTAAACATACAGGTCGGTGTCCGAAGTGCACGTGTGTACTCTACATTTGAATGGAGAAACTAAAAAGTAAGAAGCAGCTCAAATAGACTGGGGACTTACATCAATCAGGTAATGTCGTAAATCTCGTCAGTTTTAAAAAACCCACCCGGCAGCTATATTGCTGCCGGGTGCATCTTACGATTGCTCCAGCCAGAATTTTGCATTTCGCACTCTATTCAGATGTGGAAGGAATTCGTTAATTAACTGCCCCGTAATTATGGATATTTGAACATTTTACGTGAAAAGTGAAAACCGTGTTTTATTCAGCAAGAATCATGCAGACAAACGTACTTAAAATTTAGAAAACACACACACTCAATCATGCAGACAAACATACTTAAAATTTGCAAAGCACTCACACTCCTATCTTGTGAAAGTAAGTTATCACGGGACAATAACACTAAATTGGCCGTGCAAACAAAAAGAGACCTAGGGCTGATAAAAGAAGCACCAGTCAAGTTAATCAAATGGCACAGAAAGCTCAGCAAAATCGTTAGGTCTGGCAGGGTGTTTCCACCAGGATCACAAACATATGACTAATAATTAACTAGACTTTGAACTGTAGCAACCTGTTAGAGAAACATGAGCCGTGGATTTTTCTAGTGTTTACATTTGTTTTGTTTACAACCCAGTCCCCATCACACTTCCTCTGCTATTATATATGTTAGATCCCTGGATGTCTTTTTGATTCTCTCTGGGTTTAAGTATTATACTGGGTGACAAGGGATGCATCAATAATTCTAGCTTTTAATAACATTTTGCTCTTGCTATTAAATGCTGGCAGAAGAAATCCATGATGAATTGAGGAAATATGGTTTAGTGTCCCTTTTTATTTCTTCAAATGAACTGCAACCACGTTGTCATTTAAACCACCCATATTCATGAGGAAAAGTACAAAATTAAATGTTCTCATGTGAATAATTTCCAATATTCCTGGATGTCTTGTTTGCAGTGCAGTAAAGCACTGCCCATCATAGTGACCTAACAGTTTCATATGTGTGATGGGTTTCTCCAGGATATCCAACTTCTTTGTTGATTTATCAGTTTTTATAAAATTAACTGATAAGATATTCAGTAGAGTATTTCATTCTCTACAGTATCTCCTTGATCTTGATGTTACAGTTTCCATTTGGATCGCCCTGTATTGTATCTTTCATTTCCAATACCCGGTGGCACACCAAGACTTATTTGTATCTCCTGTAGAATGCCTGTGCAAATGCTGAATGACTTCGCTCTCAGCTCAACAGGACTATTAGGTCGACACAATATAGCTTCAACCCCACTGGTTATGTTCTGGAACAGTTAATGTGTCATCACACCTAGTTCCATGTACATGTTGCATAGTGTTTCTATGGTGGCACCTCAGTTGCTGGACAAAATGATTGCATTCCAGAGGTTTCTCCTTCAGCAGGAACGCTCAATAGTCAACATATTTTTAGAGCTATGACACATCAGAGTTTTTGAAGCAGCCATTTTGTCTTTTTTCAAATTTCAGTTGGATCGGCTATCCTTTACTCATATTCTCCACTGGAGACTGATCCGTGCATTCATCAGTCCTTTTTGAGACTGCAAAGGTTATCTTCATACGCAGTTCTTTTCCATTCTAGAGGTTTGTGCCTCTCCTGCAGTAACAAACAAAAAACAACATACCATCTTTCTGTGACCCTCCAACAGGCTGTTTTTGTTACTCATGTACTTCCCTAGATGTGGCTTCTAAAATTGAACACGAAACATATGAATGTTAAATAATGACTAAACTGTTGTCCCCAGAAGTTTCTTCTCTTTGCCATTTAATTCCCAAAGCACCCAAACAACATGTTTCTATGTATTTTCAACGAGGCAGTTCATCAACTCTTCTGCCTGGCGCCTATGTTTTGTTGTATTGTGTGTTCCCAACTTATCTATAGGCACAAATGAGGGCTTCAACAACAGTGTTTAAGCTTCAAAGCAGTTTGCGTCCTTGATTTTCTCAGAATATCATATCACAAAAATGGAACAAGAATGGTCAATACTTCTTTCACAATAGTCCTGTTGCTTTGTCAGGACCAGATATAATTCCAAATGCAATCAAAATCATATAAGTGTTCTTACCATTCATTCCATAAATTGCAGTTTCTCACTTCAAATAAAGTACCATCTTATTGTATCTGGAGATTTTATTGGCCCTGGGGTGGAGGGGGATTGTCGTGAAACGTGTTGGACATTCTTGTGATATGATATTATGAGAAAATAAAGGAACCTAACGTGTTTCAACTATCACTTGATGTCATCTGATATTACCACCTAAATGCCCTTCTAATTGGTTTTCATCATCAGTATATCCTTTCTTATTATGTAGTTTCCACTGTGAGTGCATCTTTTTTAGATTGCAAAGACTACCTTATCAATCGCTTATCAAGCATTATTAGATTTCTAAATATGTTTCTACTCCTTGTGTTGTTGTGATAGCATCACTTTTTGCAATCATTTTCCAATAAAAACAGTATAAAGTATCTTAATTTCCTAATAATGTGGATATGAAAATAAGCTATCTCCTGAAGTCACAGTTGGAACTCGTCATCTCACATAGGCGTCTGCCCATTGATATCACTTAAATAAATGCGTGTTGTTCAACAGACATAGGGCGTAATAGAGACAGGATTGGTAATGAAGTACATCACTAGAATTAGAAGCCTGATTGTCATATCTATAAGTTTTATTTTCATCAAATATGTACATCACTGATATTTTCATTTTAATACCAGTCACCGTAACACAACATTCCTGAAGGATTTGCCCACAAAGCTATGGTGGCCCATGGCTTCAGTTCAGATAAGGAATGAAGGGGTTAAAATGATCATATGCGTGAGGACTTGCGGCTAAATGTGAGTGCTGTCACCTCTCCAGCTTGGAAGCCTCATCTTTCTGTAATTCATCAAATAGTTCTAATTTGTCAGCAGAAGAAATTGCAACGTGTGCCATAAAATGACCTCGATCGGGATGGGGGTGGCGGTGAAACGTCTGTCACTTTGCTTTTTGTGTGATATTGCAAAAAAGTGAATATGTTTTTTTTAATACAAAATTTTACTTCATGGAGATTTATTCATGTACATCAGCAACTTTCTAGTCTTCAATTCAGTAGTCATTGACAATGCTATGCCAATTTGCAAAAGAGAGATGTGCTGTGTTTATATCCCATGCCTTAATAACTCAAATTCCTAAATCAAATCAAGAGGGCTGTACAATGAAAAATACTTCACTTTCTACGTAAAGTCACTGATAGCGATAATGTCTGTCTTTATATTAGACTTTAAATCAGTACCACCAATGGATGTAGACAACACAATGATTCGAAGGTAGCGTTCTCCGTTGTTAAGTGGAAACCATGTATCCAAATGTTGTGGCCCAAAATAGCTGTTAAGGTTTGATTATTGTGCTGGAGCCCACAGAGGCAGCTCCATCACACCTTTGGTATCTCACCACAGATTTAAATCACAAAGTTGAAAAGTCTTGATTGTTGTGGACTTTTACTGTCTCTTTATGACAGAGGATTACAGGATATCATTCATTTCAAGAGGTGGGGAAGGGAATCTTTCGATATAAAATGAAGGGACTTTGTAATAACTAATAAAAAACGGTGAACTTACGCAATTATTTCATTTGCATTGGTCCCACAGCCACAGGAATTCAGCAAGTCAAGCTGGGCAATACGTTTCAATGGACACTCATAATTAGAAGATGTGAATAAAGGATTTATGCTTTATAAGAATTATTAAGACTAAAATTTAACATGTTGCACTCAGATGACTCTTTTGGCCCATGTTTGACTTACAAATGTTTAACTACATGAGTGGTTGGCCTACAAACTCTTAAGAAGAAATGAATGAATAATAAATGCCAAAACACAATGTTGTACCACTCATCTCACTGGGCCTCGGATGATGTAATAAAATGCTTTAAACCTGAGGACTTCTAGTCATCAGGGAACTTTAATGAATACTCTCAGAACTGAAATGACATTTGAAAACCCGAGTTGAATGAACTAAAAGAGATAGTCAAGAGTGCAACAAAATTAAGCAATATTCTAGACTTGATCCTAATTACATAGTGGGTATCTATATCACATCTTGGATTTGAGAGGCCACAAATTATTAACCTTTTCAATAACATCTGCTCAACTACCTAAATTTAAAACCATACTTGAGTTATGTACTATACAGTTTCAAACTTTATGTTACCTCAGACAATCTAATTTGGCTCAATTTCCTCTAATTCCTGTGTACATATATTGCAATATCAATTAATGTTCGTGCTGTATTAAAAAATGCTAGACTCAGAACACCGGAGAATGAAGAAATCTGAAGTAATTATTCAGCAATTACTCAGCAAAGTAGAAACTCAAAGAGAGAAATCAAGCACCAGCCAAGATAAGAAACCAGAAGTGCCCCCTTAATTATGCAAACTTCTAACTACTCAGTTATAGAAATAGTGTTGGAACAAATAACTATCCATCTTACCCTAACCACTTTTCCATCACGTTGATGATGCCTGTGGCACAACTGACAATTATTTACTATCCCAAATTGCAATTAGCAACAGCATCATATGTTCACACTGCATGTTTTCATCCAGCAGATGTGAATGTCCATTCTCCAAGATCTCAGGATGGTTGGTGCATTCTGAAACCAGTCTCATATTATATGACATGATGGTGTGAAAGCTATATTTCCGGATATCTCTTTTGAGCAAATTCTAGTCCCTAATCCACTTAAAAGTGTCAAATCCTGAGAGCATACTCTCAGTTTTTGTTTCATTGAGGTGCAGCCTATTTTCACATATCCACTGATGTACGTGTGAGAGAAAGTCCTTGATGGCACGTCAAGTGCCCTGCTCCTTGTGTATCTTCAAGGGGAACCTGGTGTCGTCTACGTACAGGTGAGACCCTGCTTTATATTTAATGCCCTATATTGTACTTGGATGATATTTGCTAAGAAGCAACGTTTGTGCTAAATAGGACCAGCGTAAGGCAGGATACCTGCAGAACTCAAAAGATTACACAAATAGGTTCTGAGAGGAAACACTCTAATCTGCTACATAGTTAGAGATGAGTGATATAGACAACTGCAGGCTAACCCTTTAATTCCACCAGAAATTCTTGGAATTGAGATGAGAATGTTGTGACCCACCGTGTTGAAGGTCAACGAGGATCAAGGCACAGTTTAGGTCCCCTTCTGTGTTATTAGCTCTTTCCAAATATTCATTGTCTTTGTGCTTTCTCATTGTCACTGTTTTAAAGCTAACCTGAAATTACTGATATGGTGGTTAGTTTCAAGATGAGAAAAGAGTTGGGAAAGGACAAAAAATTCAAGGACTTTTGCAACTGATGTTCAGAGATTGGTCTTTCTGAGTCTTCAGTGAACCTTTAAACAGTGTTACCCTGGGAATTTTCATTTTTGAGCGATTTCATCTGACTGTAAAGATGCATATGTGCATTTAATGAATTTTGACTTGATAGCAGGTTAGTTATATTTATGGTACAGTGTTGCTGCACTGGAGTTGTTCAGAATGGAGCAAATAATAACAGGAGTTATAGGACTTTATAGATGGCAGTAACTTGGTTATGAGTGGCTCTAGAATATCTTGAAGTGAGGTGATTCTTGTTTTTATTGAAGAATGGCCTTAGGTACAAGCATAGACATTGAGGTAGTGCCAGCTAGCGTGCAGCTTTGGACGGTGCAATAATTTTCTCATATAGTCCGGTATAACAGCAATAACTAGATACCCCAAATGTAAACTTTGTGCAAATACTTTCAATGTTACAAAAGTGTACAGCATGATGCCCCAATCACATGTTTATATTCCCCATGACTACCCAATTTCCATTAACTGCTACTAAACGTCTTGGTTGAAATGCTTCTGTTGTAATAAAAAACGTTCTTCATAAAGTTCTCCATTGTTCCTTGGAGCTTGGTTTGTTCTATAGAAAAACATCTTAAATAAATTACATTTTAACATAATTACACTGTATTGTTGTATCAACCAATGGCTGGTCGTAGCTTACACGTAAAATACTTCTTGACCCACACTGGTCATTCCTGTTTTGGTTTTGCATTGTAATAGCACTATGTTAAGTCAACTGTACAACTGTGGCGTACAAAGATATTATAACAATCCAGAAAATACCCTCTAGAGTCATCCTATGCCTAAAGTCATTGAATTCATCTAAAACAAGCGCAAGAAAACCCCAAAAAGCATGTGTTTCCTTTAAAGTGATAGGAGTGATCTTCAAAATGCTTCATACTGAGTTCCCATGCAATAAAATCAAGCCGTGCTCCTATAATGTGGCTCTCCACACATCCATTCAAAACATTTTCTATTCTTTCAAATCTCACTGCACCTCCTGGATAGAAAGTTTGCTAGAGAAACTTGGCTTTGAAATTCTTCTTTTCTGCTTAGCTTGAACTTCCGGCATTTACAATCCCGGTTTTCTAGGCCCTTGTTCAGACTTCTTATTTGGCAGCATTAAAAGGACCCTTAATTTATAACACAAGTTCTTCTATCATCAGACTATAGATAGTTTGGCTTCATCTGCTATTAGAATGTTGTTGCGTTTGAGTATTGCAAGCAGCTGCCATCTTGTGACGCACGCTTGCATTCCTCTTGGGATTCTTTGATGGCTGAAGTGCAGGTCTCATATATTCTAGCATGAATTGAATCTGCACTGCATTGTGGCAGTGGGTGTTGTCTCTTATAGCAAGACTAGATTAAATGCAATTCATTTCAATCAGTTATAGCATAGCAACCAATAAGTTAGTGCATTTATAGATCATTCATGATCCACAGAAGGCTATGTCCACAGAACTCTAGGCTCCTGAAGGTGTTGCTCTGTTTAATTTATTAATTTATGGTCTGAGTGCATACACAACCAGGCAGGTTGCACATCATGGCTTGTTTTCTTAAATTAAAAATGGTTTCAGTCCAAGGTGGTGTGGGATGTGAATATGGATTGTGACTTCATATGTAAAAGACCCGGTTCCTCGTTGACTCCTGCTGCGATCATGAATTGTCCGTACAATAAGCTTACAAGCCAAATATTCCACAAAAATACCATGAGATCTAACTGGGTTTAGTTCAGTATTGTTTCTGCCAGCCGAGGATTGCAATTTTAAGTTATATTTAAATAAGCCTCTCCTCACTCCCATGCCATACCACTCTTGCCCCCGTTCTGCCCTTTAAATAACTAGATCTGGCACCAGACAGGTCACCTCTCAGTTGAGGAATTAGAAGCTGAGGCCAAACAAGTTGGGCCACTGAGGCTCGTAAATCAGTTGTAAGTCGCAGCTGCCTAGCCTGTACTTAGCCTATCTACTTACCCAGCTAAGCCTCTGTTAGTCTCCACTACTTCACAGACAACCTGACTGACTGCATGTGATCCGCGTTCGTCGCCTTCCCACACGTACCAAAGAATCCTCAACGAGTGACATTCCAGAGTCAGAATCTTCCTACAAGCTTATGGTATGAGGCGGAGTAGCGGGACAGTTTCATTTTACTCAGCTGACTGGTTCTGGGGATCTAATAGAATTTTCTGTGGCCTGGTAAACATGTGACCTTTGAACAGAGTTCCCAGTGCACTCTGTTTTTTATTGGGTATCGCATTCCACCAAAAAGGCACTTTGGAGCTATCTGGGCTATTGCTTTCCTATTTCATTTTCATCCGTCCTTTTTTTTAATAGCCAGATTAAATACCTGTTGAAAAAAACACATCCACTGCGCTCACATTATATATAGACAAATCCCACAGCCAAGTATTCTGAGTGCTCTAAACAGGTGTTGATATATAAAAAGGGCAATTAGGAGGGGGTTTCATGCAGCTGAAAGCGATAAGCTACAGTAGCGCGTTAGAAAAAGAAAATTAGGATCAAGAAGGGAGGGAGTAGCGGGATGTGGGATTGTTTTAATACAGACATTGATTTGGAACCCTGCTTGGTCACACTTTGTTCTGTTGACGGGTTGGACTTATATAGTAGGAGAGGGTGACGGTTGGCATGGCCAGCCGCTATAAACTGCCAGAGTTAAGATTGCTAAACAGGTGTTGTCAGTCAGTCAATCAGTCAGTAGACAAATGTGTTGTCCTTGGCGCCGTGACGGCTTCTTCTTTCTTCTGCGAGATCAAGAGTAACTGCATGGTGGTCTGTTGGATCAACCTGAGGGCACAGCGGAGTCATTCGCTGTGGGACAAAGGTGAGTCTGGTCATTCAAGCCCAGAACATAACGTGCTGTCCTACCCTCGGGCATGTCACTAATGGTAATTTAACTCTGTCCTTGCAATATCTCCATCTCCATCTGTATCTCACAAGATGTCGAATCAGCTGCATGGTGTAAGTCACTTGCCAGGCCCCACCTGACTGTAAAATCAAATATTGGGCATGACTATTGTGTACAAAGGACCCCCAACCCCTCCTTACCTTCATCAAATCTCCTTCCCAGGCTCACCTCGTAAAAATGTTGGTACCGCCTAAGAATTACAGGGAGCTTTGTGGTTTCTTCTCTGTTCAGGGTAGATCAGTTTCACAAAACTGTGAACCAAGCAAACAGGGTCTATGGAGGTCATGGCCCGGGATCAAGTAACAAAGCAGCATGCACCTTACCTGGGAAATCATTATGAAAGTCCCCGGCACGTTTCCTCTGGTCGGTTTCACCGGAATCAAAGAACCCTTCCGCTGATCAAATTTACCCAAAGTAACACGCAGATGCTTTTTCTTTCTCTCCTCGCGGCAACAGCTGGGAACAGAGCTAAATATGATTAATTAGCACAATAAAAATCATGGACACAATTAAGATTTATGTGAGCAGGAGGGTGAGAGCGATTCGAGGGGAGTGAAAAAAAGAGGGCCCTAGATTAGGACTTAATGCTTCTCCGTGCTAAGAGGTATAAACAAGCGGCTCTTTGCCAACTGCGCCCGAGCTGGCGGAATGGGCTGCTTTACCCCGCTGGAGATCAGATGTTGAGCACAGAACCATCGGAACATTCACGGACGTGATTTACTGCCGCGCGCTCGCCTGCCAGGCTGCAGGCATGCAGGCGCCGTCATTTGTTTCAATACTGGCCACAAACAGGGCAGGGAAACATTGGAGAGAGATGGATGGGTGGCGGGCAGCTTTTTTATTATTATGTTGTGATGTGCAGACTTAACCGCTTAAAGTTTGGACGAGATTTTATTGCCTGCTCCATTGATGGCGATTTTTCAAACTGCTAAAATGTCGGTCGTCTCTGCAAAGTTGTGCGATGATGCCAAGTTGACAAGTTCTTTGATTTCTTCTTCGAATTGGATTCTTGGGATAGATGCAATACTTTGTGCAAAGTTTCTTAGAGGAAAATATGGCAATTGGGTAAAATCAAATGCACATGTCATTTCTTACAATTCATTAGCGCTCTATCATAGAGCCATCCGCTAGTCTTGGCATGTCAGCAGCAGATGTACCCCACTTGCTACCCACACTCGGCCTATACATTCCCTGGGAGCAATTTTCACATGTGCCAAGCCATGTATCTTCACCGCCAGGGATCATTTTGCCCTATGTTTGAGTCAGACTCAATATATGCTTCTTGTAAGACTTCCGCCTGACTGTTTTCAAGCTTTGGGCTTCTCATTGTTCTCAACCCTGCACTTCCTCCCTCACTCGGAAGAAATGGCATCCCCCACATTGAAATGGATATATCAGGCTTTGGACACAGGTGACCCTCCTCATGGAGCCTCGCTACACCGTGAAAATGAATCCATACATTTTGAACAAAACTAGTGTTGTGGCTCCTTCAAAAACCGTTGGACCTATCCCAGTGGCGTAGCATGGGTTGCCAGCGCCCGGGGGCAACATTTTAAAAGAAAGTATTGCGCCCCCTAACCAGTGGACCTTTAGCTCAGGAAATGCTAACGGTCCACGAATTAGGGGGTGCAATTCTTTCTTTTAAAATGTTGCTCCCCTAAGGATTTTGCGCCCGGGGCAACAGCCCCCTGTGAATCCCCCCACGCTACGCCACTGACCTATCCCAGGCGCCGGTGGCAGTGAAAGTCCAGCGCTTTAGGACCTTTTATCTTTCAGGGCTGTGCTTTGGTTGTCCTCACCCTGTGTAGCAATTGGCAGCTGCTTTCTGACGAGGGCATGAGAGGTGTTGTTTTCTTGAAGCATGATTTGATGCCAGCTTGTAGCAGCCCACCATGTGAAAGGCACAGTATCATCATTTCCTTATGGATTCCATACGTTATGCAATATAGGGACGTTAATAATCTATGCACAGGTTTCCTTAATTTCATCCAAGGTAGGTGGCAAGTTGTGTCTTGCTCACTACAGCACCAATAATTCTGGATAAAGGCCTCAGTCGAAGCCCTATGTGTGGTTGACTAAGGCATTTTTTGTTATGTGCCACGCATGTGAGACGGTTTATTATTTATTGTTTTGTAATAATTACAATTGGTGCTTGGAACTGTAGAGTGCTGCACAATCTTCACCTCAAGAAATACAGGTCACTTTTTATGGAAAGTACATTATATAGAATACTTGCACACAAAATAGGCGTTGAAAATACCTATTTTGGGCTCAAACGCTGATACAGTCAATTGACAGATTTTACCTTGAGGGTTGCGAATACATCAGCAATGGATGCCGGTGATGGTAATACCATCCAATAGGTAATATGTGCTGGCTCTTCAATAGTTATTTTGCTTTTTTGTTTCCATGTAGTGCATCTGCCAGGTTTGCAACCAGAATATTGATACTGCAATGCTGACTTGGCAAAATATTGTGGTAAAAATACTGGCTACAAGAAAATAACAGCGGTAATTATGAATAGGTAAGAATAGCTGTACTCTACATTCTTCCAAATATATGTACCGTGACAGTGTATATATTTTCAAGGCATGTTTATGTGGGGATAGACACAGTAAATTTATATTTTCCTTACATTTATGAGATTGAGGTAGTTGATATTATGGCGGGTCGATATATCTTTGTTCTCGATATTCTGACATACAACCCAAGCAACCAGTGCTAAAAGCAGCATTATCAACTGTTTTTCGCGCTTGATTGAATTAGTAGATCATGAAAAATTACCATCAGTAATCATGCACATAACAAACATTGCAGTGAATGAATATTGTGGCTAGGTATGCAACCATATTGTAAATCATATAAAATCATACTATCACACCAAAACAAATTACTGTGATGAAAAACTAGAAAAAATGAACTAAATGCAGCAGACAGCAGTTAAGTTCACTAAGCAATATTTTGAGCTAGGTTGTATTAGGTGTTATATGGTTTGGAGCTGAGATGAGCAGCATTTCCATGCCAGCCAGATGTATATAGATATAGCAAAATATATATAAATGGTGCTCAAAAAATTAGTATAAAACCCATCCTCCTTACATGGCAAAAAACACACAAAAATATCTTTTTTAATAGATACACAGTTTAAAATAGTAAATCTTAATTGTTTTAATATATAACATTAATATAATGTCATTTAAGTCAATGTAAATAATATTTAATACTATATATACATATATACTTATATAAACATATAAACAGAGACACATATATGTGTGTGTGTGTATATATGCATATATATATAATGTAACACTAATATTGAAAATATATATTTGACATTATATTTAATCTTTTAGGGTTATTTTTTAAATGCACTAATGCAAAAAGCATATATATATATTACCTACTGGCAGTCGCCAGTAGGTAGTTATAGTTAGGACCTATTTTCCATTGGAAATCCGCAACATTCTATTTGGAATAACGTTGGCGTCGATTGACGAAAGTTTCCAAACTATTGGCCAGCTCCGGTTCGCTCCTATCCTGAAAATTTCACGGTGATTCGTCAAGCGGGGGCCGAGAAAAAAGGGGGGTCCCAAAACGTGTTTTCCCCATGCATTTTCCCATAGGACCTGTTGACGCAGCTACAGCCCGAAGTGCTGAACGGAATTACACCAAATTTGGCAAAGAGGTAGTCCTCAGTTCAGACTCATGCCTTTTGCTTAAATGGTGTACATCCGTTCAGTAGTTCCTGAGAAAATCAAAAGTAAAATCACATATATATCTGGGCGGAGCCTGACCACACATCTCATCGTGAGATCTGATTTTGCTGTCAGCACTTCATCCAAGAAGTGTTGGCAGCCATCTGGGGACCAATATACATGATAGCACCTCATTAAAATGCATTGCAGTTAATAGAAGGTTTTAAGACTTTAGTTACATTATAAATCATTTGTTGATGTTACGATACTCATTTTAGGAATTGTGGTGTGTTCTAAGGTGATTTTACCATGTGAAAAAGCCTTCTGCTGTGATATAATGAATCATGTTTGAGAGAAAACTATTTTCTCATGCTTTTCCCACAGAGGTTTGGAAGGTGATCTATATGCTAAACTGAGAGCATATTTTCTGTAAATTCACATTATCTTTCTCAGTCATGTGAGAATGAAGTCTGACATTCTCAGTAAAACATGTACATCCAACAAGGGCAGAGACTGTCAGTTGATTCCTTTGTGTTCTACTGCAGCTTCCCAGAGTGTTCTAAAGAACAACTAGAGCGCTAACAGTCCTACTTATGACAAACGTATGGCACACCTGAAGCCATCTTGATTAGAATAAAGTGGTAACACTTAAAACATTTAATTTACAAAGGAACAAAATAAGGGGGTTCATTTTGCCATAGAAATTATGATTAGTGCTGCAGAAAGAAAAATGAGGGCACATTTTGACTTCTCAAATCCTCTTCTATTTCATAAAAAAATTCTGACATGCAGACTGAAACATGCACTTTGAATACCAGCAGCAGACTTCCCTGGTGAGCAGTAGCTTTACTACAGTGATCTAATGAGCAACTAGAGTGCTAACATTCAGAATTTATGGCAAATGTGTGACACATCTGAATGCCTTCTTGATGGAACCAAAGTAAAAAACTGAAAGTAGTTCCTACTGAGGAGACTGCAGTAAATGAGGAAATTAGGAAACTTCATAACAAATAAATCTCCCAAGATGGCCACCAGAGACAAAAGAGCCCAAATGTAGCCCAAATATCACCCAGCTGTAGCCCAAGTATATCCCAATGACAGAATATCCCAGAGTGTTCTAACGAACAACTAGAGCGCTAACAGTCTTACTTATGACAAAAGTATGGCACACCTGAAGCCATCTTGATTGGAATAAAGTGGTAACACTTAAAACATTTAATTTACAAAGGAACAAAATGAGGGTGTTCATTTTGCCATAGAAATTATGATTAGTTCTGCAGAAAGAAAAATTAGGGCACATTTTGAGTGACTTCTCAAATCCTCTTCTATTTCATTAAAAAATTCTGATATGCAGACTGAAACATGCACTTTTAATACCAGCAGCAGACGTTCGTGGTGAGCAGTAGCTTTACTACAGTGATCTAATGAGCAACTAGAGTGCTAACATTCAGAATTTATGGCCAATGTGTGACATATCTGAATACCTTCTTGATGGAATCAAAGTAAAAAACTGAAAGCATTTCCTACTGAGGAGACTGCAGTAAATGAGGAAATTAGGAAACTTCCTAACAAATAAATCTCCCAAGATGGCCACCAGAGACAAAAGAGCCCAAAATGCAGCACAAATATCACCCAGATGTAGCCCACATGTAGCCCAATGACAGAAGTGTGCAAAACACTTATTTTTTGTGTATTTGCAGTTTTATATAGTGCAGACTTGTCAGGTATTGGAGTGCTTTACACGAGCATTGGTTACATCACACAAGATCAAATTCATTTTGGTTGTAGACATGGGGAGATTAAGTGATTTGACCAGAATCACAGAATGTTGAGCTGAAGCAGAAACTCCAACCTGGTTCCCAAGTTGCAAAGTCTGCAGCTCTGGAAGTAACACCACATCCTCTCCCCTAGGTGCAACATTTAGTCAAGTGGTCAACTGGATAAAAAAACATAAAGATTACAAATAATTTAAAAGTTCTTTGTCGCTATTTGAAAACTCAGAAAATATGTCCTCATTTTCGTTTTTTAGAGCACTAACCATAATTTTGATGCAAATAAGACCCTCTCATATATGTAATTTCTAAAGGAAATACTCTAGGTATTACATTTTTGATTACATCAAGATGACGTCAGTCGTTCCACACTTTTGTAATAAATATAGAATGTTAGCAATCTAGTTGTTCATTGGGATACTATTGAGAGGCCAGGGGCACGGACTCTGAAAATTGAAGGCAGGTGGGAGAGTGCAGAGGCAACAATTTGACCACACTGGGCAGGCAGGAAGGGCAGTGGCAGCACAACAGACTATGGAGGGCAGTGGAAAGGGGGGCAGGGGCAACAAACCAACAATACAGGACTGGCAAGAGAGGCTGTGGCAATATAATAGACCATTGTGAGCAGAAGAAAGAGGCAGTGGTAGTACAACCATACATGCCAACAGACCCGTTTCAGCCAGGAAACGTCCAATGTTTTTAAGCTCAAATGGGCTTTATTTGATCTGTCTCCTGGGTACAATCTCCTCTTTTTCAATGTAACTCAAAGGGGAAAATCAATACCCCAGTTTTTTTCAAAATCTCCCTCTTACCAAGTTCAAAATGTTCGCAAGTATGGTACATTGATCATGGTAGGCAGGAGGAATTAGGGTAGGGACATGGACTTGGATAACAGAGGACAGGAGGGACATGGAGAGGTGCACCAAACTGACCCTACAGGGCAGGCATCAGTGTTTGCAGCAGCACAATACACCACACAGCGCATGCGGGACGGGATTGCAGCACAACAATCCATAGAAAGCAATAGGGAGGGGACAGGACCATGCACATGGACAACAGAGAACAGAGGGGAAAGAGGCAATGGTAGCTAGCTGACCATAATGGACAGACAGGAGAGAAAGCTGCAGCATAACAGACCATAAAGGGCAGGAGGGAGGGAATAGGGGTCTGCATATGGAAACAGAGGGCTGGGGGCAAGGGGGCAGGGCAGGAGCAGCAAGATGACCATGGAGGTCAGGCAGGATGGGCACTAGAAACAAGACACACCATGGAGAGCAACAATGAGACTATGATGGCATACCCACAGACCATGGAGGGAAGGTGGGAGGGGGTCAGGGGCAGCTAGCTGACCACACAGGGAAGGTGGGAGGGGCCATGGCAGCACAGAAGACCATGCATGGCAAGCGGGAGGATTAGTGGCAGCACAATGGCTATGATGGGCAAGAAGGAGGTTGCAGGGGCATGCACAAAGGACCATGAAGGATAGAAGGGAGGGTCAGGACCTGGGCACAGACAAGAGAGTTCAGGGGAAGGGGCCTCACAACAGACCGTGTGGGGCAGGCAGGAGGAGCAGTTGCAGCCCAACAGACCAGGGAGGGCAGAAGGGTGTGGCAGTAAAATGGACAATGGAGGACAGGAGGAAGGGGATAGGGGCATGGCATGTGGACAGGCAGGGTGGAGGTGGCAGGGAGAGGTTACAGTCATCTGACAATGCTAGGCAGGTGGGAGGGGAGTGGCAGCTCAACAGAACACTCAGAGTATATAGGAGTGGCAGGTCCATGGAACATGGTGGGCAAAAAGGATGGAGCAGGGGCATGCACAAAGACATCGGAGGGCAGGGGAAGGAGAATAGGGGAAGCAAGCTAAGCACAGAGGCTAAGCAGGAGGTCAATGATGGGCCATAGAATTGGGCAATGGAGGGCAGGAGGAGTGGACTGGTACATCATGCTAAATGGAGGGCAGTGGCCGCACATCAGACCATGCATGGCAGGAGGGAGGAGGCTAGTCCATGGATTCAGACAACAGAGGATAGGGAGGAGGTGGATGGGGCAGCAAGCTAACTGTTCAGAGAAGGTGGGTATTAGGAACTTTATTGTTTTTAAAATGTGTGTCTGTGCGAACTACTTAAAATATGAACAAGTATGCAGCATAATCTCATTTTTATTCAGGAAGGAGAGGATGTTTGTGACTGTGACTCCGGGCTCACTTGGCAAAAACACCCCCTGACCCTCCACCCCCCATCGCAAAATGCAATGCCCGTGAAAAGGGTAGGTGGACGCAGTGTTATATAGAACATAGTCCTGAGAGCACGATTGAAAATGAAAACTAGATATAGTATATGGTATAAACTATGCACCAAAAAGTGTGATATAAGATGAACCGGGGCGTGAAATATAATATGCAATACATTGTACGCAACGAAAGATTCATTGGAGAGCGCGAGATAGCACAGGCACTAGCGCGTGCTATGCGATATGCGCCTTGGAGTGTAATATGCACAGGGCAGTGTTGTGTAACCTAACTAGTCTCTAAAGTTGTAATATAAAATATGTGCTGGGGAGTGTAACGTTGCATATGCACTGTGACAAAGATATGGATCCCAGATTGTAATATGTATGGCATAGCGCTGTGCGTTATAACATAGGCTTTGAGGAAGGCACGTTAGATGGGGCAATATAACCCGTGCAAAGGCAAGTGTGGCATGACATATTCACGGGGTGGTGTTACAGTGCACATGGGCTAGAGAGTGTCATAGCATATGCACTAGCTGGTGGAATACATCACAGAGGTGTGAGGCACTCGGCGGGCACTGGTGGGTGTAACACAGCATTGGGCTCAGCCAGGAGCACGCTGTGACTCTCAAGTGAGGTTCGTCTCCTTTCCAGAGAGTAAAATAAAAAGTATTACACATCCGGCGGTGGATGTGTATTTTATTAACCGTGAGGGGGGTTTCTTGCATAGTTTGGTCGATTTTTTGTCGAATCCCCTTTGAATGGCTTGGTGTGCGTGTATATTAAATGTGCCCGTCAATAGCTACCCATGTTTGTATAAAGAAACGACAAGGGTGTCTACTTGGAGAGTACCCACCGGCGGGGGCGCCGGGATTAGGCACGGTAGGGCGTCAGACACGTCAGAGCTTCACTAGCGGTGTAAATACATTCCATGTGGATTCATTCTATGCATAGTCGCCTTTTAATGAATATCATGCAAATCGTCATGGTGATAGGTACGTACGGTTTGTCCAGCATGTCCTAGGTGTTTCTATAAATATATATTTTTTTAAAATATTAAAAAACAAAGGCCGACCCCGGGGGATGGGGTCCCTGGGGCCATAAGTGGCCTGAGGAGGGGGGCAACGCAGCCCCCCCCCTAAAGAATAAAAAAAAAAAAAAAGGCTATGACCCGGGGGTTGGGGTCCCCGGGCCCGATTAAGGCCTTGGGAGGGCCAAATTAATTTTTTTCAACAAAAAAAATTATTGTGCAGGCCCTGGGGAATGGGGTCCCCAGGGCCAGTAAATTAGAAAAAGAAGGGTGGCCACACAGCCTTTTTCTTAAAAAAATTAAATAAATAAAAGACCGGCATCGCACCGGATGCCATGCCCCTCCTTGCAGCACTCTGCAAACGCGCCTCCTGGCCAGTTGTAAGTTGGGGAATTAATTCTCCTTCAATACTGAGGGTCCCTGAGGGCCAACTAGCCCAACAGGTATCACCAGTATGCACCAGGGAGCTGCATTGCAGACAGGTGGTCTGAGGCCACGCCCCTTTTTACACCTCTACGCAACGCAGCTCTGTGGCGCTTACTGGAGGTACCTAGTGGGCTAGTTTGACCCTAGGGACCCTTAGGATTCAAGGGTACTTAATCTCTCAACTTAGAATAGCCACAGGGTGCGTTTACACAGTGCTGAAGGGAGGGGACGGGGCCTGAGGTGACGTGTGCAAACACGCCCTGTGGCGCGTTTTAAGTTGGGGAAATAATTCCCTTTCAATCCTGAGGGACCCTGGGGGCCAACTAGCCCACCAGGTGCTTCCAGTAAGCGCCACTGCTCTGCGTTGCAGAGAGGTGGTGCAGGCCGTGCCGCTTTTTACACTTCTCTGCAATGGCGCTTACTGTACGTACCTAGTGGGCTATTTTGCCCCTAGGGATCCTGAGGATTCAAGGGGACTTATTCTCCCAACTTAAAAAACGGCCACAGGGCGTGTTTACATAGTGGGGAAGGGAGGGGACGGGGACGGGGCCTGAGGTGACGTGTGCAAACACTCCCTATGGCGCGTTTTAAGTTGGGAAAATAATTCCCCTTCAATCCTGAGGGCCCCTGGGGGCTAACTAGCCCACCAGGTGCTTCCAGTAAGCGCCACTGACGTGCGTTGCAGAGAGGTGGTCCAGGCCGTGCCACTTTTTACACCTCTCTGCAACGCAGCTCTGTGGCGCTTACTGGAGGTACCTAGTAGTCTAGTTGGACCCTAGGGACCCTCAGGATTCAAGGGGACTTAATCTCCCAACTTAAAACGGCCACAGGGCGTGTTTACACAGTGGGGAAGTGAGGGGAAAGGCCTGAGGTGACGTGTGCAAACACACCCTGGGCGCGTTTTAAGAGGTAGTGTTAATCTCCTGCCCTATTATATACTAGGGGCTTACAGAGTAGGTCATGCTGAGCACAGGGGGACCCCAATGCATAGTGTTCCCTAGTGTATGTAGGTGTTTTCACTGTATTCTGAGTGTCTTTTAACATAGCACTGGCTCTAGGACTGGTTAGTCAGACTCAGTTACCACCAGTATCCGTCTGAAAAAGTTGAGGGTGCAGGATGATTGTGCAACAAGGCTTCTTTCTGCTCTTCTGTTTGTTCTTTCTGCACGTTATCCTTCTTCCTGCACTTATCTTCGTCTTTGAGGACTTCTGTTGCTTCTTTCTGCATTTCTTTTTTATCTTTCTGTGCGTTTTTTCTTCTTTCTTCACATGTCCTATCTCTGTGGGCATAGTTAGAAATTAGCATTTAAAAAACCTTTGAAATTCACTGAAATAACCATAGGTTTCAGGCACGTTATAGTTAGGAATTAGCATTTAAAAAACCCTTAGAAATTCACTGAAAAAACCATAGGTTTCAGGGGCATTATAGTTAGCTGGACTTTTCACTCGTACAAAACCATTGCAATTCCCCCGTTATAGTTAGTTCAGCTAACTATAACTTGCGCGCCCGCAATGCACTGCTGATGATGTTACATATTACATTACTCATGACATGGTCAGTGACATCACTCATGACATCACTGATGACATCTCAAATGACATCACTGATGACATCACTGATTACATCATCCTTGTGATAGAGTGGCAGACCTCCTCTCCCCCTAATATAACATTTGATACACACATTCAAAAATAGAAACAACATTTTTCAAAACAATGGACATACCAATATCAGTTACAACAACCTATTCAGTAATTCTAAGATCCACATACACATCCACTCATTCACCAAAAGTCCTATACAGTCACTCATACATGTACTCACTCATCATATGTACTCATACACCTATACATCCTGTTACACAACGCCACTCATCCATAGAGTTACTCACACACATAGTCACTCATGCTAATAAAGAATCAAACATCCATTTACTTGCATATACAGTTATACACACACCACCACACTTACTTCTACAGAAACTTACACATACTTAGTCTTTTAAACAATCACTTATAGTAACACATACTTATTCATACAGGAACTCTTTCAATCTCTCACTCTCACATATACTCACTTATATACACCAATAGTCACATATACTAGTTTAAAACATATGTAGTTACTCATAAAGACACTATTGAGACAGTCGTTCACTCACTAACACACCCATGCACACACTCATCCACCCATACAGTCCTGCACACATGCTGTCTTCAACACATACAAACAGTGAGTCACTCATTCATGCACCTATGCACTACGTAATACCCCCCACCGAACCATACAGACACTCAGACACTCATACTGATACTCAAAAAACCAACTAATAACCTATATAGACACTCATGTAGCTACTCACCAACCCATGCAGCCACTTATACACAAAGTGAGAGACTGATACAGATATTTACATATTTAAACATTACTCACTAAGCCATGTATTCACTAAGATACACTTAATCAGTCAGTTATACAATCAAGTTTTCAAAAACAAATCATCCATTTAGACACTTATATACCCATTTATTCTTCCATCGACCTTGAGATATATATATATAAAACATATTCACTGAAAAAACCATAGGTTTCACACATGTTATAGTTAGCGGAAATTTTACTGATAAAAAACCAATGAAATTCCCCCGTTATAGTTAGTGCAGGCAACTATAACTCACGCGACCGCAATCCTCTGCTGATGCTAATACTGTATTTAGACACTTATTTGCCCATGTCTTCTTCCATACATTTTTAGCTATACATATATTACAAATATTTTTTTTTCATAAAGACACATATGTCATCAGCAGAAGATTGCGGTCGCGTGAGTTATAGTTGCCTGCACTAACTATAACGGGGGAATTTCATTGGTTTTTTATCAGTAAAATTTCCGCTAACTATAACATGTGTGAAACCTATGGTTTTTTCAGTGAATTTGCAAGGTTTTTTAAATGCTAATTCCTAACTATAACGTGTGTGAAACCTATGGTTTTTTCAGTGAATTTGTACGGTTTTTTAAATGCTAAGTTACTTTACGCCATTCGTGGCATGCGCGCCCACTTAACGCAGTTCGTTCCGTGCGTGCACGGTGCGCTTCGCGCACCGTGCGCGCACAGTGAGCACGCGGTGCGCTTCGCGCACCGCGCGCCCACTTTACGCAGTTAGTGCCGTGCACGCACGGTGGGCACGCGGTGCGATGACAAAGCAAGAAAGCACGTCAACAAATCTGTTTCTGCTTTCCTCCGTGACTATGGTATGGGTGCCATTTACCACAACAACTTGCGTTATGACATGCAAGACATTTATAGAGGAGATGGTGTGCACTTCAATGATGAAGGGAACAGAGTCTTCCTCTTGAACCTTAGACTCTGCATCGGTACTTACTTGTAGGTACCACTAAAAAATCATTTCATAAACACAACGGCTCTTTTTAGAGCCCCCTAATATCTAAACACTTAAATCTGATTTTCATTTTTTTTTTTTTTTTTCTCTACCGTACGCTTACCGTAAGCTTACCGTACGCGTACCCCGTGATTTTTTTTAAAATCAATAAATGTTTTCTTTGTACTTTTCTGTCCTTCTTTGACCCCCTTACAAATGTTAGGGGGTCTGTAACTCTCCTCATTGCCCCCTTTCCTTGTTTTCACTCTTTTTTTTCAGAGTGAAATACACAAAATGGCGGCCGCCGCTTCCTGGTTTCGACCGATTCGAATGTTTACTAAGATCTAAGAGCCAATCAGAATCGCGCTCGCGCACGCCACCGTACGCTTACCGTAAGCGTACGGTAAGCGTACCGTAAGCGGGCTCAGATATATATATTGATTTAAAGGCTATTTTCTCAGAATCTACTGAACAGATTTACACCAAACCTACAAAAGGCACTTCCTTGACCTAGGGACTACCTCTCTGCCAAATTTTGAGTAATTCTGTTTAGCCATTCGGGCTGTAGCTCGTTCTAAAGGTCCTATGGAAAAATGCATGGGAAAAACGCGTTTTGGGACCCCCCTTTTATCTCAGCCCCCGCTTGACGGATCCCCCCGAGACTTTCAGGGTAGGAGCGGAGCGTAGCGCCCCACCTATTTTGAGAAATTCGCGAGGATTCGTCGACCGGCGCCAAAGTTATTCAAAATAGAATGTTGAGGTTTTCCTATGGAAACGTGGTCCTAACTATAACTACCTACTGGCGACCGCCAGTAGGTAATGTAATTTTTAGAAAAACACACATTCACTGGATGATGTCATCAGTGATGTCATCAGTGATGTCATTTGAGATGTCATCAGTGATGTCATGAGTGATGTCACTGACCATGTCATGAGTGATGTAATATGCGACGTCATCAGCAGTGCATTGCGGGAGCGCGAGTTATAGTTAGCTGAACTAACTATAACGGGGGAATTTCAATGGTTTTGTACGAGTGAAAAGTCCAGCTAACTATAATGCCCCTGAAACCTATGGTTTTTTCAGTGAATTTCTAAGGTTTTTTAAATGCTAATTCCTAACTATAACGTGCCTGAAACCTATGTTTTTTTCAGTGTATATATATATATATATATATATATATCAACATCCCACACCTAAAATGTAACTAATATATAATTATATTACACAATTTACATAATTAATAATTATTTAAATAATTCCTAATAAATTAATAATTAGTTGTTACTTAATTAATATTTAATTAACTTCCCACCATATACCCCTACAAGCTGAGCAGCCCACACATAATATATTACACAAAATATAATTAAATAGTAAATCTTAATTATTTTAATATATAACATTAATATAATGTCATTTAGGTCAACATAAATAATATTTAATACTATATATACATATGTACTTACATAAACAGACACACATATAAATGTGTGTGTGTGTGTTTGTATATACATATATATATATAATATAACATTAATATTAAAAATATATGTTTGACATTATATTTCATCTTTTAGGGTTATGTTTTACATTTACTACTGCAAAAAGCGTATATATATATATATATATATATATATATATATATATATATATATATATATATATACATCCCACACCTAAAATGTAACTAATATATAAATGTATTACACAATTTAAATAATTAATAATACATTAATAATTAGTTGTTACTTAATTAGTATTTAATTAAATTCCCACCATATACCCCTACAAACTGAGCAGCACACACATAATATATTACACAAAATATAATTATTACACAATGTACATATTTTATAATACATTAAATAATTAATAATACATTCATAATTAATTGTTACTCAAATATTACTTATTTAATTTCCCATCCTATACCCCTACAAACCCAGCAGCCCGCCTCAAATATATGACTAAAAATACAATTAATACACAAGTCCCATAATTAATTATCAATTAAATGATAAATAGTACATTCATATTTAATTGTTAAATAATTATAACTTAATATACTTCCCACCCTATACCCAGGGCCGGACTGGCCATAGCGGGCACCAGGCGTTTCCCCACTGGGCCGCCAGGGTGGGGGCCGATTTTGGGCCCCTGGGGGCCGTTTTTGTTACAGGGCAGTTTTTGCAGCATAACAGCAAAATCGACCCCTGTAAGAAAATCAGCCGAAACCAGCCCTGACAAACCGCTCGGCCGCTCTCAGGGGGCCGGCCGAGCTCTTTGCGAGGGCCGGTTTTGGGCCCTGCCTATACCCCTACAAACTTAGCAACACGCTACTACACTATAAATAACTATAAGAAGTGACATTAAATATTATAAATTAAAATGAAAAACTATATTTAAAAATGTTATTAACAATTATACAAACAATAACACATCAAAGTAATATATGATCTAAAACACATTAAGGTAATTAAAAAACAATCTTTTTTGTAACTTTAGTATTGAAAACTATATTAACAACAATAATTTTGACAACAATCTTAACTTTCCTGAAAAAATCGATATTCTTGACAACAATTTTCTGCATCACAATATTTTTCTATCACAATATTTTGTTTCTGATATTTCAGTATCCCGAAATTTACAACTCAATATTTTGTCCAAATACTGTATCCTCCAGTACTGTGCAAAGGTATGTGCATGGCGCTAGGCAGCCTGTTTGACCGGTAGCACAGGGGATGACAGCAGCAGCACCATACCTTTGTATATATGGCACTCCACTGTGTTTTGCCCTTTGCACAGTATAACACAGTATCTTTGGTTGCAGTGCTGCATTGCACAACCTTTTAATAAATCTGCCCATGACTTCTTTGCCTGGGGAGGACTTGTGATCAAAACAGCAAAGAGATGTTGTACCACTGCTAGCACTGTGTAAATCAGTAGAGCTAAGAATGTTGCATTAGCAATCTTTTAGAATGTGTGACGTTACTTCTAATCATACTTTGGTGACTTTCCCAATATTGGAAACGTTCCAAAATTGTCAAAAACTGCAGCATAAGTGAGAACCAGGTTGGATAATTTGTTGTGACAGACAGCAATCACTTATCGGAGCGAGTGTATGAGGGGAAGAGACGCAGCCACATTAGACAGTATTGTCTCAAGAGCGGCCAGAATGATTTTTAGCCTACCTAAGTATGTTTCACCGGCACAAATAAGGCTGGAATTCGGCCTGCAAAGCCAAGAACTAGCCCGTAAAGGAGCCTATGCCAAGAGTTGGTACAAAACCAAAAGAGCGGAAGCAGGAACATTGAATTCTTACCAATGGACCGAAATACAACAAAAGAAAGACTGTGCAGCCATGAGCTACCTGATCGCATCAAAAGACCATCTAGGACTGGAGGAACTTTGGGCAGCATCAGGGTCCTATCATTGTTTTAAACAGATTGTAAACAAGACAGTAAAAAAACTATAAATACTAGAAGACAAGACGGCCCTCACAGAAAGAACCCATGGATGGTTCGTAGTGCAAAGCTACGTCAAGCCCTTCCCGCAATCCTATCTAGGTGAAGGCTTTAACCGGAGGAAGAAAGAAAATATCTTTGTCTCTGAATGGGCATTTTACCAACATTGCAGCACCTTCCCCCTTGGAAAAGACCATTGAGTCAGACAACATGCTGTTTATGCAAGGAAGCTAACGAAAGCATAATACACCTTTTGTGCATCTGCAGAGAATTACAAGCAGAACGACGACATTTTCTGAAGCCACACTTCATAAGCGAGGGGATAAGAACATGTAAGCAGTAATGGTATGCCTCGGAGGAGGGAATGCCCAGCTGGCGTGTCACTTCGTACAATTCATGGAAGCAGCTGGGGTGAAACTCGGCCGATAAACCACTAGTATCACCTACCACTGCATCATTTTTCAGCTTTTCTTTCACAACAAACAAGATGCACTCAGATTGCCCCTCTTCCGGACAACTGATGTTCCAGCATGACTGTTAATTGCAAATTACTTCTACCACAGGCGGCAAGCAATTGGTATATTGCATAACCACTCTTATAATCGAACTGCAGATGTGTTTTATTATAACTTTTAATCTGTTAGTCTTATTTCTCTCATAAAAATGCTTAGGATCTGAAAATCCGCTATGAAACAGAACGATCAAATCTCTCAAAGTACTGTAATTGATACAACTGCGGACATTTGTACTAAAGATGGAAATACAATGCATGGATGTTTTATGAAATGACATTATTGAGAAGTTTTAAATTATGAACCTTGCTGCTGTAATTTTTGCCACTTTCTTTTAAAGAGAAATTGTAAAGGTTTTAATTGACCAGACAATAAACTATTACTTACTTACTTACTTACTTACACACAGCAATAGACCTTCTAATCATTTAAAAAGTGTTAAGTTGCTTTTAGTCATACATTGGTGATGTTCACAATATTGGAAACGTTCAAGATTTGAGGAAATGCAGACATAAGTGAGAGCCAGGTTGGATAATTTGTTGTGACACGCAGGGATAGACCTTCACACTTTTCGCCCATATTGCTCGAAGAGACACCGACTCCTTCCACGGCACACAATGTATTTACCCCTGTCTTGTGCCGTAGTGAGGTTATCACCCGATCCAAAAGGGCCACCAGGGAAAGCATGATAAGCCTATCGAAGTCTCTGACTGCAGGCAGTGGAGAGCCGCCTGCGATGCGAACGAGGGGAGGAGTCTCACAAAGACAAAAGCAAAAACCTAGATCCAAGTACCAAGCAACTAGGTTTTCTGATAAACTCGTCCCAGAACCTAATAAAGGATTGGACGCGAACCAAATTCCCAACAGTGGCAATCACACTAGTGTGGAGCTCGGGGATGACCCCGACCAATGGAAAAGACTGGAGACTCTGATGACTGTTCTTTTGGCGCCCCTTCTATGCAAATTAGGGTCAATTGAAAAAAAACTGTTGTTACTTCTGAACTCTAGTAGTGCACTAGCTAACCAAGGGGCATGTAGGTGTTCATGTGTTGTCCAGGGGGAATCTGCAGTTTCCAAAGCTCCAGCCCCATTACCTGTAAACATGAATGAGGGGTGGAAAAATGGGGATAGCGAACACGCAACAGGGAAAGATGTTATGGGCAATAGAGTCCCACATGTACATCCCGAAGTAACTAGACCCAATGTAAGTATTGTCGCTAGGGGGCCCAGGAAATCGAGGGCAGGGACTCCAGGCAATGCCTTAACACAGCAAGCAGACACTGCAAGGATAGAAAGGGGAGACAATGCGCATCAACAACTAAAAGAGATGTCCTCTCTAATTGCACAGAGTACTTCAGGTCTATCAGTTTTAGACCTACCCCCAGACTCATGCCCGTATACAGTTGTTTTAACTGGTGTCCCAGCACATATAAGCCAAAAAGAGGAACCCGCGATACAACTGATTAGTAAGGTGGCGCACTGGATGTGCAGGAATGCGGGGTTTAATATTAGAGATCACAGACACATCCTGATGGCAAGGAGGGTGTCCTGGATTGGCAGAACCAGGAAAGTCTTTTCAGGGGACTGTGTGATTGTGACGCTTAGACACCCTGACCTTGTGCGCAAGATTCTTTCCCAGAGTAATGGGTTCTACCAAGCTGAGGTGGATTCAAGCATTAAACTGCTCCCGCTGGGTTTCTTTTACAGACCTTTGTCCAATTCAAACCAACATTATGGATATGTGGGTCAACAGGAGGGTGCAATCTGGTGGGCCAACACAGGACCGTCAAATAACATCTTTGCCCCATTAAGAGACCTAAACGATATTGACTGACTAGATCCAATGGGGGAAGCAGACAGAGCCCGTGACACCCCCATGACCAATATAGACCTAGGGGGAGGGCAGAAGAGATCACCCCGGGGATAGTTGAAGGCCAAATTAATTGTGATCATCAGGTTGTAAATGCCCACGCAGACAGTGGTTCAAACAAGAATGTTTGTAGGACCCATAGTCTCCAGGTAACTGCTAGTATAGAAAGGCCAAACAGGAGAGAAATAAAAATAGTTTCCTGGAATATAGTAGGCCTATCCTCTAAATTTGAGAATGAACAATGGCTACTTTATATACGGGAATTTCAGATAATTCGTTTACAGGAAACATGGGAACCAGTAAACAACAACTTTTTCTTAGAGGGATATAAAACCTTCTTCTGTCCGGCGCGTAAGGCAACGTCAGGGAGAGCCAGGGGGGGGGGGGTGAGCTGGTCATATATGTAGATCTTACACTACAGGGAAGAGGGACAGATCTGGCTTGGGGCTCAGAAGTTACGCAGGGGCTCACATTTTTTAATAAAGGTTACAGGTTACTTTTCACAAATTTTTATAATGCAACATAACATGGACAGGGTTCTGCAAGCCTGCATGAACTGGACACTAGACTCACCTAGACGCAGGAGCGAGGGCTGATGGCGCTTCAGCAGGCAATTTTAATTGTCATCTGTGCCCAAACCTGAGAGTATCTTGTGGGGATTGGTCGTCCTGCACGCTTGAGGACGGTCCACACATGGAACACACAAAGGAGGGAAGGGAACTCTGCGGCCTACTAAACACGCATGCGCTAATATACACGATGGACCTGATTGATGTCAAACAGGTTCATCCCACATTTAAAGTTAGAGAATGTGCCTCATTTATTGATTACATTTTTGTCTCTGCTCCAATCAGAAATGGTGTGTCTGGGTTCAGTATTGGCTTCAGTGCCTTTAGTGATCACAACCCTCTTGCCTTATCCCTTGTTTACGCTTGCCACCACCAGGAACCCCCTAGAGCCAGGGGGGGTGGCTGGGGCAACGGACCAGGGCAGGAGGTTGTGATGGACACAGGTCAATGGTGAGGCTTTTTATAAATCCCTTCTAAAAGAAGGTGAACAGGTCATTTTAAGGTGTTTAGACCTAGAAGTGGAAGGGGTAGAATTAGTTGAGGCTTTTAAGGACGTTGCCCAAATAGTTGATAGTTTGCTGAGGGCCCCAGCTCATAGGGTCAAAACGGATAACCCGAGATGGTTTGATCCACAATGCTCTTGTGCTCTTAGAGAATTGAAAGATGCTTTAAAGACCTCTCCAAGAGATAGGGACCGGGTGACCCTTTGCCGGAAAAAATACAAGTCAGCTGTCAAGGGACGTAAAGGTCAACTACAAAAGCAAGCTTGGGAAGACTTGACGAAGGCGATGGTATTAAAGGATTCTACCGCCTTCTGGAGAGTCATTAATAATCCCTGTTTTCAAGATGCTAACAAACCCAGGTTACGCAATAACATTCTGCCGGAGCAATGGTATGAGCACTTTTAAGGGCTTTATAATTACCATCCAAGCACGGACCAGTTGCTGGATCATAATGGGGTGCGGAAGATACCCCCGTCAAGATTCTCACTGGTTAAAACAGAAATTGAGGGTTTAACCAGGAATAAGGCCCCTGGCCCAGATGGGATCCCACCCGACCTTTTTATAAGCAATGTGGATCTTTGGGCGCCAATCCTGACTAGGGTCATAAACGTAGCAGTGGACACAGTAACGCCAGCATCTTGGTCCACAGCCACGATTGTCCCCATTTAAAAAAAAAGTAATAAGGACAGCCCACAATGTTACCGTCCGATCTCTCTCATTGATGTGTCAGCGAAGGTATTAGGGCGGTTGGTTTTAAGCAGGCTGACTGATTGGGCTGAGGATTACCAAGTTATAACTGACGTCCAATTTGGTTTCAGGCCTGGGAAATCTACCACCAACTAATGCCTTAATTTATACCTTATTTCAGCCAAATACACAGTAGTCAGCCCAGGGACGATGTACCTGGCATTTATGGATCTGACTGCGGCCTTTGACGGAGTCAATCGAGGGAAATTATGGGCAATTATGGGTGGGCTCGGTGTGGACCCGGGGCTTATTAACATCTTAAAAACCTTGCATCTGAATACCACTTCTGTGGTTAGATACAGTCAGGAAGGAAAACTAACAGAACCCTTTACGTGCTCTAGCGGGGTCAGACAGGGTTGCATACTAGCTCCCTTTTTGTTTACGTTATACATAAACGGTCTTGACCGTGCACTAAGCACTTTACAGGCAGACACCCCCAGGATAGGTACCCGTGGGATCCCCGTTCTGCTTTACGCAGACGACGCGGTAGTCCTTGCCCGCACCCCTAAAGGCTTGCAGCTCTTAATAGATGGTTTTGTGTCATTCGTGGAGAATCTGGACTTGTTCCCCAACCTGGCAAAATCCTATGTTATGGAAGTGGGCAAAAAGCCAGGTAAATCCTATAATTACACAATTGGATCTCACTGCTTAGGAAAGGTACAGTCCTTTTCGTATCTGGGGATTTTATTCGATGGTCTATTAAATTTTAAATATTTATTAGAAGAGAAATGCCGAGCTATGACCAGATGTACTGGATCAATAATGAATTTTGCACAAAGGCTAGGACGGTGGTCTCCGGAGCAGATTCCGAGATTATATAGCTCCATGTGTTGTGCTAAAGTGCTGTATGGAAGTGAGGTGTGGGGGTTCATTGAGGCTAACCAACTACAAATTGAAGAGAACAAGTATTTCCGGCGTCTGTTAAAAGTCCCCCAGAGCACGCCAGCCCATATTGTCCATGAAGAACTGGGTGTCCGTTACATCACGGATAGGATGGCAGTCAAACCCCTAGTTTGCTGGGTAAAGACCTGGGCAAATGAGGAGACGGCTTTACGCAGGCAGGTCATAGAAGACTGCCTCTCCCTGGACCATGGGCTAAAAATCCCCTGGCTAAAATATGTGAAGGAGTCCTTCGAGAAAATGGGATGTGCAGATCTTCTTACTAATCCTTCCAAAATGAGCATGCAGGACAAGGCTCTGGTCAAGGACCGGTTTTTCAATCAATCAATCAATCAATCAATCAATCAATCAATCAATCAATCAAGTAATTTGTAAAGCGCACTACATACCCGTGAGGGTTTCAAGGCGCTGGGGGGGAGGAGGGGGGGTGCTGCCGCTATTGGTCTCAGAGCCTGGTCTTGAGTTGTCTCCTGAAGGTCAGCAGGTCTTCGGTTTGTCGTAGGTAGAGGGGGAGGGTGTTCCAAGTCCTGGCGGCGTGGTGGGAGAAGTATCTGCCTCCGGAAGTTGTTCTACGGATGCGCGGGACCGTGGCCAGGATGTGGTCAGCAGAACGGAGTTTCCTGTTGGGTGCGTAGAAGGAGAGTCGATTGTTGAGATAGGCTGGTCCGGTCTTGTGGAGTGCCTTGTGTGCGTGGATCAGGAGCTTGAAGGAGATTCTCCTCTCGACGGGGAGCCAGTGCAGGTTCCTCAGGTGGGGGGTGATGTGGTCGCGGCGCGGGATGTCAAGGATCAGGCATGCAGAGGCGTTCTGGATTCCCTGCAGTCTGTTGATGAGTTTGGACGGTGCTCCGGCGTAGAGGGCGTTTCCGTAGTCGAGTCTGCTGCTGACTAGGGCCTGGGTGACTTTTTTCCTTGTGTTTGTCGGGATCCATCTGTAGATCTTGCGGAGCATGCGGAGGGTGTTGAAGCAGGTGGAGCAGACTGCGTTGATTTGTTTGGTCATGGTGAGTTTCGAGTCGAGGATGACTCCCAGGTTGCGTGCGTGGTCGGTGGGGGCCGGGGGGGTCCCCAGTGATGTGGGCCACCGGGAGTCATCCCAAGCAGAGGGGTTGGGCCCGAGGATGAGGATCTCCGTCTTGTCTGTGTTCAGTTTAAGGCGGCTATCCTCCATCCAGTCGGCGACGGCCTTCATTCCCTGGTGGAGGTTGGTTTTGGCAGTGGGAGGGTCCTTGGTGAGGGAGAGTATCAGCTGAGTGTCGTCGGAGATTATGTTGAGGTCGTGCTGTCGGGCGATGCGTGCTAGTGGTGCCATGTAGATGTTGAACAGCGTCAGGCTGAGGGAGGATCCTTGAGGGACGCCGCAGATGATCTTGGAGGCATCGGACCGCAACAGGGGAATTCGGACTCTCTGAGTTCTGCCGGAGAAAAAGGAGGTGGTCTAGTCCAAGGCTTTCTCCCGGATCCCTGCGTCTTGGAGTCGCGTGCGAAGTGTGTGATGGCAGACGGTGTCGAAGGCGGTGGAGAGATCCAGGAGGATGAGGGCCGCTGTCTCGCAGTTGTCTAGAAGGATCCTGATGTCATCTGTGGCGGCGATGAAGGCGGTCTTGGTGCTGTGGTTGCTGCGGAATCCTGATTGGGATGGGTCCAGGATGTTGTTGTCTTCGAGGTGACGGGTGAGCTGGGTGTTGACTTTCTTCTCGATGACCTGTGCTGGGAAAGGAAGCAGGGAGATGGGTCGGAAGTTCTTGAGGTCGCTCGGGTCCACTTTGGGTTTCTTCAGTAGTGCGTTAATCTCGGCGTGCTTCCAGTTCTTAGGGAAGGTGGCGGTCTCGAAGGAGAGGTTGATGATTTTTTGTGCACGTGGGGTGCGATGGAGTTGCTAGCTTTGTTGAAGATGTGGTGCGGGAGAGGGTCGGACGGGGATCCGGAGTGGATTGTGCCCATGGTCTTGATTGTGTCCTTAATGCTCACGTTGGCCCAGGTTGTCAGGGTGCCGTGGGCGGTGGGGTCCGGTGGGTCCGGTGTGGTGAGGTCTGCAGGAGTCATCCGGGGTTTGAAACTGTCATGGATGTCGATGGTTTTCCAGTGAAAGAAGGTGGCGAGGGAATCGCACAGGGCTTGGGATGGTGGGATGTCATTTGCACTGGAGCTGGGGTTGGCGAGTTCCTTCACGATGGTGAAGAGCTCCTTGCTGTTGTGTGCGTTGTTGTCAAGGCGGTCTGTGAAGGAGGTCCTGATGAGGTGGTGGTGGTTGCGGATGGCGTCTTTATGGGCAGCGCAGCTGTCTGGCATCTTGTCGTTGTGCCATATGTTCTCCAGTTTCCGACAGGTCCGTTTTGAGGGGAGACAGAGAGTTAGCCAAGCCGTCGGTGAGAGAACATCTAGTAACCAGGTCCACCGAGGGCATCCAACCATACTTGTCTTGTCTAAGCAGTGCCCACGATAGATTTTTAATGACCCGGTTTAGACTAAATCTTTTGCATCATGTTTTAGCAGAGCCGGCAGGGTTCACACCGTCAACAGAGATGAAAGGGCCCTTTGGCTGCGATCACAGGTCTCCACAGGACACCCTTCACTGTTTTATTATGCCCATTTTATTCACACCCTAGAAGTCTTTTTCTGAAGGGCATTTTAAAGAAAGCCAGATTCAAACAAGCACGGGTGGCCCTGTTATTTTAAAAATTGGCCCCAGAAGCTTTTACACTTTTTTGTATCATTAACTTTTTAAGGGCTGCATTTAGATTAAGGACCACAAGGGGTAGCGGAAGCCCTTAGATCTCTTGCGTGCCATTCCTTAAAAGGGGAAAAAAATGGTTTGTTTACCTCTTTATTTTGGTAATCTTTTGTAATCATGGTGTGCTACAGGCCCAAACTAAGCTTTTCGATGAGTTAGACTGGCGAGGGATAGGTCATATGTGATTTGAACATTTTTTATTCATATATTGAAATTGTATTATGCAGAACTCAGATTGATGAACTGTTTTTAAAGCTTCTACTTGTAACATTTTCTTTGATAAATTGCTACTTTTATGGTATTTTTACATGCCGAATAAAGATTGTTATATATATAGTCTTTCTCAAATTTGGCGAAATGTAGGGCACTTGAGAAACATTTGGCCTCCTATACTTTTTGAGGAGCTGACAGAGCACAGCATTCAAAGTAATGCTTAGGGGTTCAGAGAGACGATGAATTTGGCAACCACAGATGCCTTTTTGCTGTACATTTGTATTATTTGATGGATTCACAAAACCGTATGCTTAGACGATTCAAACAGGTTATATAAATGACACCTATCAATCTGTTAGCAGTCAGATAGTCTGGTAACATCTGTGCACCTTATAGTAGATTGGACTTCTCACACGTTTTTAAAAGCATCTGTGTCTTCAAAGAATTTCCTTGAGTTTTAGGAACCAAAACTAAAAATAGGGCTCCCATATTGCTTCTCAGCCATAAATCTGTCATTTGTGCTCTTAAAATATAATATTTCATGATAGCTCAGATTTCAGCAGCTCCATTCTTCACCCTCTGGGCTATATTGGCTTTCTGCTAATTTAAGACTTTGCCCTAACAATTTCTAGGATTCAGATGAGCTGAGGCAAAGTGAGTGTATCTGTCAATTCAATCAATTAGAGGCGAAAGACAGCGCTCCAAAAAAAACCAACATGATAAAAGTGTATAAAAGGTTGCTGGAGTCGCTTCCTTGCAAGCAACAGTGGTGGGAGTAAATTACTGAGTATTGAGGCCTCTGTTACCTGCTGTTTCAGTGCCTCTAAGGCGTCTAACAGGTCTGAGGTTTAAATCACTGATTGTTGTAATTATTGCTTAGCAGTTGTATAGTTCACAATCGGCCTTTAATATGGCATAGCTGTGCCTTATTGTGAACTATAACCATTGACCGATGATTTTCTGTGCCCACGGTTTGTTTGGTTTGTTGAATAAAGAATAAAGGGCCAGAAGTTCTAAGATTCGATTTGCAAAAAGCGTTTGCAAATTGCGCAACAACTTTTTGTGAGTCAAATCAGATTTCACCAACCAGCCGATGTATTTATTAGGTTCACAAAATAACGAATTGCAGGGCGCCACAGAACGACTTTACTAATTATTATTGTTAGGCAGATCTCAATTTGCGAGCCACTGTTATCGACTGTATGCCTGGGAATGGTGGCCTGTAAGGGACAGCAGACTACTATCCCTGTACTTGCATTCCAAAATGGCAATCTGTGTTTTTTTAAGCAGCACATTTTCCTGCTTTAAAAAAAAAAAGTTTTGGAAAACGTTTGGGGGAGAAGACAGTGGTCCTCTGGACCACTGCCGTCTTCGCTGAGGCTACTACCATGATATGCAAAGGGGAAGGGGTACTTTTACCCTTTGCAAATCAGTTAGCATGCCAAATTGGGAGTTGATAACTGATCAATAGTTTGCAACCGGAATTGTGGTTGCAAATCATTGTTCCACATTTTACCGACTCACAATCTGAAAGGAACGCCCCTTTCATGCCCCTTCCAAATTGCGAATCGCTTTGGGTTGCTAACACCATTTTGTGATCCTGAAAACCTTTCTGAATCGCAAAATTAAGTTAGTATATGGGAAAAAGAGATTTGCAGTCCCAAATCTTGTTATTTTTCAAATCACAGGGTTTGCTTCTGCAAAATCTCTTAGTACATCTGTTCCTGTACTCGTTTTCTAGGTCTTTACCTGGTATTTTCGTTTCTGAGCACCGTTTTGGGTCATATTGGGAAATGTCCTTCCAGTAGAGGATTTTTCAGAGAGAAGCTGGGGTCTAACCAAATCTAAATTAGTTGTATCAGCTACTAGGATCCCACCTCTAAAATAAACAGTTAACCACGTTCATTTTGGTGAATAGTTTGTTCACATATGTTTTATAAGTAGTTGCAATGAGGCAGCTGTCCTCTTTGCCCATCTGCTAGTTTTACAATTTAAGCTTGTTCAAGAAGATCAAGACTAAGACTAAATATCACTAAATATCCTAGGCAAAAGGTAATTAAAAACAAAATTAGTTACTCTATCCGGAATTGATCATAAAGACCACTAAAGTCAAGTTTTATGAAACCAGCAAGAACGGTTATGGGTTTCTTAGTTGACTCCTATCTGCCTGTCACGTTGTCGCTGGGATGGCACCGTCTTGCTAAAAGTGAAACCCAGAGTCCTGTTTAAGCGATATGGGAGCTTATCTGCTTAAAAGTGTGTATTTATGAAATAGCTCCAATGAAGTCTTAAATTACACGAACAGTGCATTATAGCAGCTGTCCACAGGCAAGATGTTCTCTAATGAAGTTATGACGCTTGGGTAAAATGACTACTTGTAATGATAATTCACCAGACACAGACTATTGCAGTCCATGAGGGGCACGCTACATGCTTGAGGCAGCACATTAATGCTTAGGCTGTGCTCCATAGAACTGTCTGCATCTTGTGATTCCTTTAAGAAGTCCGATCTGCCTTGACCCTCATTCCTTAAAGCCCAAACACTAGCAGTGGCACTGATAGGAGGCATGAATCCCAGTGCATCCGCTAGACACAGCAGGTCATCGTCACAGACTAAAAACAGATCCATCAATGCAAAATGGGCCTCTCGGTTCCTTAGAGGGTCCCGTAGAGGTAAATGGATTACTTACATTGTGTCATGCCACCAACATAAGTGAAGATCATGCGGCGGAATGACATAATGCAAAGGTGTTTTTTTTTTATGAGTAATCCATTTACCTCTGCAAGACCTTTCCAAGGAAAAGAGCGGGCTGTTTTGCACTCTTATATGTGTAGATGTAACTACTTTCTCCACACAGTCCAAAGGTGTACTTCTCCCGAATAATTTGTTTACCCCACCCACCGGAATTGTCTGACTAACCAAGCGGCCCACTATACATTGTAGACTCTGGTCCTGATTACGATCTTGGCGGACATGGTTACTCCATCACAGACGTGTCTGTTACAAATTACAATTCCATTATATTCTATGGAATTTGTAATAAGGTGGAAATATATCCATCACGTTTGTGATGAAGTATCCCGATGCGGCAAGATCGTAATAAGGCCCCCTATCTTGAAATCATCTTACACGTATTGCTTATGGGATGCCTTATTGAAGGTCCCAAAATTCCAATGTTTCTAGGGAACTTTAGTCAGATGACCTTTGTTCTGAAGAGACCTGAATACGATGAGACCCGAATACTAACTACAGATTGAAACTTTGACATTCCCTCCCTATGTTGATTTCAAAACATGTCATGATTCGCCAGGAGAACAGACAGGATCTTTGCTTACGTTTGTTTGATAGAAAATCCTATGCAACCTTGGTATCTGTTCAATGTCCTGTTCTATGATTTTGTATATACATTTGTTCACTGTCTAATCACTGCCTCCTCTGCACTAATTGGATACATAATGAAATGTATTTTGTTCTTAAACTAAAAATGTAAAAATCATCATCATACAAGATATTGTGTCCTGTACCATTTTTTTCAATAGCTTTGATTATGATACAAGTTACTAATTGAGTTTTCACACTTTCAAAGCAAAAGTAGAAGTGTTGGTGAATGAGTCCCACAGGACATTTGTTTGTCTTATTACTTTAAGGAACTTAGGCAGTATTCCTTAGCATGTGTGCCTTACTTTCAAGAAATGCTGACTCAGTTTGAGGAATGTAGGCCTTGGAGGCATTATCGAACACCCCCAACTTGCATCCACAAACTGGAAGGAGTTGGATTTAGTACAGTGAGTGTGCTGAAGGCGCATGAAAGATACGTTTTGTCTTTCATGAGACAAGTAACTAGTGACTGAAGATGTTTGTATAGGTTCACTTGGCAAGTATATGGGGTTAGTCAGGACTTTGATGAGGACAGAGACATGAATGGGTAGAAAAAACGTGTGCTGTGTGTGCATCCACAGGGATATTGCATAGGTAGAAGGTTGATAGTAAAGGTTGTACAGATACACACGCTATCACTTTATCCTCACCTACATATTTAAACCCATTGGCGCTGCACTCTCCCTTATACTGAATTAGTCCCTCACTCAACTAAGCAGATGACACCAAGCCAGCCTCCTCCCTCAACATCCCAACACACACATACAATGCACCTCAAACAGCTTCACTGACTCACCATTCACAGCTCTTTTCAAACTCCTGAAACACACATTCAAAGCCTTACACAGCACTGGTCCATCATACCTCAATACTGCCTCAGATTTCAGAAACCTTTCAGACACCTTTGCTCATCCGGACTCATACTCATATGCATTTGATGCATATGCAGCACCAGAACAAGGAACAGTGACTTCTCCTCATAGGCACGAAAAGGGCAGAATGACTTGCCTCTACACATATGCGCCATCTCTAAAATTAGTACATTTCGCACAAAGCTGAACATTTGCCTCTTCGAATAGGTTAATCCACAAGTCAGCCCCGCCTGCTCTAGCGTCAGGTACAGGATACCTTCTCAGGTGATAGTGCGTGTTACAAACAAATCATAATACTACAGGTCTTGGTAAAATGTTTGTCCTGCTTACCATGTTCATCCTCCATCAGAACCTAGTATATATTAAGTTTATTGTATGACAAGTGCATTACAGTCACAGCACTGCACATAACTGTAGACGTGACATATGCTATGTTCTCACTGACTACCCTATGTCTCAAAAGCTGACGTTCTTCATAGACTATGACGTGCTCTTTGGGGAACTTACGCAGTATTCCCCAGTATGTTTGCCTTAGTTTAATAGGTGCATCGGCTTACTCAGTTCGAGCAATGTAGGCCTCGGAAGGCATTCTCGCACACCTCCAACTTGAATCCACAAACTAGAAGGAGTGGATTTACCACAGTGAGTGGGCTAAAGACGCATGTAAGATATGTCTTCCTGAACCTCATGTGGCTGTCATGAGTACCATTAGTAAAGGTTAATTAGATATGCATTCGGTAACGTTCAGAATATAGGAGGTTACTTGACAGGTGGTAAAAATGTAGTCAAAGTGTTTATTCATTTGTACAGGTTGTGGTGGCACCAACTTTTGACATGTCTGGACATATGTGTTTATAGAGCTTTGTTTGTGTGCAAGTTGGTTGAGGACTGATTGAGAGGTTGTCTTGATTGGGGATTCCATCCTGTGGCGTATTAATGTGATGGACCTTGAATGGTGTGGTATGTTGATGTGAGTGCACTGATCTTTTGGATTGGGCCTGTGGCCGGCGATATGAAAGTCTTGTGTGTGGTGAGTAAATGGCATGTGAATGGACCATAAAGCAGTTGTTGCCTTGACTTGGCTTTATGGCTCACCTTCAGTAGTCCTAGTTTCAGTATTCAGATGCTTTGATAAGCATTTGAGCTTTAAAGCTAGCATTTCTGGTGGTGCTAAATCCAAACCAGCATAAACGGTGGATTAACTTTAAAATATTAGTACTAGACTTATCGATGGCAGTAAGGATAGTCCGTCACAATTGTGATAGCGGATCCTTACTGTGAACATAATGGTCTGCCCGCCTGATATATATGTGGATGGACCATTGCTGTAACCGTGGGTAAGAATACTCCATCTCTGGCATGGTTGCACCCCTCCCGTGGCTTGACTAAGTAAGGGTCATTTGCGGTTGATCTTAATGTCTGCCCACATTATTTAGATGTGCAGATATACAGGTCAGTTTTTACTTCACGTCACCACCTGGAAAACCATGGGGGCAAAGGGCAGTGAAAACTGTCTAATGCCCCCCCATGCCATTGGAGATAACGCCCATGATATGAGGGCCATTTCTTTTTATCCAAAAAGAAAATCCGGCTTTCAGATTTTGTTTTTGATATTTAAAAAAACATTGATGGACAGCTCTGTCATGTTGATGGAGCAGTGAGTCAAACTTAAAAAGGGATTGAGAGGAACCACTGTAATGGTGGCTCCTGTCAATGTATTTAAATTGACTGCCAGCTTGGCGGTCATTTCAAAACTTGGCTGGCAGAGTAGTCTCAGAATGGCAGACGATAAGTCCTCCGCCAGTGCGACAGAGTTTTCTTTGTCAGCCAAAATGTAAATATGGCCCTAAGAACCTTACGTTTTTTTTCATTGTAAACACCTGGAGGTGTCCAGCATGATGTAACATGCATTGATTCTGTTCACTTTCCCATAATGCCTTACAAAACTTGAAAGTGACTAACATTACTCACTTATTTACACTTTGTGTTGGAAGTGTCTATAATCCGTTGAAATCCTCAAATTGACAACCAACCAGAATTCCCACTTGTCTCCACATAAAAGCAGAAAACAATTTTTGTGGGGTCTCTAGGTTTAAGACCATCAAAACAGAGATGAGAGACAGTCTGTGTGTTTTTTGTCTGTTTGTATATGTAAAAATCTCAGGTGAAATCTGACAGACTCCTCACTACACCCAAGTGAAAATACCTGTACCCAACTATTTACTAGCAAATAGATTTATTGGGGGGGGGGGGTGACACCCCAAATGCTCCCCCTGAAGCTATGCTCTGGACGCTACCCATGCAAACCTACGACCAAAGACATTTTTGAAAACTAGACAGCTAGATGGGTCCATGGTTCATTGGCAAACCGTCAATATTACCACTTATATAATATGAATGTATCATGAGACAATGGCAGTTATGAAAGCATAATAGGAACTTTGTACTACCCAAGTGGCCAACTCTTTTAACCTGTTTATCATCACCTTCCATCATGAATTCAAACCAAAGCTAAACAGTGTCCTAGGTTTTAGCTTACTCTAAATCAGTGTTTCCCAAACTGTGGTCCGGGGACCCCCAGGGGTCCCTGACACATTCCTAGGGGGTCCGCAGGCAGCAGTTTTAAAAGCACTGCAAAGTATCTTGTTTAATTAGCAGTTTTCAAAGAATAATAAAAGTGTCAAGATAACGCCAGAGATTAATGTCCCTGCTGGAGAGAGATGAGAGTTTTGTCCAGTGGCAGCTTTGACTTATCTAATATAGCACAGGTTAATATGTCTACTGCAAAGAACGTGCACCATGCATTTTAAAAAACAGTATTTTATATGCATAGGTCAGTGGATTACTACTTTTGTCAGCGAGATTCTTTTGTTACTGTGCAGTTCATAAGTGACAATCGCAATCTAGCACAGTGACCTATAAACTGTCATCAAACAGCTGCTTGCAAACTGCAAGGTACAAGTTAGTGACTTATGTTTTTTCCCAGTCTTTCATTATCCTGATGCTGCTAAAATGTGGGTGGAAATACATTTTTATTGTTAAAGTCAATGCTAACCACTGTGTTATGTTCTGAATCCTGAGTTTGTGCTTCTCCAGACCAAGCACTCTTTAAAAATGCCTACCAGTATGAATGACATGTGAATTCTACACCTTGTAGTCCCCTTTGCCTTATGTAACATTTTCTATACACTGATTTACACGTATGATTCACTGTCTCTATGTGTGTGATGTAAAGTGCTCTGACATCCTACAATGGGATGAGAAATGCTATAAAAAATGAAATACAGGTGACAGAGGGGCTATGGGGAGATGAGAAGCACTGTTGGAGGGTGATAGTGGGGGAATCATTGAAGACCCCCCAGAAAGATGGTCGTATTCTGTGCATAGTCAGGTCTTCATTTACTATTCTTTAAAAGCTAATACAATTCAATATATAATGATATATGTGTTGTAGACTGCACCACTGTTTCCTATATGTTTTGGAGGGAGAGCCTCCCAAAGCCCCCTTTGTAGTGGTCAGGCTCACTCACTGCACTTGGTGTGCACCGTATGGGGACTGGTCTGAAATCATTTGCCAGGGCTGCTTTGGATTTCCAGTCTGGCCCTGGCAGGAGCTGGAGCCTTGTACTGCGAAATAAAACCAACCATTGAAAAGTTAGTCACGGAGATGCAGCACCAACCTTCCCATTAACTTTTTCGTTGTCTTGCAAATTCTTTCGATATAAAATACAACAGAAGCGGCGGAGAGTGTCGTTAGCCTCCTTGGCTTAACAACACACTCTGCCACTTCAGAAACGCAGGGCTGCAACATATTTACAAGAATATGGTGCAGCCCTGCGTTTCCCCTGCACTGGTGCTACACTTAATAGGGGAACAGGAAGGGGTCCCCCTTCCTGCACATAAAAAATCTTGAAATGTCGTTTTGTCACTTCTATGTGTGCTGCTTAATGCAGCACATATGGAAGTTACAAAATGTCATTTTTTAAATAAAGATTGTTGATGTGCAGGAAGGGTCACCTTCCTGAACATAAACAATCCAAGGCGTTTTGCAAAAACGAGGAGAAATTAAGCATTTCTCCTTGTTTCGCCAAGTTAAGACCAGGTTTTCCCTGGTCTTAATTTTGGCGCTGCCTCCCATTTACGCTGCCTTTGTAAATAAGTGGCTTACCGATGCCTTGTAAATAAGGTGAAGCCCCTATCGTCACGGAAACGTCTCAAAAAGTGATGTTCCCATGGTGATAGCGGCTTGTAAATATGCACCTAAAATCATTAGTAATTCGAGTATTTGTTTTGTGTGCACACGTGTGTTAATTTTTTTCGAATTACTGTTTTAATGTCTGAAGTTTAAATCCTACAAATTGCTTGGGGGTCCCCGGCTTCCAGTGGTGACTCAGTGGGGGTCCTCAGGAGTCAAAAGTTTGGGAACCACTGCTCTAAATGAACGCCTCCTGTCCTTGGCTGAGAAGTTATTGTTAGATGAACATATCGTCTTAAAACAATGGTTCTTAACATGTGGCCCAGGGACCCTTGGGGGTCTGCGAACCCTACTCAGGGGGTCCGTGACTGCTTAGAAAATTAAATAATATTGACAAATTATTGAAGTGTAAATAAATAAAATGACTTAAATGAGAGACTGGTCAAGGCCATGTTCATCAGTACATTACATCTGACTAATTCACATTGGCGGGGAAATTTTTGATGGGAAGATAAGCATAAGAAAGCCTCTTCCACCACACAAGGACTGATTCAGTTTAAAGGACTTTCTTTTGGACTCCATGAATCACCCAATACATTTCAGAGATTGGCGAGCTAAATTTTGGCCTCACATCAAGAATACTCATTTTATCATCCTTAGCACCCAGTGGCAGGATAATCTTGAACAAGTGCAAGCAGTTCCCTCAGATCTGCTAAAAAGCTGGATCAGTGCTAAGGTCTTTGTTAAGTAATGTTCCATAATTTTCAGGGCACCTTTGCAGGCAACTGTGCACTCTTGCATGTACTAGTTACATGAAATTACATTAACTAATAACCCTGCAAAAAGTACGTTAATTACTTTCAATACACTATACGGATTGGATTTGTAATGACTCAAGTAGAAAAATAGAGACCATAATGAATGTACCTCAGCTCAAAAAACAGAAGTATGTCCAAGTGTTTTGGAGGTTCATAGGGTACTACAGTAGATTCATTCCCAACTTTTCACAGTAGCTACCCCCTATTAAAAAAGAACATTCCAAACTAAGTTGAGTGGGTACTTTCTCAGGAATCCTTGAATAATCTCATCTTCAAATACCCCATGTTGCACTGTTCTAATTTCTCAGTACCCTTTTGGCTCCAACTGATGACTCTGACACAAGTCTCTTAGCTCTACTGGAAATGGGTAACATTCTGTCTTCTTCCTTATTCGCAAGTTACTGGGACATGGCATGGGATATTCCACAATAAGGAAAGAGTGAATGGCAGACCAGTGGGCAGTAGAAGCCTTGTGATTTTATCTATTGGGACATATTCTTTTCATCCTAACAGAGCATGACTATCTCAATACAAGGACAGTAACCACTGTGTGTTGTGATAGCTCATGGTCTTATAGCCTTTTTCTTTTACATTCTTACAAAACCTGGATCTCAGCAGTCTAATGTACATTATCTCTAGAGTACCTCATCAAAATCTGACCGATCATTTGCGCATATGGAGAGGGATATGAATAGAGCAGAATGGGATGTAAGAGAGACACAGCCTTATGGGGTGGGAATGTGTAATATGCACTTATCAGCGTTAACGGACAGGTACCTTGGACAGAAAAGAAGGCAGGATAGTAGACCACCCAAATATCAGTGCAGTGTTTTCTTACATAACCACTTACCTGAATAAACAACATGCTCTCAGTTGCTTCCTGAGGAAGGTATGATGGAAGTTGCATGTTGGAAATTGGGCTAAACTAATGAGAATTTAGATGACAGGCAGGGAGACCTGTAGCAATAGATGGAACGTCTGAGTGGCATGCCAGACACCATGCCAGAACAAGATCTTCCTGGAAAGATAGCAACCATTTTAAAGGGGATGTGTCCATGGAGCCTATCCAGCATATAACAACCTATCTCTTAAAACAAATCATCACCAACCACACCTATTACCTGAGTCCTCTGCTGTGCCGCTGACCGTTGACTGCAGACCGAGCTGCCAAGCTGTCGAGTTGCCATGCCTCACGCCTCCTCCACACTCCTCGCAACGTGACATTGTGCGACCTCAACACTGCCTCAACGCTGCCGTAGGAGCCCCCAAGCCTCCGAGCCTCCGAGAGGCAATGCAACACGCCGGCGGAAGACCTAGGGAAGACTCAGAGGGTGCACATGTCCGAGCGCAGGAGACTGAGCGATCGGAGTTGGGTGCAGGCAGTAATTGCGCCTGAGTAAATGGAAAGTGAGAGTTAAGGAAAAGGGAGCCATAGGGGCTTTAAAGGCCCCTGTCTTCCTGACATTATTCCCCTGCCTGAGTATAGCCTGAGTACAGCCTAAACAGCCTCAGCAGCAGGCTAAGCTGCAACGTAGGTAACTGCAGCATACAGGAGGATAAATAACATTGGAATTTACCTGGTGTTTGGACAGTCAAAGAAAAAAGAATTGAGGCTTGCTGGCACTTCAGCGCCCTAATACTGGACACGGTCAGTCAGCTATTGGCACAGCAGAGGAAAGTGTCCCCTGGGTCTAGCCAGCACTATATATAACTTTGGAAAAAATTCTGCGGTGCCCGAGCTATCTTGGCTGATGCCCGGTGGAGCTGTCATATGAAGCTATAGAGGAGTTGGCTCTGGTTCACCCCTCAGCTGGCACCTACCCAGCCGGACGTGGGACATCGTTTTCCTCGCCTCCCCATTGTGTCTTCCTACCTACATTCCCTACCCCCGTTTACCAGTTCCCCTCTACCTCTTCACTCCCCATAAGACAAGTGTACGTGCTAATAAGCTCACATTATTGTGTAATCTCATGTTTTTTTTTCTTTTTTCCTATGTCTATACTTGTCTATGTAATTATGGAACCTGTCACCCACTGATCCTCATGTAAAGCTCTCTGATACCTCCAGGTCTAGCCAGCGCTATATAAAACATTGCAAATAAAAAGTGCTTTTTGTACCTTAATGTTATGGTACTCATAGAATAATAAAGTTCTCGGTTTTTATTAATTATCGCTGCAGAAATACTCATGCCGGGTAGTAGCCTGAAAAGAGTGGGGGAGTCTAATAGTGAAGTAACACTTTGGTGTGAAAGTGTGGGAAGATCAAGATCTATAACTTGAACCCAAATCTAACCCATTCCACAAACAACCATATAAATAGCACATGATACTGAACGATGGCTCCAAGGAAGATAAAAATATATATATATTTTTTTTATTTAAGAAGTTTTCTATAGCGCTGGCCTGACCCTAGGGTATCGGAGCGCTTTACAACAGGTACATAGCAGATAATCCCCAGATACAAAATAGAAGAGCGACATATTAACAGAAGAACGCAAAATAAAAGTGCAACACATTGCAGTGCAGGACAGTTTTGCCTTCAGGATTATTCGGAGTCTTAGAGCTGGAGCAGAGCTCGGTGTCCGCTAGCTGCCTCGAGCTATCCACTCCCTAGGGAGCGGTTGAGGAACAAGGTTTTGAGTTGGCTTTTGAATTCTACAAAGGAGGGAATGGTTCTGATGTGAGGGGGAATGGAGTTCCAGATTTTAGGAGCGCTTCCGGTGAAGGATCGATCCGCATTTTTTTTTCTTCTAGTTTTTGGTGGGATGAGTAGGAGGGAGTTTGAACTTCTCAGGTTCCTGGTCTGGCCAGCTTTTTTGAGTTTTTTTGCCAGGTATTCAGGTTTGCCGGTGTGAAGGGCTTTATGGGTGAGGCAGGCTGTTCTGAAGCTAATCCGCATTTCGACTGGAAGCCACTTAAGTTCCCTGAGTGCAGGGGAGATATGCTCGAATTTCTTGATACCGGTGATCATTCTGGCAGCCGCATGCAGCTGATGTTAGTATGTATAGTGTATGATGTATGTGTATGATGTATAAATATGTAAAGTGTGAAAAGAGCCTTCCCCGATGATCAAAGAGTCCTCAAGTAAAAATGGGACTTTGGTACAGAGTATGGGATGCCCCAAGGAAAGCGAAAAGAGGCCATTAAGTAGAAATATAAGGAAGAAAGTGGTAATTGAAAACACCCAACTGGGAGTGAAAGGGGGAGCGCTAGGGTCGAAGTCAATAAAGGACTTTGTGGGCAAGCACTTTAAGAGGATACAATCCTCAGTGAAAATCCCGGAAACTAATAAAGAACAACTAAATGAATACAAGGTTACTGATCATTGTGCACTAAATTCAGATGAATCATATATAAATAATCAAACTAACTTAAGCCAAATGGAACCCATTTTTGAACCAAGACTGTCTTCATCCCCACTAATTTTTTCTCTGTGGGGCTATGAAGAACTGGAACAGTAGGGGAATATTACCAATGGAATAAGGAGCGATCGGAGAGACGATTTAGATCCAGTTACAAAGTCTAAGCATGATAAGAGTACGGGCCAGTCTGTAAATCAAGGATCTGAGAGCACAGAAGGATCAGTGCGTAACATTACATTGGGCATAGATATTTCGGCAACACCCTCAGCCTCAATGCTGGACATAATGTTGATGCTGCAAAAAACTTTGCAAGGGTTGTTAGAAGTCACTACATTAACCAATAATATGCTAAAAACCGAAGAGATACAATTTCAGAAAATAGTGGGTGAATTACAAGGGATTAGGGGCCTAATGCCAACAATATTAAGATCGGTCTCTGGCACCCAGAACCTGGGTATTGCCAGGGAAACCAAGCAAGTCAATAAATTGCAGAACTTGTATATCTCTAGATGTTCGATGTTGATAAAGATATGGGGAGAACACACTTGGTATAGGCACTATAACCCACGGACAAAATAGGAAGGAAGGTTCGACAACAGGAGAAGGTAAAGGCCATAAAAAAATGGAAGGGGTAAAGGGGGTTCTCAACGAGTAACTCCTCAAAAGAGGAGAGCTTCAAGAATTAGTAGGGCAATAGGGGGAATGAAGTACTTCTCAAGAGAGGTGCATGTTGAAGTGGGAATAAAGAAGGGTCAACCAAAAACCACTTTGAAGAATAGCAGAGAGGATATAATGGATAAACACCGTGAAAAAGGTCAGGGAGGAAATGATAACATCAGGGACATAGTTGAAGGAGGAAGAAAATCAAAAGCAATTACCAGTAAGAGGATCCAGGGGGAAGAGGGAATGCCAGCACAGAAGAACTGAAACCAGGCGGTAATATGTGGTTACACTTCGAACCATCCGAAATAGAGAAGGGGAAAAAAAACAAGGACGATCCTACCCCTAAATCGCTCTCAGCTTCTACTCTTTTTCTCAAAATGTCCAAATCTGAGAGAAATTGGGACAAAGGATCTGAGACACGTGGGCTTCAGTTGCAATAATAAAGGGAAGGAAATTACCAAGGTCTTAGTGTACTTAGGTCTTAGCTGGTAAAGGCAGCCATTGTAAAGGCAGAAATAGAGGTACTGAAAGAAGGGATAAGGTTAATCCCAGAAGAGGAGCTGGAGGGGGGTAACAAACAAGGAAGTGCCTTTCTGAAATGTCACGCAGGGTTAGGGAAAAGGCAGGTAAGGCTGATAGCTAGAGAGTACGAGAAGAAAGAAAATATCAAAATAGCTGTTGATAACTCAGAGTCTTGTAAATTTGGGGGTAACTGGAGTCTAGTAAACAAACAGTTATCCAGTGGAATCGGAGGAGTTTGATTGCCATAGCAAAATTGACTAGGAAAATGGATTGTCGCATAGCCTTAAAATTACATCATGGAACATAAATGGGCTAGGAAGACAGATAAAAGATGAAATTATAAAAAAAAACTAGCCCGGTGCATAGAGTTTAAATGTTTATAAGAAACTTGGCTACGCAACATAACCCTAGTAATTGAAGGCTTTGTCCAACTCCATAGGCCAGCTAGAAAAAAAAATGTTGGTCGTTGGGGGGGTGGAATTATGACACTCATATCAACCAGGATTGTGAAAAAGGTAACGCCAATAAACATAACATGTAAATGGTTGCTTGCCTGCAGAGTATCCTTGTTGGCCACAGACAACAAGTGTGAAAATGTGGTACTTATGAATGTCTACATGCAATGGGGCGTCCCACGAGGAGTATGGGGTAGAGACGGGGCACTTTAATTAAGATGTGGACAAACTGTGTGAAAATCGTGGTAATGATTTGATCATTGTAATGGGAGATTTCAATCACAAACTGTATCCAAAAAGACTAGATCCCTGGTTTAAAGAAATATTGAGCTCATACAATATAATGTCAGCGGACTTCCCTAACTGTATTTCTTCTAGACAAGATCTAACACTAGGGAAGTATTTGGGGACAAAGGGTTTATTTTGTCTGAATGGTAGGCTAGAAACCGATTACCAAGCAAAACAAACCTTTAGGAGAGGCACACAACATTGCCCTTTTGAATATTTATTCATTCATGCATGGAATTTTGCAACAGTAAAAGGGTTTCGGGTAATTCAAAGAGAAGGTAGTGATCATAATCCCCTGCATTTTGACCAATTAAGGGGGTCTATGAGCCACCATGATATAGTACTGCCCCAACAATTAGAGTACCCTAAACGCTTGACAGTGAGACTAACAGAGGAATATCTAGTAAAATTAGTTAACTTTCAACAGAAGTTAAACATGGACATTTCTAAGGGTCAGAAAGTGGAGTGGTTTGAAGAAACAATTGCACATGTTGTACAATGCCGCAGAGTAGAACTAAAAAATAAGAAAGTATACCATGTTGACAAGCAATTAACACAAGGAAGGCAATCCAGGCGCTTCAATGTGGAACGCATGAATAAGAAAAGATTAATAAGGAGAAAAGAGAGAAACCTTAGAACTAGATATGTTCAGGGTAGAATTATGAAACTGAATAAGTTGTGAAAGGAATACAAAATGTTAGGAAGGAATCAGAAGAGGATTTACTAAGAGAAATGCTGGGAAAATCTGTTGGAAACAATTGAAACACAAAATGTACGGAAGTTTTGGAAGCTGGAACAGGAAGCCTCAGGATAGCCCCCGGGGCTATGAGCTGTGTAGTGGAAGAATATGGAATATGGAAAACGTAGCAGCTCGCTGTGAAATAGATTTGCAGCCATCTAAGAGCATGGTTGACGTCAGTGACCTCACGTTGCACTATAACAAGACAATGTCAAGCATTATCGAGGACATAGTCCCTCTAAAACTAATAAGGATCTCTGACAAAAACAAAAACCCATGGTTCAGTGGTGCCCTTAATGAAGAAAGAAGGTCACTGAGACTTTCAATACGTAAATGGCGACAACACCCTTCTTCGCCCCACTTAACCCAACTGAGGCAATCCAGGAAAGCCTATAATAAAAGCATTCTAAAATCAAAAAAAGACTTTTTCAGGAAAGAACTGGATAATGCAGTAAACAGACCAAGGAAACTATTCGATCTACTAAAAGAACAATCTAATAAATCTACCAAATCGGCAACAGCCATTACAAAAACAATCTTAAATAGTGAACATTTCTCAGTTTTCTTTACAGACAAAGCTAACTCTCTGGAGGGGGAGCTAAAAAAAGCAGCCGAAGACATTGAAAGCGATAAGGGTACTTTAGATGAACAACAGGCTCAACAAGAATTAGAAAAACTAAAAAACATTGCTCGATGGTCAGGATTTAAGCCGGTCAGTGAACTAGACATTGCAAAGATCATGTCGACTACTAAACCTAACAATAACTATAACGATCCCTTACCGGCAAAGTGCTGGTCTTCTATAAACCACCTGCTAATCCCGTCATGGACAAAGGTCATAAATGCCTCATTGTCACAAGGCCAAATACCGGCCTGCCTAAATACTGGTCAAGTTATTCCACTCTTAAAAGAACCAACAGAGAACCCCCCTCTGATCCTAACTTCAGACCAGTAACAAACATTTCCATGCTAGCCAAAGTACTGGAAAAATGTGTCCAACAACAACTGAGTCTTCATATTTTGGATTTCAATCTGTTAAATGATTTCCAATCTGGTTTCAGACCAAACCATAGGACAGAAACAGCAATTCTGCACATCGTAGATGACGCTTTACTGGCTCTCGACCACAACGAAACATGTCTCCTAATCCTGTTGGACCTGTCGTCTGCTTTCGACACGGTAAACCATGCCAAAATATTAGATCGGTTGAAAAACAGAATGGGGCTAGAGGGAACAGTCCTAAAATGGTTTAGTTCCTTTCTTGAGAATAGATCGCAAAAATTCATTGTCAACCAAACCCTATCAGACCCAACCAGAAATGCAATTGGAGTTCCGCAAGGGTCAACACTATCTCCAGCGCTAGTCAATCTATACGTAGAACCATTCACGGATATGTTACAAACAGCGAACATTTCTTTCCACATGTACGCAGATGACACTCAGCTGTACATCAAGGTTGCATCGACAGAAGAGATAAAGTCCATGAACCAGGCACTAACGAGAACCCTCCAATGGCTAACCATGAACCACCTGAAGCTAAACCCTCAAAAAACCGAATTCCTACTGATTACACCCCAGAAAAGCAAATCAAATATAGTAGAATGGACCAACCTTATCACGGCTCTAAAGTGTACTCCGAAGATTGTCGACTCTACTAAATCTCTGGGAATTACTCTGGACAAAAACCTGAACATGTTAGCACATATCAACACAATGGCAAAAAACGCCTGTTTCCATTTGAGCTACCTGGAAAACTACTAAAACCATTCCTAAATAAAACAGATCTTAAAACAGCAGTTCAGGCACTGGTCATATCAAGGATTGAGTATGGTTGCACAACTTTGGCCGCGCTCCCCAAGATCTCAACAGCTCCACTGAAAGCATGTCTTAATGCAGCCTCATGACTTATATCTGGATCCCAAAAATTCGACCATATCTCCCCTCACTTGAAAGTACTCAACTGGTTGCCCTTTGAAGCAAGAATTCAATTCAAGTTGGCATGCATCACTCACAAAGCGTTACACCCCAAAACACCAGTTTACCTAGCACAGAAACTCACGCTATCAGGAGGGTGCTGGTTCTCCAGGAGCCACGCAGACTTACTACTGAAACCGGCTCGTTTTTGTAAGAACAGAACTTATGACCGAGCGTTCTCCGGGGCAGCTCCGAGAATCTGGAACGCACTCCCCCCTAACATTAGAAGAATTCCATCCATCGCAGCATTCCAAAAGGAAGCAAAATCGTTCTATATGAGGACATTTCTGCCATAATTCCATATAGCAGAACTACTGTCTACAAACTTATCATGACTGTTTCCTTGCTTCCGATAGCCACTCATTAACCTTATATGGGCTTGTATATATGTTTTCCTTGTAGCTTAATGTTTTAATCTATTCATGGTAACTTAACTGATGACTTATATATATGTTTATATGTTTTCCTTGAAGCTTAATGCTTGATCTAGTCATGGTAAACCACTAATGACTTGGTAACTTATAAGGTTTTGTTTGCTGAAATGCATCTGTAAAGCGCTCTGATACCCTACGCAGGGTCATGTTCGCGCTATAGAAAACACTAAATAAATAAAAATAAATAAATAAATAAGAAGCAGCATGGGAAGAGTACATGGGTGAACTGTATGGTGCAAGTAAAGCATCCCAAGTAAATGAAAAATTACATTGGGGTAGGGTTGTTGAAGATATAAAATCTTTCTTCACAGTAGAAAATGTAAACAATACTATAAGAAAACTAAAGTTACCCTGTGCAGCAGGAACTGATAATCTTCCCGCTATCATAATAAAGACACTGTGAAACTGGTGGGCTAAATTCCTATCTCATATGTTCTTAGCCATATTCGAATCGGGCCATATCCCCAGAAATTGGAGGGGGGCAGTAATTAGACCTATACATAAAAAGGGTAATATGAAAACCCGGAAGAATTATAGATTGATTAACCTGCTGGATGTTGGTGAGGAAGTCTTTGCCAAAAATGGTTAATTGTGCCTGTGGAACAGGGTGGCTTTAAGGAAGGACGCTCTATGATTGACCACAGTTTCACCCTATGGGCGGGTGCACAGTAGAGTATGGAGCAAAGAGGGAAGCTGTATTGTTGCTTTGTAGAATTCTGTGCAACATTCGACCTGGTCGATCGGAAATGCCTTTGGGAGACCCTGAAAAAATATGATATCCCAGAAGGACTGCTGGTTGTAATACAGGAGTCACATAGAGAGAATTGGGCACAAATCATTAAGGATACGGTAGGGTCTTTGACACCGAAAATAGCGATTAATAATGGCCTAAGACAGGGCTGTCTGCTGGCCCCTCTGCTCTTTGCCATATTTCTAGCAGATCTGCCAACTATCCTTGAGGTAGATAGAAGTGCAAGTCTGAAAATGAACGGGAAACAATTATCGTGCTTACTGTATCACGATGATTTAGTAATCCTCGACCGGACAGAGGTGGGCCTGCAAAGGAAGTTAAATGCATTCAGAGAATATTGTGTGGCAAAGCATTTAACTGTAAACATGGATAAAACTAAAACTCTGTGTTTCAGAAAAAGAGATCAGAGGTGTAATTGGTATTTGGGCCCAACAAAACTGGAAATAGTGAACAAATATAAATATCTTGGAGTCTGTTTCGACAAATCCCTAAAGTGGCACGCGCATCTGGAGGCCCTGAAAGCTAAGGTCCATATATCAGTGTGTGGATTGAAAAAATGTAATCATGCCTATGGGGAAATTTCCCACAGACCACTGGTAAAGGCCTACAGCGCTCTGATACCCCCCCCCCCCCAACTACAAAATGGAGCAGAAGTTCTCTGCTGAAGTGGCAAAAGCAGATGGGATATTGAGGAAGGGAAATGCATAAAATCTCTGATGCCATTACCGTGCTCCAGGCAATTAAATTAGAGCCGGGTACGACATCATGGAATGTACAGGCTCAAATGGCTCTATTAAGATTTTGGAAAAGATTGGGGCCGGGAGAGGTCCAGAAAGTGTGGCAATGATGTAAACATGAGATCCTGCATAGTGACCTAAAATGGGCCAAAGAGGTCAGAAATAAATTGTAATCTGTATGTGGCAACCTAAAAGTGAGAACTGGCCAGCAGACATTACAAATAGAAGCAATAAAGAGGGATCTCAGAACTCTAGGTAAGGAATTGTCTAGGACGGATGACGTGGAGAATCTGAGAAAGAAAATTTCAGTGCAATTTATGAAAAATAGTTGGCTGGAAGAAACCTGGTACCCCTGTTTCGATACATTACCTAATCAATGGCTTAGATCAGAAGTATTGAGATTGAGAATTGGTATTAACCCCTGTATGACAAATGGGAGAATAAAAATAGAAATTATGCATCCCGATGGTAAATGTAAGTAAGTTGAGCACAAAGTGCGACATTCTGTACATATTATTGGATTTCTTGAAAGTGTTAGCTCTGCGGAAACAGTTTTTACGTCTTATTCTTTTAAAACATGGTACTGAATCGTGTGTACAAGCCATTGAAATTCTTACAGATATGCAGAACTTTGAAATTGCAATAGCTATTGGAAGATATATGAATGCCGTAAAAAGGTTTTTTATGGAAAATTAAATGGAAGGTAGAAAGGTATGATGGAAGTGGGTTCTTTGAAAGTTCATCTGATATACATTTTTTGAAAAAAAGAAAGAATTTTTATTACTTTTAAAGTATTTATGTTTATACTCAGGCGTGCCTATGTTCTATGTATGTTTTTATGCTGTTTAAAGACACACGGTCTAAATAAACGTTACTGACTGACACACCTATTACGTACCAGAACAAGAGTAATGAGGGAGAAGGGAGGTGGCAAACCATTTGCAGGGTATTTAAACCCTAAATGAGAGGAAAGGTAAAGAGGGGAGCAGAAGACCCTGGTAGTTCCCTGATAGAAGCATCATATTCTTTCTTCCAGGCAAGTGGGGATTTGGGACTAGAAATAAGGGTTCCACTAGGTTGAGGGAGAGTGGCAGGGAGGAAAACAACACACCCTGGTAGTTGCTTGACAGAATCAGATTATCTTTCTTCTAGGATGTGGAGAACTACAAAGGGGTGAAGAGATCCCTCTGAGCCAATACTCAAAGGTTTTATCATTCTGGGAAAGGGAGTCTGGGAGTAGAGGGAAAGGCGACTTTCTGAAATCTTCGGACGCGTGGAGTGGAGCTATGATTAATATTATTTCAAGCAGCTGGCAGTGATTGCATGGTGATCTGATCTGGAAGGGTTGATTGGGGTAAGGTACAAAATATGGGAAGGAAACTATTTAGATGTCAACAAAAAGTTTCATCCAACAACATCATTCAAAATAAATTTCCAAAGATTGTTTAAAATAAACAACACGGGGTAGCCAGTTGTGCTCTGAACCATCACCATTTGAGTATCCCCTTTGCAATACCTAGTGAAACGGATGCACTTTGAGTTGGCACCTCCTCCAGTTGGGGTTGGGAGGTGAATGGGCCAAGGTGAGTGTAGTATTCTGATGTCATACCTTTTCTCCTATGTGACCTTGTCCCTAGTTGCTCAGCCTGTGTGAGCGTACTGAGTGGAATGTTTGGTGTGTGGGCTATGAGCGGAATGCTTGGGTGACTGGATGAGAAGTGACAGTTGGTGAGAGGGGCTGAGCAGCTAGCAGGCTGCTCCCGGTGGAGTTGCTGTTGATAAAGATCTACACTTACTTATGAGGACTTTTGCTACCTGTTTACCTACCTGTCTTCAATCTAAAAAACCTACGTGTTACATCTTCACTCCAGCGTGGTCCGTCATTAGAACAGTGAGGAAGGGGTAGAGCTGATTTTGTTAATGGAGAGAGAGAGAGGTGAGACGGGGACTGGATCGAGCCATTACTACAATTCAGACAGGGAGCAGAATTGAATTCCCTCTGTCCTAAACCATAAGCGGTGAATACTGGGCCTCCAAAGACGCTCACCATCCTGTCAGTGCTCGAATTAATGTTAGTAGTTCTCCCCTACCCTTTGAACCTCATCAAAGCCAGCTCAAACCGCAACTAAACTCTGAGGTTTCACCCTCTGCAGAGGGCTGGAGGGAGGAGTTATAAGTAGTGTCAAGGTTAAGACTTGACAAAATCCTAATTGATGCATGGTATGTTATACACTAGCTCATTCATTCATTCCTTCATTCATCCTTTGTTTATTTCAGACAGTCCATAAAAACAATCTTCATAGTACAACATTAAAATAATGCACAGAATACAATAAAATTATGCTTAAAAATACAAATCATCCATCTTAAAAAACTGTTCTTTTCTCTGCCTGGCTATCAAATACTAAGGGCCTGATTGGGTTAGTCCCTCACAAACCTGATGGATATCCCGTTCACTGTATTACAAGTGCCATTGAGTACAACACACTTGTAATACAGCGGACGGGATATCTGTCTCTCTTGTGACATAGCAGCCCATCCGCAGAAATCTAAATCAGATCCCATGATACAGTGCAAATGAAAAGCTCGCATGTACCTTCCTTTCTACTATGCATGGCCCTCGCTGGCTTTTACTGCTCAAACACAAAGATGCTGGTAACACACTAAAAGCAATTTTTGTCTTAGATATGCATATGCAGGACAAACAATTTTTTCCTCACCTCCACTTTGTCCTAGCAGGGGCATTTAGCAGAATTCATTGAGGGTATATTCCAATATGACGTGAATGTTGCTAATGGCAAAAAACACTCATTCTCAACTTTATGAAAAGGGCTTTGGTCAACTTTGGTTCAGTTTTGTACAAATAATTTTTTGAATCCCAAATACTTGTTATATTTCCACACTGTAACGTCGGTGAAACCATATTTGGTCCAGTAATCATTTTAATGAGAGTCAATGTAAAAAGAGTCACTTCTGACTACTGAAAGGTGGTGAGGTCTTGTGGGTTAAACCGTGGTTCACTTCGACCCAGATCCTCTTGGATTAAGGCGTGGTACATTAATGCACGGGTATAGTGCATACCATTAATGTGTTTCTCCTTAATTTTTCTTAACATCTAGAGCCAAAGTGATATAAGATGATATTGAACCTCGCTCTCGATGCAACGAAGCCTCATTTCATATTGTAACAGTGCCTTGGGACAACTGTGTGAAACATGAACTAGCAGCAAGAAAAGAGTTTTTAATACTGCTCCACTGCTGCACATTTGTATGGCCCGGGGCCAGAGCTGTTTCAAGCAGGTATAACTTGATATGGATATTCCCAAGTTGTCCACAAACCAAGGACGCACTTACCAATGGTTGATTCATCCAAATCTTTATTTGTCGACCCGGCATTTTGCAGTTCTTATCTTTCTGATGCCTTACGTGTTTCGGAGCAGACCCACTCCTTATACTTAGGCAACATCATTTCCCTCATTATATCTCTCAGGTGAGTACTGTCATTAAGGCATCCTGGAACTCGTATTGCTTGGGAACAATCTTTCCCTTCAGTGGGTTCTGCTACAAAGTCAGTAAATGGAATCAATATTTTGCAGCCCTCCAGTTGGCCTCAGAAGAGAAAACGCTCAGGTTCATTCCAAAACCAATGCCAAGTCAAGAGACTTCTCAATTTGGGAATTGCAGCACTGAGCAGATGTGTCCACCTCTCAGGAGAGAACCCAGTTTTCGAGCAAAGAAACCACAGTTTTTATAATATTCTCAATGCCCAAGAAGACACCCTCTACGGCAAGGAAACTTACGGGTATGGCCAAGCTCCTGCAAGCATTCCAAGGCAAAGTATTTCTCCTCGTGCTCCCACACTACATGTTCCAGTGCTTCTCTTAGGGAAGTTTGTGAAAGTAGAAAACATCTCAAAGAGTACAGAAACACCCTCAAAGAGGAAAACAATTTTGAATTCAAATAACCTGAATAACCGTGAGTAACCTGGGGGCCTGCTTGTGTGTGCAGAACTCAAGCCAGACAGAGTCAGAATTCAAGATGGAGTTAGGGTACGTTAAAGCTAATAGTTCAAACTTAATTTCCCAGTGTACAACATAATGCACTTTTGTGCATAACTGCCTACAGCACTATACTTAGAGACAGAGAAGCACATTCAACACATTTCTCTCTCTCATGCTTTCAAATGCACATCCCACAAGTTCTGCTCCAAGCAAGGCTGTTTTGCTCTGTGCTAAACACTCCTACTCTGAGGCTATAAGGAGACACAAAATGAAACCACAGGTCATAATCCAAGTGCAGAAAACATGATGTTGTACATTCAAGATAGAGTAATTTAAAACAAATAGAGCCAATTAAAATACTGGTAGTCATTTCAAATAGTTTTAGTCAAAGGTCCTCATGTGGTCCCAATACATATGAGTGCATATAGCACTACACTCAGTCAACTATACAAATACTCACACAGTCACTCACTTACTCACACATGCACTGACACACGCACTCGCTCACCTATACAAAAAGTCACACACCCACTATCTCAGGTATACAGTCTCTTATATACTCTTCTATACACAACTTATACCCCCATCCCCTTACCCATTCAGGCACTTCTATAACGAGTTACCTTAGTATATATGTTCAACACCTACTTTGACACTTGTAGGGAAATTTCATGCAGATTGGTCAAACAACGCCAAAGTTATAGGTGCCGGCCGCCAGTAGGTAATATATATATATATATACACACACACACATATACACACGCACACACATGCACGTACACACACACGCACGCACACACAAACACACACACACACATATAAATATATTACCTGCTAGCGGTCTCAAGTAGGTAGTTACAGTTGAGACCTAGCTTCCATAGGAAGAGGGTTTGTTCATTTGCCTATAACTTCGGTGCCCTTTGATGAATTCTAAAGAAATTTTCAAAACTAATACAACGTTCACTTCAGCTGCTATCTTGCAAATTTCGGGGTGACCAGTCAAGTGCGAGGGCTGAGAAAAATGGGCAAGGTCCCCAAAACGCATTTTCCCCATGTTAATACCCGTAGGACCTTTAGACATGGCTACAGCCCGAACTGCTGAATTGAATTACACCAAATTTGGCAGGTAGGTAGATGTTTCCAGGGAACTGCCTTTTTTATCTGGTGTAAATCTGTTCAGCATTTTTAGAGACATTAACCAAAATCCACATTTGTATATCTAGGGACGTGGTGGAACTGCGAACCCACCTGATCTCGTGCTGAGAACTGATTGGCTGCCAACACTTCAAATCAGAAAGTGTTGGCAGCCATCTTGTTGACCCCCTAGCCCTCATGGGGGGGGGCCACAGGGACCCCACAGTCCCCCCAATGTTTTTTTATTTTTAGGGGGATCCGTGGATCCCGCTAACATTTAAAACAAATTAAGCACAGGCTCCCATGTGTCATTAATTATCTGACCCTAGGTGGGCCAGGTCCCGAGGGGAACTTTTGAAGTAAAGCTTCTTCTGCCCCGGGGACCACCACCTCTCCGAGGATGATTACTGACAAATGGGGGGGGGGTACGAGCCCCAGGGACCACCACCTTCCTGGGGCCAAAATCCAAACACAAATCAGGGGGGCTTTGAGGACCCTCTGTGTCCCAGGGACCTCCACCTCCCCGGGGCTTATGTGTTCTATGGAAGCACCTCTCAGACCTCTCTGACCCCGGGGACAATCACCTCCATGGGGCCAAGAACAAGATTTAGTGGTGGGCCACCGAGGCCTCCCGGGCCCTGGGGACTACCACATCCTAGCGGCGAAATTCATTTTCTTTTTCCCCCTCCCATGCCATCCTCGGCCTGGGGACTGTCACTTACCCTGGGCAGGCCCTACAATATGAAAGAAGAGCCCCACTCCTGGAGCCAAAGATGGGCCTGGGGACTGCCACCCCCAGTGCCAGCTCCTGCTATGTCCCGGGGTGCCTACCCCTGGGACATAGCTGTTTGCTATGGCTTTCGCCATGCCGTTGCAAATTGTGCTCCACAAGCAAGAGCACTAAGAATGCAGAATTGCTTTCACAGAGAGGGACCAGCATATTCAGCAGCTCCCTCTCTATAAAAGCAAAGGCTGCTCCTTCAGGAGGCGGGAAGCCGGCAGGCATTGAGGAGGCCTTGTGGCTCCCCCTGCGGTCCACAACAAAAGTAACTGGGTGCTCTGGGTGGGACCAGGGCACCCAGAAGAGATGTCGAGCACTGGGGGATGGTGTCCCCGGGGTTGAAATTGGCATGGGAGGGGGGCCCCATCCCTTAATCAATTAACAAAATACATAACAAAAGGCCCAGGGAGGGTGCTGCGCAGCCCCCCTCCCCTATATTAAAACATGTATTAAAAGGCTGGGCCCTAGGGGATGGGGTCCCGGGGACCGAAATGAGCATGAGGAAGGGGACTAAGAGGCATCCTTTCCCTAAAAATAAATAAACATTTTAGTTTTTTAAAATTTGCCGCCAGAAGCCCTGCCCCGTTTCACCACCACTCTGCAAACGCGCCTCCTGGCGCACTACTAGTTGGGGGATGAAGTCCCCTTGGGTGCTGAGGGTCCTTGGGGGCTAACAAGCCCTCCTGTTACCTCCAGCAAGTCTCACACAATGTGATTGCTGAGAGCACTTCGGAGGCCACGCCCCCTTTCTCCACTACTCTGCAGACACATCTCCTGGCACACTGCTCGTTGGGGGATGAAGTCCCTTTGGCTCTACAGTCTCCAGATGGTCCTTTGGGGCTAACAAGCCCTAATGTTACCTCCCTTTTGACCCACAGAGCAGAATTGCTGAAAGGACTTCGGAGGCAACACCCCCCTTTCTCCACCACTCTGCAGACGCACCTCCTGGCACACTGCTGGTTGGGGGATGAAGTCCCCTTGGCTCTACAGTGTCCTTGGGGGCCAACATGCCCTCCTATTACCTCCAGCAAATCCCACACAGTGGAATCGTGGAGAGGTCTTTGGAGAAGCATTTGCATAGTGGTGGAAAAAGGAGGCGTGGCACCTCCTTTCTCAACCACTCTGCAAACGCACCCACCGACATACTGCTGGTTGGGGGATGAAGTCCTCTTGGATGTTGAGGGTTCTTGAGGGGCCCAGAAGCCCTTCTGCTACCTTCAGTAAGTCCAACACAGCAGGATTCCTGAGAGGTAGTCGGAGGCCCTGCACCCTTTTTCCACCACTCTGCACACATTACTGCTAGTTAAAAAAACATAGAAATTCACTTAAAAAACTAAAGGTTACAGGGACATTATAGTTAGGAAATAGAATTTAAAAAACCTTAGAAATTCACTGAAAAAGCCAAATGTTACAGGTACAGGTTACAGTGACATTATTGCTAGGCTCAGATTTCACTTGCACAAAACCAGTGGAATATAGCCGTTATAGTTACCTGAGCTAACTATAACTTACGGCCCCACAAAATAGCAAAGACCTTTAAGGTTTACAACAAATTTCAGTTAATCAACTATTTCTCTCTCTTTCTCCCTCTCTATCACATACATACATACACAAACATACACACACACAAACTCACAAAATGATGGGCAAGTGCATGAAGAATAAAAATGCTGACAACAAAAGAAAATGTCTGGCGTCCGGGATCCTGGGGCCCCACTTACCAACACACACAGAGAGACACAAAATAACCTCAATTTCAAAACCAGGTCATCTGAAATAAATCCTTCCACGACTCTAAAGCTGTTTTTGTATGACTTCATCTGAGGGGTTAAGCCATGACCAATAAAAGTAATATACCAACTTGCCCAATGGCCAACAAAAGCAATATAGGGAGTTCCTAAAAGGGTATGTGAAGAGATATCTAGCTAGCTAAAAATATCTAGATAGGTAAAAGTGTACACCTCTCATTGCAGTTCTAGATCTACTGAGATCGTGATTGGTCTAGATCGATTTTACCGTCAAGCAGCGAAACCTATAGATTTTCTATCTGGAACGGGTATTGACATGCTATCCTAGCTTCAGCTAATGCAATTGTCCACTTCTAGAAGGAAAATTGAGAGGCAAAGGAGGACAGGAACAAGTAATGTTCATGTTTTACACTATACAAAACATGCCTGCTAGAGTCACTTTCTGAGGCTCTTTATTGATTATTTTTTATAGACGTGTGCATTGGTCTGGTGAGTACCTATATTAAGACAAGTGGAGTCCTATGTAGAACGAGGAGGCTTTCCAGAGATAAGATGTCTTTGACATCTTAAACAATGGAATAGTGGCATGAGTGATACTGAAATAGCTCCTGGGTGGTGGGGTGCAAGGGAAGGTGTCATTGGTGAGGAAAGAGGGATTTTGCAGAGAAGGCTGTGCGTCATTACGAGTGGAGATGGTACTTTTTTTTTGCACCTGATAAACATATGTTATTTATCAGGTGCGAAATAGCACTCCTTGCGAGCGAAAGTGGGGAATAACATTCAGATTATAGGATTTACTGCACCTAAATCTGCATCTACCACTATTTACTGCCCATTTTCTCCTGCTAAATATCAGCAGGCTTGAATTGCTGAAATTCACCCAGCAATGAATGCGATTTTGAACTCACCCGTTATTTTCCAAGTGTGATAAAAAATAGGAATTCTCATAATTGCGACATGTGCAGTGACAGGAATTTCTTGGCATATAGTATTTTTTGGGGCCACTCTTAAAGAAGGCGTTCATCGGTATCAGGTGGTCTGAACATTTTTGAAAATGTGTGTCAATAACGGTAGCTTGGATGTCCCTGTGGAACCCTAGGCGTTTGGTTAAGGGAGGGAGAAGCTATTAGATACCCTTTTATTGTGACATTGCAACTGCAGCTAAACAGACAACGTTCCTGTTGGGATTTCTGTTCACGACTACGTGTTCTTCTATTAATATTCTAATAGAACAGAGTGAGGATGAATATTTTTCCTTGCAATTTTTGCATTGGAACAAAAATAAAATGTTAATTGAAGATTTGCAAAGCATTAAAAACGTGTAACATTTGTGTTTCATATTTATTGTATGACCTAGATATGCAGGGCTTTTTAAAATCGCTCGTCCATGATTTCCTATTACTGGACAAACATTGAATTTTGTATAACAGCTGACAACAATTCTCGTGCACAGCAGAACTCGCACGTGCTCTCTATCGTTGCTTGATTTGCTTTCCCCTTAGTTTTAGAAAGTTGCAAAGACAGCCGATTTTGCAGCTGGGTTGGAGGGGGCGCCTGTGTTAGCAAACAGCAGTCATTGTTGTCTGTTCTGTTCCTACGTGCTGGGTTCAGCAGCTTTGAGGAAGCCCACAGGAGATCTCTGAACAGGTGAGATGTACCGAGCTCCACATTTTTGGAATGCATTGCTATGCACACACTAGTTCCCATAAGGCTAGCAGAGATGCGTGAAGGTAATCAGATCGGTTATAGGGAACTAGTAGACGGGACCCACCAGCGATGCAGCCCACCTGTCTGTACTTAAGGTTTAAAGTTAAAGTTTGTAGATTTATATAGCGCGGCTTATCACCCGTGAGGGTATTCAGGCGCTGGCCGTGGGCACGGGGGAGATTAAGTGATCTGGCCAGAATCACAAGATGTTGCGCCGACGATGAGACTCGAACCCGGATTCCCAGCTCATCACATCTTTAGGAATATGGTGTAGGCACAAAAAAGAACTGGTATTTGCACAAATGTAAAGTCTCTGGGCTGTCTCCGCATAATTTGAAGGGGAACTGCAGAGCGTGCCTACAGGTGTGGTCTGCAAACTGCACGCTGTAGGTCCTCCACTATAAAGGTGCTCTTATATAATAGAGTAGAATAGGGGTGTCATGACAGCGCATATAGAGATTGTGTCTTGACCTACACCACATTCATGATGCTTTTAATGAGAACTGCATGAAGTCATTGTAGGACAGTTGAAAGCAATTATATAGATATGCGCATAACCACTCCATCCTTACAGAGGCATTAAGATGATCCCTAGCGTCATGTGCTGGTGACTTTCTGTTCCTTCCCTATTCTTGAGTTTGTGGGTAGACCGTGAACTCCTAACTTTAGAAAACGTACTCACTTTACACATCTATTGCTCACTCAGAAGGATTGGAGGTTATTGAATGGGCTTTACTTAAACAAGAATCCCTTGGAACAAGCAAGATTTTTCTTTTAGAGTTATTGCTTTTTTGTTTACACCATAGTTATTTTGCGTGGAACAAGGAATTCTACCTTCAATTAAGTGAAACGTCTATGGGGTTCACGGGAGCACCAACATACGTGAATACCTTTATGGCAAATTCGTTTAATTGAGACTGCCACAGAACATTGGTCCGTGAGCCATTAAGCCCCGCCTTTACTCCCATAATATATATTTCATTTCTTTTTCCTAGGACCCAATCAGTGTCCTTTTAAACCGCCGACTCACTGTTGCAAGCTATAACTTATTTGCAGCCTAGGTGAGTCACAGCATTGTACGGACTATGTCCGTTACCTACACGCCATTATCCTTGTTTTAAATTGTATAGTTCTGTGAGACCCTTCACATTGAACACATGAATTTGGTACATAGTTCACTGTCCCACACAGTGTGATTCAGTGACTACATTGAGTGCTCAGAAAAAAAGTACCAAATAAGGGAGTAAAGAGGTATCCGGATAGAACCTACCTCCTGTATAACTTTTAATAAACAATGTGATTCTACCTTATCTAAATAAAACTATCTAGTATTTTTCGTTTTTGTTTTTTAATATTAAATGATGATAAATGAGGTGTGTTTAGTGATCCATGAAATGTCATGGAAAAGCACTAGGTGTTTTTAAAATACCCCTCACACACTATGAATCCCATAGTGTCATGCTTCATCATCGGGGTCTTCCAGTCCCTCTACGGGGCGGGGCATGCTACAACCTGCGAATACGGGGGAGCACTGTTGTTATGAAGGAATAGGCTATGTGTGGTGGGGGAGTGGGAGTGGTAGGGTTTAGTGAAAATTACAAAAATTAGTTAAGAATTCCCTGGCTGGTAGAAAAAACAATTTTATTCATTTTCTGGCTGGGAACATTTAAAAGGGGGATGTGTAGGGGGTGTATCTTAATGTGTTACCCCCTACTGGGTCAACATGTTTCGTAAGCAGTCCCCACTGCTTTACTCGTCAGGACCGAATGTGATCCCTACTACACTCAGAAATATAACTAATTTATATGTTTAGTATGCCTATTAGTCCAAGAAACCAAACCGCTAAAAAATGTGTGGGTCTGGAAAAAGTTTTTTACACGGGTGCACTGACCCCTGTATTTTATAACCAACTTGGTATCTGAAAAGATAAGAGAAATTAATGCAAACAAGTTTTTGATTGTTTCATTAACACATCACCATACTGTGGAACGTCCAAAATCTCGTGATATATTTTTCAGATATATTTTTCTATATGGCAGCGTAGGTTTTATTCTAAAACCGGTGAGCTACTGCCTGTTGGTTGCAGAATATTATGGCAAGTTTGTTAAAAACGAGTACTTTGTTAGACAAGAAACTACATACACACACATTCGTCAAAAACACTCTGGTTGGATTAGTAAGAGTAATCAGTCATTCATCCGTACAATCAGACATGCCCGTTACTGATTGTACCAAAACATCTTTACGTAAAAACGCTAGGTACATACACTATTTGGAGTAATACTCGGGCCTCATGAGCGCACACTGGAGGGGACGATGCCTTGAATAAACACTGTTGGTAAAAACACATAGTGTTAGCTTTAGGCGATCGCGCCATGTCTTAGCGATGCAACTGTCATTGCATGGGGCAAGCGTGCCTAGTTTAAAGACTTGGCTTCGTCTTACTCACATGATGCAGGATCTTTCCTCGCTTCTGTATGCCTCCGTGTTGCTCCGTGGATGGCAATACGGAAGTGAATGTTGAGTTTTTAACTGATTAGTTAAACAGGATGCAGCGGGAAAAAGCTCCTCTCTGGTTGACTAGAGCGTAAAACTTTTCAAAATGGCTACCTGTATTTGTGCCAATGTGGGGATTCTGAAGACATCACTTCCTGGTTAGCGCTGACCGTAATGAAAAAAAAAGGAAAATAAGAAATAAAAAATGTCGGCATGTAGCGAGAGATGAAGTGTTTGTAATGTACCATTATTTAGGGGCCAGAAAGGTACTCCCTAGTTTTATGCGCATGCATCCAGAAAAAGAAAATAAAATTAAAATAGAAATGGGGGTGGGCGGAGCAATCGCTGAGGGAGATTTAAAAACCTTGGGATTGTTGGGAAGTTGTTAAGAAAGTTTGTTTTACTCCCAAAAATAGGAGAGGGTGACTTCTTGGTAGTTCTAATGAAAAACCGTAGTGCCTAGAAAGCAAAACATGAAAACAAAGGGAAAAAGGGGGATAAAAATGAAAGTTTCCTTTGTCTTGTGATTTGTTTCTTTGCGAAAACTCTGTCATTTGAAAGTCTGTTGTTCTGGCGGATACTCCTTCACAGGGTAGTCTGACATTCTGGAAGGAGGCAAATAGTCAGAGGATATTTGGTGGTCTCTCATGGTGGTCAATATAATATTTTATATACAGTGAAGGTGTCTGGTTCTTAATATGGTCATAGCTGACCCCATGGAATTTCTTCATTCAGGCCTATGATATTTGTCTTTAGGCGGAACACCCATCTCTGTTCTTTTTCAAATAGATATCTTTCATTTGGGACTTGTTCGATTACTGTCCATGATATGTCTTCGGGTGTGTGGCCAAGTTCTATTTAATGCAATGCCATTTTTGTTGTGCTTTTTTTACACCTGATGTTGCATTTATGTTCTCCTATCCTTGTTTTCACAGGTCGTGTTGTCATCCCTATATATTCTAATAGGCATGGACAGGTGACGAGGTATACCACATTGCTACTGTTACAAGTGGTACATTTTCTCTGTTCCCATTTGGTACCATCAAGAAAGGTGATTTCTTGACTTTTCTTAGTGAGTGGGCAGACTTTGCATTTCCCACATGGATGATGTCCATGAATATTGGCCATAGCTGTTGATTGGCCTGTGGGTTCATTCCTGCGAGGTCTTGTGTGAACAATCATGATCGCGAATACTTTTTCCTCTTCTGTGCGAAAAGACTGGTTTAGGGAGATTCAGGCCTCCACTGTTAAGGATCCGCCAATGTTTGTTGACAATTTTGGTGACTTGGTTAGAATTAGTGTTGTATGTGGTAATACAAAATGGTCGTTTCTCATCTGGCTTGGGGTTGGCAGTTTCAAGGGGGCTCTCTCTGCAGTTGTTATGCGCCCTTTTGTAAGCTTTTTCTATGATCTGTTTTGGGTATTGTCTTTTTTCAAGTTTGGTTTTTAGATCACCGGATTGGATTTTGAAATCGTTAACTTCTATACAATTTCGTCTCAAACGTAAAAATTGTCCATAGGGGAGGTTATCCCGCAGGTGTTTGGGGTGAAAACTTTGATACAGTAGAAGGCAGTTTTTGGATGTGGTTTTAAAATGTGTTGTGGTCATAAGTCTCCCATCTTTGGGTGATATATTTAGATCAAGGAAGATTAATTCCTTATTCGAAATGGTGCTGGTGAAATTCAGAAATTCATCTTGGTAGTTAAGCCAAGCAATGAAACGATTCACAGTGTCCTCGTCGCCATCCCAGATGATCAATATATCATCTATATATCTTTTCCAGGTGTTGATGTGACTGTGAAAAGGATTGTTTGGATGGAGAATTTTCATTGTCTCCAAGTGGTGTACATAGAGACCAGCTATGCTAGGAGCAAAGGTGCTCCCCATGCTGGTCCCGTGCTTCTGGAGATAAAGGGTTTGGTTGTATTCAAAGAAATTCTCTCTTAGTGCTAAATTGCAACATTCCATGATGACATTTCTAGGTGTTTGATACTCCCATTCGGTGTCAAAGAGGACTTCTTCAATGATGTTTAAGGTCTCAGTGTGGGGGAGACTGGTGTACTGGCTTTCAACATCACAACTTATAAGTAGTTGGTGTTGGGGGTGAAATGTGAGGTCTTCTAGTAGTATGAGGGCGTCTTTGGTTCTCTCAGATAAGTTGAGGTTTTTTGAACCATCGGTCTCAAGTATGCATCTGCAAATTTTGAGACTGGTTCTAGGATGGATCCTATACTGGACACGATAGGACGGCCTGGAGGCTTTTCCAGTTTTTTGTGTATCTTGGGGATGGTGTACAGGTAAGGTGTTATGGGTGAATCTTGAATCACGAAGTCTCCTTCTTTTTTTGTTATCCATCCATGGGCAAGGGCTTCTTCTACCATGCTCGTTATTTTTATCTTTATCCTTTCTGTTGGATCTTGATCTAGAACTTCATAGTTTCTTTGGTCTTGGAGGAGGCGTTTACATTCTTTGTCATACTGGTCTTTTGATTGTATGACTATCGCCCCTCCTTTGTCTGCAGGTTTTATCACCAATTTGGGATTGTTGCTTTACTCCCGTATTGCTTGTCTTTCGTCTTTTGTTATGTTCTGGAATACTTGGTTGGTAGTGGGGTTCAGATCCTCTAAATCCTTCATCACTGCTTTCTCGAAGGTAAGCAATTCTTTAGGGAGAGTTGAGTCCAATGGTGTGCAGTTTGACTTAGGTTTTAGACCTGTGTCACCTTCTTGTGTTTTGGTTGTTTCCTTATCCTTGAAGAAAATTTGTAATTTCAATCTTCTTATAAATTCCTGTATTTCTTTGCATAATAGGAATTTATCCATGTTCGCTGTTGGCACAAAACCCAGTCCTTTTTCCAAGACTGAGATCTGGGCAGCTGTGAGTGGTTCATTGGTGAGGTTCACTACCAAGTTCATTTCCTGCTTGTTGATGCCTTTGTCATGCTCCTGGTTGATACTCTCACTTGTTCCTCTTCTCTCGGTGTCCAGTGGACACTGTTCCCTCGCCAGTCCCTTCCTCTGTTTCTTCCTTGGCGTAATCCTAAAAAATGAGGTTGATCAAAGTAGGAGTATTCTTGAGGGGGATAGCTCCAAGGTGGATATGCCCCTTGGGGATGTGAGAAAGGGGGTGGTCCAAAGAACTGTGGTGGATACATGGTTGGTCCATGAATATTCCTCCATCCCCTTGGTCCTTGTTGGTTAGGGCATTTGTAATTATTTCTTGAACCTAGATATCTAGGACTTTTGACATGGCTTGACCCTGAGATATTGGAACCTGTGTCAGAAGAATCATCATCTGTTGTTGCTTGTTAGTGAGGTTTGTAGTCCTCTCTGATGTACGGGTATGTTTTTTCGTGGCTAAACCTACTGGTATCCTTCTTTAATTTGTTGTATTTGCTCTGTTTCAATGTAGCTTCAAAATCATTCAAAGTTTTGTTAAGTTCATCTAGATGTTTCTTCATGCTACTTGGTGATTTGTAACTTTTTAGTCGTACTTCTATTGTTTGGATTTCTATTTTTAGTTCTTGTGCCAGTCTACTTGCTGTTTTATTATTAGTACAATCCAATCTCTCGTGCAATGCCACGATATCTGTGACCAATCTTTTTTAAACCTTATGTCATGTTGGAAGATGTACGGTTCGTTGCGAACAATCAGACCTTGTGGTGCTGCGTTTGCTTTAAGGTATTCTGACATAAGTAGACCATGCAGGGCAGTTTTTATTTGAGTACATCTTAGTTCTTCTATTTCGTCCCAATCATTATTACTAACAGAGGGTTCAGCTGTGTTAAGTCCTTCAAAGGTTCCCAATGATGACATAATATTCTCTATTTCTTCATCTGTGAATGTCAGACCTGTATTCTCCGCCATAGTGTGTGTGTGTGTGGTGTTGTCTTGTCTTGTCTAACTGAAAGGTGTGTACTCGAATTCTAAACAAATAAATGTTTGTAGAGATGTTTGTAGAGATAAAAATGCCTTAACTTAATGTAGTTAGGTTGTAGGAAAAGCTCCCACAGCTGTACGCTGTCAATAATCAGAAAAAAGTACCAAATAAGAGAGTAAAGAGGTATCCGGATAGAACCTACCTCCTGTATAACTTTTTATAAACAATGTGATTCTACTCTATCTAAATAAAACTATCTAGTATTTTTCGTTTTTGTTTTTTAATATTAAATGATGATAAATGAGGTGTGTTTAGTGATCCATGAAATGTCATGGAAAAGCACTAGGTGTTTTTAAAATACCCCTCACACACTATGAATCCCATAGTGTCATGCTTCATCATCGGGGTCTTCCCGTCCCTCTACGGGGCGGGGCATGCTACAACCTGCGAATACGGGGGAGCACTGTTGTTATGAAGGAATAGGCCATGTGTGGTGGGGGAGTGGGAGTGGTAGGGTTTAGTGAAAATTACAAAAATTAGTTAAGAATTCCCTGGCTGGTAGAAAAAACAATTTTATTAATTTCTCTGGCTGGGAACATTAAAAAGGGGGATGTGTAGGGGTGTATCTTAATGTGTTACCCCCTACTGGGTCAACATGTTTCGTAAGCAGTCCCCAGTGCTTTACTCATCAGGACCGAATGTGATCCCTACTACACTCAGAAATATAACTAATTTATATGTTTAGTATGCCTATTATTCCAAGAAACCAAACTGCTAGAAAATGTGTGGGTCTGGAAAACGTTTTTTACACGGGTGCACTGACCCCTGTATTTTATAACCAACTTGGTATCTGAAAAGATAAGAGAAAATAATGCAAACAAGTTTCTGATTGTTTCATTAACACATCACCATACTGTGGAACGTCCAAAATCTCGTGATATATTTTTCAGATATATTTTTCTATATGGCAGCGTAGGTTTTATTCTAAAACCGGTGAGCTACTGCCTGTTGGTTGCAGAATATTATGGCAAGTTTGTTAAAAACGAGTACTTTGTTAGACAAGAAACTACATACACACACATTCGTCAAAAACACTCTGGTTGGATTAGTAAGAGTAATCAATCATTCATCCGTACAATCAGACATGCCCGTTACTGATTGTACCAAAAACATCTTTACGTAAAAACGCTAGGTACATACACTATTTGGAGTAATACTCACCAGTACGTCTGGCCCTTAAAATAACATAATTTTCAGGCATGAGTAGTAGGGACTCAGTATCCCTGCACACATTATGTTTTAATATTACACATTTCTCTTTTGTTTACCCTTAGGTCAACAACCTGTGATTTGGGTATGTAGAGTTCACTTACCTTTGTAGTGTAGATAGCGTTCCACTTGATCCTGAGGAAGTGCCCTGATCTATATGACTCCGATGGCACGAAACATGTCGATCACTTAAGAGTAGGGCATCCACAACTAGACACATTGTTACTAGTCCTGTGCCCCTCTCACTCTTTTAAACTAGGCAGTTTACCTTCTCAATAAAGGTTTGTTAAGGACTAACTGACCTATTTTAGACCCATTCACTTCACATCTACACTTACTTGGCCACTCACCCCCACTGCACCCACCGACAGGAACAAAAGATCCCTGTTAAAGAGCCCCGTTTTGGGTGCCCGTCAGGTATTGCGGCACCGACCTTACGAGGGGCAGGCTCCTATGATGAAGCATGACACCTATCTTGCTAGGTGTGAGATTGCCCTAGTTCCGACAAGGGGAGCTCCCCTTACTGGCATACACGTAGTGGTCTCTATTGCCACACCACACCCCAGTCCCCCCTACTCCTATCTTTAACACAGAGGAACTTCGTACCCTTGTTTGTATACTAAAATTCGAAGAACATGTTCTGAGTGAATCACAATGGACTGATAAATAACTTATCTTCTCTCGGTATATCAACAATATTTTCATGGTCTGGACTGGTTCAGAGGCAGCTTTACTTGATAACATCAATCATTTGAATTCCAGAAACCCAAGAATTCAATTTACCCATACTACCAGCAAAACTGGGGTAGCGTTCCTGTACGTTTGGATTGAAATCACTGAGAATGGTCTTCAAACCAGCAGGTACAAAAAACCTACAGATATGAACAACTCCTTGTTATTTCAGAGTTTTTATCCATCGACTCTGATTCAGAACCTACCTTACTCTCAGTTTCTAAGAGTAAGAAGACTTTCATCTGGCATCTCTGAGTGTGAAACAACTTTAATGGGTCTTAAGGAGAATTACAAGATCCGGGGCTACCCGAGAGAATTGCTTGACACTCTGGAGTGGAGGGCACTATCCACTAAGCGCAGCAAACTGCTACAACAGAAAACTAAAGAACTGTTAAACAGGATGGTATTTGTATCCAAATTTTCCATGAAATCTAAAGAGATCAGAAACATCATAATGAAACGATGGGAACTTTTAGAACAAGAGCCGGATTTCAATAATTTGTTTCTCCACAGACCTCTATTTGCATACACAAGATCAAACAGCATCAAAGAATTTCTATAACAAAAGATTGACCCCAAAGGTAAAAAAAATTCAGGGATGAATAAATGTCAAAATTACATCCATTGCAACAACGTAATCACATAAAATAGATTAACTCATCCCCGTTCCGGTAAAAAAATGAATTGTGCTACAATGCAGATTGTAATTCGAGCAATGTCATTTACTCTATTAAATACCCTTGTGGTATGCTTTCTATTGGCAAAACAAAGAGGAGAATTAAAGTAAGAATCACGGAGCACAAGAGAAGAATTCGCAATAAGATCACTATCTCAAGTTTTGCAACACATTGGGATGCATTCAGGCATTCAATAGCACAAATCAAATTTAAAATTATTGAAATAGTGCAAAATAGTCCAGGAATTGATAATTGCAAATGACTGCTTCAAGTGAAACATTTTGGATCAAAAGACTTGACACCCTGAAGCCAAAAGGGCTTAATGACGAAGTGGAAATGAGTTGCTTTTTATGACACACCACAGAGCAGGGTCTGTTTGGTATTACCTTTCACTTGAGTACAACAGAGCACATACATCACACCAATGGTACATAACAAACAAATTGATATATTGTATTTTGAAGATGATCAGATGTGTTTCCATTAAATGTCATTATCTTGTCGCTTAGGCTATAAGTCATCCCCCCAAAACAACCAAAAATGTGACTGCATGCGCATTATCAGAATGATTATTCAACATCAGATACTACTGACTAACGAGATCTAATAAGTCTGATGAGTTGGGCCACTACATGACAGACTAAAATTTGACACGAAATACTTTGAACGATCACTGATGTAGAGCGAAATGATCACTCATGTTGGATGATAGGATAATTTTACAGCTGTCTATTTATGTCATTATTAGGCTTACATTTGTTGATACCGTAGACAGTTAAAGTTGGCGCTGACAGGATCAGCTTTTGTGGGAATACACGTCAGAGTTGTTTATTACCACAATTGAGGGCGAGTTTATTTTTTCTGATATCTATTGACGGTTTTTTATACTTTTAAATTCAGTTGAATTGTTCATTTTCTGGCCGGTGTACAAAATCGTGGCATAAGCTAGTAGATTTTGAGAATCATTGCAAGATGGCAACCATATATATCTAATTTAGAGAAGATCTACTTACCATGATCACATGATACATCACCTGTCATGAGTAGCGTGGAAGAGGTTAAAAAACATGGCTGCTCCAGGTGTTTACTGGAAGAGTCTTCACTTTGGAAACTCCACTTTGCATGAACCGGTAAGAACCCACGGTTTTATAATTCGGCAACCGTTATTTTGAGTGAAAACACAATTTCGTCTCAGCATCTTGGCAATTATTCATTCTTGGGGTATGTTGTTTTTTAGGGAAGGCACATTGACTTCTGGCGTTTCACTCCGGTAAGCACTTGTGTTTTTTTTCAACCAACGATCGCCATATTGAGTTTGACAAACAGACTTTTCATTTATTCCTTGGTACCATTGTAATGTGTTTTCTCCTGTTTTGACCTTGTTTATAGGGAAGGTATATTGTTCAGAAGCAGTCTTCAGGTATGTGAATAATGCCATTCTATAGCTGTCGAGACATGTGGTCTTGGTGTAGTCTACACTGAGGTTTCAATTGTTGTTTTTTACCTACAGCAATAGTAACATAAGCAACTTCTATGGTAAAAGGGAACTCAATACTTTTGTGATTTTCTTGCCAAAAGTGAGGAGTCGTGATGAGATTTCACTAATTCCAATATTGACACCATTGGGATTCTCAAGTGAACAAGACATTTTGGACTCTTTTACAAATTGCATGCCACGGGAGTGGTGTAGGAGGTTATAATGACAATCGACAAGACACGACAGGGAAGATTACTAGATAACTTCATAATACTGGCACATAGCTATGGTTGATGACGAATTATGTAATATTACGAATGTTGATCCATGAAGTACATGAAACATTTTTTTTATTCTTTGCAGATGTGCTCCTGAAGAAGGGCCCCTGAAGAAGGGATGCGGGTCCCGAAATGCATTGGGCCTATGTTGATCACATTTAACGGCACGGATAATTGAGTCGCTTTCACAATTTTGTTGTTTTGATCATGTATTGGACCAATAGTACATATCTGATGAGAAGTGTTCAATTAGATAACAATTGAGAAGAATTGTCATATATCTAATTGCAATAATGTATTAAAATAATGAGTTACAAGAAGAATCATTGTTGATATGTTTTGAAACGTTTGTATATCAAGTATAAGTTGTGCACATCTCTGTCCAAGAAGCCAGTTGGCTTCTGGCCTCACACACAATCATCCCTATTCTTGGCAGTCAAAGCAGGCTCACTTCCATTGCAGATGGAGGCTGTCACTTCAGTAGCAACATGACTTCTTCTCCGTTTCCCTGCAGAGCAGAACGATGGGAAAGGAAGGAAATAAGAGGTTTACATTTTTATCCACTACATTGCCCAGCCCCTTTCTGGTCTAAGGTTCACCACAGTGTCATGATTTAGGGCTTTGATCCCTGAAAAGGGTTAGTAGACACCAGATAAGTAGCAAGGCCTGACTGACCTCCAGCACTCTTCAACTCATGCCTCCCCTGGAAAGCTAACAGCAATATATATCTAAAGTGCCTATTGAAGGTCCCATACTCCATACCCTGTACTCCCACTACATTACCACGGGCACAGATAAATGTTCCCTGTACCTCTCCTTTCATATCTGAGAGTGATTAAAGCAAATCCCCATTATCAGTTCCCAACAGGTCCTGCACCATCTGGAGTAATGAGCGATGGGCCCCACTGTCCACACAGTCTTCCTCATATCTTGTTTATAGAAACCTCAACTCCCTTTGGGAATTTCATCTGTCTTATCAGTTCCCAACAGGTCCTGTATCCCACAGCACCATCTGGAGTAATGAGCGATGGGCCCACTGTCCACACAGTCTTCCTCATATCTTGTTTATAGAAACCTCAACTCCCTTTTGGAATTTCATCTGTCTGGACCTAAAAGGATTAACAAAGCTAGTTGAGATTACCTCCCTCCAAAGACAGCCTTTTCATAGCTTCCAATTTCCTTGCACACCAAGAGCAGTGTCCTTTAGGACAGCTTGTTTCTGGGATGATCTATCAGATTAGACCCAGAAATCTTGATTTACAGTCAGGTCCTAGGGTGGCTCTAATGCCTGCAGGAATCTTTGCTCATTGCAACATCAGCTCTCATCCTTCTGATAATTCACCCACCCCTGCAAGACTGAGTGGCCACTCCACTGACCGTCCTACAAGCGGTATTCAATACCTTCCTTACCTCTCCTGCATTTGCAAGAACTATGCTAGAATAATCATGTCCTACAGTCACCAGAAATTTCATCCTATCAAAGTTGGGAAAAGGAGCCTCATTTAATTAATATACCAGTTTGTGCTTTCCTTCAACTTTTCTTAACTTGTGATGATGCAAAGACATGGTACAAAACCTGCCACTTTGGGGCCACGAGATCGAGCACCACTGATTTCCCATTAGTGTTCCCCTTTTATAACCATAAGACCTCTGTGTTTACCCTAGTGTATACTTCTGTGACAAATGTTCTTGTGAACAGCTCCATGACCACTCACCAAGTTCTGGCCCTGCCACTGCACAGTTTTCTGAGGGGGGGAACGAATCAGTTGAATTTGCCTTTTACATAGTTCATGACTCCAGCAAAAAACAAAGTTGAAAGCCTTAGAATACCCACTCATCTTTTCCTTAATGCAAAAGCCAGAGTGCACAACGTTTCCAGGGCAAGGCCTTCATAATATGCTGGACTGATACTTTAGTCTTGATCGTGAGTCTGCTTCTTCCTGTGTCATCCAACATCCAGCATACTTGAAACCAGCAATATGGGGCCATACCATACGGAGCTCAAGCAATGGCTAGGACACGTGACTTGAACAGTAAAATGTATGAGAGCAATGCATCAGTCAAGGAGAAAATAGCAAATACCAGGGAATGTATGGCATTAGAAACTGATGCTAGGCAAGGTGAATTAACACCAGTGAGGAAAGTAGATGAGTATGTCCAAGGGAGAATCAATTGGAAAGGGCACTGAACAGAGCCCTAATTAGCAACCATCTCTTCTGATGGAGAGATGGGGTAAAAATACAAATGGCTAGGCTGAAAAACCTGTGTGAATGTAATACAAGGTCATCTTAGATGGCCACTGCATCATCATGTGTTGCAGTGGCCATCTTAGATAAGCGAATCCAATGAAATATGCTGGTCAGCTCTACCAATCAACTACACTCCAATTAATGCCTAATTTCCACAATGGCTGCATACTGATCTTGTCCTTCTCTGTGTATGTTTGTGCGCTGATACAACATGTTAATGAACTTCCAATGAAGAAATAGATGAAAAGGGATGTACCAGGCAATTTAAAAACAAGGGCTGACAAGAAGAGAGCCCTTCTCCTCTGTGTATAGTTATACAACTATTGACCAATCAAATATTGAGCTAATAGTAGGAGACTGATACAAACGATGGGAACACCAAAGTCTCTTTCTGAATCTAATTCTTTCTTCCTTTTGTGGGTATGACATGACTTCTTGAAACAGCTACATCTTTCTCAAGCCGAACTAAAATTAAAACTAAATACCTGATGTATGAGAAGGTGGAGGAAGATGAAGCTGAGAGCCAGGTGAAAGCCCAGAGCGCCACCAGAACTGAAAACAAAAGATAAAAAAGGAGCAATCACAACAGTAAAAAAGAGGTAGCTACAGAGGAAGGTGGAAGAGTTGCAGGAGAATTGTAGAACCCATACAAAAGATGTAATAATTGTGTATGTGTTTTGTTAGGTTTAAATTTCCCCTTTGAGATTCTATCAATCGTGTCATCGAGTGGAAGTTTGAAGTCTCCACCAATAATTATACCTAAATTGGATAGTAAGTTGGTGATTCTTTTGTGAAGGTTTGACCGAAGTTATGGGGAGTCATTATTTGGGGCATAAATTTTGATTATATAGAATTCTGTATTGTCTTTTTTTGCTGATAGAATAAGCCATCTGCCATTTGTATCTGATTTATGAGATTGTATTATCATGTTAGACTTCTTCAAGATCAGGGTGATCAACCAGATTTTTTGTTGTTGTCGTGCTGGGGAACAATAGCAGCTTTCAATCCAGGTGTACTTAAATGTAAGTACTTCTCTGGAACTTATTTTTGTCTCTTGGAGTAATATAATGTTGCCTTTGAGTTTACAACAATAGTCAATTATTTTTTTCCTCTTGACAGGGTGGTAAAGTTATTTAGTGTTCAATGAGACTATCTTAGTAAGTGTGGCGTATAAAGCACTTGTTTAAGTTGTTACATGTAATAGTATAAGGAAGCTTTGTATGCTTGCATTTAAGTGCCCATCGGAATTTGAACCCACTCCAGTAGGTTGAGGAAGATAGAGATAGGTGTCTGTGGGAGAAGAACAATTTTTGAAAGCTAGATTTGGGAAAGGAGAGATAAAGCGCTCAAAACAACACAAACCCCATCCCAAACCATGTGTAGAGAGCATACGTGCTCTCTAACCCACCCTGGAGACATATCCTCAGAGAGGGAGCAATGCGAACTGGCCTTCACAATAACTGTCATCACAAATGGTGTACAAATTACAATGAGACAAACCTTTGAGCTGTAGCTATGACGTAGAAGGCCTAAATAGAAAAACACAGAGTATAGCCCTTTATTTGAAAGATTTACATTGTTAACTGTGAAAGACCACCAAAGTTTATGCGTTGTCAAAAAAGTTATATTCTTTAAGGGGTTATATATCATTATAACTGGAACAGTTCCAGTTACACTTGAACCAGAAAGTATCAGAGGCTACATGTATAACAGATATATATTTATTGGTAACATCTGGGAATATCGCAGAGAGCAAGAGGAAAGTCAACTCTTAATGAAGCCTGTGGATTTGTGGTGTAGAAAGGGAAAGGTGACTTGACATAAAATAGATTTGAAATTCCACCAGCAGTGCCTGTAAGTTACGCTATGACATGTTTATTGAGTGAAAAGTCACAGGTAGTCAGGATAGAGGGCATTAGTGAAGCATCTTGGATTGAGAAATGCCATCAATAAAGTTTTGGAGATCCTGAGGATCCTCAAAGTATTTTTGAGTTTTCATCGTAGGTAATTTTGAAGCAAGCAGGACCCACAAAAAATAAGGGAATCCAAAGATCTCAAAGCTGTTTCCTAGAAGTATGGAAACCTTTCCTGTGTTGGACTGTTTCTTTTGCGTCATCTTGAGCAATTATTGTATTGGACTAATTCCATGTCACATGTTGGTGTTTCTTCATGTGGCTAGGATTTCTTCGTCACACCTGAATCCTAATAGTTTGAAGTGCATGTATCTCGGAAACCTCATGGATTTGACTAGCTCTGAGTTTGGTTTGCCTGAGGGGATCCATTGGGTCATTCGATCTCAAAGTCTTTTGTGAAGACTAAACCAAAGGTTTTAGGAATTCATGATTCTAGAAATTCTGCACATGAGTTAGCCCCATCTTCTGCTCCCTTGGATGGACTGAAAATATGTATGTTTCCTCCGCAGGTGCGATCCTCTAGCACTGTAACTTGTTTTGTAAGGGCCCAGACCTTGATGGATAGAGAGTTTGTCATTTTTTGGTTGTTCGACTTGCTGTCTTCCAGTTGGCTAATCCTGGATTTTGCTTCGGATATCCCGCAAGTTAAGATTTTGAAGTCTAGTCTCTTGCATATCCATTTGCATGGATTCAGTAGCGTTTTTGTTTCTTGGGCTAGATTGTGGAGAGCTGTATATCTTTGTCGTATTAATTCAATGTTGGCTAAATGAGCTGTTTTGTACTTTAAGGGAGAGTCAAGGAATGGAGGATCTGCTTTAGATCTTTTGTGACGAGCCTTTACTTCCTTGGACTCTTCTGAGTCTTTCCTCCTGATATCTGCCATTTTGATTTGTGATACAGCAGACAGGTTGAACTCTGGTTAAGGAGTTTAGATGAGTATTGTTTTGTGCACAATGGTCAAGGAGGATTAGGGGGTTAGGGTGATGTGAGGTGATGCTGGTTGGGTACTGGAGCCTGCTCGGAGATAAGATACACTGGAGATCAATTAAGCGGCAAGGTTACAGGATTTAAGCTGAAGTTGCCAGGGTACGACAACAAGAATAACTTATTTCAAGTGTAGAGGAGCTGAAAGCAGGTAGCGAGTCATTTGAGAGTGACCATATAAGTGTGGATAACAACAAGCAGGAGATGGTCATTTAAGGAGAGAAAAATCTGTTGTCTTTTTAGGACCTGTTCTGTTGGGACTATTGTTGGGAAATCACAAGCACTTTATGTGAACTTAACAAGCTTCAATAAGGTAAGATACCAATTATATCAATCAATTTGAGCAATTTTATAGAATAAGGAAGCTTAGTGGAATGACTCTCTGTCATCTTTAAGGGACCGACTCCGGGAACAGGAATAATTCTAGGCTGCAAGCCGTACCGTGAGAGTTATGGTCTTGTTGAGTGGCAATAAACTACCATGAAAACTGGTCACATAACTAGCTTTGCACTAACAATCTCGGATGAATTTAACCTCCCTCCCACCAACATGTTAAAACATGGACTACTGGGTAGGACATATACTGAGGGAGGAGCAAGGAACATTCCTGACAAATACCAATGGTCAAGTTTTTGGGTGGAGTTAGGGCAGTAATATGCTGGATACAATAAAGGCTTGCATTGTACAATCCTCTTAGGACACTGCTTTTATCCATGCGAGGAAGAGGCAGTTGATAAAAAGATTACTTTCAGATCTTCTTCGATGCATTTTTTACTTTATAGGCCCCTACAAAACATATACCAACCTGGAGGGCTCTTCTTCTTCATTACCTATGAATAGAGCAATCTCCACTGTGATTGCTTACCACTTCTCTTGTCTAACTCATCCAGTCCCCCCCCAAAGTGCTCCATAAGAAACTTAGGGGTATATTCACAAGAACGTGTGATAACTACCTCAGGAGTAGCTTAACACAACTCACAACATCGCAGCCTATCGCGTGAAAATTACGCCGTTCCAACCAAGTATTCACAACGCGGTGGTAGCATGCAATAGTCACCAGATAACGTGTCAAATGACCGCACAAAAATCAACGCCATGATGCAAAAATGCGAAACATGAACACCAAAAAAGCTGCGATGAGGCCAATCGCGATACAAAACGCCGCGAAAACCAGCGGAAGACAGCAAATCCCACGCATCTCGTGGGAAAATGCACTATAAAAGCAACAAAAACAACACACCAGAAAGAATCCAAAGTGCGTAACAACATGGATGCACCCTGACCCAGCGCAGAGGCCAACATGAACCCGACAAGCCCCACAGACCACCAGCAGGGAACAACGGTGTCGGGGAAGGCCAAGGAGAAGAGGGAGAGGAAGATGGGTGCAGACCGCAGGAAAACAAGACCAGCGTCACAGAGGTGACAGAACACTTCCAGCAACTGACCCACAAGCAGACTATCTTGAATGCAGACGGAGTGTCGAGGAGACTAATGGAGGAGGCCAAGAGGCGCTGGCATGACATGGAAACCTAAACCAGGCACAAACCCGCTGTCAACAGGAAGGCAGCAACGGCAACAGGAGGTGGGAGTCCTGCGCCACAGGAGGAGCTGGAGGAAGTGGAGGCCAATCATCAGTGTGCAGACAGTGCAAGGAGTTGGGAGACCGGACACAGCTCGATAGGACCTGACACAACAACAACAGGGTGAGGATCTAAAAGGGACTGGGGGGACGGGGAGATGGGCACAATGGCACATATGTGCAACGATGTGTAGCACACTGCACAACCACAAATACCCAGGGACATGTCCCCCATCCCTGTGGCACACTGCAGCACACACACAAAGTAATCACAGCACATCCCATGACAATGTGGCACAAAGTGCAATACCGACACTGCAGAACAGGGGACACAACAGGGTCCGCCCATGCGCAGAAACAGGCCAATCACATTGGACAGAGTAGGGAACTGTGAGATGCATATGTACAGGTACAACCGCACATCTGTCATGTAGTCAAAATGTCCACTGTCCCAACTCAAATTGCCAGCACCGCCCAAACAGTCATGATGTACATTGTCACATAGTCTGCATGTTCACAAGAACAATGTGTCAACATAAATGTCAACACAATGTCAACATGCATCTCCCCATCACATTGCAGAGGGACAAACAACACCTCCAGCAGGTCACACCAGACAACCCATCAGTGATGCCGAAGACGACCACCACACCTTTGACACCGACGCCCTACAACAGCCCATGGACATCCCTCGCAACCCACCACCAGGACCAGGGCAGACAAGCCACTTAGAGGAGAACCCAGCACCTGCAACAGACCACACAGCATGAAGCACCCGCAAGCATGGCTGGCACACAACACTTCACCGACCCACACATGGCACACCAATGCCAGGTGTCACAACGCCAAAAGGAGATGGCCCAGGTGTGGTCCGAACCCATGGGAGGCGTAACAGAACACATACGTGTGTGTCCATTACCCTTCAGGGACCACCTACACCCCACAAAGGACACCCACACTGCCATAGAGATACATGGCGATGCACATTCACAGTACAGGACCAATGCCCTGGGGCACGCACATATCAGTCACACACCCACGTTGGCTCTGCGTACGACGGCACAGTCCACCTCCCTTACGAATTGAGTGGGTGACAACAAAGCTACATGTCCAAGCTCTAACCCGCTGCCTGCGGTGACATATCTGCATCCGCTGTACACAGCACAATGTAATGTCGTAGGGCCCAGGGCCCTCATGCATACAACAATACCACAGGGACACACGCAGATATCATGTCGAACTGGCTACGGGCACGTGCGCCCATCCCCTTTATTGGCAGGGCCATATATACAGTGACGCCTGCGCTGGATGTGTGTGGGGTGGGTGCACGCCAGCCCTCAGGGAGTTGTTGGTGCTGGCAACAAATACAACAGTTAACACAATGAATACGGAAACAGACAACACCAGCATTACAGGGACAACTGCGGAGCATCATGGAGGTAGCCTGAGCAAGTCCAGAGGGCACACAATGAGCAAACAGAAGTGTCCGTGAGTTGCAGTGCGCTGAGTCTGGGGCACCAGAGCTGTGCGCGCTCATGTGAAGAGAATGTCTAGGATTCTGTCCCTTCGGGACCTACATGATGCAACTGCAGTGGGGGGATGTTGCATCTGCATCATCTTCCTCATCGTCATCCCAGGTCTCCTAGACCGCCTGAGGTGAAATTTTGCTGCGTGAACCCACCACAGTACATAACCAAGACAGTAATGGATGATGATTCATGGTGCACTGAGTCAGTGGCACCTGCAGTGCTGAGCAGGGGATCAGGCAGAAGATGGCATCCACGACATGTGGAGGCAACTCCGTCAGTCTGCCAGTACAACAATTTCGACACAGGCATTTTGCGGTTGGAGTCGGTCCTGGCGGTGGTGGCGTGTGCCTCCTGCAGTGATGCGATGTCCAGGCCGGTCAGGACTCGATTTGATGTGTGAGCCTTGGTGGACCGCAGTTGAGGCCGGAGGCTGCGGACAGCGCAGGGCCACAGACGCATGGCGTTGATGACCCCAATGCCATCGCTTCAGAGACCATCCAATATCTCAGAAGAAGGTATCCCGGTCATGACCAGCACAGAGTTAGTGGCCCTGGACGCACTGCAGCTGGCACAGGCACCCAGCTAGCGGCCATGCGACCTGAGCGGGTCCTAATCAATGTCCGAGGTGTATGTTGCGGAGGGTTGCGGGGGACAGTGGAAGGTGTCCTCCAGGGCATGATGCAGAGGGTGGAAGCTGTCCGGAAGCAGCAAATGGAGGGGTGGAATGCCACGGCCTCGTTTTTGCAACAAAGTCAGTATCACCGCCATGATGGTGATGACAAGTCCATGGACTCAGTCGCCACCAAAGTCCAACCAGAAAGTGGCCATGGGTCTCGGGGAATAGACATAGTGGCACCGGCGCTGAAAGGGGATGCAGTCTGCGATGAGGCCTGTACAATGACATCAAATCAGCCATAAATAAATAAAGGCCTAATTTGAAATTGTGTGTGACCTATTCGACCGCAGTGTAGGCCGGGGGCTGCGGTCAGCAAGGGCCCACAGCCATGTGTCGTTGGGATGCTATGCACATGGTTCTGCTACCTGACCGAAGGGAGTACAGTAAATAGAATCTTCATTATTGTGCGTACACGGACAATGTATGATCAAGACTCAGTTCCAAATGTGTGGCCTACTTGTCCGTAGTGTAGGCCGAAGGCAGTAGTCAGCAGGGGACAACAGACATGTGTCGTAAGAATGGCATGCACAGAGTTGGTGGCACCACATCGAAGGGAGTACACTGATATTAAATCTGCAATGAACATATGTACTCTGCCATTGTGTAATCAAGACTCAGTTCCAAATGTGTGACCTACTTGACCGTGTTGTAGGCCGGAGGCATCAGTAGAGTAAGTCAACGAGAAAGGACTAAAGCGGGCCTGTGTCGTGGAGGCCGTGATGGTCTGAGGAGGCAGCCAAGGTCGCGGGCCTGGGACTTGGAGCTTGTGCAGGCACGTGGTGGACCCTCCTTGACACACGCCGGTGTCGGAAGGTAATCAGTGTGGCCTGGCTGCGCAGGGGCGGGCCTGATGGGTTCGGAGTCCAGCGGGCAGGGGTACGGCAGGCACACAGGATCGCAGGCAACTCAGCTTACGAGGACGCCGTCGGCCTCATGGTGTGGTGAGAGACGCCCCCCTGGCAGAGACATTGAGCTTTCCGGAAAAGGACCAAGCTTAGGGCTACGTGCTTTTTATTCACACCCCTACGGTGGCCTGGCATACACAGGGCCATCCCACTCCGCTGACGCTTACGGGGGGATGTAACAGGCAACATTTCCGTGAACTCCCCCACTGGCTGGGGTGACATGGTTGCTTCCACTGTCCACTACACTCCATACACCAGAGGTGTATGTCGCCATGGATATGGGTGTGTTCTGCATACTGCGGTCTGTCCAGTACATCTCTGACACTATTGACATTTTGTACTTTCCCAATCATGGTTCTCCTGCATCCTTCACAAATGCCTGGTTGCCACCTCTCCCCACATTCGGCTACTGTGTGGCTGAGGTGCCATGCCGTTGATGGCTCATGTTCACGGCTTGCCCAGGTTACCATTGTGAGTTGTTCTGTCATGTCTGGTGGGTGGGCATGTTGCATTGCATGTTGGTTGTGTTTTTGTGACGTGTGCATTGTCAGCGTTGCATGGTTGTGGAGTTGAGGTGAGTGGGGTGTTCATTTGGAACTTGCCAAGGGGCTGTGTATTTCCCTTGGTGCCATCCTGGGAACGCTGGTTGCTGATGGACTGTCGGAGGATGAAGGAATCATGCACACTGGCTGGGTATTTGGAGGCGACATTGGTGGAGGTTCCACGGTGTTCGGATGTTGCCTGCACATTGATGTGAGACGTGTGCTTTCTGTTGCGGTGATTGTGTGAGGTGTCACCAGGGGTCACAGGTAGGACATGTGTGCTGTGGATTGCCCCCAACACGTGCGTGCATCCAGCTATGGCGTATGGTCCTTGCTTGGTTTCCAGCGGATCCTGCGCATTGTGTTGGACGTATAGGGACTGGGGTACCAGGCTGATGGTGATGTCCAGGACAGGTGTGAGGTGTTGGTTGGGGGGTAGCAGGGGCCAACAGGTGGAGCACAGCCAGCAGCTTTGTGTGGGTTGGGATGTTGGTTGTCTGCTGTGTTGGTGCCGTCGGCCTGTTGGGCGATGATGGTCAGGATGCGTCGGATGGTTGTCCTTTTGAGCCTGTATTGGGCAATGACATTGTCAGGTGTTGGATCTGTGAGGCTGGTGCGTTTCCTGGGGGTCCGTTGTCTTTGTCTGCGCTGCCTCTGTGGTGGTCGGGGGGGGAGGGGGTTCCGGGTGGGGGTTGGGGTCCTGGGGAGGTGACGGTGGGTGTTGTGAATCTCTTGGGTGTCCGGGCCGCTTGACCAGTGGCTCCATGGCATCTGTTGCCCTTCCGATGTGGCTGTGGGCTGGGCTCCCTTTTGTGGTGCAGGCTGTCGTCCGACTTTGCACCAGGTCTGAGCAGGTGTTAGTTTCCGGGTGCTAACGCACCTTATCGCCTGTTTTGTGTTCTTATCGCCGATATGGCTGGTTTGTTGAGGTGTGGTGTTGTCACAGCTTTTCGCACGGGAACGCCTACTCTGCATCTCGTCTCATCGATAGTTGCGGTGGTCATCTGTGGTGATGTTTTTTGCGGCTGCTATCGCGGGTATACTGGTGCTGCTAACACCAGCTTGTGATCGGGCGATAAGTTTATCGCAACTTTGGCTGCGATAAAGTGCCGTTAACCCGGCGATAGATCCTTGTGAACATGCCCCTTACTGCATACCTAATGTGTGCTGTGAGTGAGGAGGAACCCAATGATGCAGTATGCCACAGGAAGTGAGGAAAAATAACTGCTTATTTTAAGAACGCCTGCAGTGAGGTGATAGTATGACCATGGTAAGATAACGAGGCGATCTCATGTCTAAACCATCCACAGGGCACCCTGATATCTGCATTTTTAAAGAATCAGCGCTCTACCTGGCATCACAAAAAATATATTTCAGAAATCTTGTCAGATATGCCAGGCAGAGTGGTTAGCCTCCGAAGCATGAGATAGTACCCAGGCCGTCATTTCAAATTCTGAGAAGGCTGCATCAGGCATGACTTTGTGTGTTTTCATTAAAAATATAGAAGTATAGAAGGATATCCGTACAAAAAGAAGGCTATTTTAAGGACGGTTAAGGCAAACATTGAAAATGTTCATGAAAAGGGATGGTGCTATGAGAATCCATATGTAAATTGCCTGGATTATGAACAAATAGTCATGAAAGAAGGGGGAAGAATAGTAAATAGTCCCAATTATAAGCTCAATTGTAACTCTGCACTTGTAGATTTCCTAAAGCACATTGGTGCAGATTTAGCAATTTCAGCAATTTGCAAAGCTTTGCCAGAGTACTTCTCAAAACCCTCAACAGTCGCATGTTTCCAGGAGTACTTCATAAAAAATGTGAAAGAATTAAAAATCGAGTCATGAAAAGGAATTTTGCATGCATACCTGTTCAGTGTGCTCAACTGTGCACGAACAAATTCCTTAGTATGAGTACAATTAGAACTTTTTCATTTTTTCTACCCCAGGAAGAAATATTTTTCCCTGTGGATAAAACGATTCCTCAAGTAAATCTGTGACTGTTTTCAGAGTGGGGATTAGTTGTGGAGACGTTTCTGAATGTTCACAAACTCTTAAGTTTGTGGGTGTTCCCAAACTTTCTAGGGCATTCCCACCCTCCATGAAACTGCCACTTCTTGACCCTAGTAGAAGATTTTGTATTATAATGGGGTAAGATTATGAACGGGTTCATCTTCATCGATTTATGAGTGCAAATTCACCTTTTGTGATTTCTTTGCAATCGAAAATCAACTCATTTGCTTATGTAAATATTCTAAAATGTGCAAATGCTTTTGTCATTGAGAATCGAAATGACCCTAGCTTAGGAACTGACAAAAATACAGAATTTCAGTGACTACTGCTGCATATGTTTTTTTATATATAAGATGTGTATAAATGGTTGAAAAATCATTGATAGGAAGAGCTGTGGAAGCCATCCAGCCAATTTTACTACTCAAGGTCCTACAAAAGCAACACATTGTGATCTCAAATAGCAGGTTGCATATTTACATACAAATATGTCTTCAGTTACTAGTAAAGGCACATGAGTAACAAATGGGCACAGAAATAAAGGAACCGAGTAGTCTAGACTTATGGCACTCTAAGAGACTCTGCAAAAGGGAAACTGGCAGGATGCATCAACACAATAGCAGCAGATGGTAAGACTGTAGCCAAGAGATGAACAATATACAAGGATGTTACCTGCTCAACAAAAGGTACATTTTTCCCTTTTCTCGTTCAGGTTGGGAGCATGAACAGTCACCCATGTCTCATTAGGTCTTACATGTTCTAATTTGCACAGTAACAGTATCTCTCATCACATTCCCACTGACAACCTCTCTGACGGTTTTCTGCTGATCAGCGTGGGGGGGACTGCCCCACTTTGATCTGTTTGCATGGTTGTGTAACGGAGGTTAGCGCAGAGTGTTTGTTCTGTGGTGGGTTTTTCTGTTGGGGGATGATGGCCATCTTGGTGCTGGGGATAGAGGCAGCACCCGGCTGCCACAACACTCTGGTGCACACACTGCTGCCCTTTCTGATGACCTCTCATAACAATTGAGTAAGCAGGGATGGATGAAGCATGCACGGGGTTGAACTGAATTTCGGGGCACTTTTCATATCGCTCCCTCTCAACACACCTCACTCACCAAAGGCCACCATTTTGATCTCTGCCATCGGCCTCACCTCCTCCTTGCTACCAAAACTGACAAAGGACTAAGCAAGCCCTGGAACCCCTGCATCTCAAACTCCCACCTAACAATTGAAATGAACAAAAGACCACAGTTGCCTTTATTCCTCGTAATTGTCTAATACGGTGGCCATTTTCGAATGGTCCAGCCCTCGACTTTAATATTGATCACCATACTGAACTCTGCCTCCACACCTCCTTATATCTATACTAACAATGGATCAATGAAGCCTTGATGCCCATGTATTTACCCTTTCTCACTTAAAAAACGTTACCAAACCTCTGAAGACTTGATGCCCCTACATTTACCCCCCACTATCTCCATATATCTAAACTAACAATGGACCAAAGAAGCCCTGATCCCCATGTATTTACCCTTTCCCTTATATCAACAGTTACCTAACTTCTGTAACATAAGCTCCTGTTGCGCATATAACTCTGCGGCCATCCTGGAATACCTGGACCTTCAAATGTTTAGAAGAAGACCACAACACCCTTTAGAGGAATCAGAGATTTAAAGTGTGTGGTAAGCAACCACATCCCTCTAGGGAGCGATACAGCTGTAACCTGACCTCTCAAACAATCGTCAACTATGTTCCCACTAAATCCCCCCTTTAATTCGTTCATGGACCATAAATTACCCTGAAAATATGACCAATAATGTTAAAAAGAACTTCAAGCGCAGAATTTTGAAACAGCACCCGGAAACAAGTATAGTTGACAACTACCACAGAGCAACGGACAGCAATAAGAAAACCAACTTCGTCTTTTACACCAAACACCCAACAAAACGGAAAAACATCTTCCTTCTTCACCTCCAAGTCACTAAGTCAGTCAAAATACCCTATGGTTCAAAAATGTCCACGACCGTCTCCCCTACCTTTAGAGGGGAACTCACCATCTCCATCTTCAGAACAGGAGACATTCTCATATAGGCCACTGACACCACTCCACTCACCTCACCACTTTTGACCATCACTTCCTTACACTATTCTCTGCATTAGCTCAACAGAACCATCTAACCCTATCTCCCAAATCCCCATCCCCGACACAAAACCTAGGATCGACCCGGCCTCTCTTCCCGGCCAACTCACTCTCCAACGCAGGGACATCCACCATTACTCATTACAATCACACTACCCCCATTATCTCACTCCACCGACAAACATCAACCATAATGACTGCAACATCCGCCACCCTGACCAACAAACCCTCAGTTAATAACTACAGTCAGTCCACTATAAAACTCGCTATAGACACTCCCCTCTGGACCACAATAGACCCGACTCTGCTCGATCAAACTATCTCTAACTCCAATACTGAACTCTTTCCACATGCCCAAACCTTCCTCACTGCCAAGGTCACTGCTAGTCCTAATGACCTTCTCCTAAGCATAGCGCATTCACCTTCCTCTGACCCAAGACCCTCATCGCCCCTCTCAATCGCAAGACTGGAAGCATCAATGATCTGACTCCACACGTTCAATCAATCTCCACTCCTAGTCCCAATAACACCATTCACCCCATTACCCAGTACTCCCAGAACTCTCTCCTTCCACAGACCCTAGACATACAATGCTCCCACCGAAGGCTAGAAGCATAAGTGATGCACTTACACAACAACTGATCCGAATGGAGCAAAAAATCGACTCCCTAGCTGTCAACTTCTTGCATCTACAACAAGACCTTCCTAGCCTGGTTAAGCCACCCCGCTCACACACTCTGGGCAGTTGCACACCGCTCCCACACAGACCCCCCCACAATGGCCCTACAAGACACCACATGGCCCCATACTCCTTTGGGGGGTAGGCCCATTGACCTCTCCGTGCTCTCCACCCCATCTAAATACCGAAAGCCGATAATATCAACAATTCTTACCTCTCAATGAGCCAGATTACGACTCCCTCCGCAATCCCAATAATACTTGGCACACATAGATTCCCTAGAACTGTCTATTTGCCCAGACCAACTGCTCAAGCCACTACTATTCATACAGTACACTCCAGCAATGATAATCCCTGTCCTCTATCATGCATGTTCCTCAACTGTAGATCAGCAGTACAACACGCCACAGATCTTGCTGAAGTTATACTCAATGAAAAGATAGATATCGCCTTCCTCACCGAATCATGGATCAATGACCACTCTACCCCCATTCTAGATCTACTCACCCCTCCAGGTTACAACATCATCAGACAGGCCAGATCGATTAGAACAGGTGGCGGACTAGCCATCATTCACAAAGAAGGAATACAACTTGCCACATTAAAACATGCAGAATACCTGACATTTGAGTACTTTGGTGTTGAACTTACAGTCAAAGGCTCAGTGCCTATCAAATTTCACACCATCTACCACCCACCAGGTGAACGTGCCCACTTCGCTGAAGAACTAACCGACCTAGTAACACGATTCTCCATAACGTATACAAAAGATGTGTTCCTGGGTGACTTCAATATCCACTGGAATAACCCAGACGACACCACAGTCCAGAACCTCTCCAACCTGCTTGAAATCAATTACCTTAAACAACTATGCAATGAACCAACTCATATCAAAGGAGCCACTGTGGATGCGATCCTCATAAAAAATGAGCTGGTCTCTCTGAGATTGATTTCTCCCATTGACCAACCAACACGGTCTGCCAAACCTAAGCACTGGACCAGGAACATCAATGAAGTCCCCATCACAGAACTGAAATCCAGGATTCATGCCCATCTACAGCTTCATCCTCCCACTCACACAGCCGATGACCTCACAGCACACTTTAACACAACAAATACAGAGGTGTTAGGTCAAATTGCACCACTCAAACTTAAACAATTGAGATTCATCAAATCAAAATCCTGGTTCAACGCGGATCTTAATAATGAAAGACGGGCGTGGCCAAGCTGCATTGCGAAATGGCTGCATAAGCCACAAGCTCCATCCTTGCTGTCTTCCCCACGATTATCCGGCAAAAATATCCGATACCTAAGACTGGAGATACTGACCGGAGAAGGTACAGAATCCTGCCCAGGCACTCCTGTGTCCCGCAGCCACCTGCATCCAGAGTTCCGTATTCCGGCGATTTGAGGCCTGTACTGCCGCCTGAGCCGGAACCTGGCATGTCAACTGAGGCCGGAGTCTGAGCGAGCAAGGGCGGCTGCAATCCACCACGAGACCGGGGTCCCGCTCGGCCCACTCGGCCGTGGAGTCATCCTCACCTGTCGCTCTCGGCGGACCCACACCACACCCTGGCGGCATAAATTACTCCACTGCCGAACCCCCGGGGATTTGGGGCCACAACATCTCAACGCACCGCTGTGGGTGACTGTGTTGATTAGCTCTGTGGGACCCTCATCAGCGACCTGAACCTATCCGCCAACCCAGAGGGCCCACGCTCGAGGGGCAGCGAATCGTACCCTTCTGCCCCTGTGGCCTCTCCAGTCCATGTACCCGCTCAGCTGAGTCTGCTCTTGTGCCATCAGCGGGTGACCACTTGCCTTCAGCCAACACCGCAAGTAGGGAGATTTAAGCAGCGAGGGGACTGAGCCGCCACGACCTTAACCTACTGAATGGCGAACATGGAGAAATCTAAGACAGCAGGCACGAAGGGCCCTAAAGCGGTCCAAACTAATAAATTAGAATGCTATACGTTTCCCAAAGAAACACTGCAAGACTCACACCCTAGGAGCAAATCCATAGGCGACCCAGGAGGGGAGAGCCATGAGCTTACATTGAAGGATGTTATGGAGGCGATCACCAGGATCAAGACCTCGTTGGAGCACAAGATGGATACCATCTCGATTGAAGTGAATCTCATTCGGGCCAACCTCACCAAAATCAACGAAAAGGTCAAACAGGTGGAGATCCCCATGGCAAGTCTAGTGGATGACGTCACGCAACTCCAAGGGAACATCCAAGACCTACCAACCTTCCGTAAGTTTGCTGAGCACAAACAGGACGATTATGAAGGGCGCCTCCGTAGAAAAAACATACGTATACTGGGGGTGCCGGAAAAGGCGGAGGGGCAGGCGCTGGACCTCTTTGTAGAAGAACTTATCCTGAAACTTTTACATCCTAAAGGCCTCAAAAAATTCTTTGTAGTGGAGAGGGCGCACAGAGTCGCGGGAGGTCATCAGAAACCGGGGCTCCCCCGCGTCCGATGCTAGCAAGAGTGCTGAACTTCAGAGACAGAGATGTGATCCTCCAAAACCACAGAATGACTTCCCCTCTTCACTATGAAAATGCTGAAATAACCTTTTTTCTGGACTTTACACAAATGGTACAGAGGCAGAGGGGGTCATTTCTGATGGTCAAAAAGAAACTCAGAGACCGAGGGTTTAAATATGCCATGCTCTTCCTGGAAAGACTCCGAGTGGAGGCAGGGGGACGTAGCATCGTCTTGCAATACATTAAACGGCTGGCCCCTGACGTCATAATGCTTCAAGAAACACACTTGCGGGCAACTCCTGTAAGGCGCTACACAGATGGGGATACAAAATGGTGGCACATGCGGGTTAAACGACCATGGCAGATGACCGGGTTAGATATATAGGTGTCACAGGTCTATGGGAGGGACACAGTATAACACTTATGTCAGTTTACTTACCACCTGGCCTACAAAGCACCACGTTTAAGGATTTGAGCAGTCTTGCTTTCGCTCCCAGAGGGTCTTCTGGTGATTGGGGGTGACTTTAATTCCGTGGTCTCGAGCGATTTAGTTCGCCATCCCCCATGTGCAATAGGTACATCCTCTCAATGGATGCCAGACTTCCTTGAGGCTCTGGGGTTAACTGATGGGTGGCGTGCTTACAACCCCGGAAAACTCCAGCACACTTTCCACTCTGGGGTGCATCACAGCCTCTCCCATATAGACTACATCCTGGTCCCCTCTTCGCAACTTGCTCACATCCACGACATCAGACATCTAGCCAGGGGCATCTCCGATCATACCCCGATGTGGGTACACATAATACTCAGCCAGACTAGGGTGGGGAAAGTCGCCCCCATCAACCCTTGGTATCTCAGGGACACTGCAATCCGTAAAGACCTCCTCAAAGCCATAGAAAATTACTTTCAAGAAAATGAGGGACCAGTGGATTCCCCGCAAACCCTCTGGAAGGCCTTTAAGATGGTGATACGGGGACAGGCCCTGTCATTAATAGCTGGGATAAAGAAAGATAGAGGGAGGGAAATTTAGGATGCAGAGGCAGAGATCTACCGGCTAGAAAAGGAATTGGAAACTGAGGTCACGCTGGAGAAATTGCACTTACTCCGTCTCAAACAACACGACTACAGAGCACTGGCGACTGACAAGGCCAAAAGTTTAGGAAGGGAAAAACTGGGTAGACTTTATGATCTGGGAGACAAAGCCGGGAAGTTAATGGCCTGGCTCGATAAAAAGGAGTGGACAAGTATACTGGTCCCAGAACTCAGGACACTGGGTGATGAACACATAACAGACCCACAAGAAATTGTAAACCAGTTTGCCAATCATTTCAATGCGGTATACACTACTGTTGCACCCCATACTGAGGAAGACTCTGGCGAACTACTACAAGCCATAGAGCTCCCCACATTGTCTAAAGATGACCGTGACTTTTTGAACAGCGCTTTAACGCCAGACAAAATAGCGCAGGCCATCAGATCATTGCGCTCGGAAAGGCCCTTGGCCCCAACGGTATTCCCATTGAACTATACAAACGCAAGCCTGAAAAATTGGCCCCATATTTGAAAGCCATGTTTGATGAAAGCAAACAGAGAGGGAGTTTACCAGAGGATTAAAGGATAGCTACAATAGTCACCATTCACAAGGAGGGCAAACCTAAAAATAATTGTGCCTCCTATAGGCCGATTTCTCTCCTGAACGCAGAACCCAAAATTTTAGCCAAACTCCTTGCCACTCGTTTAGTTAAAATGATTGGAAGTCTTGCACACCATGACCAATCCGTTTTTTTGCTGCACCGTAACACGGCACTGAATTTACGTAGAGTCCATGGAGTGGTAGGGAGAGTGGCCACCATTCAGGAACCAGCTATAATTGTATCACTAGATGCAACTATGGCATTCGATACCATCTAATTGGCATATTTATTCGCAGTGCTTGTGAAGATGGGGTTTGGCCCAGCCTTCATTCAATGGGTGCACCTCCTATACTCAGAACCTATGGCGCAAGTCGTAGTTAACAACAAAAAGTCAGCAACATTCACCCTGAGCAGAGAAACCCGACAGGGATGTCCCCTTTCCCTCCTCCTGTTTGCCCTAGCCCTGGAACCGTTGGCAGAATGGATCCGGAGGGACCCTGTAATACGGGGTCTGCGTTGGTCCCCTAAAGGTGAGGACCGTATTTCACTATATGCGTATGATATCCTACTGTACCTGGCCTCTCCCTCGAAAGTCCTAGACATCCTGGCAATATTTGGCAGATACTCCGGATTCTACGGGGAGATCCCTCCCTTCCTCCACAAGACTGCCCAATCCCGATTAGCGAAGTGGGATTCAAGTATCTAGGAATTTTTATCTCCTTGTGTAAACGCTCCGGTTTAACCACAATCTCCTACTTCGGCTTCAGAGACTTAAGTGTCATATAGCGAGTTGGAAAACGCTTCCACTTACGCTATTAGACAAAGCAGCCCTGTTTAAGATGATGTCCCTACCCCGGTTCTTATATGCCCTGCAAAATTCACTAGACCCTGTTCCAATGACGTATTTTAAAGAGATTGAAAGCCTCCAGAGGGACCTATTGTGGGACGGAAAGCCTCGCATTGCCTTAAACAAGCTCACGTTACATTGGTATGATGGGGAAATTAGCCTCCCAGACATCAAGAAATACTACTGGGCAGCTCATCTGGCGGCTAGCAATCATGGTTCTTACGGCTGTCCTGACGATCCAGGTTATAACATGGACAGATGGCTTCTCCCGGGTGGGAACTACAACAGAGCACTTTATTCCAAACCTAACCGATATCACCTGACGGGCCCTACTGGGCACTCGGTTCACATCTGGCATACAATCACAAAATCCTTAGGTTGGGGACAGAAACTCACATTGGCGACCTCCCTATGGGACTCAGAGCAACTGGGCAATCTCTGGAAGTCTAAGGGATTCGATAGGTGGGACCTCATTTGGATCTCCCGAATCAAAGACCTGTGGGAAAAGGGAGAGGTGAAGGCATTTGCCTCTTTACGGCGACAAATGTAAAGACAACAATTGATAGACAGAATGCAGAACAATGTCATACATTCACCCCAGTACAGAGATCTGGGCCTAAATCCATTGTTTTTTTGCTCACCATGCCATTCCAGTTTGAACCCAGCCATATGCATTTTTGTCGATGAATTTAAAAAGAAAGAATTATAAAAAAATAAATAATGAAAGACGACAACTCAGGCAGGCAGAAAGGTCATAGAGACAAAACCCCTCCACTATGCACCTCGATCTACTTAGAACCGCACGGTTGTCATATAAAAAGCAAATTTGTTTTGCAGCCAGCTAGACCAGGCTAAGAATACACCCAGGAAACTCTTCAACATGGTTAAAAGACAAACGAACTGCGCACTCCTGCAGGATTTAGTAGCCACCAATGAACGTCGCAAAGAAATTGCCAGCTTCTTCACAGATAAGGTCACAAAAATTGATCAATCCTTCTTCCAAAGCCTGAATCCACCTTCCCTCCTAACCTGCCCCACTATGCTCACCTTTGACCAAACAGAACTAAATCATACCGACGATAACCTGGCCCGCACACATCCCAAAAATTATGCCAATTGGTCGGAGTTCAAAACCATGTCTGAAAAAGAAGTCTTCAATATAATTGTGAGCTTAAAGCCCACTTCCCACACCACAGACCCCCTCCCATCCACAATAGTACAAAATCTCAACTACATTATTTCCCCTTTCTGGAAAAAAATCATTATCTCCTCTCTCACCTCAGGCTGTGTTCCAGACTCCCTCCAACAAGGACAAAGCACATCTATTCTAAAAAAAGCAGGGGCTGACCCTAACGATCTCAACAACCTCAGACCTATATCCAATCTCCTGTTCCTAGCTAAAACCCTGAAGAAGTGTGTTCAACAACTTAACAAACATATTGACGATTTCAACCTCTCTGATACCTTTCAATCGGAATTCAGAAAAGGCTGTAGTACTGAACCCGCCTTGCTCAATATCTCAGATGATATCGAAAGATCCTTAGATGAAGGTGAAGCATGTCTTCTCATCCTTATTGACCTATCAGCGGCGTTTGACACAATAAATCATGCAGCGTTTCTTGAGACTCTGAGAAAACGCTCTGGCATTAATGGCACAGTACTAAAATGATTCGCTTCCTACCTTCAACACCGATCGCAACAAATGAAAATCAACTCCTATCTCTCTAAGCATACACGAGTCATGCTTGGTGTCCCCCCAAGGCTCGGTCCTCTACCCGTCCCTCTTTAATCTCTTCATGGAACCACTTACAATCATTCTGACACATACTGGAGTTAGTTATCCCCTTTACGTAGATGACATGCAACTCTACTACGAAATCAAATCACCCAGTGACGTCCGACACCTCAATGACACACTAATCAAGATACAAACTTGGTTTCACTCGAACCAGCTAAAGCTGCACCCGAACAAAACTGAATTAATACTGTTCTCTCCAAAAAGTAACCACTTACAAATCCAAGCTTGGTTCAAGAACCTGGATGCCCTACACTGCTCCCTCATCCTCTCCGACTCTGTAAAGTCACTAAGCATTACCTTGGACAAGAACTTATCAATGAAGGTCCACATAAAAAATTCTGCCAACGGTGCACTGTACTCTCTAAAACACCTCAAAAATATTAAACCTTTCATCCCCCAGGATGACTTCAAAATAATAGTTCAATCCCTAGTCCTCTCGAAACTGGACTATAGGAACGCCATCCTTGTGGGGACACCAAAAGCTCACCTAGCCCCACTAAGGTCAGTCTTAAACATGGCAGCCCAGCTCATAACAGGTGTTAAAGTGTTTGAACACATCACTCCAACCCTCAAGTCCCTCAACTGGTTTCCTATTGAAGGTAGATGTATTTACAAGTCTGCATGCATCACACACAAAAACCTTCACACACATTCCCACAACTACCTAAACAGCAAACTCGTGAAAGCAGGAAGAGCCAGAACTCTGAGAATCTCTAACTCACTTCTTCTCATCCCTCTGAGATTGAAAAAGAAAACCACCCAGTCCCGATCTTTTTCGGGTAATGTACCCAGGATGTGGAACGGACTCCCTATTGAACTCAGATGCAACCCCTCCTTCTCCTGCTTCAAAATGACTTGAAACTACATCTCCTCAACAAATACTTTACAGCCAAAGACTCCAATATCTTAGCTGATTCCCCTTGCAATCTAGACCATCAAGGATTGGTGATCATTTGACTGTTTCATCTCCCTAAGCTATCACTCACCCCTTTAATGTATTCTGTCTTAAAATGTTATGCCTATCTCTTTATGTATCCTTATATCATGTTTCGCCATTCTATCTCTTTCGTGTTTGTAAAGCGCTCTGATATCCATGGGTCTAGGTAGCACTACATAAAACTTATAAATAATAAATAAAACAGCCCCTCAGGTAAGTTTTTCTGGCACAATTCATCATGCTTGTCTTCCATCTTATTACACCGAGCTTGCGTGTAAATTACATTTATGAATCTAAATCCACCAACCACCTTGCCTGCTTTCCTTCTTGCTCCAGCAGCTGGGCTTTCTCCCTACAGTCAAAGCAGAAGGGAGTTAGAGCCTGTCATTTCTGTCTTTGTGTTTTCTGTCCTGGTCCCACATGCACCAATAACTAACGACTTCATTCTGCACTTTAAGACAAGTTATGCATGTAGTTTGTATTCATGAATGCCGCTCCCTGGTACAATCCGGTTATAAAACACCCTTTACCAAACGTATGTTGAAACATTGCATCAGTGCTTAATTTGTGCCAGTGGCGACTAGTGTTATTCATCAACAGTCATTTTTTAGGGCCATGGTTCATTTTTCGACATTAAATTGTGGCCCAAACCAAGAGAAATGCAGAAAAGAAACAATGAAGGAGGAAAAGAAAGATAGGAAAACTGTGACAAAATGAGATAGCAGGGGTGGCAAAGACCCTGTAGGAATGAGATAAATAAACAGGAAGTGTAGGGTGGTGTAAAGAGAGGCATCAAAGCCCCAAGCATTCAGCAGCCTTGGCTGCGGACTCTTAAGAAAACCTTAAGGCCCCTGCTGCTCTTATATATACATATATATATATATTACACAGCGGCGATCACCACATTCATGAGTCAGAGTTACCATAGGAAGAGCATTTTTTGTTTTGCCGTATGACAGACCTTTACGAAACTTTCCAATAAAAAAAAGATCATCCTGCTCGGCTCCTTTCTGGAACGTTTTTCAGTTGAACCATTAGGCAGGGGCAGAGAAAAAGAGGGTCCCAAAACACGTTTTTAACCATGCATTTTCCGTAGGAAACATTATACAATGATACAGCCAAAACAAATTAACTGAATTGCACCAAATGTGGCAGAACACGATATCTTTACCCGGGAAGTGTGCTTTTTGGGATTTGGTAAATCTGGTCAGTAGTTTTTGAGAAATGAGATTCAAAATGTAAGGCTATATTGACAGTTGATCCCATGAGACTTGTTCAAAGATTGAAGCTATCTGATTGGCTGCAATTGCTTTTTTCCATCTGCCCGGCTCGCTCACGCTGGGTTTACAGTCCCGCCGGAGCGAGCAGTCTGATTGGCCACATCATGAAAGAAAATGATGTGGCTGTCATTAACGAACATGGGACATGGTCCCTGTGTTCTGAAAATGTAAAAAATTAAGATATTGGGGGTATGGTAGGAGTACTCTGACTATCCTGGTCCATCAGGGACCCCTTCTGGGGCCCCAAAAAATTGGGCTCCTGCATGAGCAAGAGGAGCCCTCCCCCATGTGCTTCAGTGGGATTTCTGATGGTGTCTCGCGAAAGGTTGGGGGGGTCTGTTGCCAGACGGCTGAAGGCCATCTGCGGTGGGGGTTTGAATGCACGTGAAAGGTTGACCCCTCCCCAATGCGCACAAAGGACATGTGCCACGATGGGTAAGAGCAATCCTTCCCCCCTTGACTTAGAAATTCACAAAAAAACATTAGTGTTAAAAAACAATAAAATGGGGGAATTTGTCAGTTATACGTTACTGACATAATCAGCACTTGCACATCTGTGTAATGCTATGCTTATGACACATATTACAACACTGATGATATCTGAAATCTATGGCGTTGCAGGTTATACTTATGTCAGTTATGTATACCTGAATAATTGTCCTGGTTTTTTTTTATAAATGGTTGTGCTTTAACGTAAGTTAAAATCTTACTACCTTCCTCACGCATAATTCTATTTTAACCTTTGTTTGTTTCAGTGAACAGATTAGATAGATAGATAGATAGATAGATAGATAGATAGATAGATAGATAGATAGATAGATAGATAGATAGATAGATAGATAGATAGATAGATAGATAGATAGATAGATAGATAGATAGATAGATAGATATTTACAAATTAAGCACTCTAGCAGCATGAAAACTCCTCTATTTAAAAGTCTACGCCGTGCTCATCCAAACACGCACCTGATGAACTCTGGCATGTAATATCAATGCATAATTCTTGCCACACTGAAAGAACTAGACACACTGCAACACATATGTTTTTCAGTCACGATAAAAAAGAATACCTGTTCTTTCATTTCTTAATTGATTGTCTCTCTGTGTGTCTGAAAGATTAGTCAGGACAAATTTAGCTACAATTATTTACAATTAATTTCCCGTGCACGTTTTCTTTCAATTTAGTGACGCGCCTTTGTGTGTTTTACCCCTGATTATGCAGCATGCAGAAAGGCTTACTGTTAGGAAGAGGGAAAAAAGATGCATTTGAACAACAACAGTGTACCCAGGGGAGCCTTGTTCCAGCTGCACTAGCTGCTCGTCAGCCATAAGGGGACCACAGAGCAGAGCTCCTCTGCTCAATTTCTGCCTGTTTAATCACACATCTGTGGGTTAAAACAGATTTAGTGAACAAGACCAAAGACAGGTAACAGCAGGTGATGAAAGCTGCTGATTCCGGATAAACCCCGGAAAACTGACTCTAGAGAGAGAAACTGCTAACTCCAAGCAGAAGGAATAAGACGGTCTGCAAGGCGGCAAGTGACAATGCCAAGACCCAGCCACAACACTGGAAAGGGACTGAAAGGGACAAATACTTGTAGAGTTGGCATTATTAGCGTTTACACGAGATTTACTCTGTCAGCATATATTTTTTCCTCCAGCTGTGAGAGGAAAAGAGAAGAGAGTTGGCCACATGTATCAACCAAATTAGCGTTCGCAGAATCAGCCTGTTTGCGAACACAAAAAAGCCTTTTTACATGTATCAAAACCGATTTTGCGATTCGGTAACCTGTTACTGAATCGCAAAATGGGTTTGCGATTCGGTATTTGGAAGGGGCGTGTTTAGGGCGTCCCTTCCAAATAGCGAAGCGTATGTATGAATGTTTTGTGATCGTGAATGCAATTGCAAAACATTCACATTTTACCACCTACTTCAAGTAGATGGTAATCCATTCGCAAATGGGTCACCACGGACCCCTTCCACTTTGTGAATGGTTGTTAATGTTATGTTATCCAATTTATAGAGCGCACCGTTTACCCTGAGGTGTCTTGGCGCTATTCCTGCAAACAACTGTAAGTCAACTTAAAACGAGAGCCTACTGATTAAAAAGCCATGTCTTTCAACTTTATCTGAATTGGAGAAGGGATGGGGCTGCCCTTAGGGGTAGCGGAAGAAGATTCCAAGCTCTTGACGCTCTCATCACAAAACTGCTTCCACCCCATTTTACTTTTTGACTTTACAAGCACCTAATGATCTTAAATTTCTAGTGGGTGTATACCAGGTTAGTGTTTTAAAAAAAAACCAGAGGTCCAGAGTTATGAAGAGCTCTGTAGGTAATAGTGTTTTAAACGTGATTCTTTGTTTGACCTTCAACCAGTGAAGATCTTTCAGTGCCTGGGAGGCAGATTGGTATCTGGGGAGTCCCAATAATGACCTAGTTGCAGAGTTTTGTAAAGCTTGCAGTTTGTTCAAATATTGGGCCTGTAAGCCATTGTAGAGACTGTTACAATAATCGATTTTTGATTTTTAAAACGTTTTTTAAAAGCAGGCAGTGGTCCAATGGACCACTGCCTTCTGTCTTCTCTTAAAAAATGAAAAGAAAACTTAAAATTTTTTTTTTAACGCAACATGTTTTAAGAAAAACGAGCTGCATTAAAAAAAAAGATTGCTTTATTTAAAATAAAAAACGGACATGGTGGTCTGCTGACCCCAGCAGACCACGACCCCCGTGATTTTAGCGATTCCTAGGGGGTCACAAATTGTGATCTACCTCATTAATATTAATGAGGTAGGTCAATTTGCGACCCCCTAGGAATCGGTATATGAAACTCTTGGAGCTTCATACATTAGAAATTGCAATTACCTAATTGCGATTCTCAGAAAATCGCAATTAGGTATTCACAATTTCCAATTTTGATACATGCGACCCTTTACCCCTTTGACAATATCTACCAATAAACAGCACATATCACACACTGTCAGTCAATCAATCAAACAAACAACTTTATTAGGTTTACTGATGCAAAACCATAAAAGTTCAAATATACATAAAAACAATAATAAAAATTCATAAAACCATTTATCCAATTCATTACATACAAGAATTTAATTCATAAATAAAATGCCCATTAAAATCAATTCTCCAGTAGGGTCAGAGGTTCAATTAGACTTAGAGTTGGATAGATCCCACAGTCCTGGTGGTTATTGTATCACTAGCGGGGGACTGAATTAATAAGTTACCCTCCAGAATACTGCCCTCTAGTCAAATAATGCCCTACTTTTTACTGCAGATTTGAGAAAGTTGAGAACAACTAAAACAGAATCTTCAGATAGCAGCTGTAAGTAAATAAAAGCTGGGCGAGCCTGCCTAAATTTCAAACTCTTTGAAACCAGAACTATTAGTTTCCTAGGAGGGATCGCAAAAGAATAAAAAATGACGCAAATCCTGCGGAGACACATTGTCGCAGCCGCAGGATGCTAAAGGCTGTCCTCTATGGCAACCCCCAGGGAAAGCTAACAGGAAATGGAAGAAACCCAGGCAGAACCTAGTCAGCAGAAAACGGTCATATGTGCTAAAAGAACCTAAAAGATAAGGCTTTGTAGATGGTGATGTTTTCAAGATTATACATTTTCACACACTGGGTTTCTGCAATTCAAGCCCTTCCCTCTCTAATTTCATTAGACTACAGAAGGACTCCCCGACCCAAACCAAATCCTTTTTAGATACCGTTTCCGGGTTAGTATATAAATCTGGTCTGCCCAGTCTATCAAAACTGGACCTTATATATCTTAGCCATGATATGTGGTGCGCGTAATCCAGCGACATACACTCTTTCAGTATCCTCTGGGTCAACAGCAGTTCCTCATTCAGCCATTTTTTCAACCAAACAATTAGTGGGCGTAGGGCAAAGGTATCACTCAGGTAAGGGACCCCCAGTTCTTCATGTACAACCATATTTGAGGTCCGATTTGGGACACCCAATTACCGCTTCAGGAACCTGTTCTCGGCCACTTGCAAATCTTCCATAACTACATGCCCCCATATTTCACTACCATAAGCAGCCACCATGACACATTTGGCCTGAGATATCTTTAGAAGTGCTGCTATCGGTCTTTTACCTAGTTTAGTATCAAAACTAAAAATGGCCGCATTAGCTCGTGCTAAGTCACCCCTCTTTCTCTGCTTTAGTGGGCCCCAATTCTGGTGTTCGTCTAGTATTACTCCCAAGTATGAGAAAACCTCGGTACGGGGGACCTTCGCAGTACCTACCCTAAACTGAAAGGACTTTTTTGTATGGGTACCTGTCTGCATCACAAAGGATTTTGAATCATTTATGGACAAGTCCCTGTCCTTCATGAAAGCGGAGAAGGAGTCAAGCGGGGTTTGTAACCCCCTGGCGGTCCTATTTATAAGGACCGCATCGTCCGCGTATAATAAAACCGGGAGTCCCCGACGGCCTACCTGTGGAAAATCAACCCTTATATCTTGTAATACGCTATCTAAATCATTAATATATAAATTAAACAAAAAAGGGGCCAAAATACAGCCCTGCCTTACACCTCACTTTATATCCACAGAGCGAAAAACTCTGAGGTCCTGAGAAAATCTGACCTGTGCCCTGGTTGCTTGATAAAGACTTTCTAAGAAAGAAACGATATTGTCGTCTACCCCAATAGCAAGCATGGATTGCCAGAGTTTATCCCTATCCACGTGGTCAAATGCGGAAGACAAATCCATAAATGCTGAAATAGATCGTACCGGGGCGAGCAACTGTATACTTATTCAGGATCATTTACAGGTTAAGGCATTGGGCCATGGTGGACCTTCTGGGGCGAAAACCCGTACTGGATGTCTGATAAGATAGCGTGCTCCTCTGTCCAGGTTGTCAACCTTTCCAAAAGCACGTGACCCACCACCTTGACCACCGAATCCAACAAGGAGATAGGCCTGTAACAATGGGTACTATCACGGTTGCCCTTCTTAAAAACTGGCACTACGGTTGAGGTTGCTCAAGGCTCAGGACAACTGGATCTTGCCGCTGCATTCAGAACCGTGGCAAGAACAGGAGCCCAGAGGGTTGGATTTGATTTAAAAAAGTTCAGCTGGGATACCGTCAGGTCCTGGGGTTTTATTACTGGTCAATCCCATGATACCTTCTTTGACCTCAGAACAACTAAAAACCAGAACAGAATCTGCCACCACCCTAGGGAGTGAGCAAGTTAGCTCAGGGGGCACTCAAATATATCTTCATAATGGTGCACCCATTCTTCCTCTGTTATGTTGGCAGCTACCACTCTCCCATCCTCAGGGTTTAAAAAGGGGCTATTAATTCTCTTCCAGAATCTCGAGCTATCCTTCAGTGTGCTTGCATCGATTAGGTCCCTCCATATTTCCTCTTTTAAAGCAGATTTTCGTCTTACAAGTTCTAACTTGTATTCCCTACAGCAAGATCTCACCTAAATAGGGTCCCTAGGGAATTTGCTGAGTGCTTCCCGCAGCTTCCTAGCCACCTTTGAACAAAGAGAGTCAAACCATCTAGGAGACTGACTGGCGGATCGCCTCACTGGGGCGCTTAGAAACTCACAAATTTTATCTGAGATGGTGTTAAAGGCGCAGATAACTTCCTTAGGCGGCGAAGTCGCAGAACAGCACCTAGCCAGTTTGCTTGCTCACGAAGATGCAAGTATTCATAAAACACATCTGGAGCTATCTGGGTCCATTTTAACTGCCTCCCACCACCATTTGGTCTCACCACACCGCTTTGAACAGCCCCCCCCCTATACCATATAGGGTCCCTGAAATTGCACACATAGGGGGTTATGATCACTGTAAACACTTGCTTGTATGGCACATCCCGCAAATAGATCTAGTATGGGCGAGGATACCAGAATACAATCTGTAAATGATCCATCACCCCTACCTTTAAAAGATGGATTATCTTATTTACTATGTGAATCAGATAAACACATGAGGGACACCACGTCGAATTAATGGAGGAGATCGTTCAGTGACTCCCCCTGCCTGGAGTGTTCAAAGTGGATACCCTGAACATGTGGACCTCTCATCTTGGCCACCGGAACTAACCTGGGGTCACCACATGTATGAGTATTAAAGTCCCCAACAATCACAAGGTCTCCAATGGTCGTATTCATGTGCTGCCTTACAAAAGAGCCTAGCAAAGTTATGTTACCTGCTCCGTTGTTACACAATACTGAGTTATAGAAATTTATGAGGCCAGCTTACGGGGACCCCATCAAGTACCAATGCCTGAATGCATGGGTTTTCTAAAGACATAACCTTTAGACCACATTCAACTAGGTGCTAGGTAGATATAGATTATGAGGCCATCCCTTGATCTTCCCACATATGATGATATAGCCGGGATTGAAAATGACTTGTAACCCTCCAATGGTGGAATATCTCCCATTAGCCAAGTCTCCTGTAAACAAATTACGCTAAGTTGCTTAACATATACAATCCATGTAGGGTCAGAGAACTTGCTAGCAAGTCTGGCAATATTCCAGGATATGAAATTTCTTTTACTGGTATCTGCAGTCCTACTACTTGGTCGTGGGGTTTCCTGCAAGTTGGCCGGTTTGACTTGATTCAAAGAATTAGGCCCATTAAGTCAGTCACAAGCATCTAGAGTTTTTAAGGGCGTAAAACGATTAGCCAACTCGAGGGTAGGGAGGGGTGGCAACTCCCGCCAGCCATGTCCAGTAGTGTTCCAGTGATTTGACTCTGTTGCCCAGTTAGGAGTCGGGTTCATTGTTGATCGATGCAAAGACATATAACTGTTATTTGGGCCATTAAAGGTGGTCGCCAAACAGATACGACCAGAAGGTTCGGGTTTATAAAAAAAAAACAAGAGGTAAGGCAACAATTGACGTCTTAGGGCCTTAAGAGGCATTGTTGATGGCGGAAACAGAATCCTTTCAGCAAGATGAGGTTGGTTGAAATTGATGATGATACAGTCGCCATTGAATGATTTACGTGAAATTCCCACCCAATTAACCCTATGCACCATGTTTATATAATTCGCTGCCCTTGCTCTTAGTGCCGTGTTCCAGGATAACCAATGTAGTACCTTACTCTTTAATTGAGTATAATGCGCCCTCGACCCTTGGGGGAGGATCGGTTCGTTCCCCAGTACTACATCATATGGAGTGGACTCTGGTGGCAAATGAATATCAGGCAGATTATTTTTCAAAAGGCCATTGACCTTGCCTCTTTCCGGTTGTTGCTCCACTTGTACATTGTTCTCCTGAGATGATTGGGAGCAGACGATCACGCTTCCCTCAGAGTCCGAAGTCATGCCTGAGGCCCTAACAGTGTGAAATGTGGATGGGGGCAGGGTCAATTGGGGCTGAACTGTATTACTTGAGGGTATTGAAGAAAGGAGTAAAGAGGACTTAGATACAGTGTTTGGGGCTCCAGGTTTTGAGCCATCTGCTGTTGAAGGGACCATCGATAGATTAGCTTTATCTGTGTCACCCCCTAGCAGTGAGCTACTGTTAAGCCTAGAAATACTGCCTTCAATCACAACTGGTACCAGTATTTGTAAAGCGCGAACAATTACCCGAAGGTGTCGAGGCACTGGGGGCCCTTGGGAAGATTAAGCGAGCTATTGTACAGAGTCACATGGTGCTGGGCTGATCAGCCACCAGGACCGGGGATTGAACCGTGAGCCCCCGGGTTCCAGTGTCAGTTTCCCTAGCCGCTGCACCACACCGCCGTTGAATAATTGGACCAAGCTTAATATCCAAAATGGCTTTAAAGGAATTCTGCATGGCTTCTAAAAAAGGCGTCATGTCTGCGTTAATCAGCTCTTGCCTAGTAGATGTATTCTTGGGTCTCGTTTCGGCTCTTGGCCTTTTTACCTTCCCCCTAGGTGTCTGGCCTTTTCTTTTCACCCCAGAACCTTGATTAGCTCGCTCTACACCTCCCGTCCTCCCTCGTGTAATTGGTCTGTTGGTAGATGCATTTGCAGAATGATTGGTGACTGCATTCCCCACTTGCCCACTATGAGGATTTTCGATAGCCCCCCCGGAGGAATTAATCAAGACGGTAGGGCTAAGAGGTACCTGTTGACTACAACAATGATTAATTGAGCCATTCAGTACAGCTAGATATTGTGATCCTGAGATATTAAGAGGATCATCGATGCTATCCACCTGAGTAACTATGCATGTTGGCTGAGAAGGGAGAGAAATAACAGGGGATCTGGAAAGGCGCCGGTTCACCAATTCCATCTCCTTGTCCAGCACTGATGCAGCGCGCAGTAAAAACGAGTCCATGGTTGCTATGGAGCCTAAAGAACCTGCCGGGCCGCTATCCTGCGCTGCCCCATCGGGAACTGTCTCCCTTATATTACACCAGTACCACGGCTAATAAATTGGTCACCAGTCCCTAGAAAGTCCTGGACAACATAAGCAAAACAGAAACGGGATGTGTATGAACAATATGTCCCTACCTGCTCAGTGAGTTGTGTCAAGGGGGTCCTGGTTGGAGTTGATGCTGAATAACTGAGTGACTGATCCGACTCTGGTCCTGCTCTGGTCCTGCTGGGAGAGTGTTGAGTTCGCAGTAGCTTGGAAGCAAAGTTATACAGGCCAAAAGCGCCCAGCCTCCTCTGGGTGCAGACGGGCCCATCCTAGGCCTTGGCTTTGCCCACGCGCGTTCCCGCGTGGCGGGAGTCCCGTAGATGATTTATGCGCTTCCTGGCGCGCGTGAATGACGGTGCTCACGGCACGCCTGCCGCGATGCCCCCTGGAACGTGTGGTGGCTTGTAGTCAGCGGCAAACAAACAACCAAGGCAGAAACGGGCTCCTCAGAAAATGGCAATTAGGGATTCACAATTTCCAATTTTGATACATGTGGTCCTTTACCCCTTTGACAATATCTACTAATAAACAGCACATATCACACACTGAGTCATCTCTGCTGTAGGTGATGTCACTTTTACCCAAGAAAAGACATTCATTTTATCAATCTCAGAAATGGATGACTGAGCTCTGCTTGGGTTTCAACCATCATCTCCGCAGCTGATGCATTAACATGCTGAGCTAGTGCTGTGGTGTTATAATAGAGGTATTCGAACAGACCTTCAAGTATGCAAGTGCTATGTTTTGGAAGACACACATCATTAATACCTTGGCTGCCTGTTAGTTGAGGTAAACATTGTGGGAGCCTTCTCTGGAGAATGTTGTGAAGTGACGTGAAGTTGATAAGAGGAAGTGCGCCCTTAATACAATGCTGGCTTGAAACTTCAACTACATGGCTGGTTTAAGTAGACATTCAAGTCATCTAGTAGAGTCTGTTTTTTCGGTCGAGCCTGGGTAGCGCATGCACTGCTCTGCGAAGCATGCTGTATTGGAGTATGGATTTGAAGCCCCACCCACTCTCCACCCATATATGTCATTTGCTTGTGTCATTGTCCTTCGTAAATGATTCGCTTATAGCCTTGTTGTTAATCCCTTCTTAGAACCGCCTTGTCTTCATTGTAACCTCCCATGAGGACTGGCCCTTTTACTTTGGTTGTTTCACAGTGAGTCTTATTTAGTCTGTAAGCACTATTTTCTTTAATGTGTTTCTCCTACTGCAGGTACTACATGCTTTCCCGCAACATTCAGTGCATTCAGGGTGCATTCAGGGTGCCATGCGTGCTTTCATGGGGCGCTTTTCCAAAAAAAAAGCTTTTGCTTGTCAACTTGGCAAACAAATGCCTTTTTTGATAATAGCCCCACATAGCGCGCTTTCACTTTAATATCGGTTGCGGACCTTTCTTTAGACACGGCTCGTCTAAAGAAAGGGGAGTGGCCGCTATTAACGTGAAAGCGCAGCATGGGCCGCTTGTAAACAACAAGCATTTGCAATGCAATAGGTCTTGCATTCTAGAAATTTTGACCTATTGGTATTGTAAATTACAATGCCTTTTATTATTGCAGGTTTTTTAAACATATAAATAAAACAAATTGGGGCATTTTATCAAGACAGGTGATAAAATTATCGCCGCTTTGGCGGCAGAAAACTGCCGCTAAAACGGCGATAATGGGCTTAATAATATGCCCTATGGCATTCCAATTGAAGCTCAGGTTAGATGTCCTTCACATCTAACATGAGCTTCAATTGGAATTCCATAGAGCATATTATTAAGCCCATTATCGCCATTTTAGCGGCAGTTTTTTTGATAATATGCCCCATTGTCATTTACAATGCCAATACCTCAAAATCTTACAATTGTGAGACCTATTGCATCGCAAATGCTTATTTAAATATATTGTAGGACAACCAAGGCTGCACATTCTGGCATGCATGGTCTCTTCCGATAAGGAAGTGATTGAGAGCATGAAGACCAATACTACATTTTTTAATTAGAGTGTTCTTGCCAACCTTCTGAATGTTGGTGAGTGTAAATTACCAATTCTCTATAGGTTTATATAATTATTGGGGGTTTTTTACACCACATGCCTCCCGTTGGCCTTTAACGGTTCCATGATTATGGTACCTATGTGGTACTTCATTATCGGTAGATGAAGACGCCACTGACTCAACTTAAAAAAAAAATTACTTGCAAAGCTGATAGGCCTGGCTTTAGTGCACACATGTCCGATGTTCACAATAGACCAGTTCACCACTATGAATCTAAGCAAAGAATCACGTTAAAACACAAGTTAGAGTGTGTGTATACAAGACACAGAAAATGAAATTAAGGTTTGATAATCTTAAAAGTAAAGTTATGGCAGAGATGGAGAATCGATAGACTGTAAACGCCACCTCTGGATTGAACTTTCCATTGGCAGCACGCTTTCCGAGGAAAAGAGAATCAACGTGGAATCAAACAACAATCAGTTGGAAAGTCCAGCATCTGGATGGAGAACCCCAGATTTGGAGGTAGTGCTTGTCTTGAGCAAGGGATGGGAGAACTGGAGAAGTGCGTGTTACATAAACTCTTTAAATTGTTTCTATGGCTTCTGTGTCTTTTATTTTAAATAGTGACATAAAAATAGAAGCTCATTATTTCCACTGCAAGTGAATAGTATGAGGGAGCTGTGTTTGTGAGTAGCAAATGTATCAAGAGATCACAGAAAGAAGCGAGGGTGGAATGGAGAGCAACATGTTTGAATGATGGATGTGGAGAATGGTAGAAGAAGGATGGATAAAAGCAAAGATGGAGAGGTGGACGGATGGGAAAAAGGGACGATAGAAAGAAAGACAGATGTATGGTAAGAAAGAAGGAAGGATGATGGATGAGGAGAATAAAAGAGGAAAGGAAATAATGAAGGAAAGAAAGATGAAAAGAAAAGAAGGATGAAAGAAAGAAATAAGGAAAAAAGACAGATGAAAGAAGAGAAATGATGGAGAGAGCGAAAGTGGAAATAATGGTACAGGAAAGGAATAGAGAAAGATAGAATAAATAGATAAAAAAGGATGAAAGGAAAGAAAGGATGATATTAGAAACAATGAAGGAAATAAAGAAGAAACGAAGTAAAGAGGAAGATAAGGTGTAAACAGAGAAAAATACAGGAAAAAATGAAAGCTTGACTGAAAGATGGAAAGATAGACAAATATGAAAACAAAAAAAGAAAAAGAAAACGTGCCAGGCTCTTATGGCCGCTTGCTCACTCTGTGCCATTGGAATATATGGGGATTTTTTTATGTTTCTGGCTATTCCCTAGTCCCACTATATTTGATGATCTGGCGTCATGTTTCTCCAGGCCCTATTAATGGTCTATGTCTCTCGTGCGGACATGTGCTGATGACAAGGAAACCTTTTAAACATAAATTGACATTGTATACCGTACCCCATATACACCGAATGGTTTTTTAACACTTGGATTGCATATTCTCATTACACAAGCTCAAGGGTCTTATTTCATCCACCTCACAAGTGCGACAGACTGAATCAAAGAGGAGATAAAACACAGGTCTCAAAAGCTATCGCCCACTTAAATATCGCTCTAGCTAACTCTGTACATCAACTGTGCTCTCGGCACTGGTTAAGCGTTCTTTTGCCTTTGCCATTCACATAATTTAACATCGATAAATGTAAAATAATCATGACTATAGATTGCAAGAATGAGCTCCCTGTGGAGGAGCCAGTGTGGGTGCACTGCATTCCGAATTGGTTCAATCTTGAAAACCAAATCAGTCTCCCTTTTCACTGACTGTCCTTCACACACAGACTCAAACGGTCTCCAGCTTTACTCATGACCTTTTCATTGTCTCTAATCCCGCACGACTTTAACTGCTGTCAGGAAAGGTAGTGCTGGTTAATAAACATGAAACTAAAATGCCACAGGATCAGCTCATTGAAATACTTGTGATGCTGCTGCTGGGTTGTACTCAACTTTCAAAGTGTGAACTTTATAAAGTCATGTACATGATGTGTATTTACTCTGAACAGTATATTAGCCTGCTTCCCACATTATACTCCATGACTAGCTTGTTTCCAGATCAGTTTTAATTCACACTTGTGCAATGATGTGCATGAAGAGCTAGCACTGCACGTTGTAGGGTGGCCTTTGCAAAACTCTGCTACAAAAGGGTGTGCAGTTCCTAACAAAGGGACAAGGGAAAGGGCAGGTCTTTCTTTGTGATGCCCTCACACACTCCGAGGGATGTCATGCTTCATCATTGGGCTCTGCTCCTCGTCGGGCCGGCGCTGCAATGCCTGACGGGCTCCCGTAAACGGGGCTCTTTGGCGGAGATCTTTTGAAGAAGCCATGGGGTGCGTGCGGGTGAGAGGGCAAGGACAGAGTAGTGCACGGGTAGTGAGTTTTAAAATAAGTCTGGAGCAATCCTCTTCAGAAATGTTTTAATGGTTCAGGTATTTCCAGCTTAGTTAAAAAATGTGTGGAAGCTCTGCGTGGATGCAATGTTCCTAGAGGGCTATTGCAGTGTAATAGGTCGACATGTTTCGTGCCCTAGTCGCACTTAACGAGTCGTGTGGCACTTCATCAGGACCTAAGTGAGTGAATGGTGCACTACTAAAGGTCTGGTTACCTAGATATGGTATGGTAGCCAGACACAATAGAGTGAAAGCCTAGTAAACTTATCCTGGGCTGCTGTAGACCTGTAGGGGAGGGGAGGGGAGGGGGAGAGAAACACACAACAGCAATGGCAATTTAAAACCTGGACAGACAGAGTATTCTCTTACGAACTTTAGAGTTGAGACTAAGAACTAATAACCGGCTAGGTTATGGCTGGCCAATGGCATGCGTCGATGGTGTAAAAACCATTGCTGTATGTTAGTGCCAAGAGAGTGATTTTTAAAAACATTATTATGTGGTGCCAGTCATAGATTTAACTTTTTTACGGTGATTGAATATTGTGCCCCATGCGGTGAAAGGTGCTACCCAAATTCCGGTATGGCTATATATGAATCATTCAAAACGGGAAGATTATTAATCAGGTTCTCATAGTAGCGAGTTTATGCGGGCTCACATCACAATATAGTTGTGTGGTGGTATCTGTCATCAGACAACGTTAGGTTAGGTGTTCGTATATAGCTTAATATTGCCGTAGGTCGTGCTGTACCTTGAGAGTGCATATCAAGCGGAGAGTTAAAAAATTATTAAATTCAAAAGTACGGTACATAGTTGGACTGGTGTGCATGCGTCGTTGCGATCTTAGTGCGGACAGAATGTCTTGAGCCGGACCGTTAAACAAGCTTAGCTTAATATTGCCATAGGTAGTGCTGTACCATGGTAGTGCATCTCAAGCAGAGAGTAAACGGTACGGTACATAGTTGGACTGGTGTGCATGTGACGCGGCAATCTTAGTGCAGGCAGAATTTAATGAGCCATGCAGTAAAACACACTAAGTTAAAAACACATATGCTGCAATTATTTGTCAGGTTACGTAGTGGACAGAACGTAATGAGTCGCATGGTTCAACACACTTAATTCAAAACGCACACATGCTGCAAAGACTCCTAAGGTTGGGTGGTGGTGGGGAGAGCCACTGTGTGGCGTACCACAGGCAGGATTCGCAGGGATTCGCTCACGCCTACTCATCCCCAGTATGGAAGTCTACGGCCTTACGGGGGAATTCAGTGCACGTCGTTGCTCTGATGCTGTAACAAGAAGGGTTACTCGAGTAAGGAAGCAAGCCGATAGCATGTCTTACCGGTGTATCCATTGCGAAGGTAAAGCATACTCACGGCTGGGTGGCAGGCAACTAGCACAAGTCCTACCCTTGCTCCGAGCCCCGTGCCGGCTGCTTCGGGATCCGGTGTTTTTGTGCTCGGGAGTGCGTCCATACGCTAGAAGGCTAACCTGCACTGCCATCTTGGTGGGATTCAATGTAACTTTATTGAGTGCATCTAGCAGTGCAAAGGACGTTATGTCAGCCGAATTTGCAGCCCTGTTCCAGGGAGAACATAAGTGATTCTGCAGTGTGTGCATATCTAATATGAAAAGTTCCTTCAGTCGCAGTGTGTTGCTGCTAAAAAGGGGGTTGTTCTTGTGCTTGATCAGTGACAAGCGAATATCAGGCAGAAATTGAGCGCTGGTGATAAGAAATCCTAAGTTCATTAGGAAAAGGGGAGGGAGTCACATGGTTGGCATGGGCTCGGGTAGGGTTAACCCTTGTGGAACATGATGCATTATTAATCCTATCTGGCGACACTCGGATGATGTGGTGAGAAATGCCTAAGTGGTAGGCGTATTCGCATTTGACAGGGGTTGATCATGCACAAGATACCGACAGTGTGCTAAGTTAACCAGGTGTTGGTGGTAGGGAGCACACTTTGGTTAGGGTTGGTCAAGGTTTACTTAATACACAGTGAGTATTGTCCTTAACGGTTAAGTTCTGCCCAAGGGATGTCATCATTGAGGCCCCTAGTATGGGATGATAGTTTGAATACCCAGCATTGTTCCTTCCTGAATAGTGCATCTTTTGTGATGTTTTGGAAGGATTCCAGGATGGTCCAACAAAGGTCATTTGGGGTGTGGTTTAGTTCTGCATAGTGTGTGCAGATCTTGGTGTTGGTCTTTCTACACCTGATATTACTCCTATGTTCTGTGATCCTTGTTTTCACTGGGCGAGTTGTCATGCCAATGTACTGGAGCTGGCAAAGGACATGTAATTAAATAGACACAGTTGCGCGTGTTACAATTAGTGTGTTTATTTTGTTTCCATGTCCATGTGTTAGTGAGTGTAATGGTTTTAGTGGCTTTTGTGAGGGGGCAGACAACACATTGCCTGCAGGGGCAATGGCCTGTGACGGGTGTTAGATCCCAGAGCGTATTTGATGGTGTAGTGTTCCTCCTCGGTCTTGTGTTGATAAGTAAGTCTTTGATGTTTGCTGTACGCTTGAAGGCGAACCAGGGCTTTCTAAATGTTTGTTCTCCTACTTGTAGGATTTTCCAGTGTTTGTTGATGACTTTTTTGATCATGTTAGATTCTGAAGCGTAAGTGGTGACACAAGTAATCAGGTCCGTCTTTGGTTTGGTTTGGGTTTCAATGAGAGCCTGCCTATTGGTATTTTGGGCTCTTTTCTGAGCGTTTATTATTTTGTTGGCTGGGTATTGTCTCTGCACTAAATTAGTGCTCAGTTCGGAGGATTGTCTTTTGAAATCCTCCATATTACTACAGTTTCTGCGTATACGCAGAAACTGCCCATAAGGAAGGTTTTCCCTGAGGGTTTTGGGATGGAAGCTCTGGTAGAGTAAGGGGCAATGACTGTCTGTGGGTTTTTTATAGGTAGTTGTTTCTAGACTGTTAGGTTTTCTTGTGATCAGGAGGTCCAGGAAGGGTAGTTCTAACTCCGATCTGTTAGCTGTGAATTTAAGATACGGATTGAGACTGTTAATCAAAGTGAAGAAGGCAGGGATGTTGTCTCTAGTGCCTTTCCAAAACACCAGGATAGCGTCGCCACAGTTGGACGTTGTCCAAGAAGGGATTCGAGTCAGTGACCACTTGCTTGCCCTCGAAGTCTGACATGTAAAGGCATGCCAGACTTGGGGCGAAGGTGCTACCCATATATGTACCATGAGTTTGGTGGAAGAGGTGATTCTCAAATTGAAAGAAGTTTTCAGTTAGTGCAATTTGTGCACATTCCATGATGAAGTTAATGGGGGAGGTGAGGTCCATGGGCCGTTGCACAGGATTGTCTCCACCACTTCGAGAGTAAGCTGTTGGGGGATGTTGGTGTAGAGGGCCTCTACATCTAAGGTCAGTAGGACGTCTGGTAGTGGGCCCTCTTGATTGGTGGTCTCAATTAGTTTGAGGACATCACTGGTGTCCTGCAGGAAGGTGGGTGTGGTACGGACCAAGAATTGAAAAAAATGGTCGCAGCATTTCGAGAGCGGTTCCAAGACTGACCCTATGCCCGAGACAATTGGTCTGCCGGGGGGGTATTTACCCCTTTGTGGATTTTGGGCAGAGTGTAGAAGTAGGGCAGTCTTGGATTGTTGTTGGTTAAGAAATCAGCCTTGTGTTTGGTGATCCAACCCTGGTTGAGGGCTGCGGAGACCATTGAGTTAATGCGAATGATGAGGCGTGGTGGAGGGTCTTCGGTAAGAGGTGTATAGTAGGGCTCATTCCGTAGTTGGCGTAGACATTCATTTATATAGTTGGTAGTAGGCATAATCACAATAGCACCCCCCTTATCAGCCTCCTTGATGGTGATAGTAGGATCGTTGGCCAGTAGTTTGATAGCCTCGGATTCTGTTTTGGAGGTGTTGGAGAAACCAGTGGTAGTCCGTTTTTCCACTATTTCTTTCAGGACGGCTCTCTCGAACATCAGGATCTCAGGGGGGACCATGCTGGAGTTGGGGGTAAAGGTGGAGGGTTTTCATAGCCCCGTGTCATCTGGTAAGGATACTGGTTGGTTGCCAAAGTAAGCTTTTAGGCGTATTTTCCTGAATAGATTCTGGAGTTTGCATTTTGTGCAAAAGTTGTCGATGCTAGGCGTAGGTACAAAACCCAACCCGCGTTTGAGTACAGTGGTTTCTGTGGAGGTAAGCTGTCTCTCAGAGAGGTTCACAATTAATTTTTCTTCTCCAGATGGCTCCTCAGTTCTATTTGCATTTGTTGGGTTTGATCCTGCCATTGCACCTGTTTCTGTTGTTGTTGGTTCCCTCTTCTTTTTCTGCCTCGCCCTCTGCCCCAGCCTCCGCCTAAAAAAGGTTGTGGTTGGAAGGGGGCGAACAGTGATTGAGGACCATGCTGATATTGGGGTTATTGCCACATCTGTTGGCCATGGTAGGGGTGTGGGCCCTGGTAGGCTGGTGGTCCATATCCGTACATCGTGTTCCATTGTTGTTGATTGGTCCCTCTGGTCTCGGTGCTTGAATTGCTGCCAGCAGAGTAAGTACGTCTGCATGAGCTGGAACTATCGTCAGACGAATAATCTTCTCTTGAAGGTGTGTAGTCTTCCTTAAGGTATGGGTATACCATTTCTTTGCTAAATCTGGCAATATCCTTTTGCAGTTTAGTAACTTTTTGTTTCATGAGAAAATCTTTATTATCATTGATTTCTCTACTGATTTCTGCCAGTTTCGCTTTGAAGGCTGCGTTAGCGATGGAGGCCTTCAGAGCTCCTTCAGCTATCGTGATTTTGTTAAGGAGTTTGTCGGCCAAACATTTGGCTGTCCTGATGATTAAGACCAGCAGGTCCCTTGTACATTTCCAGGACACTAATGACCATTCTTCCTTGAACTGCTTGTCCTCGAGAAAGATTCTCGGAAAGTTGGTTACTATCAGGCCATTAGGGGCTACGATGGTGCGTAGGTACTCCGTCATTATGGCCCCGTGCATAATGATTTTAATTAGCTGGCGTTTCATGTTAGTGATGGTAGTCCAGTCACTACTGGAGCTGCTGGTGGCAGCTCCTCCATCTTGGTCGAGTAGCTATGGTGTACGTAGAATTTCAGAGACTAAGTCGCCGTCAAAGGAGAGTCCTTGGTTTTGGTCCATTGTGTCGTGGGGATGGTAGCCACTGCAGGATTGTGGGGCTGATAGGGTATGTTATTAGGGGGGCAAAGGGGGAGGTCCCTCGGCTGAGCCGTCGTGCTAAATACGTCAAAGAAAGAGGGGGGGACCAGGAGCCGTTATTGCAAAACTCTCCCTGGTCTGGGTGTGCCAAATTTCGAGCACTTTTACCTGGCCTCCCAACTACAGTGGGTGGGCAGATGGCTGGTGGGCTGCCAACTGGAGGGCACCACAACTGCCTCTCCTCCATGGGACCTAATTCGCATCCTATACTTGTTCCACCCTCGCTCCAAGGTGCCACTGCACCAGTCCCTCATATTGTGGGTACCATATTGATGCTTTAGAAGGAGTCTCTTACCAGATCCGTAACACCCTATGCCCCAGCATTGCCGCTCCTTGGTACGCCAGAGGGCAACATGGCAGCCTTCGTGTGGGAGCTGAGCCACTGGCACGACACAGGGTTTCATAACCTGGGGGGTTTGTATCGAGACGAGGCACTCCTCTTCATGGAGGAGCTAATTGCCAAGACTGGCCACCCTTCTGGGAAGTTTTTATTGTAAATTATGTTTTAAATGAGGGGCCAGGACTTGGGCTAGGTTTGTGGCAGATGCAGACAATGCCTTGCCAGATTGCAAAGCTGGGGTTGAACCAAGGGGGCACTAGTCACACACCAGATCACCAAGAAATACTGCGTGATAATCCATGGAGGCAGCCATGCCGCACAGGGAAGCCTCGTTCTGTGCTGCCAGGAAGATCTCAGAAGGTAAATTGATGAGGTGGCTGCCAGCAATGGAGAATGGTAGATAGGGCTTAGCACCCCGGGAGGACTGGTGACGTCACTGTGGTTGGGGATCCTGGGGCACTGAGCAGCATGTAGAGTGGGGAGCAGGGTAGTTGGGCTGCTTACGTGAATTGCACTTCAACAAAAGCAATGGCTAAGGGGGCAAGCAGCTTCTTTTCTGTGCAACAAAAATGCATTTAAAAAGAGGGTTCACAAGGAGATCCTTTCAAGGTGAACTTATCCAAGTACTAACCAATGTCTACTGCAGCCAACAAGCAAAACTACATTCGCCATTTACACTTTTCCCATTAAAGAGGTCTCCAAAATGTCACTGACAGTCACACCCAATGGCTGAAGAACACTGACCGAGAGCTCTTTACGGACCATTTCACAAAGTTTTTTCTGTGAGAAGTTCTGTCTATCTTTTTCTGAATCTAATTTTAAACATCTTGAGGAAGAGGTGGATATTCAAGGAGAAAAAGCTTGGGGAATGAATCACTAAATGGGCAACTATTTATGAGGGTAGTGACAGGTGCAGAATCTCAGTTTTGGTAGATGGCCAGTGTCAAGATTTCCTTTCAAAAGCACATTTGAGAGAAACCGGTGTCACAAGATGTAGTGTGTGTAGGTATTGACACTCCCTCCAGTAGATATACACTTTGAACGGCTATGGTGCAATGGATGCAGGTCAGCTATCCTTGTCACCTCAATTTCATCACCGCAAACTCAGACTAATAATCTCAGACTTATAATTTTTGGCTTTTTATAATATATAGTGCGCTGTATGCTATGGGGCTGGCAGTATTCAATGTATCCTTAAAAAGTTGTAATGTGAACGTCTATAAAGAAAGTCTCTTGTATGCGAGTATCTTTATGTAATGCATGCTCTGTGGATTCCCATGGGATAATGTGTTGGGTGAAATCCTGGAAAGAGAACTTGTCAAGGCCTTGCAATGTAAAAATGGTGTGCACAACAGTTCATGCGTGGCTTGTGCAGAAGGTATGACAGTTTCCTTTTTGCTTAGTGAATCCATCCCTGGGATTGTGATCTTCGACAGCACTACCACACCAGCTTAACCTAACAAGCATTGGCAAAGCCAGTAGCACTTGCCTTTGCAAGAGCAATTGGCTTTGCCAATATGTTTTAGCACTGTTGCACACCAGAGTGGCTGCTTCTCAGCCCGGCTAAAAGTTAGTAGGATAAAAGAGAGTTGTGTGGTGTGTCATAAGGTGAAGTACAGTGGAGTGTAATGGAGTGGCATAGAGTGACGCTGAGTGGCGTACAGTAGAGTTGAGTGGCATGGAGAGGAGTGAAGTGAAGTGTCATAGAGTAGCGTACAGTAGTGTGGAGTGTCGTGGAGGGTGTAGAATACTGTAGAGTGGAAGGGCATAAAGTTAAGTGGCATAGAGTGGAGTACAGTGTCAGTAGAGGGAGGGGCATGGCTATGCACCAATAAAGCAGGACACGGACTGAGGCACTCCTGGCTGAACCATCCCATTCAGATGCATTCTGTCCTCCATCCATCTTGTTTGACCATGTCTGACAGCGGATTGGGATCCTTTCACTGATGGGAAGCCACAGCGTTCACTAAAAAGAATATTTTTGCAGTTATAATGTAGATATTTACAAGTCAGCAGGCCGTATGGACATCAAACAAAATAACGCCTCATCTGCAGCGGGCGCCTTCTGTCTGCTCATTTCCCTGGACAGATTCTAAAGCGGACATCAGAAAAATGAGGTACCAAGCGCATTGCGAGGGGCCACCATGTCAGCAGCCCCATTGCGCTGACCTGGTTGTGTGTACAAAACCAGGGGATGCGGCGAACAAAGGAATAGCAGCAGACAGCCTATCGGGCAGCCCACAGTGCGACTGGGAGCCCGCAGTGATGGCCACTGCATATACCGCAGCGTCTCTGCGAGCTGGTGCAGGACGGCCTCACGGGGCAACCACTAATTCCCGTCAAGATAGCTGACTCTGGGAGGCCTATGTGACCTGCCGCGGTGGACTGCTGCAGTCTTACTGAGAGGCCTGAGCGGCCTCGATATCCCATAAGCGGCCCCTGGGGAGCACAAGGTGGCCTGCACTGTCTGGGCTTGCTGTTGCATACAATGAATGCCAGTAAGCTGCTGAGTTAACTGACGCTCGCCTCACTCTGCGAGTCTCCAGCCATCCTGGGGGGTTTCATCTTAATTGCAGCACCTGCTATTTGTGGCCACTGGACTACTGCCTTGAACAGTGTTTTTGCCTGGGGGCCCAGTGGTGTATGACCTGCCTGGGAAAGCTCTTGGGTGCTGCAGATTGGATCGTGCAATTGCTCAACTCCGTCCCTGCATGGTGCACTTGAATCCTGATTTGCTTACTGTACAGGGCAGCCTGGCCTGCACTATATGTTGTAGGTTTTATGCACCTACAGCCATTGTTCTTGGAGCATCTGAGGTGGCCTTTGAGACCTCCACGAGGGATTGGCTAACAGCCTGCGGCCAGCCTAGTGCTGAAAGGGCGTATTTGCCCTGAACAGTTAAAAGGCCTGAAAGTAGACTGCGAAGTGCACTGATGTGGTGGACTGCAGGACCTGGAGGTAACCTGGTGGGAATGGTAACACTTTTGCCTTGACGGGTCCTGACTAGGCTGGGGGTTGCAGCCTGGTTCCTTCCCTCGCCTCTGCTGTTGCCAATCACTGCCGTTTGCAGAGCTGGACCTCATCTCTATGTGGCTATGTACTCTGTACCGGGTTAAGCCTATGGAGGCCTGGCTTCCATGGGATGCAGAACCCACTGCATAGGTTGCCCACAGTGTCCTGGCACACGGGGGAGATTGAACCCAGCCTTGCACGACGCGAATGGTGACCCTGGGAGCACTGTGTCCATCCTCCTTTGTGACTGTATTGGCGCTTAGAACTTTACCATTAGTGAACTAGTGCAGGCTACATCAATAGGGTCCCTCACAGGGAGGTGGGACCTTTGAACCCAGGTTAGGTAGTCGCCAATATGGGTAAAAGACCCCAAAAAAAGAGACCGCTGACCCTTGCTCTTCCCAAACACTAGGATCTCAACAAATGGATGAGACAGCCCCGGAAGCAGGGACTCCGGTTGGGGCCTTTAAAAGCTACCCTTGATACCATAGTGCTGGCCATCATTGCCTCTAAGGAGGCACTTGAACTAAAGATTTACGCCATGGTTATTGACAAGGGCCTTTTGCTAGATGACCAACAGCAGCTGGCCGAAAGAGTCACCACTAATGAAAGTGCTTTAGATGATATCACAAAAGAAATGGCATCAATGCAGGCTTGAATGTCAATCATGGAGGGCAGGGTTAAAGATTTGGAAACTAGAGCTGAAGATGCAGGAAATAGGGCTCGAAGGAACAATATTAGAATTATTAGATGCCCAGAATGCATTGAGGGCTCCACTGCAAAAATGACTGGCTTCCTAGAGACATGTTTTAGAGAAAAGGTGGCCCGAAGGGTCTCTATCATTTTTTTGCTTTGGAAAGTGAGCATCATGTCCCTGCAGGGCAGCCGTTGCCTGGAGCAGCCCCTCAGCCCCTCAGCCTGTGGTAGCAAAACCTTAACACTATAAAGAATGCAATATCATCCTGAACCAGGCCTTGATTTGAGGAGACATTATGGTGGAAAGTCATAAAGCCATGATCTTTCCCGACTTTCATGCCTCCCCCAGCAGGGAGGGGGAACTGCAACTGGGGACAGAAGATATGGCCGCTGACCTCCTCTGAGGAAGACAAGACGTTATCCGGGAGCTGTCCCATCTAAATCCCAGGCACAACATGACCGTTGCAAAGTGGTGGAAGGAGGAATTAGTGGCTGCTGTGAGTGAATGGGGATCTGATCCTCCTTCTGTTGGTGGCGATGGTGAGATACGAGACACTGATCCTGACCAAGCCTCCGTCTCCTCCCACGACTCCCATGACTCTCTGCACAAGATTTCACCAGGCACATAGGATAAGATTATTTGATGAGGCCTACCCAGTTTATATATATCTGGGCCCTCACTGAGAGATGACTGTTGGCAGTGACTGAGATGTGTATATAGCTTTATGTTTACATGTATTATTATTTTATTCTTCGTACAGGGTTAAATGTGAGTATGAATATCCTGTTTGATTCCTTAGGATGGTGTGATGTGAAGCTGGGAGGCATCTCAGCAGGTACACCCCTGCATTATTATTTTACTTGTGATGCATGCACATATTAGAGGTTTTCCCATTAGTTTGGATGGGGAATCACAAGCTTCTGATCTTAGGGATGGGGAGTTGGGTTGGTTGTCTTTGTGGGATTTCTATTGTGCTGCCCCTACCTGCCTTTTCCGGATCTTATGAACCGGGATCTGTGCACCTGATATGTGGAAGGGTTTGAATCCTTCCCCTGGAAACTTGTTGCACATTAGCTGTTCCCCCTTGACATACAAAATCTCCTGGAATATTCAGGCCTTTAATAATATGCTCAAAAGATATAAAATATATATATACCTTAAGTGTCGAGGGCCGCATACGGCCCTTCTGCAGGAAACTCATCTCACTGCTTCTGAGGGGCTCATTATAAGCGGTGGTGGGGTAAGTTATATGCCTTGGCATATTCTGCCTTTGGTAACACACAAAGAGAAATAGGAGGTCCAAGGGAATAAGTTTAGAGACCTGCAAGAAGTTTTACCCCAATGAATAATCACAAAAAACACAAACAACTTCTCGGGTCTAAACAAGCTTCAAACATAAGCATGGAAAGGAAGAATGCAATGGTCAATCTGTGTCTAGAATAACAATACCCTAATGAGGAAAGAATCCCTTTCAAGGATAAATGCCCTCACTCACCAAAAGGTGACATGCTTCTATTCTGCCTTTGCCAGGTGGGTTCTGTTATGGGTGAGATTGGGGGTACTCTTTCAGAAGACGAATGTACTGATTGACCATGATGGTAGATGTATAGTGTAATGGGGAGATTAGCAGAACGCGATTTAGCCATAGTTGGAATCTATGCTCCAAATACACATCAGGGAGGGTTCTAGGGTCTTGGCCCCATACCTGACACAAGTCATACTCCCAGGGTGAGACTTTAATATCATTATTGACCCTGCCCTTGATCGGTCCCATCCATCCCTGAGCGACTCACCAATGACGCGCTTTGCGCACACCGTTTCCGACTGACAGCATCAATGGGAACCTGTGTACTCTTTGAGACACCTCCACTCTATGCCGTGGGACTATTCGTTCTACTCTGGCATGCACAAACTTCATGTCCATCTTGACATTTTTCTGTGCAAGCCTGGGGTCCATGGGTTGGTTCACCACGTGGAATATCTGTCTCTGACCACAATCCAGTGTTGCTCTCATTGAACTGGTAACAATACAAGAGCGCCTTCTTATCCCTGATTGGCGTTTGCGTGCCGATGGGCTAGATGACCCAGTCTTTCAACATAACATCGGTGAGGCCATAAGCACTTCCTTTGCCAATATTGCTTGTACTGCTACCTGCCCTATGATTGAGTGGGATGCTTTTATAACAGTTAGTAGGGGCCATTGCATTGCCGAGGTCATGGGGGTGCACCGCACATTGGTGGGTGAGGTCAAAGATCAGGAGAAAATGTTGTGGGATCTTGAAAAGTTGAGATCGGGACACCTGGCACTAAGCACCCATTACTGGAGGCAAAGGAATTGCTAGTGTCCCAAGTTGAAAAACTCTGCTGCTTTGAATATTGGGAGTACTTGATCTGTGCTGAAGCAGAGCGCGATAGAGCAGGTACTCTATTGGCATGGCTCACTAACTTGACCGCTAGGTATTCTTTGATTTTATAAGAGGAATCAGACACAGGCGAGCCTTTATATAGTCAAAATGCCATTAATGCGAGATTCAAGAGAATATTACACAGCCCTTCATGCCCCATCATCTGACTTGCAACCTTAGACCTTTCATGAACATTTGGACCCAGTGGAACCTCCCAGTGTTTACATAGGAAGATGCAGAGGGGTTGGGGGTGAGATTACAATTCAGGATGTGAGGGCTGCTATTAAAGCAATGGCGCAAGGTAAAGAGTCAGAGGCAGATGGCCTGCCAGTGGAATTCTTTCCCATGAATAGGAACACCTTAGCCCCAAAACTAGTTGATGTTTATGCTGTAGCACATGTTATGGGCCACTTGCCGTTGTCTACATGTGAAGCCCTGGTCATTACACTCTTGAAACCGGGCCGTTCTCCCAATTATGTTAGAGCCTAACGCCCTTTGTCCATTCTTAATGAGGAGTATAAAACTCTTAGGGCCCAATTTCGATGTCGTACGGACCTGAGTCCATCCAACATCAATTCGGTACTGGGACAGACCGACCTCTTGTCGGCGTTTCTAAGCCAGCAATTAGGATGTGACCGAACACTGTTCGGTCGCACTCCTACTCTTTACAATGGGAGCATGCATTCCGACCAGAATGCATGCTCTCACTGTAAAGAGAAGAGGTGCAGTTCATCCCTGCACCCCGTGGCAGGCACCTCACGGTGCCTGCCACGGGGTGCAGGGATCAACAGGGGGGCACAGCCTCCAACCGGAGGCAGTGCACCCATGGGGGCCCTGCTGGGGGTCCCCAAAGTCAACTTCCGACAGCCTTTCTGTGTCTGAAAGACCGGCAGAGAAAGGCTGTCTGAATCCGACATTGTAATCTCTTGTGCAAAAAGAGCCGCCCTTGAGATTACTGGAGGCTTTCTGAATGGCAGACGGTTCTCCGAGCCCTTCCAAAGCCATTTGGAAATTCAGTTTGGATTCCTTTCCGACCGACCCCATCCAAATGGATCAGTCGGAAATGAATCCGAACAGAAGATTACGATGTTGTAGGAAAGGCTCTGACCAAGGGTCGGAGCCGCTTACTATGGCATCATAATTGGGCCCTTAGTCGGATATTGGCAGCATGTCTTTTTCCCCACATGCCCAATTCGATTCATACCGACCAGGCACCTCACTCTTCGGACCTACCACTACAATGACGCAGACTGGGCAAAGATCCCAGCGAACACTCCTACCATTTCTTGCACTGTCAGATTCAAGTTAATTAACTTTTATTTCTTGCATAGAGCTTACCTCTCACCTCGTAAAATCAATAGGTTGCAGCTGCAGTAACTTGTCCTAGGTGTGGTGAACTTGGAGCTGAAATGTTCCATATGCCCCTCCCTGGTGGGGTTCTGGCAAGCAGTGACTGGCAGTATCAATGACCTTACCCAACGGGTGATTCCTTGTACACCCATGACCTGCCTCCTTGAGGGAGTCCCACACCAAAACAAATGTAAAACTACTACTAAGTTTACTGACCTACCCCTGAAACTCGGAAAACGAGAGATAACAATGAATTGAAAGGTAATTGGAGGGACCATGATTGGTTACATGCCGAGAAGAATTAGTTAAATGGGCAGGACTTGAGAGTGCTGTGCTGTTTCAGGAATTGAAGAGGGGGCAAGGTACGATTATTAGAGCTAGAGCATGGGCGCACCTAGCGGATTGTCTCATGGCCCCAGACACACCAAACGGATCCCCTCTATCTGCTTGGAATTCAGGTGGTGAAAGCTCCTAAGATCTCTCAACCCCAGAACAAGGCAGACACTTAACTCCCATTGTAGGTTTTCATTCGAGACAGCATGGTGGGGGATGGGAGGTGGGGAAAGTTCAGTTGGGAGGACTCTTTGTTAGTGGCATGGTCGGGCTTATGTTATGTTATGCAAATTGACATTATGTATTGTAATCTTACCATCAGAACATTTCAATGTCACAAATACAGTGCATAAGGACATGACTAGTCCTGATATACAATGTCCTGGTCTCTGCTGTATTGTACTAAAACAATACAATTATGTTTAAAAAAAAAATAGAGCAGAGTAGAGTGCTGTAGAGTACAGTGGCATAAAGTGGAGTAGGGTGTCAGTGGAGCAGAGTTTAGTGGAGTAGAGTATCATAGAGTGGAGTATTATGGAGTGGAGTGTCGTAGAGCAGAGTGCCGTAGAGTGGAGTGGAGTAGAGTGGCCTCGAGTGAAGTGGCTTAAAGTACAGTGATGCAAGGTAGATTGGCGTAGAGTGCATTGGTTTTGAGTACAGTGGTGTACAGTGCATTGATATAGAGTGCAGTGACGTAGAGTAGCATAGAGTGCAGTGGCATAGAACAGAGCGGTGTAGAGTAGTTTTCAGTGGCAAAAAGTGCAATGGCAGAGAGTGGAGTAGAGTGGCATAGAGTGGAGTAGAGTGGCGTAGAGTGAAGTGGCATAGAGTGGAGTGGTGCACGATAGAGTGCAGTGTAGTAGATTAGAGTGGCACAGAGTGCAGTGGCATAGAGTGTAATGATGTAGAAAGCAGTAGTGTAGAGTGGCATAAAGTTGAGTGGTGAAGTGTAGAGTGCATTGACATAGAGTGCAGTAATGAAGAGTAGAGTGTCAAAGTACAGGATTGCAGAATCGTGCAGAGTAGAGAAGTGCAGAGAGCAGTGACGTAAAGTACAGTGGTGCAGAGTAGAAGAGAGTGGCAGAGAGAGCTGTGACATAGAGAGGAATGCTGTAGAGTGACGTAGCGTGCAGTGGTGTACAGTGCAGTGGCATAGAGTAGAATGTTTTAGAGTATATTGACGTAAAGTGTATTGGTGCAAAGCAGTTGGCATAGGTACAGTGGCATAGGGTGCATTGGTTTGGAGTAAAGTGGTGTAGAGTGAATTGGCATAGAGTGCAGTGGTTTAGAGTACGGTGGCGTAGCGTAGAGTGCAGTGGCGCTGAGTGGCATAGTGTGGTGTGCAGTGGCACAGTGTGGTGTGCAGTGGGGTAGAGTGGAGTGGCACAGAATGGCATAGAGTGAAGTGACATAGACTGCAGTAGCATAGAGTAGATTGTTTCCCAGTAGAGTGAAGTGGAGTGGAGTGAAATGGTGCAGGGTAGAATATAGTGATTCAGGGATGATTTCAGTGGCATAGAGGAGTGGTGTAGAGTGCAGAGGTGTAGAGGTGAAGAGTAGAGTGGCAATGATGAGAGTGGTGCAGCATTGATTGCTGTGATGTAGAGTGGAGTAGAGTGGCATAAAGATCAGTAGCACAGAGTGTTGCGGTGTAGATTGTTTCAGAGTAGAGTGACGTGGCATAAAGAAGTGATACAGGGTAGAGTGCAGTGGTATAGAGTAGTGGCATAGAGTGCATTGGGCTACAGTGCAGTGTTGCAGAGTGGAGTGACATGGAGAGGTGTGGAGGGCAGTGGTGAATAGTAGAGTGGGGTAGAGTTCACTGGGAGGGTAGAGTTGTGCAGAGCAGAGTAGAGAGGCAAAGAGTTAAGTGGCATAATGTGCAGTGTCAGAGTACAGTTGTGCACTTTAGATTAGAGTGGTGTAGAGTGCATTGGCATAGAGTGCGGAAGAGTGGTGTAGCGTGGTTCAGAGTAAAATGCAGTGGAACAGAGTGCAGTGCTGAAGAGCAGAGTGGTGCAGAGTGCATTGGTGTAGAGTGCAGTGGCGTACAGAGGTCAGAGTAAAGTGACATTGAGTGCAATGGTGTAGAGCAGAGTGGCGTAGAGTGCAGTGACATAGCGTAGAGTATAGTGCCGTACAGTGCAGTGGTGCAGAGTAGTGTGGCATAGAGCACAGTGGCGTAGAGTATATTTGTTTTCAGTAAATTGGTATGGAGTGCTTTGGCATAGAGTGCAGTGGCATAGAATTAAGTGGCATGGTGTGGAATGGCATGGTGTGGAGTGGCATGGTGTGGAGTGGCACAGAGTGCAATAGAGTGGCGAGGACTGCAGTGGCCGAGTAGATTGTTTGAGAGTAGAGTGAAGTGGCATAGAGTGCAATGGTATAGAGTAGAGTGTTTTAGAGCTGAGTGGTGCAGAGTAGATTAGAGTGGCTTAGAGTAGATTGGCGTAAAGTGGTGTAGAGTCAGTGGCGTAGAGTCTAGTAGCATAGAGCTCAGTGGCCTAGAGTGGCATAAAGTAGTGTGGCAGAGAGTTCAGTATTGTGGAGTATACTATTGTAGACTGCAGTGGTGTATAGTAGGGTGGCATGTAGTGCACTGAAGTAGAGTGCAGTGGCACAGAGTAGAGTGACGTAGAGAGCAGTGGTGTAGAATACAGTAGTGCAGAGTAGAATAGAGTGGTGTAAAGTGATTTGGTGCAGAGTAGATTGGTGTAGAGTGCATTGGTTTTGAGTAAAGTGGTGTAGAGTGCATTGGCACAGAATGCAGTGGCGTAGGGGGCAGTGTTGATGACTAGGGAGGCATGGAGTGGAGTGGTGCAGAATAGTGTAGAGTGCAGTGGCAAAGAGTGCAGTGGTGTATAGTAGAGAAGTGTGGGGTAGAGTGTATTGGTAAAGAGTAGTGTAGAGAGGCGTAGAGTGGAGTGGTGCAGAGAAGAGAGCAGTGACGCAGTGTGGAGTGGAGTGCATAGTGTAGAATGGTGCAGAGGAGAGTGCAGTAGTGTGGAGTGGTGCAGAGTAGAGTGGATTGGGGTAACATGGAGCATGTATGGTACTGCCATTACAGACAACACATGTTCAATTGAAATGACCATCACATGTGTGATCCATTTGTGATAATGTGTGGAAATGTCATCACCCAATGTATTGATTTGATCTCCAGCAATGTTCATTTACATAAATTTAATTTTTTGTTGTACACTAGAAAAGAAAACATCTGTGCAGCCTTCCTCAAGCAGACCCCTCCCCCCTCCGCTAGTCAGCATGATTGTCACATAAATCCTCTCACTATGAAGTCAGGGAAAGAAAAATGAATACCTAGCTCCTTGGAAGACACAGCCTGACATTTGACCTGTGTTTTTGAATGCTGCACAGCAAATGTGACAAGATAAGAATAAGATTTAAATGCCTGTTTACAGAAAGTGAGTTTGCAGAAGAATACAGTAAACAAGGTTAGGGCAATGGGAGGGTGGAACTCGAGCTGGACAGCCTAAAGCAAATAAAGCCAGCAAATAGGAAGCCAAACAATGTGAGGTACAAACCACAAAGCCAATGGTAAGCAAAGTCAACTCTCTGAATGTACCCAAGATGTCTTTAGCAAACTGGCTGAGACCTCAAAAGGAGCGCTTGTCATTGCTTGTGGCTATTTTCATCCAGCTCCAAAAAATGATTTGTGCTTGAGAGCTACTTAAAAAATTAGCTTGTTGCGTTTATCAGAACAATGGCAGTGAATAGCTGCATTTTTACTTTCATGAGACGCCGTTTGATGCACAAGCTACTACGAGTACAGAGAACAGTGTGTCTGAGGCATCCACATTGTTTTTTATGACTTAAACAAGAGTAACAACTCTTGTCAGGTATAAGCAATAAGGCGCTATGAACGATTTCCCACCTGTTTGTTTCTCACCGGCGGCTGGCACAGGTAAGCGCGGTGGGTGGTGGTGGAGGGCAGGGCGCAGCAGGAATCAGTATTATTTATTTATTTAATTATACCTTATTTCGTCGTCTGCCGCCCCCATCCTGCCTCGCTGACCCCACCCAGCCCCACCACCCCATCGCGTTTACCTGTGCCGGCCACCGTTATTGGTTCTATCAATGCACCTTACACCCACAACACTAAAAGCACTGAAATTAACATCTGTCATATTCTGTTTCCTCTGGTTTTCGGAAGTAACCTGGGGCGTGATGAAATGAAAGATTTACTTGTCAACATTATCAAATAAAATCGGGAATTTCTTGAAGATCATGCAATAATCTGAATAACTATCTCTTCTACGACTCCTCATTAATCAGCTATTATGACAGCCCAGTCCCTCAGCCTCTGAGCTCAGCAGTTAAGGAATTCTCACTTATATCTCTCCATACATCTCATAGGATCCAACCATGAAACGTTTTCTGTCCCCATCTCTGCTGAGAGATATGGGCCTTACAATTATTCTCTTGTAAAGCCCTCACCAGCTCCCTCGCTATATCAGCACTTTATGGGATCCATTACAATGAGAGTGCTGCAGTGTAGATGTTATGTATAATCTAATATCTAGCCTTCATTGTGAGGACATGTATTTCCTGGTCACTCAATAAGTTAATTCAGTTCTCTGGTAACACATCTATCCAGCTCTTCCCTCACACAGTGGGATTCATTCTCAGTTAATCTTCTCATATATAATAAAGTAGGGATGAAGCCTCCTGAAATACTTTTCATCAACTGAGGCATCTGACAGTTTTGTTATATTGAGCTGCAGGATAAATAAACTTCTCAAAGATTTCTATTTCTTTTCCATAAAAATCAATAAAGCTACACCAGTGTGGAAAAAGAAAGCTGTTTCCAATAGCATCTGCTGATGTTGTATTTTAATATTTTACGACTGTGAGCTTTATGGTGGATTTAAAGTTATAACTATCCCAAAAAAGGAGTATAAATCAAACTTAGATATCAAACAACACCGCCATCTTCACACCTGCCTGCAGTCTGCCGGTCACGTGACTATGTTCCATATAGTCAAGTGTCATTGTTTGAAAGACCTACGAGCAAAGACAAATAATGTTAAAGATGCTTTAGCTCTGCCCACAAGAGAAAGTCTCGACTTTCCTTAAATTACACAAGAGTGGCAAAAAATGTAGCTGGTTCTAAGACCTCGAGCGTTTTCTCTGAAACAACGATGCAATAAAAGCAAAGGAAGAAAAAGGTTGCGACACATCTCACTCGACTTGCAATTTAACAGGTGAATTAGCAAAAAGGTTAAAGCCATTGTTATTCCGCAATGAACCATAATGCACTTTAGTTGAACGCACTCAGTGCAGAATTGTGTTATTCTTAGAATGAGGTTTATAGTTCCTCAATATTATTTTTAGTTTTAGGCCTGAATTTGTCTTCACGCATCAGTAGGCTGTAAGTTTAAAGACTGTGAAATTTGGCAGTTTGCTGAATGACAATGTATGTTATATGCTCGTGCATGTTTGCCCAGGGTTCTCTGCTCCCATTTTGTGTCTGCTATTATTTAATATTATTTACTATTGTGTACTATATTTCAGCACCACACATCATCACAATCCTCTCCAGGCTCCCCTGTCAGACCTCTACTCTGGCTGCAGCACTGATAATTAACTCTGCAGGGAGTCCTTAATACCATCCAACTCAGGAGAACCAAGGTGACTCCTGCCTTCTACTCCTCCTTCACCTCTAAGCAAACCTTCAACACTAGGAATCATCAAGTGGTATTCGGTACACTTCACACCCATATGGGCATCTCCAGAACCCTCCTCAACTGGTACTCTTCCTTTCTGAAGACATAGGGAGCATCTATTATAGGAAGCGCCTTTCTTCACCTTTATAAAGGGCCTTACACGTTATCGATTGAAAGTAGATGTATTGCGAGAGCACTTGAACATAGGTGTGACCCCTTGGCTGGCCAGTTCAACTGTCCCCACTTCAATCTTCCGTATTACAGAACCCCTGGTGACATAACAGTATTGGGGCAACCTGGCTTACAACATAAGGCAATATGTAACACACCCCACCTTAATAACAATAAATAAAACAATTGAATTCAATAACTTAACGATTGCTAAGATAAATTAGAACTGTTTATATCTATTTCCCAACTAACGTTTGAAACTAAAAAACCATAAAGATAATATTATAAATTAAATTTCACAGTTAACCACATATATAATTGTTCAATTTACAAGGCCTTCACTTGATGCAGGACTTTAATCTATCCCCCCTGTAAGCTTCTAGGCCAACATCAGACTTTCCGCTTTTATGCCAAACTACTGGTTCAACATCATGACACAATGTTACCTTCCTTACATTCCACCACTTCCACACATATCACTAACTAGCTTAAGAGCAGAGCACTTAGAAGTTCAGTGATTGGTATTACTTCCACCAAACACTCGTACCCAATCCCCTTTCTTAAAGACTCTTGCACTCCTCCTTAATTTCTCATTGTGCTTTCTTGCATACTGCTCCGACACCTTTTCATTCTGTCACCTAACACACGTTCATCTTTCGCAACTCGTGAAGTCCTTTCAATCCAAACTTGAACAGCAGCTGTACAATCTACTTTCCCCTTCAATAATAAAACGATGTCTCCTGAGTAGCAGAATGTGGAGTTGTTCTGTAATTTCCAAACATGTCTGTCACCTCTATCACCTCTATCTTCAAATATAAACCACTACCAGAGGCCAGTTGTATGCATTCTCCTAGCACTCAGTTGAACTGTTCAATTAGTCCATTCTCACTGGAATTGTATACTGCAGCCTTGTAATTCACAATACCTTGTTTTCTGAGAAAAAAAATCTAATTTATCAGATACAAACTGAGTTCCATTATCAGGCACAATAATACTTGGACAACCTTCTCGTCTAAAAATTTCTTCACAAAAAGAAATTACTCTAGTTGTTTTAACATCCCACAGAAATGGAACTTTGGGCCATTTGGAAAAGTAGTCCACCATAATAATGGCAAACCTACTCTCAGGACCGAGACTGTCCAATGGCCCCCAAACATTAATTGTCAGCTTCTCCCATGCCCTGTTAGAGAAAGGAACTGATACTGTAGAAGTCTCTGACACATCATGAGATTTGTCCCTGCATGCACAAGGCACTCAATCTCAAACAAACCTATCTTTTTATCCAATCCAGGCCACCATAAATCACTCCATGCTTTTCTTTTCATTGCAGATATACCCCGAAGTTTGCTGTAATGAATCAGGTGCAACCAATTTGTCGCTCCTTCTCACAATGCCATTTATTATTGACAATTCTGATAACACAGGTAAAAATTCACTCAACTTGGCTTTATCTGCACAATTGAGAGCCTCATAACCTGACAACTTGCTTAATATTATTTTCATAGTCCTTATCCTCTTTGATTGCATTTCTTCATTCCTCTTCACAAATGGCCCCTTACTAGCTTCCTCTACTCTAGCTACCATCCACTCATCATCCTCTTCCGGCTCACAGTTACACAATGGTAGTTGAGACAAGCAATCTGCACTAATATTCTTAGATCCTGGTACAAACTTGATTGTAAACATATACTCCTGCAATTGGTATAATCACTTTGCTATCCGTGGAATTGCCTTCCCAGCTCCTCTTGTAGTAAACAAATCTATTAGTGCCCGCAATTCAAACCGAAACCCCTACACATATATTTTAAAATATTGTACCCTTCAACATGTCAATGCCTCCTTCTTGATTGTACAGTAAGTGCCTTCAGCACCCTTGAGAATGCCACAGCCTTTTCTAGCCCTTTCTCCACTTCTATTAGTACTGCTTCTAGACCATACTCACTAGCATATGTCACTATAATATTTTCATCATCAGGATTAAAAGGCTTTAACACATTTGCATTCACAATTGACTCCTTTATGTTGTCAAATGTCATCTGACATGAATCTGACTATTCATACATAGCACCTGTGTTCAACAGGGATCTCAGCAAATGCACCCTTTCAAAAAAATTACTCACAAATTTGGAGTAGTATTTGGCTAATCCTAAGAAAGACCATAATTGTTCCTTGTCTTTAGAAGCAGGTGCTTTTTCAATCGCTTCAATAAGTCTCAACTTAGGTTTAATACCTTGGCATGACAATGAATGTCCCAGATATTCTACGTCTTCTTGTTCAAATTTACATTTGTCAATCCCTACGATTAAACTTTCTAGTTTTTTTCTACACATTTTCCAAGGCCAAATCATGCTGTATATTATCAAAATCCTATACTAAAATGTCATTCTGAAAAAACAATACATTTGATGAACCCTCCAGTAAACTTTGCATGATTCTTTGAAAAACGGCAGATGCCGAAGCAAGGCCAAATGGCATGCATGAGTGATAATGGAAGTCAGATGCTTTGAATCAGAATGTAACTGCAACTGGTGATATGCATTCAACAGGTCCAACGTGGTGAAACATTTGGCATTCCTAACACACATCACCATTCAACATTTCACTGATTGGAGGCAAAGGATGCTGATCCACCCAGATGCTATCATTCAAATATTTCAGATCTACACACGACCTTAACCCTCCATTAGGCCTAGTTGCTAAACAATGAGACTGAGCAACTCAGATGTTTCAATGAGCTGTATGATTCCCATTTTGCACAAAGTCTCCAACTCATCTTTCAGTATCTTGCTTAGCGACAATGGGACATGTTGTACTTAATGTAACTTCAGAGTTGCACTGTCAGTTAGAACAATTTGATGTTCAAATGTTTGTAAACATCCTAATTCCTGAACAAACAACATATGATAACTAGGTGTCCATTTTTCCATGGAAGATTGTGAAGTAAGCAAAACTTGATTGGGGTGATTGGGACCACGTCATATTCCCAGCGCAAGTTGCTCCTTCCAACCCAATAAAGTTTTCCCTTCTCCACAAAATAAACTTTTCCCACAGCATTCCTGTTTTGTAGTTTAAGTTTGCTACAAAAAATCCAGTTACTGGAAGTTTTACTTCACAATACCCTTGCGGTATTGATTTGTCAATCAATGTATTTGAAGGGAAGGAATATGCCCACATGTGAACCTCCGATTCATTAATCAATCAATACCGTGAACTTTGGTGGATGATAAGCGGCACCCCAATCCATGTCACTTTTTGAGGTAATTTCTTCTTTTCTTTGAAAATCTTCCTCACTCACTATCATCACCTCCACTTCATCTGAGTCAACGTCATCACTGTTTCTTAATTTCTCATTCTCCAGCCCTTTAATTAGATTCGCCTTCCTCACACCTTTGTTGGAATTGCTCATTCTACACACCCTAGATAAATGTCCCACTTTTTCCATTTGTGACATCTAGCTTTGACCGCAGGACACATGGCGCACTCAGTCAGATGTCTTGCACTGCCACACCTGTCACACCGTTTTTTTCTTGCAGCACCTTGTTTATTCCGTACATGGCATACCGCTGACTTATTTTTCCTCAACTCTGAATTTTACAACGGATTCACATCCCTTTTATCATTTAGTTCACACTTATTCTGACTTCTGACTTTCCCTGAGCTCCTTGACACATCAAGACATGTGTCCGATCCGCCTTGCACTGTCAATGTTTTTCTCCAAAGATGGATCCTTTAACCCCATTAGTTTTTCTAGTATTTTCATATTATTCATTCTATCAATCATTTGGTCTCTCATGGTCTCTTCATTCAATTCCATAAATCTGCATGAAGCTGCAAAAGTTCTTAATACAGCAACATATTGTTCAATAATTTCACCAGCTAAATGTGCACAAGAGAAACACTTGTGTCTTTCCACCACTATACTTATTCTCTTCCCAAAATTCTCTTCCAGAGCTTTCATGGCACTAGTATGCTCATCCTCAATTCCATCACCATCATCTGACCCAACCTTTCCATTAACACTTCCATCATCATTCGTGGGCATTGGGAAAGTTTTCAGATCCTTTCTACCTTTCACTCCTAAACTATATTTCAACATAGCTAGTTTCCTTTTTGCTACAAACACATCCCGCCCTGTGGCTTCCAAATATGTTTCAAAGGACTCCCTCCATACCTCCCAAGCCATAATCTGAAGTCCTGGCCCCTGCAGAAACATCGGGGTAGCAAGTACTGCTGAAACAGCCATATTGTTATAATACAAGAAATTAAAATAAATAAAGTAGTCCCATTGCAACTTCCAGTCATCAGTTCACTGCTTTATCCCAATACGACACTGTAGCAATTTCTCAACAGTCCACCTTCTAGGGTTATTCCCCTCCACCATTTGTCCTTCTTCATAATTTGCTGCTCTAAATTAAGCTCCTCTCGTGTATGTCTTCAACGTGGTGTGCTCCTCCTACGTTCACCTTCAATGTGGTGCATCAGTCCTTCACACCAAACAGGAAAGTTGTCTGCTTTCTCTTGTTGAGAAACCGTCCCACTTCTGACCAGGTAAAAATGACAGCAGCTACACATGCCTTTACGCCGCTCAAGTTGCTGCTTGCTCGCAATCCTCACTCTGCTTGTGATTACCTCTCAGCTCGCGATCACTGCTCAGATAACCATTGTGGCAATCTCGGCTAGAGGCATTCCTCTCTGCTACCATCATGTGCTGCAACACCATACACATAAATCTCTGACCATCGCGTACTCTCGATCATCACACCCAATCCGCACAGCTGCTTGAGACTAAACGTTTGCTAAAATATGTAAACAGCCCCAATTCTTCTTATGTATCCACCATAGATTACAAGCGGCTCACCAGTTGCAGGCAATGTCAAATGTGTATTTAATAACAAAATGGCATCTGCCCATCACAAGTCCGAATAATCATTATCCTTCACTAGAAAAACTCACAGGGGTCTGCAGACAGCCAGAATTCTTCATCAGATCTTTGACACTTGCATCCCGTCCTCATTACCAGTTTAAGAAGGACCTTCAATGTTGTTGATGGATTTACTGCGAGAGGACTTGAATATACGCGCGACGCTTTGTCAGGTCAGTTTAACCTTCTCAACTTCAATCTTCCACATTTTAGAATCCCTGGTGACATAGCAATATAGGGTCAGCCTGAATTACAACATAACACTCACCTTCAACGAACGCATAACAAAAAGTCACAGCATCGTGATACTGAGTCTTCCACAGGGCCGTCACAGCCATCGCACCCGAGCTGCGTCGAACCATCAACTGCTCCCTCGAGACCACCACATTGCCCGACAACTGGAAGCATGGCAAAGTCAACCCCCTCCTAAAGGAACCCTCTGCAGACCCAAAGACCTCAAGAACTTTAGGCCCACTTTGCTGCTTCCTTTCATAGCCAAGGTCATCGAAAAGGCCGTCAACACCCAGCTAGCATACTTCATCAAACTTAACAACATCCTAGACACCTCTCAATCCGTATTCCCCAGCAATCAAAGCACCGAGACCGCGCTCCTCGCCACCACAGATGACTTCTGTGCCCTCCTTGACCAAGGCCAAACGGCAGCACTCATCCTCCTGGACCTATCAGCAGCCTTCGAGACCGTCTCCCACCGTACCCTAGCCACCAGACTCGACGACACCGGCATCCAAGGAAAGGTTCCAGGATACGTTCATTCCTCATGGGCATAACACAGAGAATAAGACCACCGCCCTACCTCTCAGAACTGATAGAGACCAGATGCAGAGTACCTTAGAATCCTCCCTCAGCCCTACCCTGTTCAACGTCTACATGGCCCCCCACACAACCATCAACAGAAACCATGGGCTCAACATCGTCTCCTGTGCCGATGACACCAACTCATCCTCTCCCTCACCAAGAAACCCGACATCATCAGGCACAACTTTCAAAAAGGTATGAAAGCTGTTGCAACCTGGATGAAGAACAGCTGCCCGAAACTCACCTCAGAAAAAACAGAATTCCTCATCCTCTTCTCCACCCCCTCTGCATAGGACGACACCTGGTGGCCCCCCCCACCCTCAGAAACCCCTCCACCCTGACAGACCATGCACGTAACCTCGGCATCATACTGGACTCATCACTTATTAGAAATCGCCAGTTCAACACATCTCCTCTGCATTCTTCAACCCCCTCCACATACTACGAAAAACGTTCAAATGGATACCCTCCGACTCTATAAACACGGTCACTGATTTCCTCATCACCAGCAGACTGGACTGCAGCAACGCCCTCTATGCCAGAATCAACAAAAAACTCCTTCGCAAATTCCAGACCGTACAGAACGCCACAGACAGATTAATCTTTGATATCCCACGGCAAAACCACATCACCCAACACCTCCGTGACCTCCACTGGCTCCCCGTCAAAAGAAGAATAGCTTTCAAGCTGCTCATGCACGCCTACAAGGCCCTCAAAAACATCGGACCACAATACCTCAACAACCGCCTCTCCTTCCATGCCCCCAAGAGAAACCCAGCTCAGCCGACCTCTCCCTTGCCACCATCCCACGCTTCTACAGGAACAGAGCGGGTGGAAGGTCCTTCTCCTTCCCCACAGCCAAGACCTGGAACGAGCTCTCCTTTCACCTCTGGCGAAGCCCGACACTGCACCAATTCAGGAAAGACCTCAAGACCAGGCTCTTCAAATAACACCAACGGAGCTGCACCCCCCCAGCACCTTGAGACCCTAACGGATGAGTAGTGCGCTTTACAAACCCCTGATTGATTGATTGATTGATTGAATCAGCCGTCTACCCAAGATCAAACCATTCATCCTAATATATGCCTTCTAGTCTATTGTTGAAGTACTTTTGGGAGCAATGGGCTGTTGACCAGACTGCCTGGCTTTAATCTAACCCCTCTAAGAGCTCTCTTTCATATAGCTGCCCAGTTCAGCAATGATGAGCGAACGTTTAGCCACATCTCCTTCACACCTTTGGCTCCCTTCTCAGCATGAAATGTAATCTGTGTGTACCATCTCCTACAAGGTCATCCACACAAACACACCCAACCTTACTGAAAACGTATCTTCTCTGGCTGCTTCCGCACCACCTGCAGGTCAAACCTTCCTATACCTGAGATCCCCATGGCATAGAAAAATTATAATAGGAAACGTTTTTTTTTTGCTTTTCGTTCCATCCACTAGAACAACTTCTACCTTCCCCTCATACTGCCATACTCATACCTGATGTTCAAAAAAGGACCTACTTCCCACTACCCACGCCTACTTATGCAGGCAAATCAGAAAATTACACAGAGCATATGGACGAATAATGCGCTGCAAAGTCAGACCCACAACTCTTCTGCTATAATGTAATTCTTCACTGTTACTATGAATGTATGACTACTCTGCTAATGAGCAAGTTCTGATACTTAATGTGCTCACTTTTGTAAAAGCACGCCACACATCCATAACCATGCCAGGCCATCAAGAGAAAATATGTGTTAGGCATATTTTTTTAGTATCAAAGCATAACATAAGGTTCATAGGTGACCTTCCTGTTTGACTAAACTAGCATAGCCTGTTCTGTGAAAATGAGACTTAACCAACTGAACAGCTTCTGAAAAGAGAACAAGACAAAAGAAGAGAACTGCGAAGAAGAGACATGTGTAAAAGACTCATTGCTGGAGACTAAGTGGTGGCACCAGAAAAGGAACATGGTTGCTTTGCAGCCATGCGGTTTTGAGAGCAAACTCTGGTAAAGGCCTGTGCTCTCATAGAATGCAGATGTCAGACCTCTCAGCTCATCCATGAAAGGTTTTCACCTGTCTCAGAATTTTGACAGACTTAAGAGGTGGGTGCAGCTTTGGCTCTCCTAGCTATAGCTGCAATGGGGAAATTCAGACAGGAGGGAGTTTCTAACATGTTTAAGTGGCGCTAATCATACCTCCCACGCTACATGCAGCTACTCTGTAAAAAGATTCAAAGAAGGCTATGAATGGTGGGCAGATGAGGTGCAAAGAAATCTGAGCTTGCTTGATCTTTCGAGATTCGTTTACAGGGGTGAGTTCCTTTGAGCACACAAGCCACAAGAAGGCAATTTCTATGGTGTACCCCCCGTGGTTAGAAAACAGAATGGGCAGAGGCTAGGGTGGACCTTGAGGAAATATTCAAAAAGGCATTTAGCTCTCACCATGAATAGGAGAAAATGTAATGAGAGGCATGGATTGCAAGACGTGTGCTTGGTACATGGTAAATGTGTGACTACCTAGAGGTAGAGTGAAAGGTGGGTACAGGTTCAGTGAATGCAGAGTTGTTGTTGAAGCGATGGGAAGTAGTGTAGCTACTCATGATGGGAGGTGTTAGTATCAGAGGAGAATTGCCAGGTTTTATTAATGAATGCAGCCAGGTGTTATGTGACTGAATCCATTTGGAGTTTGATTTACTTGCATGTAAAAAGTTAGGACCAAGCTGACCTGGTGATTGTTCCGTGGAGATAGCGTCAGCTGTGTCGGATGGTCAGGAAGTTGGCATAGACACAGATGATGTGAAAGAAGGGATTCCACAGGGAATGTTGCTGGCAGGGCGAGGAAGTTGACTTGTATGCACACTTGGCAACTGAAATGGAAGGATTTTCTGTGTAAGTAACTGGTTTTTTTGGGTGTCATACACAGCACTTCATTGGCGTGGGTGTTGTGATCTTTTGAAGTTGGGCTTTGTGTGTGTTTGTATTGTTCAAGTTTTGAGTGTAAGGACAGGAATGCGTTTTACTGTAGGGTGCGTGCATGTTTGTGTGTGTTCTTGCCAAGACACATGGTGAAAGGGATGGAAATGTAGACCTGGAAAGTGAGGAGGTAAAATTCTATGCGATGTCATCTGTCCTGATTTACAGCTAGGCACATACCTATGTTGATTAGGCTCTCTGCAGGCCTAGCTATTGTCACATGAGTGGGAGGACTCCTATAACCTCTTCCTGAATTCCCGTGGTCATTATGAGTCCAAGAAGTCAATTGTTCAGGATAGTTGTTTCCATAAGATTCTTTGTTGCCTTTCAATGCGATGCTGCGTGCCCTCACAAGAACCTTGTGATCCTGATGGGCAACAAGCGAATGCAGAGCGACTGTCTTCCATAGCACATATTATTTAAAGAAACATGAAAAACGAGATGTTTCTAAACAGTCCCCCCAAAAAAACTGTGCAATAATGGTGGGTCAGCCACAAGGAAACCCTCCAACATTGAAAGGAATCATTAGTGTTGACATTATCAATCAATTAATCAGCCAATCATGGTATTTATAACTCGCCCGCTACCCGAGGGTCAGCTGGCTTAGGTCATTGAAGCTCTTAAAACAGTTACATCCTGAGAGCCTTCTTAAAAGTGTACAACAGGGGTAGGGATCTAAATTCTAAGTTTCAGAGGAAGCAAATTCCAACACAGGCAATGAATTGAAAAGGATTTATTTCTCTGCTTTTAAGTTTACCTCTAGGGACAACCACAAGTTGTTGGTCCAAACATCTTAGAATTCTGAAAGGAATGTAGGAGATCATTTTCCTGTATGTTTAAATTTTCAAAATGAAAACTATTAGTTCATGTTTGCACAAATTTTGGCTCATGCATAAAAAGAGAGTGCCAAAGACTAAGAGGAAGCACTTAGCTTGAAGGAATAAAGATGTTATCACCAGGAGACTAAGGGCATCATTTTCGAATTTGGAGGGCGCCCGCTCTGCCAAACTTGCAGTTCCACTTTATTATTCAGAAGTGGCAGCCGTCCGCGGCCTGTGCAGGTAAGAGCGGTGGGCTGTGGGGCCGGGTTAGGGTGGGGGGGTATTCGAACATGAGGGAAAATTGAATAAATAATTAGTTTGCCCTCGTCGTCGTCTGTCGAAATCTCACCCCACCCCCACCGCTTTTACCTGCATGGGTGGCACAGGTGGCACAGGTGGCAGCAGCTTCATGTCTACACTGGCTTAGGCTCAGCTGACTCCTGTGACATGCACCTCTGATCTGCAGCCCATCCACCATTGTGCCTCAAGGTCATTATGAAGGTCATCTTGCCCTACTTAGTGCAAGGCGACTGTCACTAGATTTCCGTGACTGGGAAGCACGATAAATGACCCTGTATTTGTTTTTTAAAAATGTTTTCTTTTTAACCGCTTTAATGGCATTGGATGTCAAAATAAAGCTATATATGATGATGATGATATGATGGTGGTCACAGGCAGCGATTCAAGCAAAAACTTTGTCATGCAAATAAAAAATAAAAAAAGCCTACACGTCATTGCCGCTGTTCTTTTCTTTCAAAAAATAAACTCCTACTTCTTTTTCTGAAAACTAAAAATGTGAATGTCTACAAAGTGCATGCCCACTTCAAAAGAGTCCCTTGGTACCAGAGAAAATTATCACCACCATCACTTATTTTACTTTGTTACTTAGTTTGTAAGTAATCAGTTATTGACAGAAATGCTTCAACAATCCATGGTCACGGGCAAAAGAAATTCCTTATCTGTCATTTTAACTAAAGCTTGGCTTGAGGATGTATATTCTATCAATTGGTTCATGCATGAACTTTGCGAACCATAGAGGTGGAAAAAGGAAAACTGCCACACAATAAGTACACAAAAATTAATACAAATTGGCTGCATAGACCTGCTCCAGTACTGGCGAAAATAAAATACTCTGTGGAGTTCAGCTCAACACCGTAAAGCAGTAAAAAATTATTTTTTTGAATTTTACAATTGCCTAACCTCATACATAGGGGACATACAGAAATGTCATGCACATGTTTTAAATGACTAAAAATAAATCTCAGACATGCTATGAACCTGCCCTGGAAAACGGAATTATTGAACAACATTGAGAGAGACTATGAAAAATGTATGAGGATACACTGTGCCTGATTCCGCCAAATGTTGCATGTTAAATATTTGGGTCGATCATCCCCTGGCGAGATATAGTTAGCTGTGGTTGTCTTTGGCGTTGGAAGTGTCCTCCCAGTTAGAAACCTTGTTTCCTCTGTTATGGTCAATTTGTAATCATTCTCTGCAATCGAGTACAAAGCCACTTGCATGGTGAAATGCCATAGTTACACCTATTTTGAAAAAGTAATCTCTTGATCGAGTTGTCATGAGTAACTACAAACTCATTTCGCTTCTGCCCTTTCTGGCGAAAATTGTGGAATGCTATGTTAGGCTCCTAGTTCATTATCTAGAAAATAACAACTACTTGGAGGTAGAACAATTTTGATTTAGGCCTGGCCGTTGTCACAAATATTACAAAATAGTTAAATAGCACTGATCTTCCGGAAGGGAGTAAAACTTCAAGTCCATAGAGATAAACAATATAAACATTTAAGCCACTGTTCAAAAAAGACAAAGGAATCAGTATCCACTGCCAATCATTAATACAGAATAAACAATTGATTTAAACCTTAGGTTCCTAAGCATATACTTAAAAATCAGCGAGTATGTGGGAAATACTAAATTGTCCTATAGTTACGGGGGAGAGGAGTTGGCCTAACTGCTGGGGCGGATGACCTCGAATCTGGGGAACTAAGTTTGAGTCTCAGCAAAGACACTGAACATCCTGTGATTCTGGGCAAATCATTAATCTCCCCGTGACTAACCAAAAATGAATGTGTGTCCTCATGTAACGTAACTGGTGCTATGTAAAGCACTCTGATACCCTTTTCGGGTCAAGTTCGCGCAATTCAAAACTCCGTAAAAAAAAAAGAAAAATTTAGCTAACTTACAAGAAAATCTCAATTGTAGCATAATTAATTAAGAAATCCTGATATAACAGGACATAAGAGTCAAACCTAGTGGGAGTACCTCCTAAAAGGTAAGCTACATTTTGAGATCTTAATCAAAATAAGCTGCCCAGACCCTCTCAAACTTCTTAAGTCCCCTAGTTCACGATGCATTGGCCTGTTCACTTTTTTTAACTTGCTTCATTTTTCTGACCCATTCATATATCGATGGAATAAGATCTGATCGCCATCTCTGAAGGAGAAGTGATCTAGCTACAGCCATTGCAATATATAATAATTTATTAAGCTTGTCTGAAAGAAGAAGGTCTGGGTCATAGACAAGTACTATTAACCAAGTCTTCGACCCTATTAAAATGCTGCATTCGATAATAAAAAATATAATTCCAGAACCTCTGAATCAAGGGGCATTGTAGTATAATGTGTACCAAATTGGCTGAAGGATGATTAAGGCAACGAAAACACTGCGCTGATTGATTAGAATAAATCTTAGATAGGAAAAGTGGAGTTCTATAAAGTAGCCATTTACTAAAAAACAGCATCCTTCGCCAATTAGCTCCCCTTAATGTGCTGAAATTGAGCTTGTTAACTGTTGACCACATACTTGCTGTAATTTCCATCTCCTCATGTTTGGCCCATTTCGTTATGGCCTTCCCCTCCAGAACAAAACTATAAATAGAGGCTAAACGCTTTTTCCATACTTCGAGTTTCTTAAATGCCATCTCTTCTAATAAATCATATACTAAACATTTCTGTTCCATGATCTGGGCCAAATCAAGTTTACGGAGAAATTTGCTAAAATTATTATATGACCCAAGGAGAAGGAAGTCATTTGCGATTAAATGAGACATTTCGGCAATGTTCAGCCATCTATCATTCCTTAAAAAATCAGCAATTTTCAGGAATCCCGCCTTGGCCCATTTTTGTATAATTACAGATGAATCTTTAATCCCAGATAGTAAGATAGGGCCAGATAACGGAGTTGAGGAATTGATTACGGGGATAGAGTATCTTCTATAAAAAGCCTGTCGTTTATGAAAGAACCACTGTACGCATTTATATCGTACTAATTTAGGAGATTTAACAATTGTTAATGGGCAGTGGATCTGATTTTCTTTACAAATTAAATTCTAGTTAATAAAAAGAATCGATTGTAGTTCCGGCTTAAATCTGGACATATATTGTGCAAAAGAGGCAAAATAATAATCCCTCAAATTCGGGAGAGCTAATCCTCTATTTTCCAGCTCCTCATATAAAGTGCTTTGTGCAATTCGGAGGACCTTCTTTGCCCAGAGAAAAGATGTAAACATAGACTCTATTTTGGTAAAAAAGTAGCTCATTAAAACACAAGGAATTGCCGAAAGGAGAAAATTAAATAACGGGAGAACAGACATTTTAATCAATGCAGCCCTACCCAAAATGGTTAATGGGAGAGAGTGCATCGAGAAAATAAGTCCTGGACTTTTCGTATCAGTGGGGCAAAATTCAAATAATATAAATCAAAGATTTGCGCCGTAAAATAAACCCCAAGATATCTTTTCAGTTTTGTATTTAAACAAGAAAGAATATCTACATGTAAATCGATAGATGCTCCACCACACTGTATAATGTCTGTCTTTTTTAAATTTATTTTATGTTCGCCTAACGACTCAAATTGCTCAAAGATCTCAAATGTTTTAGCTTGGACCTATTTCTCAAGCTTCATAATGAGCATGATATCGCCAGCGTATAATCTCAATTTTGCCATAGTTGGTAGTGGAGGGCAGATATCCGTGCTGTTCCTATTGGCAATCGCCAATGGCTCAATAAAAAAGGCAAATAGTACCGGGGACAATGGGCATCCTTGTCTAGTACCCCATTTAACCTAGACCTGGCCTACCTCTGAGGCATTAATGATTATGTTGGCTTCAGCGTTCAAGTATAGTTTCTGAACCAACCCCGTGACCTTAGGAGATATGCCAAAGTTTTCCAGAATAAAAAATAAGGTCTCCCAGACTACCAGGTCGAATGTCTTTTCAGCGTCTAAAAGGAGGACTAGAGCTGGTATCATCAGAGTCTCAAAATAGTCCAGTGCTTCTGCCAAGTAGTGTGTATTGGTACCGAGCTGCCTACCAGCAATAAAGCCATTTTGGTCATGGTGAATCAAATGCGAGGCACGTCGATTAAAACGATTGGCTAAAAGTTCAGTGATTATTTTATAGTCAGAATTTAAAAGCGTGATAGGACGGTAAGAATTGTGATCTTCACTATCCTTACCTTTCTTCAAAAAACTGACAATATTCCCATTTCTGAATGACAATGGTATCACTCAACCCTCTAAAATTGAGTTTGCCAACAATAAAAGATAATCCCAGATGGTGCTAGAAAAGATTAAAATCCGCCCCCTAGGATCAATTCACCGGATACTTGGATTAAAGTTTGAAAACATTCCTCATACGGCATTGGATTATCCTCGACTGGGGCATATATACTGGCAAAAGTTAAAAGTCTGCCCCCTATGTTACAGGTGGCCCAACACCACCTTCCACTCTGATCGTTTACACAATTAAAGACTTCAGCCTGAAGTTTTTTACTGAGAAAAATCGCCGTGCCCCGATGAGATGCTGAAGATGAGGAGAATCCCCTGTAATCGTCCCAAGACCTAAACATTGCGAAGTCTGGTAGTTTCCCTGCTGGTATATGGGTCTCTTGTATTAAGATGGCCGCTGGATTTTCTATCTTAATCCATGCCTCGATGGCCCGCATTTTCTTTTTATTATTGAGACCATTAACGTTAAAAGAATCTACTTTCAGAGTTTCCGTTTTAGCCATTAGCAGCAAGTAAGGTAATATATGTGCAACCTGATAACATAGATAGAAATGTACTGAGAAACTGTGACAACAGTAAGTGGCCCCATCTGAAATCTAGCAAAATGTGAGTCTATTAGTACAGAATGGATGTATATATATATGAATTTTAAAAAAATGGATTTCGTTTTTCCCCATGCTCCCTTTTCCACCTCTGTGACCCCACCCAACCCCTTCAGTCACCATGAGCATACTGCCGTCCCTGCTCACATCTGACAAGCTTCCCCCCCCCCCGACTGGCACTGTGACTTGGTGCCTAGTGCAGCCAGCCTCACTACCCACCCCCCCTTCTGTCAAGAAAAGAAACATAAAGAACAGAAAAAAGAACAAAGAAAAGCGGAAGAAACACAGGACAGATCCAAAAGGGTAGTCAAAAAGAGACTATCTAAAAGTATCTACAAATATGTTCTAGCCGCTGGGAGAAGCAGCAAAAAAAAAGGGTCAATAATACAAAATTATTGACCTTAGTTCGCTCATTACATTGATACTTTAACATTAAATTGACATGTTAGAGTTTGCAGGTCATCGAATTTTATCCACGAAATTTGTTGAAAATCATTCCTGCGCTTCCAGAAATGCTCTTCTTTTGGATGCACCTGATTATCTCTTGTGTTGCCTGTCAAGGGTGCATAATGCATCCACTCAACTTGCTCTGACCAGATCTCAAAGAGCCCCTGCATCTTTGGCTCTAACGGAGCTTCACTGGCTGCCACTAAAGTAGAGAATCCAGTTTAAATCTCTTTGCCTGGCCTTCAAAGCCTTTCATGGGCTAGGCCCTGTACATTTGCAAAAGAGGCTAAGAAGATATGTTCCTGACAGATCTCTTTGTTCTGCATCCGCTGACTTGTTCTGTGAGCCCAAGTTTAGGAAATTCAGGCAAGGTGGCAGAAAGTTTACGATCTGGGCTATTAAGCTCAGGAAGTCTCTTCTTTCCTCTCTTAGAGCTATGACTGACTTGTTAAAGTTTAGGAAAGCGCTCAAGACCTGGTTGTTTCCTAAGTAACTATATTCAACCGTCTCTTCCCCGTAAAATTGAGTCTTGCTCTGTCCTATGGTCCCTTCCTTATTTCATGCACCACCTCTAACCGGGTTGTCCAGCGGCAGGATACCAGTTGGTGACAGAGCGCTTTATAAAACCTATAAATAAATAAAGAAAGAAATAAGTGGCCAGATGTAATATAGCCTGGAGATAGGGAGTGAGTCAAGCTCCTATGTGGCGGCAGGAGTAAAGACATGGACAGCTCTATGCTAGCGGAAGAGACGATCTATCACAGCAGAGGGTGCCCCAAAAAATGGGAGAAAATCTGGAGTATAGAGGGTTTACATGAAGATCACTCTATTTAAACTCTGCAATTGCTTTAAGATGTATGACAGAACATTACATCATGATGTCCATTGTCACTTGTTTCTGAAAACATGTCTTAATAACCCTGCATTGATAACGCTTATGGTGTGTTGCCTTGAAACCTGCCTTTTGTGTTCATGCTTTCTGCTTTGTTCTTCTGAAAATAAATAAGAGATATATATATATTTTTAAATCTAAGATTGGGCATTGTCTCCTAAGCGTGGGCTAAATTACATTACCGGCTTCCATAATCCCTCCTCCACAGGCAAAAAGATGTAGGGCAGTGTTGTGTCACTGCTGCAGAGTTGCAGTATAAGCTTAAAGAACAAAATGGGAAAAAGTAGGTCCTTGGTTCAGTTTGTTGGGGGGATGAGATGGTTGTAAATTTCCACACAGGTAAAACCAGGTTGCTGTTGGTTGGAGGAGTCACATTTGTGCTCTGGTTAAAAACGTTTGCTGGTAACTTCCACGCATGGAAAAAGAGTATGTGCAGCAAAGTATGCATGCAGATCCACCAAGAGTAATGAGCTATTTAGCACCGTTACTGAGGGAGGGGGAGCGAGTTATGACCCACTCCAGGCTCCGTCTCCTGTGAGTCATGCCCGGTCCCCATAGTCAGCAATGAGAATAAGCAGCATATTACTCTCTGCGCATGCATTCTCAATATAATGTATATGTATGCAAATATATATATATGCATATATGCAGTATATACTTACATATATAATTAAATAAATGCAAAAACATAAATATATTTTTAGTGCCCCATCCCATTTTATTTCAGTAATCTCTGTGCCGAGTTATGCTATTTCTTAATTCTCTACTGTTCCCAGTTTCACCCTATTGAATAATTATGTAGCATGAAGCAGCCTGAGCCAGCCACCATCTTGAACTGGCAATGAACTTTGCTTTCTACATATAAATACAGATAGCAATCACACCCCAATCAGTGTGCAGGCTTCAGGGCATCATCTTAGCAACTCTAACTTTCCCATTACGATAATGTGATTTTCACTCAGTCTATAATATTGCCAGCCATGAATAAAACAACTGCCTCCGCTCCACACCCTCTCTTCCGCTGCCTCTCTCTCTCACTTCCTTGCCTGCCTGCCTTACCTCTTTCGCGTCCTCGCACAGTGAGGCGGCGTTCTTTGCATGCTAATGCCCTCAGAAAACTGATGCCCGTGTGAGGATAAAAAGATTGTTACTGCACAGAATCGTTCAAAGGTAAAAGCGCCTCATCATACCAAACAGCAGCCAGAATAAACATTTTTCATCTAGGGTTTCTACATGCCATAAGCAATTGAACATTACAATCAACCTGAATTTATGTACACAATCGAGGCTGGTCCCTGAAATGTTTACTAATTTTGTGTCGGTGTGACAAAAAAAGCGTAGCAAATGTGGGCTAAGATTCAATGTGAGCACTCTTTTGGCATACGCAAATGCAGAACGGACAGCACAGGGGCAGGTCCCTAACTCAGATCACCCCCTTCCAAAATAGCTTAAAATGCCTAACACTTGATGGCTCTCAGAGTGTCTGACTGCAGGAGTGGATAGTGAGGAAAGGACACATCTCGCTCATTTTGGTACAGTCAGCAGCCATTGAATCGCTCTTAGAAAGACAGAGGCCAGAGTACACTGTCTCTGCCTTTGATGGAGACGAAGGTTTCGTCTTTATAAACGACCTTCACAAAATAAAAATCCAGTTAAGTAGCAGCATGCCAATTTTTAGCAGCAGAATCATACAATTTGCGTTTAGTTCTCAGAAGGAAATTACCTACTGGCCTCAGTGAATCATAGTACAGTTTTAAAAATTCATTAAGGAGTGGCAAAGAGCATGAAAAAGCACTATTTCTTTACCTGCTCAAATGGTAAATGTTTAACAAAACGCTTGTTTTTACACCTCGAAAAATTGTCAACCTTTGTTTTATCATGTTTGTCAGGGCCACTTACAAGGAAACAGCAACGCCCGTGGGTGCACAGAAAGGGTGAAAAAATCTAGGGATTCTTGAGAGAACAGCAATAAATAAATCTGTTCCAGGTATGCAGAGGGGTGGAAGCCATATTGTTTAACAGTTAACAAGAGCATGAGTCCAGTGGAGAGGAGGAAATGCCAGCCTAGATCATCCAGGTCTTCTAAAAGAGGTGAGTGTGAAAAGATGGATGGCCAAAAGGATCAATGATGGTTAGATGTATTAATTGATTGATGCCTAAGTCAAAGGATGAGTGGATGGATGAATGCATTGATGATGGGTGTGTGGACTGATGGTTTGATGGGGTGGCCCATTGTGGTTTGATGGACTGGTGAACAATTGAATGATGGTTGAAAGAATGAATGGATGACAGCATAGAAATGTGAAATGGTGGCTGTCAGTAGTTCAGAGAAAGAGTGAAAGGATGAATGGATAGATGTTTGGATTGCGGAATCTGTGGAGCTCTTCAAGGGAGAGTCAGGCTCACTTGCTTCTCTTGCATGGACCATAAGTGCTTTTGGCTCAAATTGGGGGGTATTTTAATTTTCTGGTTTCTCCCTTTGGTTCAAGTTAGGCAGTGCCGGTTACTGTGCTTGGGTTTAAAAATTGGCTTCAGGTATCTAAAAAAAATGAGATGCATGTATTTCTCTCTTAAACTTCTACTGATTTTTTTAAAAGAGAACTGGCATGTTTAAATTGTTTTTCTGAAATGCAAAAGATTATTGGTTATGACACAACTGACAGACTTCATCTGGCCATATTGTCAGTTGGTAAGGAACACCTTGACAATCTGTGACCCATTCTGTGCTTCTTGCCACCTGAAAGGCCATCTTAAATAGACTGAACCTGCCCCATTTGATACTCTACAGTAGTGCAAAAGCTGGACATGAAATGCACTACCAGGAGTGAAACACTTGTTGGCTCCTATATCTGTCGTTAATTAGGGAACCATACACAATGGAAAATGGAGTTAAAAGAAAAGTAAACGGCCCAGAGTTCCTGATGTTGGATATGAATCCTTTAATGACAATGGAGGAACTTTGCTCAAGGCTCTGTACCTTAACAGCCTTGAAAAGACAAATGTAGAAGGGGTTGTGAGCAAGTGTTCCTCCTTTCCACGGTTATCTTTTTTGTCAAAAGAGGATAATTCCTTACTTCAAAACAATACAAGAATTCAGGTAGGTTTTGAGTGAAAAATGGTTCTTTTTATTCACCATATTTCATTGTTTCAGTTCCACTCGTTTTTTAATCTTTCATTAGGAAAAGTGTGAGAGAAGTTGAACAGCCGACACGTGTTTCGCCCTATGTGGCAGGTAGAGCCAGGGCTTTCTCAAGGCTAATCTTTACAATCAAACAACATAGTGTCCACATTTAGTCTGTGCATTTTCAGATTTATAAAGAAGTCTTGTCTTAACATCCAAATTTTGCCGGTCGCGTAGGCAAAGAGTCTATTGTGGGGTCTTCGGGTAAATCCTTGTTAAGGATTTACCCGAAGACTCCACAATAGACTCTTTGCCTACGCGACTGACAAAATTTGGATGTTAAATCAAGACTTCTTTATAAAACTGAAATAATGAAATATGGTGAATAAAAAGAAACATTTTTCACTCAAAACCTACCTGAATTCTTGTATTGTTTTGAAGTAAGGAATTTTCCTCTTTTGACAAAAAAGATAACTGTGGAAAGGAGGAACACTCGCTCACAACCCCTTCTACAATGGAAAATGGAGCATCATTTCTTTGAAGCTGTAGCATCCTTCCCAGCCCGGGAGCATGCAACAGACCGTGCCACATACGGAGATCTGGTTTGCATGTCTTTATTCTTCAGCATGCAACCGTTAACTGAACGTACTGAGTCACAAACTTTATTAACCACGCCCAGTTATACCTATCAGATTGTGTAATACTTGTTAAGAGTTTGTCAAGGGCCAGTAGAGTCTTCTTGCACATAAACACAGGGCACAACATCTCCCCCTTTGTTACACATACACATACACAATCCAATTCCTCAATGAGTCGTCAAAGTGCTCGCTCCAGTCTTCCAGATCTAGTTGTACTAGATAGAAGAGGGGTGCCTTCATATGTCATCTACCGAGAAGAGTCGGATGCATGACTTGGGAACTCAGGTGGACTTGCACTCACTTGAGAGGTCTGGAGCTGGCAAACATCGAGGTAAAGCCTTAAAGTGTGACGAGTCTCTGGTTATGGATTTTCCAAGTCGTTGGGTAGTTACCATATGTCCTTTGCTCGCTGCAAATCTTAGTGGTTCCGCATCAAATGGAGTGTCTGTTTTGCGGGTCCACTTTTGCTTAACAAGAACTCAGTCTCCCTTCTCAAACCGTGTCTAAAGCGTGTTGCACTTTTCGGCATAGGCCTTCATTTTGCATCTGCGAGAGGTGTTATGGCATGAATATCATCAGGGTCTGTTGACCAGCTGGCAGTCAATTGAGGTATTTTCATTCCAAGAGCTCTACCAAACAGAAAAGTGGCAGAAGTGGAATGATAAGCATAAAGGGCTGGGCGCATAGCAGACTTGCGGCCGATGCCTTCGAATGCAGCACGTTGAACCACCTTTTTCAAAGTACTCATAAATCGTTCAAGAACACAATATCTTTTGGCGAGAGAGGTGTACTTTTCAGATGCTTGATGTTCAAACTATTGAGAAAGCCTTTGAACTCTATGCTATTAAAGGGTAGACCAGTGGTTCCCAAAGTGTGCGCCGCGGCACCCCGGTGCGCCGCGATTAGAAGCCAGGGGCGCCGCCGCGCAGGATGTGGGAGATTGCAGCCGCAGCTCAGATCCCCAGCAGCATTGGAGAGGCACAGCGGGATGGCAACACTCACACCTTCAGCCCGGTCATGAGCTGTTAAGTCGTGTTTGAAGGTGACTGAGAGGGAGGGGCTGCAGCTTCGGTCGCAGGGGCATCTTTTCAGATGCAAACAACCCTGAATGCGTCGTGTCATGTCTCTGCAATTTAGAGGGGCCTCACACATTCCCTTCCTGCCCAGGGCCATAAAAATCGTAGAACAGGCCCTGATTACACCGAGGCAGCACGTGGTTCTCTCCACAGAGTTTAATTCATGTTACTAAATTGTAAGAAAACCTCGGTTCTTCAAACATGCAGTCTAAAATGTAATAAAATAAAGACATGGCACAATCGCACGCACACTGATTAACAAAGTATGGAGGACAATCCGTTAAATCAGTTCTCCTTTAAGTACTGTACATCACAGTGGGGGATGGCAAAACTAACATTTTTGACAGAGACCCTGTCGTCTCGTTGTCTTGTCCAGGAGGGGGTGAGGAGCCCTACCCCACCCTGGAAGAGACAAAGATGATACTAGAATACTGCATGCCCACCCCTGTGCCCACCCTGGTGGATCCTGTTCCCCCTCATATGATGGCTCCTGCCCCCCCCGTGATGGCTCCTGTCCCCCCCCCCCAAAACCTGTGATGGCTCCTGTCCCCCCCCCCCATGGTGGATCCTGTCCCCGCCCTGGGTGGTTTCTGTCCCAGTCCTGGAATGGCTCCTGCAGCGAGGGTGAAGTTCTTGATGGGCCTCTTCTCAAAAAGGCTCAGCTCAAAATTAATATGAAAAGGTGAGCTAGTGAGTAAGTGAAGGGATGGGTGGATGGCTGGCTAAATTAGTGAAAGGGTGAATGGATGAATGAAAGATTGAATAGATGGAGAATGAGAGGATGGATGGATGGATGAGTGAGTGGAAGGATGGATGAGAGAAAAGGTAAATAGCTGGATGTATGGGTCGAAGGGTTGCTGGATGGGTAAAAGGGTGGATGGATGAGTGAAAGGATGGATGTGTGAAAAGGTGGATGATGAGTGAGTAAGTGGGAGGATGGAGGTGTGAAATTATGGATGGATTGATGAATTTATAAGTGCAAGGGTGAATGGATGGATGGATGAGTGAAAGGGTGGATGTAAGGATGGATGGATGGGTGAGTGAAAGGGAGGGTAGGCGGACAAAAGGATGAATAGATGAGTGAAGGAGTGAAAGGATAAATGGATGAGAGAAAGGATGGATGAGTGATCGGGTCAATGGATGGATTAATGAGTGGATGAGTAGATGGGTGGGTGGGTGGATGGATGGAAGGATGGCTAAGTGAAAGGGTCGATGGAGAGAGAAAGGGAGGATGGATGGATGGATGACTGAAAGGGTGGATGGGTGGAAGGATGAGTGACTGGGTGGATGGATGAGTAAGTGAAAGGATGGCTGGATGGGTGAAAGGGTAAATGGCTGGATGGATGAGTGAATGGATGGATGGGTAGAAGAGTGGATGGATGCGTATACAGATGGATAGGGTGAAAGGGTGGATGGATGGATAATGGATGGATGAGTGAAAGGATGGATGAAGGGATGGATGAGTGAAATGATAGATGGAAGGATACATGATGGATAGGTTTGCAAATGGTTGAATATGTTTGGATATGGCTGGGCTTACTTATGTACTACTGCGCGACCTCCTCTGATGTGTCTGTAAAACGTACCTATTGTCCTGACACCTGCCTTTTAGAACTGCACCAGCAGGACCCAGCACACTTAAAACACTGGGTAGAGGGGATCTGGTGAGTCATCTTGGGTTCATCAGAGCCCACCCCATGTAAACTTCTTGTAACGCCACAGAGCTCCTTGAGCCTTTCTCTAGCAATTGAGATGTACTTTATAAGATCTTTTTTATTGCAAATAAAGTTTTATGATGGTGATGTCTACTTTCTGAATCCTTCATCACGTCTAGGCTTGATTCTTCATGTAGACCAGTGGTTCCCAAACTGTGCGCCGCGGCACCCCGGTGCGCCAGTAAAAAAATGGTGGGGAGCCACGGCCAACTGCCAAGTGGGTCAAGGGAGCCATGGGTCAAAAAGTTTGGGAACCACTGGGGTAGACCATTGTCAGATTTGAGAATGGAGGGAGCAATCCAAGTTGTGAAAATGTCATCCAGCCATCTATGACTCTGTCATGTGTGGTTGATTATAAGTCTTCCACCAGATGAAAACTTGAGTACTCATTGAAAACTACCATGAGCTGATGTCCATTGTAGAGAGGTCCAAAGAAATAGACAGCAAGCGTACTTAGGTAGATCAGACATGTTCAATGAGTGTTGAGCCATTTTGAGAGACAGGCAGTTGCATCACATTCCCTTTCAACTCGTTCATCTAGACACAGGACCGCACTCAATCCCTGAGGACTCTTTCAGTTGGAGCAATGCCACGATGTTCTTTGTGTGCCAGTTCAATAACTTGTTGCCTTAGGTTTTCAGCGATAACTATTCTTGCCCCTCTATGTATGACACCATCAGGTGTAAGGGAAGGCTCTTCACAAGCATTTTTGAATTTCTGGTGCTCAACATCATCTCTAAGAGGCCGAGTATGCTTCCTCCATGATTGTGTTGTAATGATTTCTTTGCGCTTGTGCTTGAGGATGTCTTTGTCAGTCTTAGTAGCTGCAGGAATCTGTTCAATAGAAAGAGCTCCAGGCACACGTGACTTTACTATGAAATTGAGGTAGGCCTCAGCCTCTTTGGACATTATGCTATGATGCTGTAGCGACATTGATCAAAAGTAGTCTGCAGGCTTCTGATATTTACCTGGTTTGTGCACTATCATACTCCTGCAGACACACCCCCACCTCATGATATGATGGGGCATCTTGGCTTTAGGATTTCCGAAAATGGTGAGCAACAGTTGATGATCTGTGACAAGGATGATATGCTTTTCGTACGGAGACACATGGAAGTATTCACACGCCCATACTACAGCTAAGCTTTCTTTCTCTGGTTGAGAATAAGCACGTTCAGTCTGAGAAAGATTCTGACTAGCATTGGCCACAATGTGTTTCTGACCATCAGGTTGTCCATTATGTTGGGCAAAGATTGCCTCCAATCCCACCGGGCTTCCATCCTCCACAATCTCTGCATTCAATTTCAGATTAAAGTAAGCCATTTCAGTAGCATTTTCCATTGCATGTTTTATTTTCTTGAAACTTTGGTCACATTCAGACCATTCAAACAGAACATCTGCCTTTGTTAATTCTCTTAGAGAGGCACTTACAGTGGCAAAGTCACGAATATACCTGGAGCAGTAGCTGGCCATACCCTGGAAGGAGCGCAGCATGGTCACATCTTCAGTAGGGCATGTAGATGGCAATTCCTGTATCTTTTCGGGGTCAGGAGTCATCCCTTTTTCAGAGAAAATATGCCCAAAGAATTTCAGTCTGTTTTTGTCAAATTCACACTTCTCAGCATTTAGTGTGAGACCTGCATCAGCAAGCAAGCAGCATACTTGGGTGAGTGTTCTGTCATGTTCCTTTGTGTAGCCCCAAACACCAGTCTATCATCACTGTAGTTAAAAGCATGTGTGACAGGCTGAATGACTCAACAAATGACATCTTGAAAGATTTCTGCAGCTGACGACGCACCAAAATGGAGTCTTTCATATCTGAACAAACAAATATTTGTTGAAACAGTAGTAATGTGCCTACAGTTTTCTTCCAGTTCGAGTTGATGGTAACCTTTGTTCAGATCGAGGTAGGAAAGCTTTGGCTGCCATTCAGCATTGTGATCATGTCTGCAATGTGTGGACCAGGATGCCTTTCTCTTTTGATGGCTTTGTTGGCCTGTCACATATCAACACAAATAAACACTGAACCTCCACTATCTTTTTTTCGCACCACCACAATGGGTGAAACCCACAAAGTCAGAGCACCAGAGTGCTCGATAATGTCATGTTTTAGCCGTGTATATAGTTCTTTCTCAAAGGCCTCCTGCAAGTGAAAAGCAATATGAAGGTGTTGCTGTGCAACGGGGTGAATATCTTCATTAATGTGAAGCTGTACCTTTGTTGTCTTAAGTTTCTCAAGTCCATGAAGCAATTTTGGGAACTGACTCACTAGTTCAGAATTGGCATTCAAGTTGTATGCAATAGAAATCAGTCCCATGTCATTCGCAGTGTCGAAACTTAATAAGAATGCACTCGATGAAGTAAATGGATCGGCGCTTGCACTGGTGTTTTCTTGTGCCACATGGTTGCCACAAATGATCTTTTACTTCGCAAGGGTGTAGAAGCTGCATAGGCATATACCTTTGTTCTTGACGATGTGAGATATGGTATTGGAGACAGTTCTTTGTACTTCTCTGCTGGCATGATGTTTACTGAGAAAGCACTGCCTATAATGAAAGTTGTAGAGCATCCATACACCTTGAGAAGAATTATAGGACAATGTCCAAAGGAACTTTGTTGCTTCATGTGGGGTTATTCTTTTCAGACTTGTGTTTTTTTCTTGCAAGCAGCAAATCCTACATGAGCATGTCAATCTGTGACTGACATCACCATCGCACATTCATTTTCCTCATTGTCACTCAGTGATGATGTCAATGAACCAATGGACGATGAAATTGATAGTCAATATTGTCATTTGGCCTTGTGGGAGTGGCTAGAGTGCTTCTGGAACTTTCTGGCGTCGATCTTCTTGTCTCTTCATGATGCACTTAGTTTCTCTTTCACTTTGCAAACCATTATGAAATGTTTTTCCTTTCTGCAGCCTTTGCATATTTGTCTGATAGCAGGACATTTACCTTCATGTAGAAAGGAGAATCAATAGCGGAAACACGTTTATTTTTTTCTGAGACATCACTCAGTGGGCATCTGCCTTGTATTTCTGCTTACTTTTCATGTTCGATGATGATTCATTTTGAGTTGTTGCAGCTTCCATATTAGCAGTTTGTTGCGATGCATGTTTCTCCGCTCTTGCAGCTAAGAGCACTTTATCCAAATTGAGTGTTTCTCTCACCATGCGTCGTCAGAATGAGTCGGAGAAGCAACCATCAATAACTCTAAGACGCATGGCTTCTTCATCATGAATCTGATAGAGCACGATTATGCTCTTTCATTTGTAGGGTTGCATTATAATCACGAGTAGGTTGCACCTGCATTTATTCTTTTGTCGTGTTAACATTTGGTTACTAGAATACGAAATGTAATAACGTGTAAAGTGAAGTGATAGAGATACTTCATAAATGTGAGGAAATTAACATGGTAATTGTGCTTTAAATGATAAAATTTCTAATGTTCATTTATAAATGATTAATGAGAATTTATTAACTGTCATGTAATACATTGATTTATTGAATGTTTATGCATAATTGTGTTTAATGAAGTTCATGGTGATTGTTATGTCAGCCGATTTTCAGTAGGCCTTGTGTATTTCCCTGGCTCTCTAAAATGGGTTTGTTCGTAATGTTCATGTGTATGTAGAATCTTTTTCTTTCTCACATTTCTGTTGCAGGTGCAGAAATTCATCTTTGTTAGTTAGAATAACGCTTTTGTTTTAGGAGTTAGGCTTAGGGAGGATCTTAGAACGAGCTCTGTAGCTTTAAGCTACCTGACCCATTAAACATGAGTGCACTTCTCAGGAAGTCTTCACGCGCTGACACCTTTTTCCTGAAACTTGCCTAGGGAATGCTAAGTAGGGATGTCACGTTAGTGGTAGAGTAGGGACAGACTGATGCTTTTTACTTATGAACCTTCAATGAAGTCTAATCTTGACGTTGGGGCGCTCATTGCCTGCGTTCTGATTTTGGAACTTTTCATCCTTTGTGTGCTCCAGAGATTGAACTTTGCCCGTAGGTTTGGTTTTGTATTAGTTCCGATGTATGTTTACAACCTCGTCTTGAGGTGTCGGTATGTTCAGTTATTTTTGGCTTTGTAATAAATTAACTAACCTGGAACCTGAAGTCTGTGATTCTTCGGAGTCATTAATTATTGGGACTGTGGAGCCTGATAGAACAAGTTATTTCCCTCCTCTACACTTCTAAGCATGTACAACGGTCCATTGACCAAGGGTTCCAGAGCATAACCAGAAGAGGAAACCCCATCCCCATCAGTTGGTAGCAATGTCGGATGGTTACCTCTTGGTGTGAGGGGAGAACCTAGGAAATTTAGGATAGTTTAGCCCATAGAGACCCAAAGTGCCCAAAAGGATGAGAGTCTAAAAGATCGAGAGCGGAGAACAACGGAATCTGGCGGAGACCGACGGAGAGTGACGGTGCGGCGAGAACAGTGGTGCATGGTGGAGTGAGTATGAATAGGGATGCTGTGTGTGAGATTGCGGTGAAGATTTGATTGTGTGATGTCTTGTGGAGTTGGGATGAGAGTTGAGTGAATGTGGTTTTGTGCCAAACGCGCGTGGGCCATGAGATATGAGATATGAAGATTTGATTTTGATTTGATGTCAGGATCGACGAGCAGCCTAAGATCCCGGGATAGATTTGAGGTGTAGAAGACACCTAGTTGATGTAATTGCCAAACGAGTGATTGTGGGAAGTCGTGAAGCGCTATTGATGACCCGTTTGGAGATAGGGAACATGTGTGAGTGAGCTTGTCAGAATCATGAGGGATGCACAAGGGTAGACTACAGCGATTCGAGTGGCCAACGCAGGTCGTGGGACATGGTGTGTGAATGGTCTTGAGAGATTGGATCCTATCGATTTGATTTATGTGTCTGTCCGGTCGTTTCATGGACAGACAGTTACTTGAAGAGAGGCAGACAATTACTCAAGACTGTCCAATCATTTCATGGACAGTCTGATTTATGTGACTGTCTGGTTGTTTCTTGGACACACAGTTATTTGATTCTATGAGTGAGAGTGTGAATGCGTAACGTGAGATTGAGAGGGAGGGTGAACTGCCGTGAGGGGGAAGAGTGACGTCAGAGTGTGCAGCGCTGCAATAGGTTGGTTGGTATAAAGGCACGCTGGGATTGGTGGTTTGTCATCAGGAAGATGAAACGGACGCGCTAGACAATGATGGTGCCTCGGGACTCCAGTGACCTCCTTCGAGACGACGGTGAGTGGGGATTCCATGTAATTACCCAATGGGCCCATAACTATCTCTGGAGGTGGACTGGACTTGCCCCTGTTACCATGGGGCTTTCTCCTTTTCTCTAAACAATTACTGATTCCCGGCCGCACCTGACCCCAACATGGCACCCAGGCTGCTTCTGCTTAGGGCAGGTCCTTACGGCTCTCTCCAACTGGTGACCTCCGCCCTGGATCATCTTGTAGTTCTCCTGGTTGATCATAATCTCTATCCAGGGAACTGGCCTGTCTTTTAACAACAAAAGACTTGAACAACACTCAGCGCCTGACCCTAAAATGGTTGCCACTGACCTCACATGGACAAGCCTCGTGGCTGAAAAGCCCCAGCCTCTGACCTACAGTGATCAACAACTTCGACCTACCCCTGTTCATCACCCTATGCCGGCGGAGTCCGAACCGCATGGCCGATTCCCGGTGGAGCTGCTCCGACAGCTATAGGGGAGACTGGCTCTGGCACACCGCTTTGGCCATCACCTACCTAGCCAGTTTTCGGACATCTGTCTTGTCTTCTCCTCCGCTGCTGTCTCCTTCCTTTGGACTCCCAACTCTTACTGATCTTCTTGGATCCTGCTTCTCGTTTTCGCTAATAACTCCTGTACTGAAGTATTCTCCCTCTTACCCCTTTACTCCACCCCCTTTCTCCTTTACGCTCCATTTATCCCTCCTCTTTGCTCCTTTCCTGTTGAGACCTAGCTGTTTGGCTGATGCCCGGTGGAGCTACGCGATAGCTAAAGAGGAGATGGGCTGTAGACTTCCTCCTTGGCCGTCACCTACGCAGCCGGACTTTGAGCAGACTCTCCTTCATCTCTCCATCCTATCTACCTCCTACCGCTTTTCCCCACCCCTTTACCCTTCTAAGCTCCATGTATTTTGTCTTCTACTCTCTTGAAATGTTTTTCTAATAACTGATGTAACGTGTAACTGATGTAATTTTGTAATTTCTGTGGAACCTTATGTAAAGCGCTCTGCTACCTCCGGGTCTAGCCAGTGCTATATAAAACTCTCAAAATAAATAAAATAAATGAAACGAAAACATCTGGTGGGTAAAATAATTTTATTCAATCATGGGATGCTTTAGAGTGTTACGTGATCTTTGTAGAGGAGATAGAGGAGTAGTTACTCGAGTGGGTGAGGAACCACCACCGAGGATACGCCAGCACATTGCATGGCTCCAAATGTAGGACTCCATACCATAGTTTGGCTTCAAAATTGGTTTAAAATTCCTTAAAGGAGGGAGATTTTGGCTCTTCCACATTATGGTTCATTTAGATTAGAGGTGCAGTATCAGTTGAGGGGAGTGATGGCTTCACTGCGAACTCCACCTAGACCAACACAGTTCGAAGCTTTTGCTGCTTGGATGAGAGATGCACAGGCGAAAAGTAGGCGGAGAACTAAGGAGAGAAAGAAAAAAGCGATGAAAACATATCAGGATGTGCGATGGGATGCACAGTTGAAGAAGTGGAGAGTAGACACCATCGAGGGAGAGAGGCTATTCCCACAATTAGTGAATACAGGAGATGCTCGGAATAGGAAGGAAAAGGATGATAGTGACACCAATGATAGTTTATTGGATAGGCTGCTAGCAGAGCATCCTCTACCAAACAATGCAGATTCAGATGAGGAAAGGCAAACATTGGCAAATACAATGGACAGGGAGAAAACGGGAGGACCACAGACAAGCCCTTGTGTGAGAGTAGTGGGAAAGATTTCAACAGGAATGGAAGAAACAGGGATACCAGCATCGAAAGCTACAGAGATGAGTGGAGCTAACGCTGCTACGCAGTTACCGGAAGCCCTTACAGTTCCGGTCACCATTGGACCTATAGTGTCAGTATGTGATCCAAATCAGGGGAAAAACAGTAGTCAGCCACAGTTAGGAGTAGGAGAAAGGGTCAGTTCAGGAGGAAATGGTACTGCAAGAAGAAATGGTCCATTTTGTGTGCCTAAAGAAGTTAGTACTCCATTACCAGCCTCTGCAGATTCTTCGAGACTGTGTGTTGGGTCTAGCGCAGTACAATCAGTGTCATTGGCAGACTTACGTTCAGATTTGAGGATGTGGGAAGCTCCAGTTAGAGGACCCATGGGGTGACTAGCAGGAGTTGACCAGGGAGCTTCTGAGAGTCAGTATGTCCCACAGAACATTGTGGCAGGAAATCCCCGCAGGAATCAGAGCAGTGAAAGTGAAGAACTGAGTAGTGCATCAAGTCAGGAAACCTTAAAGGCTGCAGTAAAGGCTAAGGTACTAGACGTAGTAAGGTTGAAGGCAGAAGTGGATGAGATAATAAGCCAAAATTTGACACAGGTAAGGATAGACCTTTATGAGCAAGATGAGTTGTTGTTTGTGGCGAAGGATGTTACTCTTAAGGCAAGGAGGGCACATGAGAAACTGACAGAAGTGGCACAGAAGTATGACATGGATTTGTCCAAAACCAAAATGTTACAGGTTGGTTATAGGTTAAATTACAGTGATCAGAAATTGGAAGAGAAAAGAGTCATAGGATAGAAAAACCATATTTGAGAATTGGTTGTAGGGATATGCACATTGAGCATGCTTAATAAGTGGGAGGAAAGATGGTCCAAGAAGAAAAATGTCAAGAAAGGGATAGAAGATACGCCTCCTCCGGGAGGGGGGACAGTAGGAGTAGAGGCTTACCCTTTGTGAGTGGTACCAAGTGGAGGGTATATGCATGTGCCTTAGAGCAGGGGTGGTTTGGCAGCATTTACAAATTATTTTCCTCGGCTGAGGGAGAAGCCTGCCGAATGGTATAAGCAAGTTGATCGCTTTGTCAAGATTTCAAAGGTACTGTGGGTTGATTTGAACACTCTGTTTGAGATTGTGGTGCCTAGTGATTTGTGGTTGGCTTGTAAAATTGTGGTTGAATGGCTATCGGCCGAGCCTGACCGAGACCCCATAACGCATGGGCCTTTACCTATGGTTATGAGAAAGTTTGAACAAGTAATCACATGGTTACAGTCCAAGATTTCACCACAAGATATTGATTGGGTTAAAATAGGGCGCAGTACCCAAGAGCCAAAGGAAACAGTACATGAATATTATGAGAGGCCCTTGCAAGCCTTCAAGCAGTATAGCAGGTTGGACATTCTAGATTCAAAGGGCATGGAACAATTTGTTTCCAAGTTCGTTTTAGGATTGAGGCCAGAAATTAGCTTTATGGTCCAGCAGCATCTGAGCTGTTGGCAAAACAAATCCGTGGACGAGATTCTACGTTACGCCAGATATTGTAGTGACGAAGTGGATTCGAAGCATAGGAAAATAAAGGATAAGCTGATGTTATTCCAGATGAGGAATGCAGAATGGGTAGACAAAGTGCAGTCGAGTGGAGGAACATTGGGTCGGAAACAGGGAAACAATCATGGGGGAACCCAGAACGTACAGACTCATGCGGGTCAGGGAAGAGGGAGACTCATAGATCCCAAGACGGGGATTGAGGTTGGTACACTAAAGAGAACCACTGCATGCCATTTTTGTCACAGATTCGGGCATTGGAAGCACGAGTGTCAATTAAATCCAGTGAATCAGCTTCAAGATGAGGAAGTAGTGCAGGTACTAAAGGTTGTAAATACTGTGACAAGGCCCAGGTCCGTACACGGAGGGGGTCTGAGTCCACAAGTGCAAGTTCCCCAACCTTCGAGAACACCACCGGAAAATCGAGTATACCAACAGATGCTCTTTATCGAAGCTCTAGATGAGTTTGATCCTGACTCGTTGCAATGACGGTGCCTGAGGGGGGAGGAAGAATGTATCCTTGGAGCGGTCTTAGAGGCAGACCAGAGAGGACCGTATGTGGAGGCATATGTGGACGGTCATCCCATCACATTCTTGATTGATACTGGTGCTACCCATTCTACTGTGAGGTCCCCAGTAGTCCCAAACCTACCCCTCTCTGAACAATCAATCCAAGTTGTAAGAGTTGCAAATAAGAGAATGACCAATCCGTTAACAGTTGAGATACCTGTCAAAATAGGAACCTTTCAGGATCGTCACCAATTTGTGGTGTTCAATTCGAGTCCAGTCTGTTTGTCGGGTCGTGATCTTTTGTGTAAATTAAATTGTACTATCTATTGCACACCCAAGGGAGTAGAACTGCAGACTAATGATGACGGCATTGCATTCAAATTGGAGAATCAGAACCTCTGCATAGAAATGTTTCCCATGCTCATAACAGAAGATTTGCCATACGACTTGAGGGACTCAGTCTCTCCAATGGTGTGGGATTTCACGGGAGAAGAGTTCAGATTGATTCAAAGGGTTGAGCCAGTTAAAATACAGATTAAGCCAAATGCTGAGTTTCCAAGAACACCCCAGTACAACCTGGCCCGGGAAACGGTGGCAGGGATTATACCTGTGATTGAGTCCATTATCGAACAGGGCATTTTTAAGGAAATCATGGGGATCCCATGCAATTCCCCTATAATGGGATTGCAGAAGCCAAGTGGGAAGTACTGAATTGTGCAAGATCTGCGAAAGATCAACACAATTGTAGTTCCATGTTGTCCTGTGATACTGAATCCATCTGTGATCACGTTTCAAATTCCTTGTAATCCTGAGTGGTATACTGTGATTGACCTATGTCAGGCAGTCTTCGCGATACCCTTACATGCTGAAAGGCAATTTTTATTTGCTTTCCGTCTGGAAAATCGTGTTTTAATGTGGTGTCACATCCTACAAGAGTATACTGAGAGTCTGTCAATTTTTAATCAGATTTTGAGAAGTATCTTGAGAGTCCGGTACTGCCGCAGAGTTCAGTTCACTTGCAGGACATTGGCGATCTCCAGATTGCGTCAGAAACTGAGGAGGCTTGTGGGGTTGATACTGTTGTACTGTTTTTGGGAATGATTGGGTACTGTCGTCAGTGGATTCTCTACTTCTCATTGAAGGCAAAACTTCTGCAAAGGTTGACACACAAGGCTGTGAGTGATCCAGTCTCATCGGGTTGCCTTTCTGAAGCTGAGAGAAAGCCTGTGTCGCTCTCCCGCTCTAGGAATGCCTGATTGCAATAACGCATTTTTGTTATTCTGCTGTGAGCTTGAGGGTTGTGCACTGTTTGTACTCACCCGGACACATGGAGGTGTCCGTAGACCAGTTGGCTACTTTTCAGCTACATTAGATCCTGTAGCTTCAGCATTTCCTGGATGTCTCAGATCCGTTGCTGCAACAGGTGTCAGCATTGAAAGGTGTGAGGGTATTGTGATGGGTCATCCTCTTACTGTTTATGTTCCACACTTAGTTGAGCTCCTGATGACAAGAACCAAAACACAGCATTTGACGAATAACCAGCTCATACGCTTTGAGCAGGTTATCCTTGCGTCTGAGAACGTAACTCTGAAAAGAGGTTCTGTATTGAATCCTGCTGCTTTTATGCCTGTTCCAAATATTGAAGATGAAGATTGTGAAGACCATGACTGTCTTGATGTCAATGAACTTTGCACCAAACCGAGACCCGACATTGTTGATGAGCCTCTGCCTGAATCAGATGAAATCCTTTTTCTAGATGGTTCATGATTAAGAGACAATGTGGGTTATTTGAGAGCAGTGTTTGCTGTTTGTACTATTTCTGGAGTTGTGGAAGCTGCTTAATTACAGGGAGTTCACTCAGCACAGGTAGCTGAAATCATTGCCTTGACACGTGCATGCCTTGTTTCTGATCAGATCTGAGTCACCATCTAAACCGGTAGCCAATATGGGTTCGGTGTGGTTCATGACTTCGGATAGCTATGGTCGCAGAGGGGGTTCCTAACATCATCAGGATCTCCTATCAGAAATGGGGAATATGTGAGGCAATTGTTGGAAGCTTTGCAACGACCAATAGAAATAGCTGTAGTTAAATGTATTGCACATGGGAAAGGGGAGGACTTTGTGACACTTGGCAACAGATACACAGACGAAGTTGCACGGTTCTGCGCTGAACAAGGATGTATTTTCAATAGGGAGTATACTGGAGAGAGCGCAGAAAGAACTGAACTCAGCATGATGTTAGCCGTAGCGGACACTTGGGATGAAGTCAAGAGTCTGCAGGGAGAAGTGTCAGACCACCAGGAAGGAGCTGGATGGATTCAATCGGGTTGTGAAAGAAGAGAGCATGGTATTTGGGTTTCAGCTGATGGTCGAGCAGTATTGCCAGATTGTTTGTTGAGCCCTATATGAAGGCAGATTCATGGAGCAGTTCACATTGGGAGAGATGCCATGGTTCGAATGTTCAGACGTGGTTCAATCCATAGTTCCGTGCATTTGCTGAAGCAGTGTGACACAGATGTGTTACGTGTCACTGCTGGAAAGAAAACTGTGGTTGCACTGAGTCACACTGAGTCAACAGGATCCTAATCGATTTTATCGAGATGTCTAGGGGCAATGGGTTAAGATACATTCTGGTAGTGGTGTGTGTTTTCTCATGGTGGGTGGAAGCATATCTGACAAGAAGGTGTAATAGTCTCACAGTAGCAAAGCTGTTACTTAGAGACTTAATACCACGTTTCTGATTTCCACCTCATTGGAGTCGGATAGAGGAATGCACTTCCACAGTGAGAATATGAAACTGCTGTGTACTGCCTTGCAAGTTGATCAGAGATTACATTGTAGCTACAGACCAGAGGTATCAGGTCTTGTGGAGCAAAGCAATGGGACTCTCGAAACACGGATGGCAAAGGTCTGTTTATCCACGTCTCTGAAAATGCCTGATGCATTACCTTTGGTGTTGATGAGAGTGTGTAGCATCCTGATATAAGGACAGGACTTTCGCCCCACAAGATACTAATGGGGATGGCAATGCTCTTGCCAGCAGTGCCGTCTACAGCGTTGATAAACATCACCGATGATTTGATTCTTGATGATTGCAAAGGAATGGCTGATGTGGTCCATTCTGTGTCTCACCAGGTTGAAGGTGCACCTGCACCGACTTCGAAGGACCTCTGCCATTACCTGTGTCTAAGCAATTAGATACTTGTTCAAAAGCATGTGAGGAAGAACTGTCTTGATGCTCACTAGAGAGGTCCATACCAAGTGATTTTGGTGAAGAATACGGCTGTGAAGTGTGGAGGCTTGCCAAACTGGATCCAGCCTCCCATACCCGCAGAGTTTCAGGACCATCGGAAAAAACAGCTCCTCTCCTTGAAGGAAATCCAGCCGTGGCTGTGAGGCGACTGGAGAGGACAAGTCAAGCAGTGGGGGTTACTGACAAGGTTGGTTACCCACCAGAGCCCAGGTACTGACTCTGAGGGAGACGGTAACGTTGCGAGTGGTACAGAGTCGAACTCAGCTGAAGGAACTGGTTTAGCAAGTGATCTGTTGCAGAGAAGGAGAGCAGAATTTGCAAGAATCATAACAAAGCACAAAGAATGGTAGCGGTGGTATTCAGGGTAGCACATCAATTATAAAACAGTATCTTTCTAGAATTACTCTGTACTCAAATGCCAGTGTTGGTGCCACTCAAGGTAACATAAGATACCCCACTACCACAGATGTCACCCCATAGAAGTACCAAAGAACTCCTATGCTAGTTTAACCAAAACAGATTTACCTCAGCACTCTTCAAATTTTTGTGTCACTATTATTAAACAGTGTAACTAGTTTATGAGAATATCTATGTGAATGGTATAATATCATTAAATTAAAATTCTTTATGCATAAATTGACTTGTTGGACTACTTACCTGTGAGCTGTCACATAGATATTCTCATAAACTAGTTACACTATTTAATAATAGTGACACAAACATTTGAAGAGTGCCAAGGTAAATCTGTTTTTGCAAGAGAATCATGGCCAGTGAGACAGAAGAGGCAGAACTTGAGACAAGACCCGAAGAGAGACCATGCCCCAGTATCTGAAACGTCTGAATCAGAGCTAAGTGACACGGAGCAAGCGCAAGAGGGCTTGAGGAGATCGAGAAGATTAAGAGTGCCCTGCCAGAGGTACGCTGCTCCAGAGTGGACTTATCTGATCACAGATGCCGGGGACAGTGGGGACCGGGATGCTGAAGTCTTCAAGAGTGACCAGCATAATGCCAGAACAGACTATTGAAATTGAACTATTAGTTCCTGGAAAAGAGGCATAAGGGTTTTGATTCAGCGAGATCTGTCTTTTCCAACCTTGGGATATCAGCCACCTGCTCAGGAGATTGTAGCAGTTCATCTTGAAATGCTACAGTGTGTCATTGATGAAATTGGCTCTGAACTTGTGAGAGACTGTTAATTGAACTGTGAACTGTAAATGAATGTTTGCTTTAAAGAAAATAACCTAGGCCCGAGTGGAAGAAGAAAACAAATTAGGGATCTTCCATAGAAGAAGAAAGAGGGCTAAGGAAGTCTTTTGAATTGTGTAAATAATTGTACAACAGATTGTAAAATTGATTTCCAAGACTCCAACGAGCTGTGCCTGCACTCTTTCAAACAGCAATAAGGAGGCAGAGAAAGAGACTTTGCATTGATCCTCTTGCTGTGCCGAACCAAACTCAATTAAAAATGGAGTCTGGAAATTCGAATCATAGGTCAAAGTGTATAATAGGTACACTTATAGTAGGAGTGATAGTAGTGATAGCAGTAGTTATTATCGTATCATTGAAAGCTTCACATGAAGCAGAAGGGGATAGGATGGGATTACAAGGAACATCCACACCTATCGCTTCTAGCACAAAAGAGGGTACATTAGGAGCGGATAAAGCTATGCTAGATCAAACTAATTGCATGTTGCATGTAGATTTGTCTAAGGGTGATCATACATTGAATGCCTCTGTGAGGCTGCTGTATGAGTATGTGAATACGACGGATGTGAGAGATTGGTATGTGTGTATGCAGTTACCTGCATCGGTGGAGGAGGGAATTTGCTACCACCACCTGCCTCTGACATATGGTATCGCATGTAGTTTATTGCCTAATATGTTTTACGGTAAGGGTCACTAGGAATATTACTTCACTAACTACGACGCGGTGCTTTCAGAAGTTCCAGCTTATTAGCACCTGAATTAGTATGATTATTACAAGCAGGAAGAAAGGATAGGGAAGTATTTCAAACCTACTGTTACATTAGACACAGCTTATGCTCATCGCCATAATTTGACATGTATACTGACTGATGTAGAGAAGAAGTTCATAGATCAAGTAGAAGACAGACATAGGCAATTGACAGTTAAGCTTAACAGTAGAGGAGGTAAATTTGAGTGGACCAAAGAGGAGTTAGCACATAAGGCGAAGGGGAGTTATGGCCCAATAGCTTTAGATTTTGAGCAACGTGGAAAACTTTGCATTAGACAGGTATAGACCTATTATGATAAGATCTTTCTTGGACAGAGCATGTGTGATCACATTTTCACAATTGAGGCCACTGCGAAGAAGTTTGTGCAAGAAGAGGTGCAAGTGGTACCAAATGTGTATTTTGTGCGTGGGAGGAATGCATTATGTGTGACTGCCACTGAATTGGTATGGCACATGTTAAGTGGCTGTTGTGTTTCCTAAGATATACCATGTTAAAGGTTTGGAACCGTTCGAAGGAGGATCACATCATAGAGAGAAGCGAGGTACAAGTGCAGGAGAGATTAGTGGAGATGTATTTGGAACAATGATATCAAGTTTGAGATGGTTCTTAATTACATAAAGATTAGAAGGTTGTCAACCATTGTAAGCGAATACAGCTCAGTCTTTGTTGCTTGTGGATGGAGAGATGGTGTCGATAAGAGCTATGGTGATGCAGAACCGCCTTGCGTTGGATGTGTTATTGGCAAAAGAGGGCGGAGTCTGTAAAATATTGAGGGTTCAACAGTGTTGTACTTATATCCTAGACCGTAGCAAGGATCTGAGGAAATATATAAGCAACATCACTGAGATAGACCATGAGATACATGATTTGGCAACCAAAGGAGTTTGGGACAAGGTTGGCAAAGGATATGGAAAGATTGGGAGTTGGTTTGCCAACCTTGGTAAGGGAATTCTTGGTTACATTCTGAAGCCCATCATCACAGTAGTGGGTTGTGTGATTCTCCTGATTGGAGTGATAAGTGCTTATAAATGGCATAAGTCAAGACAGGCTGAGAGATCTCTTAGAGAGGGTGAGAGGAGGATGGAGACTACAGGACAGTCATTATGAGAATCTCAAAAGCCTAGAAAAGTTTTGACAGGGAAGATTGGCTACAACTTCTGTCTAGGTCGGTTATTTCTACAGGGATTGTGATTGATTGTGATGACACTTCTCATCAGAGGGGGGGACTGATAGAGCGCGGTTATTCTCTTTCATTTGTAGGGGTGCATTATAATCCCGAGTAGATTGCACCTGCATTTATTCTTTTGTCGTGTTAACATTTGGTTACTAGAATGCGAAATGTAATAACATGTAAAGTGAAGTGATAGAGATACTTCATGTAAGGAGAAGAAATTAACATGGCAATTGTGCTTTAAATGATGAAAAGTCTAATGTTTTTTTTATAAATGATTAATGAGAATGTATTAACTGTCATGTAATGCATTGATTTAGATGTGCACAGAAATAATGTTTATGCATAATTGTGTTTAGCGAAGTTTATGGTGATTCTTATGTTAGCTGATTTTCAGTAGGCCTCATGTGTATTTCCCTGGCTCTCCAAAATGGGTTTATTCGTAATGTTCATGTGTATGTAGAATCTTTTTATTTCTCACTTTTCTGTTGCAGGTGGGGAAATTCATCTTTGTTAGTTAGAATAACGCTTTTGTTTTAGGAGTTAGGCTTAGGGAAGAGAGGATACATTTGAACAAGTAGTGCAGATAATATGGGACGGTGTTCTTTATCACTGGTGAAGGCCTGGGAATGAAGGTCATCGAGCCAGAGGCTGAGAGTATCGAAACTAAATGGATAATCACCTACAAGGAGGTGTCCAGCTGGATGAGGTGATCGTATGATGTAAAATGGGTGTGTCCTAGGATTTTGGTATTGGAATTAGGGACAGTGCCCCGGGGGTAGAGACAGGAGAGGAGATCAGCGGAGAGAGAAGGAGCATCTTAGAACGAGCTCTGTAGCTTTAAGCTGTTTGACCCATTCAATGTGAGTGCACCTCTTAGGAAGTCTTCACACGCTGACACCTTTTTTCCTGAAACTTGCCTGGGGAATGCTAAGTAGGGATGTTACTTTAGTAGTAGAGTAGTGACAGACTAATGCTTTTTACTTATGAACCTCTAATGTAGTCTAATCTTGATGTTGGGGCACTCCTTGCCTGTGTTCTGATTTTGGAACTTGTCATCCTATGTATTCGCCAAAGATTGAATCCTGCCCGTAGGTTTGGTTTTGTATTAGTTCCGATGTATTTTTTCAACCTCATCTTGATGTGTCTGTATGTCCAGTTATTTTTGGCTTTGTAATAAATTAAAACTAACCTGGAACCTGAAGTCTGTGATTCTTCGGAGTCATGAGTTATTGGCACTGTTCAGTCTGATAGAACAAGTTATTTCTCCCCTCTACACTTCTAAGCAATTACAAATGGTCCATTGACCAGAGGGTCCAGAGCGTAACCAGAAAGGAAACCCCAGCCCCATCAAGTTCATTGAACTTGCAGTGCTTTATAAGTGTTTAAAGTCTCTCAATAACCTCATCCATCGTCTCACCCGGTTGCTGTCTTGCTTGGTTGAAACTGTACTTTTCATAGTTGACATTCAGCAGTGAATTGAACTTGGCCTCCAACTTCTTCTTGATTTGACTGTATGATATTTTATTAGCTTGTAATATCTTCTTTATGACCTCTTTTACTCCGTGACCTGCCAGGTTCTTTAAGCATTTTATTGTCTTTTTGTTATCTGCCTCTTCTATAGCATCTATGAAGTCAACAAACGTTTCAATCCAGGCAGTCCATCTGGTGCCAAGATTCAGCTTTTTGGTGGTATCGAATGGAGGTGGCGATTTCAGGAACACAGCAGCATCGTATTTTGTGCTGTTCCTTCTGACATCGAGAGTATGTGCTGCTAAGGCAGCGTTTGATATTCAATGTCACTTTACCCGGTGGCACCTTTGCAAGCATCAGCTTGCTCACTGGTGCTCGGGTCTTAGGACACCATCTGCCTTCATCACGATGAGTAATGATTTTGCTTCTTGCATTCGTTCTTCAGCCCTCTCGACTTTAAGCGTTATATCTGGCTGTCGCTGCCTTTAGCACTTCTTTGTACCTGGTTGTCACTGTCTTTAGTGTGTCTGTTTTGTATCAATGATGGCTCTGTGTTATGCTGTAGCACAGTATCTCTTCTTTCAGCCTTACAAGTAGATTTTGGGCAGGCTTACTGACTATGCTCCTCTGTAGTGCCTTCACCTTCTTCGAGGACCTCTCAAAAGCTGGAGTTGCGCTTTGACTCCATATACACCAACTGTAGGCCACTTCTTGAGGCACATGTGGCACACACAAGCAGTTTGAGGGACCACTGCAAACTTTCAGGGAGAGCAGTCTTGTATCGTTGGGGGCATGTAACCCCTATCTCGTCACCAGTTGTAGCATCCTCACCAGGCCAGGAGCATGCAACAGACCACACCACACACAGAACTCTGGTTTGCATATCTTTATTCTTCAGCGTGCAACCAAAAACTGAACATACTGTATTACAAATGTTATACTGCACACTCAGCCACACACATCAGATTCCGTAATACTTGTAAGGAGTCTGTCGAGGGCCGCTAGAGTCTTCATGCACATAAACACAGGGCACAACAGAAGCTACTTATCTGAACAAAAAACATATGTACTACATGAACAAAAAAAACAAAGGAGGGCAGTAAAACCCATTATTTAAGAGGGCACCTTGTTTTTCTCATATGTCTTTGATTTTGCCTAAATACCAGGGCAAGCCCTCGGCACATTGCAAACTTATAATGTTATATTTTCAAATCTTATTGATCCTAATGGACTAGGATATATTATTTTAGGAGCACAACAGTCTGCTACAAACATTCCATCTTTGGCGATATCCATGCTAGAAAGTTAATTTTAGAAATATGGGTCCCCTGATTTACAGTAATTGGAAGTGATTTAATCTATCTCCTTTTGACATCCACTTATATTAAGAGTCTACCAGACTAACAATGTTCTGAGTCTTTCACTGCTAAATCTTCTTTGCATTGGGCTCCATTAGTACTGCCTTGACAAGCTACCCTTTGAGTTGCGAAATACATGTTGGTTGAACTCTACCCATTAAACTTTTTCCAGGCCTACATTCTTGTCTGTTGTGAAATATATCATCTTTGTAGACTAATGAGATGGCACATGTAACTTAGATAGACTTTTGCATTTCTAATTAAAGAAATATGATGCTCAAATATAAATATAAATGTATCTGGGATAAAGTACCCCCTGTTGTATATTATAAGGATATTGGAAATCACCAAGGAGTTCACAGATGATATAAAAGAATGAAGCTGTGTTCCCTTGATAAGGTCATGGAAATCCAAGGTTACTAGTTTATTGAACATGTTAGCTTCTTGTACTTGTACCAAACATTCTCTGGTCAACAGAAATGGATAATGATTAGGATTATATGCTAATAACAAACAAATACCCATGATTATATCAACTGCTTATCGTGAACATCCATTGGAATCTACTCAGTATGCCACGTACACGACAAGCACATGTATGACAAGCACATGAACATCCAATGGTATATACTCAGTATGACAAGCAACCCTGAATGAAACTACTCACTTCAACAATCACAGATACAAAAGTGCCTTTACCAACTTCCCCTCCTGCGAAAGATCTAGGCAGTCACTGCCTACCCTGTCATTCATTCCATGGTCCAAGCACTGACCTTCTCCAGACTTGACTGTGGTCCTTCGTCACTAATTTACATCACCAATGGCTTTCTCCCTTCAGTGAATGCTATTAAAGTATGAGTGAGAGAGACTTAGAGTGACTGTGAGTGAAAGTGAGTGTGAATGAGGGAGAGAAAATGAGCGAGTGAGAGTATGTAAGAATGACTGGGTTATTGCAAGTAACGATGGCTGAGAATTAATTAGAATGAGTGCAAGATAGTGAGTAAGAAAAATTAGTGCAAGTGAGAATGATAGATGGATTTTGAGTGAGAATGAGTTTGAGTGAGTGAGTGTGAGTGAGAATGTGATGTTAAGCTTGCTAGTCTGCCATTGGGCCTGACATACGAAAGGTAATTTTTGGCTCATAGAATGTTAGACCTGACAGCCTTAGGGTGGTCTTCCCTCAAACTTTTTGCCTTCACTCACCTATTTTTCTTACTTAGGTTTTGAGGGCTATAGCACTTTACCACTGCTATCTAGTGCTAAAGTACTTGTGTTCACTCCATGAAACATGACAAAATTGGCTTACAAATGATTAGCACATTTAATTTACTTATAAGTCCCTAGTAAAGAGGTATACCATATATCCAGGCTTGTAAATTCAATGCTACTAGTGGGCCTGCAGCACTTACTGCGCCAACCAGTTAAGTAGCCCTTTTAAAATGCCCCAGGTCTTCTATTGCAGCATTTATGCAGTTTTTGCAGTTTTAAACTACCAATTCGACTTGGCAAAATAACCCACTTGACAAGCCTTAAACTCCCCTATTATTTCTTATACGTCACCCCTAAGTTGGACTCTAGGCAGTCTATTCGGCAGGGTGCATTTTAATTAAAAGACTGGACATGTACTTTCAAGTTTTACATGTCCTGGTAGTGAAAAACTCAAATTAGTGTTTCACTACTGTGCGGTCTACCTCGCCTATTTTAAAAGTGGCACTTTTAAAAGTTGGAATTTTCCTGCCCTGCCTATTTGGTGCCTGCAGCCTGTTCCTGGATCACATGACTAGGTGTAGTTGACAGTAGGACTTTGTGTATTCCTCTCAGACAGCCACACAATAGAGGAATTAGGTGTGCCTGGATGGGCCATCACTGGCAGGAAGGGGGGGCGGAGCTTGGCACAGCCCCACTTGCAAATTAATAGGCTGTATTCTGCCTGAACACAAAGACATTCTCACTAGTCCATTGTGTCTGCGGCCAGGGTGGAGCCAGGGTAGAAGAGGCTGGAAATTCCAAGCACTTCAAAGAGAATAGAATTGTCTCCCTACTTCAAAGAAGGCACCAGCTATAAAAAATAAGACCTTCAGACTCACTCTTCAGTTCACTTTCTGGACCTGCCGAAGGACTCTCAAAGGACTGCCTGCTGCTGTGACTTGCTGTGTACTTCAGAAGACTGTTTTGTGCACCTAGAACGAGTGCCCTGCTGCCTGAAGCCTGCCTTGAACCCTTAGAGGCCTACCCTTCTGCTTGAGCCCTGTTCCACTGCTTGATACCAGGACTACCGAAGTGACTCCAGTGGCTAGTTGGCTGAACAGAGTCTCAGTGGCAGAAAAGGCTCCAACCATCTTGAACCCACACCTGGATCCAGCCTGAGTGAGTCCTGACCCTCCAAGGTGTGCCTTCCGGTTCTGGATGCTTGGAAGTGGTGAAAAAGGAACTCAGAAAGCCAAAATCCAAAACTTGAAATATTTTTGGCTAAAAAGTGCTCTGAGAACCGAGAGGAGACTGAGACTTACCTGCTCATCGCTCCACCCAAAGTGCATTGCTGGTTTGCCTGACTTCGCGGCAGCTCTCAGTACCTTCTTCTCCGCAGCAATAAATCATGTTTAGTGGTACTTCGCAGAAGGGGTATCTGGCCTCGTGGCGCCCTCATTAACTATAGCTTGCAGCTTCGTCCTGCTGGAGGTTTTGAACTTCCAAAAAGGCGACTAAAGCCAAACGTAGAAATCTTTACTGAGACTTCGCCCAGTTACTCTGTGATGACGACATCTCCTCCTTAGACACTGCCTGCAACCTTGCTCTGCTGAACTTCACCTTCATAGACATTTTTCTACAAAATTTCTTCTAAGTCCAAAGTTAAGTGCCGACCGGGTCCAATCAACTTCTTGTATCCATCCCACTCTTCATTGCTGCCAACCATATTTTTCGACTTTGACCCGATCTTGCAGGACTAGATGTCTGTGGTTGGCACTTTGATGTTTTAGGTGCTAATTTATATCTCTGGTTCTACTGATTGGATTTTTGTTGCTTTGGTGTCGAATGATTTATTAAAATTCACTCTATTTTCCTAAATTTGTGTGGGATTTTTCCTGTGTTGTGTTTTCACTTTTTTGCTTCTTGCGTGCTGCATACATACTTTATACATTGCCACTAAGATACGCCTCACTGTTTTTGTGCCAAGCTACCAGAAGGTTAAGCACAGGTTAATTTATTGACTTTAGTTGTTCACCCTAAAAAGGATTGTAGCTGTTGCTTGAGCAGGGTTTTTACCCAACTCAACCAACAACCCAATTTTTCACATAGAGGCAGGCACCCATAGAAAAATGCTATTGCTGGCATACTGGAGACAATTGTTAGCATGACAGGCTCCTGCGCAAAAAGGCTGATACTGACATGATGGGCACCCGTGGAAAAATACTGGCATGCTTGAGGGAATTGTTAGCATAATTGTTGGCAGAATTGTAGGCACAATGCTGCCCCCCCCCCCTCCTCCGAGCCTAACAAGAAGAGGTATGGCTCACTACAATTCATGGTAAGTATTACATCCCACCACATTTAGCGATCATGTCACCACCCTAATATAGGTGGTATCTAAAATTTCCATTTGCCCGTGTTGTGTTATACTAATCATTTAGAGTATTACAGAACTTCAGTCATGCCAATTATTGTAATGTCTTCAGGGTTAAGGTCATGTGACACAACTTCCTGGGGACATTTAGAGTCAAATGGCAAATGATGTCACTTCCTGTAATGCCATTAAGGTCAAAGAGTGTGTGTTGTCACTTTTGCTACCCTTGGCATTATGGTGAATCAACCTCCTTGATAAGTGCTTGGTTCTTCACTCATTTCTATTTCGAGCACCATGTCCACTTTTGACCAATGGTACATGGTCAAATGTCTGCCTTAATTCAGTACCCTCGCTTCCGAGTTCACAAATTCTTCGTCTCAGAACCCTTGACGTTGATTGGCTCCAGGTTGAACAGCAGTTCTCGTATTTCAGCAGCAGCAGAAAAGACAATTCTATTCTAAACGCAATTCCAGCACAAATAATATGAAAATAAAATCAGCGCCACATAGTTATTTTTTGCTTGGAGGCAATAACACGGGAGACTCACAATGCTGTACAGTCATGTGATGTGTTATGTTCACTCGGCATGCTTTTTACCTTATTCTGTTTTAGTGACTGCACATTATAATTGTGGCAAGGAAGCTGGAGTGCCACTAAAAAAACTGCAATTTGTTTTTTATTATTCCAACCTGAACAAAAGGAGGTTAGGAAGGGCTAAAAACAGCTTTATCCTTCTGTCCTTCAGAGTGCACCATTAAAATATATGCCGATATTATCCATTATTTTTTTAAATGATTGCTAAAGTGCAGAATTATTTAGCTGGACTCTCAGTCTATCGGAAACATCATATATAACCTTCACTGTTTGCAGTTTAATCTCCCTTGCATGGCTGCGGGCTGTGTTTTGACATTTTAAACTCCATAAATGACAGCAGAGCTCCGAGCCATTGTGAGAAAAGCCAAGCACTTGGAGGAGAAAACAATAAAATAAAAAATAGACACACTTTGCGAGGACATTTCCGCCTATTCTAAAGTTCAATCTTTTTAAAACGGCCTTGCTAGAAGAAAAATAGAGGTGACACTTCATTTGCATCTCCTCTTTTTAATGCGGCCACATATAGGCCTTTGGTACTGAAGCGTGAACAAAGAAATCAGAGCATTGTGAGGCATAAAAAGTGAGCTAAAGTACACGGTGCCTTATTGAAGCAATGGCTCCATCCTTGAATACGACTCTGCTGGCTAACTTGAGAGGACAACATTACCCTTCTTTTGGGGCCTAGTCAAAAAGGCATCTTGGAGTACATTAACTAGTTCTGCTGTATAACTCTTTTGCCTTCTCTTGCATGTCTTCGTTAATTAGCCCGATCACATTTAAAATGGGAATGAAATGGGAAGGTTAAAGGACTAGTCATATATAATTAGTTTAACTAATAAAGGGCTGTGCTCTCTTTGTAATTCCACTAGTTGGGAGTTGGACATTTTGGGCCACTTCACAAAGGCATGGAAGAGTACATAAAAATGTACTTCTGTTCAGGGGCGTAGCTTCATGGGGGTTGTTTGTGATGTTACACCCTCCTAATAAATGCATTTTCTGCTAAATAGTTGGGCAGAGGTACTTTTCAGTAGAGTATGGTGAACAGCCTGTCGGGTTTTAACAGGATTATGTACCTACACACTGACAAACACGCATGAACACTTTTCCCTCTCTGTTTGGAAAATCTGCTACAATGTTGGCTATTTCACAAAATAATGTGTTTCTCTCACTTAGTACATCCTACAAATCGTCTCCCTTTCCATTGCCCATCTATAGCCCCTCTCATGCACCCTGCTTGTCGTATAATGTATTTTAGCTTTATACGCCAGCGACATTGTTGGAAAATCTAAAGCTCACACCCCCTCAAGCTTACTGACCAAGCTACTCCCTTGCTCTAGTGGTATTGTTTCCTGTACTCATAAATGTTTTTGTGCTTTTGCCTCATTGAATTTGAATGAGGGCTGAATTTCCTTTCAGTTTTCAATCCTAGTTGCGCCCTACCCGGCTTCCAACCTCTCAATATTGGAGCTGCAGTGGTTGTTGGTGCAAGTTGAGCCTAAAAAGGGCAGTGTTGTGCTCTATAAATTGCTCTATATCAACGTTCAGACCAGGGTTTGCTATAGAGGTTAACTTGTAAAAGAGGTGCCGGGGCTCTCGTCAGGAGGCAGCTTGCACCAGCCCATTTCTCCTGTTAGCACAGCCTAAAACAGAACCAACTACCAACCACAAAAGAGGGGAGAGGATGTAGCATAACGGCCAGAACTGCTGACTTTGGAGCTGGGGAACCAGGTTCGCATTTCGGCATCGGCATCGGCTCAACATCCTGTGATTCTGGGTAAATCACTTAATCTCCCCGTGCCTACCATAAAAACGATGGTGCTCATAAAAAGCGCTGGTGTTGTGATGTTGGAATATATGACGTTACAACGCATGCAATTACAACGCATGCTTTTACAACACAGTCTTTACATCGCAACTACCATTACATTGCATGATTTTACAACACATGCCATTACAACACATTTTTAAAACTACCATTTCAACGCATTCCATTACAACGCATACCATTACAACGTATACCATTACAACGCATAATACCTTTAGGGCAACAGTATGGTAAGTGTTGGATAGTGTAGGGGTAAAAATTACTATTCCCACTCCAGTGAGTGCAACAGTAGGGAAAGTGTTGGATAGTGTAGGGGTAAAAATTACTATTCCCATGTTCCCCACTCTAATACTAAAAAAATCTCCATTACTTACCTTATAATGCGTTGTAATGGCTATATTCTCTGCTTATGGCCAGTTCTTGACTGTCCTCGAAAGTCCACATTGTCTATATGTGAATGTGCGAAAGGTAGGCAGGAGTTACTGATATTTACACAGCCAGGACTCGTTCAGCACATAAAAGACCAGAAGCAGAATTTCTGCATGGTGTAAACATATAGTTTATCATGTTTGTACATGTAGCTATTCACAAGGAAAAGATGTGGAAATTAGACATGCATAGACATATGGCATTCTAAAGCAAAGTGATTAAAACATATGCCCAATTAAACCGGACTGTGACTGAAACTATGTTTGTATATTGACAGGCTAATCAAGATCGTCTATTGGTATGCAGAAAAATGAGCAGTACGTTATGCAACAGTAGTTCGGCACACTGGGTAAATGACACGCACCTTTATGCATTTGCTCAAAGAACATTTACAAATCAAAGGAGTCTTCCTATGGAACATCAGTGCAGTGTCCTTGTGGTCCATGGGGGCAGTGCCCAAATATGTGCCAAGGGCAAGAAGAGGAAATGGACTATCACTAGGTAGAAGGCATTTGTTCTTATGGTATGCCACGTATTTCTATGATTGCTCCTGGTATATCTGGCGCTGTTGGAGCAAAATAGTTCCCCAAAATGTAGACGTCCTGAAAATTTACCTAAATCAAACCTCCCACGTGTACTGGATCGGAGACGGTGTTGAACCTCAATTTCATGAGGCAATGTGTCCCTGTGTAAAGGCACCTCCCAAAACGCAAAAATTAGCAAAGTAAGGCAACTCATTAGGTAATGGGTTCCACTCAATAACTGAGATCTAGATCAATGAAAAGTTAAAGGGTTTTATTACAAAAATTCAAAATAAGCGGCACAGTCAATGCCATAGAGGGTCTCAGATGCAGATGCTGAAAGCTAAAATGAAAGGTCTTCCTGCCTTTTCCCATGTTGATAGCTTAACAAAAGACCTCTGAGCTCGTTTTTAGCCAATTTTGGTGATAGATAATTGAGGAAGAGGAATCTGAGGATATCACCATCAAGCACTTCCTTTAGTCAAGAGGAAGTACCCCTGTTTGGTGGTGATTTTCCTCTTTGTTGTCTTGTTGTCTTCTCTTGATGAGGATTCACGTTATCATAGATTTATGGATGAAGACACTGAGGAACAATCACATTATCGAAATTGCATCCACACTAAGACACTGGAGACATTGTCCAAATGTCCTTTACGCAGCTGCAGGGCAGAATATGCACGAGATATTTACCCAAAGAGGAAGCACTCATTAGTTAACCAGATGAAAGTCCTCCAGTTGGGTATATGTGTTCAGCAAAACTGGGGACTTTTGTGTGAAAAAATGAGGTTCCATTCTGGCCATTGTGCACATTTTACAGAAATTTAACCTCAAAGGGAAGCAATTAAAAATATAAACAGAACAGTTTCCCCAGTTCAAGCTCCACTTCAGTAAAGCACAAACATTCATAACTTTTTAGGCTTGGCTAAGGCAAATCAAAATTGTTTCATCTCATATTCCACGCTGAAAAAAAATCTGAAATCCTTAATGGAGGTGAATGTATCATTGATCTAATGGAGCGCAATCTGATCTGTAGTGACTGTGATGAGTGGTTTCTTTCTTGTCATCTCCTGGTGAGAGCAGACTCCAAGGTTGCTCCCCTGAGTATGCATATGCCCAAAATCCATAGCACCACTCACACACCCTCTCACAGACACATACAGGCACTCACACATCCACATACCCTCACACCCACACATAGCCCCACCAGCCACTCACGCATCCACTCATAGATCCATTGTGCCACACACTAACCTAGTCACACACCCACACAGGCACTCACACACCCACTAACATCACAGATCCACACTGGCACTTACATGCTCACATACAGACCCACACAGGCACTCACACACTCAATCACAGACCCACACAGCCACTCACACACCCACTCACAGACCCATAGCGCCACTCAGACCCAATCATAGAACTACGTAGGCACTCACACATCCACACACAGACCCATACAGGAACTCACACACCCAGTAGCACCACTCACATGTATATATATATATATATATATATTTGAAGTACTTATGAATCCATCCAAACGAGTGTTGAGGCCAAATCTCCTGATTCCCCATGGATGAGTTCCACACAAAATGAAATAGCAAAATGCTTTTCCTTTTATTGAAACCTGACGCATTTCAGCTCTGGTCATGAGCCTTGTTCGCAGGTGAAAAGGATTATTCTGCTAAGTAATCACATAACTCAAATATAGATTTTTGATATACCTCGTAGTTATCAGATACTTCAATAACCAGCATGCATTGGAAGCGAAATACTTAATTCGTAAGCCACTGTACAGCATTAGTAAAATACCTGTCAAATACTGTCCAAAATGCCGCAGTGGCACAATTCTTGTATAGCAATGCCGGCAAAAAAAAGTGACTCTGTGCATTTGCGGTTTGCCAATCAATGTTAAAACCACTTTGCCACAACACGAGCAGTCTTTCAAACAGGGGGCTCCAGGACCAAAAGGGAGAAAGTCACATGCATCTCCCTTCTCTCTTTCTCGCCACACTTGCAGACATAATTCCGGCAAAATCCAACTGGTTGATGTGCGGGCGAGCGGATCGTGCCCAAGTCCGTTTTTAGAGGCAACCGAATCCTCCATTAAGGGAGCTGTGAACCCTGCACAGCGTCCTCAACTTGCACAGGAATAAAGTACCCATGAATGCATCTAAATGAAGAGCGTTGAGGCCAAATCTCCGGATTCCCTGTACATGAGATCCAGACAAAAGACAAGTAGCAAAATGCTTCTCCTTTTACTGAAACCTGACGCGTTTCAGCTCTGGTCACGGGCCTTGCTCACAGGTGAAAAGGATTTTTTAAGTAAGTAATCACATGAGTCAAATGCAGATTTTTGATATACCTCGTAGTTATCAGATACTTCAATAACCAGCATGCTTTGGAAGTGATATACTTAATTCTTAAGCCACTGTACAGCATTAGTAAAATACCTGTCAAATACCGTCCAAAACGCCGCAGTGGCATTATTCATGTATAGCAATTCGGGCAAATAAAGTGAATTCATGCATTTACGGTTTGTCAATCAATGTTAAAACCAACTTGCCACAATATGAGCAGTCTTTCAGTCTGAAGTGTGGGCGAGCGGATCGTGATCCCAAGTCCGTTTTTAATGGCAATCGAATTCTCCATTCAGGGAGCGGTGGACCCTGTAGAGTTATGGCTGAGGAGCGTCGCCCCACTGCTCAGAGCCAACAGATGAGAATTAAAATTATATTAAAACAATGTATTACCATTTTATTTTTTCACAGACCGAGCCGAGTACGCAAAGTCTAGGGCGGGGCTGGGCCTTCCTCAATGGACAGCAGAAGGGAGAAGGAGTGGTGGCCACTGCAAGTGCACATGTTGGCTTTGCTGTCTTTTTCAGGACGGCCAAACTTATATGCATACTTAGATTTCCCCCCCCTTCACAGTCCCTGAGCGAGCATCAAAACGCCTGCTCAGACCAATCCCAGAGCTCTTCTCATGCTGGCTAATAGCATGAGAGCAGCATCTGAATTGGGTGGGGAGTCTGAAAGCTTGTGCCGTGTGGCCCATGAACTACAGAGAGCAGAAACCATCTACTACTCGTGCAAGAAGCTAAACCCCAACACCGATTTATGATTAAGATGCGCCTTCCCATTCCCTCTGCACCTGTTATTATTGGCAGCACCCTGTCTTAAAGCCAGCGTGGTTTTTATCATCAGCACCCTCGTTACTATCGGATGCCCCACACTATCGGAAGAATGGCTCAATGAGTTGAACGCTCGCTGCTGAAATGTATGGTAATCAGCAGATCATTGTGAAGTCTGACAAAGAGAACCCAGCTATTCGTCCCCTTGAGGTCTGTTAATTGAGCAGTGGTAAATGGAATTGAGTACCGTTACATTACATTGCTATATACAGTGCTAGCAGCGGCAGGTAAGTACTTTTTTGATCATTTCCCCCTCGCGCTGCCCTACCACATTTTATTGACATTAGCCACCACTCATAGAGGTAGAGAGGTAGCACTCTGTAAATATACTCTGTTTTTGGTCTCCAGTACCTCTCCAATTGTTTTCCGCTGCAAGTACAGACAACACTAAAACTAGTAGTATGGCAAGTGCTTCCTGAACTTCAAATCATGAGAGGTGCACAGGTATTTTCCAAACAACCCCACTCAACATTCTGTGACACCAATCATGTGTTAAGCACTACTCAAAGCAGGTGTCATTATTTCCATTTCAGTGGAGCTATCAAACAATGGCTGGCAATTAAGAATATTAAGTCAATGATGGTGTGAAAGACGCTTCCTGTCCTGCAACATTTTGGTATGTATTTTTAACTTAAAGTTGTTTCAAGGGTTTGGGTACTGCTGCAAAGTTACCTTGCTGCTCTGTAGTCCGACCAGGCGGAGGCCTCCATGGATACTGGCTGAGCGGGCGTTGCTCGAATGCTCCAGTGCGATGAGAGGGCATTGCTGATCGCTTCACATTAGATGGCCAGAGAGACCCCTCCCTTCCCTCCCTCCCTTTACCTCTCCCCCCTGTTCTTCTTTTGCTCTGCTTACGTATATGTTTTCTTTATAGGATAGCTCTGCGGACTCTTGTAATGCAGAATAAGCTAAGCCTGGCATGGCTAACTGAGTGGCCTTGTTTGGTTGCATGGACACTAGGATGTAATCTACTGTGCTGGACTAGCAACACATATACCATATATTCCCAATGTATGAAGACACTGCATTTGTTATATTGATTCTTTCTGTTCTATCCATCCCTCCAGATGTGCAGGGGCAGATAGAGGTGTATTGTATCTGTTGTTGATCTATGAATAAAAATGTAATTTAAAAAAAATGTTGTTTCAAGGAGAATGTTTAACATGAATTTGGGGATTTTCACTAGACTGCAGATTTAGAGTCAAGTAGCTGAGTTAAATATTTGGGCAGGGCAGAAGTTCTCCTAGTAGGAAACCCAGTTGACCACTTACAAAGTCATTTTACTGAATCCATTCGTGGCACGTGGGTTGTAAACTTTATTGCCAGCTGGTGGAATTTGAAAGTGGTGGGACATAAGCAGAATGGAACAATGAATGCTAGCAAACAAGTGAAACAAGTGAGCCCCACATTCTCCCCCAATTTATTTGTATTTTGGTGCAATTTGCAGCACCATTCCTGTGATAAATGGACTAAAAATACAGTTCTTATAGGCATTCATTGAGGAAAACTCTGACCTCCGAAGTGGGCTATGATACCGAGGGAAGACTGCTTCGGCTCTACTCTTTCCAATATAAAACACATAACATAGGTTCATAAACCTCCACAAACAAACACACTTGTAATTGTGTTCCTACTGGTTATGCAGTCTGGCCACTTCCTTTTCTGCATCAACTATTCAACATTGATTGCACAGTAATCTTCATGACATAATTAAAAGCTACAAGTATAAGAAATATCCATTTGTAACAAACATTTAATTTTTAGGAAGTCAGCAAAAGCTTTTTTATTTAAGAGCAAGGCAATTTTGTGAAATTATGAAGTAAATATTGTACTTAAAATAGTATATACATCACTCTGAAGTGCTTGTGTACCTTAGAAAATCATTAAATGAAAACAAATTATGAAATGAAACTAACATGCATTGCTCAAAATATAAGAAATATCCATTATTTTGTTTTTTTGTTTTTTAGAAAGAAACATCAAAAACTTTATATGTATAAGCAGGCTGAATATAATTGTTCAAAAATAAAACTTTTAACTTTATTTATATATTTTAGATACTTTGCATGCCACTCTCAAGCTCTTGTGCCTGTCAGTACAATTGTTAAATAAAAATAAATTATTAAAATAAATAAATGTACATTTTAAGAAATACCCCTTCAAAACCAATATGATATTTTTAAACACAGACAACAAAAATATTTTTAATAATAATAAAATATGAAAACAAAGATATACTTATATATATATATATGTATATATATATATATATCCGCTTTCCTTGCACCAGTGTCTCGCACTCACGAACGGGTGCTGAAAGGCGGGGGGTGCTCCCGCCAAATAATAGCGCTCCAAGTCTCCTCGCTTCCAGAAAAGACACAGCACTCTCGGGGGGGAATCTTTTCGTGGGCTGGTGGGAGGAGCAGGTGGCCTTGGCGTCCACCAATGGGGAGTGGACACAAAACATAGTAGCCTGGTATAGGTACATAGATGATCTCTTCTTAGTATGGAGAGGCTCACAAGAATCAGCTTTGTTGTTTATAGAGATATTGAATGACAATGAGTAGAATCTTCGATTTTCAGTTGAAATAAGCTCGGTCAGTGTTAACTTCCTTGATCTAGAGCTTTTCATTGATACAGGAAAGATAAATACACGTCTTTTCCGAAAGCCCACGGCTGGTAATTCTATTCTTCACTCTACAAGCAGCCATCCCCCAAGACTAATACTGAGCATCCCCTATGGGGAATTTCTCAGAATTAAGAGAAATTGTACCAATGAGGCAGATTTTCTAGCCAGTGCATAAGCTAGCATAGGGAGATTCAAAGCACGTGGATATAGTGAACATACACTGCGGGAATCTCTCAAGAGAGTTCAGTTGAAACCTAGGGATGTTCTTTTGCAGCAGAAAAAATCAGCAGAGAAAAAAGATCAGTTCAGAATGATAACAACCTTTTCCAGTGGAGCAGGGGAGTTAAGGACTATATTAAAGAAAAACTGGAATTTGTTGAGAAATGATCCTGTCATTGGGATGGATATATCTAGACATCCCATGCTCACATTCAGAAGAGCAAGGGCTTTCAGAGACATCTTCACTAGAAGCCATTTCATAAGGACAGTTCCTAAACCATTTGGGGAGGCACCACATGGTTTCTATCCTTGTGGTAGATGCAAATCTTGCAAAAACAGTAAAAAGGTCCTGTCTTATGAGGTAACTGGATCGAAACAACCTAGACGGATCAGCAAGTTTTTGACTTGTAGTACTCCATATACAGTATATTGTTTGGTATGTCCATGTGGTTTAAGATACATCGGCAGCACCATTCACCAAACAAAAAATCCGTATTCTCGAACACACAAGAGCAATAAGAAATCGGGATGCGTCCTACCCCGTTGCCAGGCATTTCCAAGCACACCATAACTGCAATAGTGATTTACTGACATTCTTTGCAATAGATCAAGTGCCTGCTAGTATAAGAGGGGGTGATAGAATAACAAGGTTAAGGAGGCTAGAATCAAGGTACATTATAGACCTTAGCACTAAGACTCCAGGTGGCCTCAATAGCAATGAGGAACTCACTGTACATTTAGGGTAGAGGGCTCTCCACCCATAGAGTAGTCACTGAGAACATTGACAGAGTTAGTTTCTTCTGCTTAGTATTAGGGCAACATGCATTTGCTGTACCATGCAATTATGAAAATCTAACAAAGAATTTAGACAATTGCTCTTTTTAGAACAATGATGAATAGCTCATTATTCAATTCTCTTTGTTTCTTTTGTTTTCTTTCTTTCTTTCCTTTCTTATCTTTTCTTGTCATTGATTACGTTTGTATGGCTTGGCCCATCTAGGGCCGAATGAAATCGAGCGAAAAATGTTCGCGTTACATTGATTCTTAGGTCTATGACACATATATGAGATATGATGGGCCTATATAAGGCTAGATTGGATGTATGTAGGCATCTGTTTAAACCCCTTTGATGTACTTAGGGTGATGTACAAGGAAAATTGTGGGCTAGCATTTGCGCACCACTACATCATGGCGCCTACTCTTAGTATTAGACTAAGATTGCCATTTAAATATTTAAATATTCTTGTACACATGTAACAGGTAGCCCATTCAGGGCGTGATATACTTTTTCTCTATACAATGTGTCAGAATATGTATCTTCTAGAATGTTGTTGCAAGTATGTAACTATGATATATAATGGCATACGAAGGACTCACCACTACAATATGGCGCTGGTGATTTACTGGGACACACGAGTCCCTTGTTGATGTTGTTACATAGCTAATGTGGTGATGTGATATAAAATATGGCGGTTCACTGACGCGCCTGTAACCATTGAGGAAGGCGTAGCCGAAACGCGTCTGGTTTGAGTCGCAATAAACCTATTGACTCCCCCCCGAGAGTGCTGTGTCTTTTCTGGAAGCGAGGAGACTTGGAGCGCTAATATATATATATATATATATATATATATATATATATATATATATATATATATATATATATATATATATATATATTCACTGAAAAAACCATAGGTTTCAGGCACGTTATAGTTAGAAATTAGCATTTAAAAAACCTTAGAAATTCACTGAAAAAAACCATAGGTTTCAGGGACGTTATAGTTACTTGGACATTTGACTCATATAAAAGCAGAGAAATTCGCCCGTTATAGTTAGTTGAGCTAACCATAACTCGCGCGCCCGCAATGCACTGGTGATGACGTCACATATTACATCACTCATGACATGGTCAGTGACATCACTCATGACATCACTGATGACATCTCAAATGACATCACTGATGACATCACTGATGACATCATCCAGTGAATGTGTGTTTCTGTAAAGCTTAAATATTTTTCATATATATCTATGCCAAGGTCTATTGAAGAATGAGTGGATGTAGAAGTGCCTGAATGGATTATTTAGTAGATTCATGACTGACTGTATAAGTCACTGATTGAACGTATGTTACTGAATGCATGGGTTAGTGACTAAACTGTGTGAATGTTTATATTAGTCTCTCAGTTGATGTGTAAGCAGGTGCATGGGTTTGTGAGTAGCTACATCAGTGTCTATATGGGTTATTGATTGATTGTATGAGTATCTGTATGGGTGTCTGAGTGTCTATGTGGGTGGGTGGGGGGTGTCTGACTGTGCATACATGTCTGAATGGCTGATTTACTGGTTGTATAGATTCAAAAGTGCATCTCGGAAGGGCTGTATGGGTAGCTGACTGTGTGTACAGGTGTGTTGAATAGTGAATTGATGTCTCAGTTGTATATATGTGAGTAACTATATATGTTTTTAGACAGTATATGTGAGTGTTGGGGTGTATAATTGACTATACGTGAGAGACAGTGATTGCAAGAGTGTCTACATACATGAATGTGTACTTGTATTAGTGATTGTATAAGAGAGTAAGTATGTGTTAGTATCTATATAAATAAGGGAGGTGATGTGTGTATAAATAAGTCAGGTGGTGTGTATATATCTGCATAGGTGAGTACATGGGTGTGTGATTGATTTTTGGCATGACTGAGTAGATGTGTGAGTAACTCTATGGATCAGTAGCACTGTGTGAATGTATGTATAGGTGTATGAGTGGATATTATACTGATGTAATGATGAGTGACAGCATGTATGAGAGACTGTATGAGTGTATGTCTAGCTCACAATATATAGATAGGAATCAGTGGATGGGTATCTAGTATTTGGTATTGGTGTGTCTATGCTTTCGAAAATGGTAGTCTGTATTTTAGAGTACGTGTATCAAAGGTTATATTAGAGTGTGAGGAGGTGTGTCAGACTATCACGTGGATGATGTCATCAGTGATGTCATCAGTGACGTCATTTGAGATGTCATGAGTGATGTCATGAGTGATGTCACTGACCATGTCATGAGTGATGTAATATGTGACGTCATCACCAGTGCATTGCGGGCGCGCGAGTTATAGTTAGCTCAACACACTATAACGGGCAAATTTCTCTGCTTTTATATGAGTCGAATGTCCTAGTAACTATAACGTCCCTGAAACCTATGGTTTTTTCAGTGAATTTCTAAGGTTTTTTAAATGCTAATTTCTAACTATAACGTGCCTGAAACCTATGGTTTTTTCAGTGAATTTCAAAGGTTTTTTAAATGCTAATTTCTATCTATAACGTGCCTGAAACCTATTTTTTTCAGTTAATTTCATTGTGTTTTTTAATGCTAACTTCTAATTATAATGTTCATTTAACCTATTGTTTTTTCCGACACCCAAGAAGGACACAACACCCACTGCCACAACCCTCAGGACCTCCCCCCATACAACCCCTCTCCCTACTACCACCAAGGCAGTGCAGAACAGGACAGCGAACCCTCCAAAAACCGCATGGTCCCTTAGCCATATAATAGCTCAATGTTGGGAAATGTGGCAATCGTTTTTTCAGTAAATTTGAAAAAAAAATGAAATACTAATTTCTAACTTTAATCTTCCTGAGACCTATGTTTTTTGTGAATTTCAAAGGTTATTTAAATACTAATTTCTAATTATGATGTTCATAAAACCTATGCTTTTCTCAGTAATTAAAAAAAAAGGTGATATTTTGTAACTTTAATATCCTAAAAATTGTTTTTGTATTTTTTTTATTTATTATTTAATGTCTTCTTGTTTTTTTTAAATATTAAACAACTACATACAGTATGAAAGGGAGCCCAGCCCAGAGCCACATTTGAAGACCAACACTTGTCATAGGCCTACTGATCAAGCAGCACCGACACCCAAGAACGCCACAACACCCAGCACCACCCCCAGGACCCCCCCTCTACCACCGAGGCAGTGCAGAACAAGACAGCGAACATTCCGAAAACGGCATGGCCCCTCAGCCACACAATAGCTGAATATTGGGATAGGTGTGAACAAACTATATGTGAAGGAAGCAATTCACCCATGAATAACAATGCACACAATGCAAAGTGTAGAGGTGATGTGCTGGACACATCTCAGTATGCAGAACACACACCTCTCCATGTGCACAAATACTACTGGTGCTTGTAGTGTTGTGGACAGTGGACCCAACCATGTTACGTCAAACACTAGGGACGATCTCAGTCATGTAACTGTATCGTCTCCCCCTGTAAGCATAAGCGTAACCGGAGTGGGCTGGTCCATCGTACGCCATTTCAGCGTAGGAGTGTGAATCAATAGGCCGGGGCTCTGGGCGTTGTTCACTTGTGAACTGTGAAGAGCAACGATTGTGCCAGAGCGGCGGGCCTCATCCTGCCACGAGGCTGCCGCCATGACCTCGGGTCTCCTCGACACAGGCCCCCAGCGAACCCAGTGGCACAGCACCGCAGACTTATGTCTGTACAGACTACTGCCTTCGATCTACACTGCGGATGGCAGGCATCACAATTCAGATGGAGTAGTGATTGCAGATGACGCAGTCCAGTACGCAAGATACATTGCTCCCAGTGCGGCCCTCCCGGACCACGCATCATGGCAGGGTGCGCACACGCTGAGTGCCAAAGGTACCACTAACTCAGTGCACCACAAGTCATTGACACGTCGCCTTACTGAGGCAGAATTCAATAGACAAAAGACATTGCTCCGAGTGCGGCCCCCACGGACCTCGCATCATCGCAGGGTACGTACACGCTGAGCGCCAAAGGTACTACTAACTCAGTGCACCATAAGTCATCGCCACGTGGCCTTATTGAGGCAGAATTCAATAGATAAAAGACATTGATCCGAGTGCGGCCCTCCAGGACCACACATCATTGCAGGGTACGTACACGCTGAGTGCCAAAGGTACTTCTAACTCAGTGCACAATAAGTCATCGTCACGTGGCCTTATTGAGGCAGAATTCAATAGACAAAAGACATTGATCCGAGTGCGGGCCTCCCGGACCACGCATCATCGCAGGGTACGTACACGCTGAGCGCCAAAGGTACTCTAACTCAGTGCACCATAAGTCCTCGCAAGGAAGATTGAACAGTTTTATGTCAGTAGTGAGGCATACTATCACTCGAAAATCACCCAAAAATACTTATAATATAAAAAGAACAGAAGAATCGAAGTACATTAAGGATTACAATCCCGTAATTTTGAAGATGTGGAATGCAAATATGGACATACAATATGTTGCAGATAACTCAATTACTGTTCCTCACATACTATCCAAATAGAAGTCCATATCTGGAAAACATATGTCTATATGAAATACTGCAAAATTATAGTTTTAGAAAAAATGTTACAGAAAAAATAAATGAAGGGAAATATGCTGTAACTGGATCTGATGGATGTTTCTTAAAGAATGCCGAAGGAAATTTGATTAATCACAGGAAATTAAGTTGTGATACTCCAGATAAGATAGAGTTTTTCTATTTAGCTCTTCTGCAACTTTTCAAACCTTGGAGGACTGAAATGGAATTACTTGGAGATTTTGACTGCTATGAAGATTCTTCCAAAGCATGTAAAGACATTGCTACCAGTGAGGCCCGCCTGGTCCACGCATCATCGCAGGGTGCGAACACGCTGAATGCTTCAGGTGCCACTAACTCACTGCACCACAAGTCATCGCCACGTGGACTTATTGAGGCAGAATTCAACGCAAGCCGCAACACATGGTGCCACTAACGCTGTTCAACACAAGCCGGCGACACGTGGTGCCACTACCCCTGTTCAACACAAGCCGAACGATCCCACATGTAGAACTGTGTCCTGAGTCCTGAATGGCAGTGACCCCAAGTCCGTGGCAGCGACCACAGCACCAGACTCCCTTTGATCAGTTAGGCATATTTCCATATGCAAGGCCGGCGACACGTGGTGCCACTAACCCTGTTCAACACAAGCCGATCCCACAAGTGGAACTGTGTCCTGGGTCCTGAATGACAGTAACCTCAACTTTGTGGCAGCGACCACAGCACCAGACTCCCTTCAGTTTTATTTGTTGTTGTTTTGTTTAAATAAAATGTTTTATATGTAAATCTATACATGACTAAGATTCTTCTTTGTCCAACTGCACAGGGATAATTCTGGGCCAAAGAAGGTTGTTGGGGGTATGTTGGTAATGTGGGAAGAGGGTGCGTTACCTGCTGATGTGGGGAGAGGCAGCGTGAAAGGGGTATCTCTCACAGAAAGAACTCCGGTATGTTTTCAGAAATGCCTCGGACAGATGCCAGCTGACGGACTGAATCACAAAATGTCATTTCAATGCTTATGTAGTGTGACTTATGAACAGTTCGCACCCAGGCTCGCAGAGGGACAACTGCAGCCCGTCCGGTCGACTCACAGATGCAGTACTACGAGCCGTCCGCTCCCAAAGGAACAGCAGCGTAGTAGCTTGAAGAGGTACAGGCACAGCAGCGTACTAGCTCGCAAAGGTAGAGAGCTGCGAGCCGACGTACTGGCTTCTAACGCTATAGCTGCGAAGTGGTGATGTTGGGAAGAGGGAGCGCGAAAGGGTTATCTCGCACAGACAGAGCTCCGGTATATTAAATTGCCCCCGGGACCTTTATTTTATATTTTCACTCGATGCAAGAAAGCGCGCTTTCTGGACCATGACCTTTCTCCCTACCAAATTTGGCGTAGTTCCGTTCAGCAGTTTCACCTGTAGCCTTGTCTAAAGTTTCCTATGGAAAGTCCATTGAGAAAACACGTTTTCACACCCCCACATAGCTACCTGACGCAGGCGTACTCACTGTTGGTGTGCAGGTCAGTGCTCTAGTTGTCAACATATCACGGCCACTCCCTGAGTTCAGGTTTGCACACACACCACACCCATCCGGCACATGCGTCACAGGCCATGTGACCCCGCAAATATAATGCATCGACAACGTCACATCCTTTATTGCCGGTGGTGACTGGAAGGCGGACACTCCACGGGTCTCAATCATAAAGAGTCCATGAAAAGTTGCGCAGAGGGTTAGTCGCACCCTGAGCTGTATGGCCGCCAGGGGCCTACTTCCACATGGCATGGACTTGACTTGCACAGGGTTAGTGCCACCCAAAGCTGATGTGGCCGTCAGGGGCCTACCACCACGTGGCGCGGACTTGAGTTGCACAGGGTTAGTCGCACCCTAAGTTGTATGGCCGACAGCGGCCTATCACCACGTGGCGCTGACTTGCATTGCACAGGATTAGCGGCACCAAAAGCTGATGTGGTCTCCGCCATCATTGAGGACTCAGCGACATCTGTGAGATCTGCTGGGCTGCAGAGCTTTGACGGGCACGTGGAGTGCCCACTGGTAGACACTCCGGTGGCAGCAGGTAATTATTTGGTCATGGATGCGCAGGGGCTGCAGTATCTCTCTCTCTCTCTCTCTCTCTCTCTCTCTCTCTCTCTCTCTCACTTCCCTCTCTTCACTCTCTCTCTCACTCTCTTCCTTCCTTTCCTTCTTTTTCTCTATCTCCCTTCTATCTCCCTTTCTCACTCCCTTTCTTTCCTTTCCTCTCTTTTTCTCTCTGGCTTTTTTCCTTCTCTGTGTCTCGCTCCTTTGATATGCGCATTACACTAGTCCTTATTTTGTGCTTTATTTTCCCGGCTGTGTCGTTGACATTCATGGTCCCGACAGGAGTCTTCCGCATTGTTGTTTTGTGTTCATTTTGTTAAATGTACTTTAACCTTTATATATACGTTTACAAAAAAATAAGGTTTTAAAAAAAATCAATGACGTTTTTGGTTGTTACTTAAGTGCTGCGTGACTCTTTCTCGTTCTTATTAATGTTATTTGGTGGTGTCCACCATGTTTAATTTTGGGGCAGTTATCGAGGGAATACTGGTGATGTCTGCAGTTTGCACCAGCTTCTGAATAGTGTGTTAGATTTATCTCAACTGTAGTTGCATTAAAGTGCTGATAATGAGATGCAGAGTGGGCGTTCCTGTGCAAAAACACACGAGGTGCACCTTTGCGATTTATTCTAAATACTAAAATCCTGTATTGAATTGCACTGTGGTAGTGGGTGCATTTACAGTGTACGCACAAAATCAATGAAGAAATCTCATTGTATTTATATTGATTGGGAATAGTGGGTCAGGTGCTGGATCTTGACGGGATACACGGCCCAGTTCCTTTATTTTTCTGTACACAAAAAAACCACATCACAACTTTCACAATGAAAGGCAAAAACTGCGATGCGAAACAAATTCCGGCGATAAGCCGCGTTAGCACCAGAGATTTTACATCTGCTTTCTGCTGTTGTTAAGCAGGACGACTATCTGCAGCATGAAAGGGAACACAGCCAAGAGCCACACCTGAACACCCACAGGTGCCACAGAGTCAATGAGCATGATACACGGATACCCATGAGGGCCATAACAGTCATTGCAACAACCCCAGGACCGCCAACGCCCCCCGAACCCACATCTGAGCAAGTATGTCCATGTGGTCATTGTGTTAGCATGATAGGCACGGGCCCTGCAACATCACAGTGTGCTGTCTTCAGTGGACGTTACCATGTCACCTCAGCATTGACAGTGAGCCTGGAGATGTAGCTACGCACGCATCTTCCTGCATGCACAAGCGGCAAAGGGAACGGGGTGTATCACACATGTCCGTGTGCAAGAAGTGCGGTAAGTGTGTCTCTGTGTTCTGGTGTGGCCGCCACTGTTGTAAAGTGGCATGCATCACCTCCAAACGGCAGTGTCGCGTGTGTTTGGAATGCCACAGGACATGCACGAATAGGCATTACAAAGGTGTGCCGTAGGAGTGCACGGGATACAAGAGTGCAGCGCACAAAAGTGTGGGGGCTCGTGGGAGGGAGGAGCAGCTGTTTGGCCACGTTCGGCTCATTGCACCAAGCTGTGTCATTTCATCCACAAGACTGGCACACGGCAAGCCAGTGCAGCTACAAGCAGAGCCACTGATGCATAGCAGGGCATCCCAAACACATGGTCAACTCCATTCACGTCCACTTATACCTTGCACATCTTCTGCATGTCCTGGGTGCACTGCCTTTGGCAGTGCTGCGGATCACTTACCAGCACCATATACAAGTTACCGTGTTCCAAACAAAACTTCCTCCTACAACGTATAAAATATTGCTGACACTACTTGGACAGGTGTGGCACAGTGCCCCTAGCACATGACTTCACAGCATAGGACACACAGTTTGGGCTCACGGTTTCATCCCCGAGTCCAGCAGCAGCTCAATTTAGCAGCATGACACTCTGGGCAATACCTCACTCAATTTCCATACCCCGCACTTTCAGACCGGTAGGGGTCAGCAGTTCAGCGGCTTTATCCCCGAGTCCGGCAGCAGCTCAGCTTACGCCCCCAGCACCATCAGACCCATACGAGTGAGTAGTTTGCACTTTATAAGTACCGAATTGATTTGATACGCGCAAATTTACCTTCGCACTCCCTGTATAACACCCACCAAGTACCATACACAAGTTACAATGTTCGAAACAAAAGTTCCTCCGAGTAGGTATAACTACATGCTGACATTACTTGCACAGATGTGGCACAGTGGCCAGAGCACATGACTTCACAGCATATGAGACACAGTTTGCACTCACGCTTTCATCCCGAGTCTGGCAGCAGCTCAGCTTAGCAGCATGTGACTCTAGACAAAACCTCACATATTTTCTGTACCCCAGCACTTTCAGACCAGTAGGGGTCAGAAGTTCGTCCTAGTAGGTATAAACACATGCTGACACTACTTCCACAGGTTTGGTGCAACGGAGAGGGCACATGACTTCACAGTATAAGACACACAGTTTGGGCTCACGCTTTAATCCCCGAGTCCCGCAGCAGCTCACCTTAGCAGCATCAGACTCTAGGCAATACCTCACTTAATTTCCGTAGCCCAGCACTTTCAGACCGGTAGGGATGAGTAGTTCGCTTTGCGTCCCTGTATAGCACACCCTAAACACCCAACAGAGGTTACAGTGCTCCCACCCTCCTCTTTCCTACTTTTTTTGCCCTTTTTTCCCCTTACTCGCTTCAACAGAAACACAAAATGACTGCCAATGCTTCCTAGTTGCAACCGCTCGCAGCCAATAAGCAGCAAGCTAGTGCTCGTAACGCCTCAGCCAATCAGACGGCAGGATTCCCAAATCTCGATATCTGTAAATTTCGATATTTCTCCAAAACTACTGAACGGATTTACACCAAATAAACAAAAGCATGTTTTCTAGACCAAGACCCTTCCCCTGCCAAATTTGGGGTAATTCCGTTCACCCGTTCGACCTGTAGCCTTGTCTAAAGTTTCCTATGGAAATTGCATGGAGAAAACACGTTTTGGGACCCCCCTTTTTTCTTGGCCCCCCTTGACGAATCACCCCCAAATCTTCAACATAGTAGCTGATATGAACAAAGAATTAGTTTGGAAAATTTCATGAAGATTCATCAAACAACGCCAAAGTTATAAGCAAAACAGAAAATGCCCTTCCTATGGAAACTTGGTCCTAACTATAACTACCTACTGGCGATCGCCAGTAGGTAATATATATATATATATATATATATATATATTGTATGTATATATATATATATATCCAAATACCACTCCGAGGTGCTTTGCGGCACCGGAAAAGAGAGACGGGCAACTTATTTTATGCTGATACTGCCAGCCGCAGTACCGATTTATTTAGATCATCTGTCTGGTGCAAAGTTCGAAAAATATATATATATATATATTACCTACTGGCGGTCGCCAGTAGGTAGTTATAGTTAGGACCACGTTTCCATAGGAAATCCGCAACATTCTATTTTGAATAACTTTGGCGCCGGTCGACGAATCCTCGCGAATTTTTCAAAATAGGTGGGGCGCTACGCTCCGCTCCTACCCTGAAAGTCTCGGGGGGATTCGTCAAGCGGGGGCTGAGATAAAAGGGGGGTCCCAAAACGCGTTTTTCCCATGCATTTTTCCATAGGACCTTTAGACAGGGCTACAGCCCGAACGGCTGAACAGAATTACTTGAAATTTGGCAGAGAGGTAGTCCTCAGGTCAAGGAAGTGCCTTTTGTAGGTTTGGTGTAAATCTGTTCAGTAGATTCTGAGAAAATAGCCTTTAAATCAATATATATATCTGAGCCAGCTTACGGTGCGCTTACGGTACGCTTACCGTACGCGTACGGTGGCGTGCGCGAGCGCGATTCTGATTGGCTCTTAGATCTTAGTAAACATTCGAATCGGCCGAAACCAGGAAGCGGCGGCCGCCATTTTCTCTCTGGCACTGAGAGTGATGATGAAAATACAAAGCACAAAAACATGGAAAGGGGCTGTTTAGACAGCTCCCACACACATAGCCATGTTGAGGGAGTCCCCAAAGATCCCCCAAGGCCAAAAACGGAATTTTTTTTTTTTTCGCTAATTTCGCCGATTACTCTTACCGTACGCGTACGGTAAAAAATTATATAAAAAAAAAATTATCCACACTCTCCCCACCCCGTGTGCAATCGGTGGCCGACGGCCACCAATTGTGCATGGCTTATAACATCTGAGATAAACTATAATATTTAAAAAAAAAAAAATAAAAAAAAAATTATCCACACTCTGTCCACCCCGTGTGCAAATGGTGCCCGAAGGGCACCATTTGTGCATGGCTTATAAAAATTACGAAAAATTTAAATATTACCTTTCAAAACGAAGTGCATCATATGTCCTCCAAGTGCGCACGGTGCGCGAAGCGCATCGTGCGTACATGGCCCATCTAGCGTAACGTGGGCACGCGGTGCGCGTAGCGCACCGCGTGCCCACCGTGCGTGCACGGCACTAACTGCGTAAAGTGGGCACGCGGTGCGCGAAGCGCACCGCGTGCTTACTGTGCGCGCACGGTGCGCGAAGCGCACCGTGCGCGCACGGAACAAACTGCGTTAAGTGGGCGCGCACGCCACGAATGGCGTAAAGTAACTTAGCATTTAAAAAAACGTACAAATTCACTGAAAAAACCATAGGTTTCACACACGTTATAGTTAGGAATTAGCATTTAAAAAACCTTGCAAATTCACTGAAAAAACCATAGGTTTCACACATGTTATAGTTAGCGGAAATTTTACTGATAAAAAACCAATGAAATTCCCCCGTTATAGTTAGTGCAGGCAACTATAACTCACGCGACCGCAATCTTCTGCTGATGACATATGTGTCTTTATGAAAAAAAAATATTTGTAATATATGTATAGCTAAAAATGTATGGAAGAAGACATGGGCAAATAAGTGTCTAAATACAGTATTAGCATCAGCAGAGGATTGCGGTCGCGTGAGTTATAGTTGCCTGCACTAACTATAACGGGGGAATATCATTGGTTTTTTATCAGTAAAATTTCCGCTAACTATAACATGTGTGAAACCTATGGTTTTTTCAGTGAATATATATATAGCTAGATAGATAGATAGATAGATAGATAGATAGATAGATAGATAGATAGATAGATAGATAGATAGATAGATAGATAGATAGATAGATACATACATACATAGATAGATATATACATACATAGATAGATATATGACATTACCTACTAGCCTACTAGAGGTCGCCAGGTACTTATGGTTTTAGGACCTAGTTTCCATAGGAAAAGCATTTTTTGACTTGGCTATAACTTTGGCGTCATTTGACCAATCTGCATGAAAGTGTGCCACAAAAGTGTCACGGTGGGTACTATTGATTGGAAAAGTTTGGGGGTGATCCATGCAGTAGGGACTGAGAATTTAGGCCGCGAAATAAGGTTGCGTTTATAATGTTAGTTCCCATAGGAACATTTAGTCACGTCTACAGCCCGAACCGCTGAACGGACTTACACCAAATTTGGCACAAAGGTAGATGTCAGTTCAAGGAAGTGCCTTTTTCTTATTTGGTGTAAATCCATTCAGTAGTTTTTGAGAAATGTAAGTTTAAATGTATAGTGAAATCTCTGGCCTCGGATATTTTGCGTCGGTTTCGCGATGAATCGTGAATGCACGCGGAACGGGAATGCTCTAATTGGCTGGTTGCAACCTGAATAGAAAGTTGCGCCACTGTTTTATCTATCTGGAATGGTTCCCAGGGCTGAAAATGTGTATGAAAGCCCACATAAGGGGTCAGATACTCTAACCCCATGGTTGAGAAATGGAGGTGTTAGTGAAACAAGTAATGTGTCCAAATTTTTTTTTTTATCACGCGCAATATTTCGACAGCGCTGTGGCTGCCAGTGCGGCCCCCCATCTACTGTCGCGGGAACGTCGAGACTACCGACTATCGACGTCATCACAAATATTGGTGAATCATTAATGTGCATTCTTATAGAGATATTGAGATTCTGATAAATGTTTTTATAGAGTTATTTATAAAGGGAATTATCTACTGTGTTGGTTAGAATGATTTATTTAGGTATAATTTTTTAATGTAGTGGTAGCCATTGAAATTCTGCTTTTGCTTTCTGCTTTTGTGAAGTAACCGTGGGGTTCGCAATGTGCAATGTCATCGCGATCTCCGGAGTCACCGAAAAAACGGAGATGGTTGTTCTAGAAATATACTAGAAAAGCATGATTTTAAATTGTACAGTAATAAACCCCTTGTGTGTAAAATACTGTAATGTGGGTGTATATATGTGTTTTCACTTTATGGGAAAGGCGCAAATGTCACGGTTAACAACGTCATCGCGTCATCCAAAATAACCACAAAAAAATGGAAAATAGGTCTGAACTATGGATTTTAAAGAAACTTAATACCAAAACATGAGGTTAGACATGCTTTAAAAGAAGTATGAATATAGTAATGTGTGTAGGGGAATGTTCAGAATGGATATTTTTACATATTATTTTTGGATGTGTTGGTGGTCATTGAATGTCTGCTTTTATTTTCCGTTCTTGTGACATATCCATGGGGATTGCGACATCATCGTGAAGATCCCCAAAAATTAAAGGATGTTTTTTTTTTAGAAAAACACTTCATAATATTTTGGGTACTAGGGTGGCTCTGACAAGAGCCGTTGCATTGGTTGTATGTATATGGCTGCTACACATAAGAGGAGATGCAGAGTTTCAGCTTAGTTGGGAGTCCACACAAAAGAGAGAAAGACAGTATTACAAACCCGACTCATCAAAAATGTGTTTCCAAGTAATATTTCAGCTGCTGAAGTAATGTGTAATTTTGTTAAGGAAGAGAAGTCTATTGTTTGTTTGATGCCAACTCTTGAGGAGTGTAGTAAATTCAATGAACAATTATTGCAAATGCAAAAGGAAGAGAGCGTGGAAATTAGAGCAAATTATAAAATGGAACATCAAGGAGTTGCAGTGCTACTAATAGAAAAAACTGCAATCAAAATTGTATAGTTTAGGAAAGTCTGTGTCAAAAACTGCAGGTTTAGAAAAACAGTTACGTATCAGTAAAAATTGCCATGTAATCTTAAATCATAATTAAAATGTTGAAGAAGGGCTAGTGAATGGTGCAATGGGTAAAGTTATAAAGTTTGCTAATTTTCCAAACAGAAATGATGTGGAATACTTAGCCAGAAAATGTGATTATATTGCTGAAGTTAATCAGATTGGTAGATGTGTTGTACGTTTCCTACTTGTGAAAGACTTGTATGTCCTGCGAAAGCAGTTCCTGGTGTGTTTAGCATATACAGTAACTGTTCATAAATTACAAGGTTTAAGTGTAGATACAGGTTGTGCTAATATTGGTAGTAGTGTATTCAAAGAAGGAATGTTATATGTTGCTTTGTCGTGATTTAGAAAATTGTCTGGTTTATTTCTGATTGATTTTGATGAAAAGAATGTAAGTGCTGATGTGAGCTGTGTAACGGAGTATAATCGGTTAAGAGCTAAATATGCACCTCATTTAAGCCAGTATCCTGAGGTTCAAAAAGCAATACTGTGTCCAAAGTGGAACATATCTAAACAGTATATCACAGTTGAACAGAAAGATGAACAAAAAGAAAATCAACAAGGAGGAAAGAAAAGAAAACTAGAGCACAATGAAGAAATACAAGGCTATCACTTTGATATTAAATCTGGACTATATCATTTGCCTCATTTTACAAATTATTTTGAAGAAAGGGTAGATGAAATATTGTCTTCACAACTGTGAAGTTTACTTGAAGAATTAAGAAGTGATAAAAGTATTATACATTCTGCTATTGGAAGAAGAAAACTCATTGATGACTATACCGGCTCAGTAGTGCTCTCTCAAAATCTTCAGCAGGATTTCCAATGGTAATGCTAGGACTATTAGATGAAGAAGATGTGAATATCAATGAATTATTTTGTTTAACTTATAAATGGACCCATAACTGAAGATTGTGAATTTACGCCTAGCACTGAAATCAATTCAGAATGATTCCTCTTCTTGACAGTACCAGATTGTGAAGCTGTGCTGTTTGAAGATTTAACTACAAACGCTCATCAAGATATGAGCTGTCCAAACTGCAGATCAGAATTTAGGTCAATGTTTTTTCTACAGAGGTATGGAAAATATATCATAGTCATGCTACAACAATGCAAAGTGGATGGAACTAAGTTAGTAACTGAAGTTACAAACTTTAAAGCTGCACAAATTTAAATCTCAAAAAGAACTTTCACAACTATAGCAATCATATTTTATGAAGGAGTTAATATAATCTCTGGACACTACACAATATATTTAAGATGTCAAACAGGTTAGACAGAGTGCAATGACATACAAGTAACATTCAAATTAAGACTACCAAAAAAGTTACTAAACTCATATCTGCTGTTTTTAGAACCGAAGTTCTAAGGAGAATATAAGATAAGAAAATGTGGTATTGCATTGATATATATGTGGATAATGTGTTTCTGAGACATTATTCGGGCTATTGTGGGTATTGTCTACAGCAAGCTGATAGAAAAGAAGGACTCTTTTTAACTACGGGAAAGTCCTCTTTTGTTGCTGCTACAGAAACTTCCATGTTGTACTATGAGTTATGTTTTTCATACATGGACTAAGAACAGTTTAGACATCATTTGGCCTAATAGGGATGATGTTTAAAATAGGATATAAAAAATGAAGAATGCTTCATAATTGTTGGACATTGTGTACCAGATATAATAATATCAGAAAGTATTTTACCATATAGTTGTTTTCATTAAGATAGTAAACTATCAGCAAGCCAGTATTAAAAAAACTTGTAGTGAGTCCAGTAAACAGTATGACATAGTTATAATGATCTACTGTGCACATTTTGTTTTCAATGGATTGATTGGTTTTCCCACTGTTTCATGATTAGTCTTCATACAAAGCACTGTTGAAAGTGAACAAGTATGAAAGTTGAAAACAGGAAAAAATTGTAAAATATTTGTCTATGTTGAATTAAAGTTTTGCTAAAATAAATATTGTATGTTGTTTGGTTGCCTACTGTTTAAAATAAAATTCTAATATATTTTTGTCTTTTTTTTATTTCTTCACATTGGTTGGGGGTCGAGATATATTATGTGTGTCAAATCACTAATCTAGTAATGGATTCATTGAATTACTACTCATGCACTCACCCCATTTTCCATGCACAACAGTTGCACTAGTCCAATCATCCAGGCACTACGTAAGCAGTCATCCAATCACTCAGGTACTGCACTTGAATTCATCTAGTCTCCCTGCCACTACTTAGGCACTCATCCAATCACCCTGGTGCTACCCATGCAGTATGCAAACACCCAGACACTATGTATGCACTCATCCATTCATTGAGATACTGCCCATGCATGCATCCAGTCTCCCAGGCACTACTCATGGACTCATCCAATCACCCAGGCAGTACCCACGCACGTCATGCAATTACCCAGGCACTATTCATGCACTCACCAAATCACGCAGGCAGTATCCATGCATTCACCGAATCCCCCAGACCCTATCTGTGTACTCACCCAATCGCCAATCCACTACCCTTGCACTCATCCAATCACCCAGGCACTACTCATGCACTAATTCAATCAACCAGGCACTACTCATGCACTTATCCAATTACCCAAGCAGTACCCATGCACTCATCCATTCACCCAGGCACTATCTATGCACTCACAGAATCTCAAACCCACTATCCATGCACTCATCTAATCACCCAGACACTAACCTTGCACTCATCCATTAACTGAGGCACTACCTATGCACTCATCCATTCACCTAGGCACTACCCATGCACTAATTCATTCAGTCAGCCATTATTGATGCAGTTCTCCATTCACTCCTGCACTACCCTTGCACTCATCCATTCACTGAGGCACTACCCATGCACTCCTTCATTCACCCAGGCACTACCCTTCTACTCATCCATTCACCGAGGCCCTACCCTTGCACACATACATTCACTGAAGCACTACACTTGCTCTCATCCATTCACTCAGGCACTACCCATGCACTCATCCATTCACCCAGGCCCTATCTATCTCTTTTTTTTTTTTTTAAATATCTTAATTGGTATTTTCTGTTTTTGACATGACTGTCATCACGGCTTTATACAGAATGCTCAAATATGCAAGACAAAAAAATAAAACACATATATAAAATAATATTTTCCATTGCAACAACATAAAGGGTGACATTAGTGTGCCATTCCCAATCCCAGATTTGTGCATCTTGCGAGCGTGTGTCCTGGAGTCACTTCGTGTCCTTGCTCACCTTTATGCTACTTCAAGAATTACATATTACAGTCATCTCCGTCTGCATCTTATTTGTGACAATTCCGGGCTGGACTGTTATGACAGGACCTTGTTATAATACATCCTACACATTGAAAAAGACAAAAAGCTTAGCAATCAAACCCGATCAATCATGCACTGCGAAAGAGAAATTTATGAATTACATGGTGAGAGGACGTAAAAATAAACACTGAAGTGTACCAATAAGACATATATTTAAAAACACTCCAAACAAACTGAAACTTTTAATCTTAAAAAAAAGGGAATAATATGCCTTCTATAAAATTAAAACAAAATCAATAGGTACGAAGTTGTATCTTCCGTGCAGTATCAATTGAACAACATAACCTACCAAGGAGTGGGGCAGTGCTCATATTGTGACGTCGTTGCCAGACAGCAAATAGATCCTCTATATCTAAAAACGCAGGGGGAGTAGGTAATGACCTATAATGATTTAGGGGTGCAGTGGTGTATTCTACTGTGTGTGTTGAGGCGCTCCTGCGGCCCCTAACTAAGCAGTAAGGAATCAGTGTACCTGGCTCAGGTCGGCAGTTTGGGTATTGGTTGCTTCGGTTGCGTGGCCTGTCCGTAAGGCGGTGAGCAGGGTGTCCCAACTCTGCGCAATGAGAAATTTGCGGAGCCCCGCTGTTTCCTCTCTATGCAACGCCATACTCTCCGCTTGTGCCCAGTTTATAAGTGAGCATCTCCAACTGAGTGTCTCTGGAGGGTTTGCATTTTTCCATTTTTTGGTTATTAAGCGCTTTGCTGTAATGAGACCTAGATCACGGAACTTTGAAGTAACCTTATTGTTTGGGAATCTGGCATAAAGCCCTAGGATGCATACTTCCCATGACAATGGTAACAACATGTCTGTGCATGAAGCTATGATTGTGACCACCTCTTGTCAATAATGTTGAAGGGACGCACAAGCCCACAGCATATGAAGCAGGTCAGCATCAGGGTGCTTGCAGCGTGGGCATATAGAGGTGGCGATATGGAAATATCTGTTTATCATGTCAGGCGAGAGGTATGCCCTCTGTATGATATAAGTTTGTATGAGCTTAAACCTAGAGTTCCTTGGTATATGTTTAGCACCTGCCAGTATAACATCCCATTCCTTATCAGTCCAGGGCCGGCCTCTATCAGTCTCCCATCTTACTCGGACACGTTGCATCGGCTTCAGCGTATGTGTAAGTAGTGCACCCACCAGCCAGTGTACCACATGCGATCCCGCTCCCATTACATGCTTGTATTATATAAAGAGGTGTGTTGGTGGCTCAATTGCCAGATTCCCCCAGGCGGCTGTCAAAGTCTTCAGAATGGAAGTATGTAAAAGAAATTGACCTGCCGGTAATTCAGCATCTTCAAATAGCGTTTCAAATGGTAACAATGAGCCGTCTCTATATAAATCGCCTAAAGTGTTTAACTCCACCGCATGTCAGGCCGATAAGGCTGCTTCCGATGTGCCTAGTGCACCCCTCGGCGTTCCCATCAATGGCAAAATCGGGGCATATGGGAGTGTCGTACAAGTGAGGTATAAGCTTCTTTTATAGCACCTATGAGCTAAACCTAAGTTTGGCGATGGGATGAAATAGATGATAGTTTTGAGAATGAGTCCAGGGCGGGTGCGTAGTCGCCGTGTCTTCCAGGCACCTGCCATCCAACCATTTCGTCACCCATTGGAGCTGGGCTGTTAAATAATACAGTTCCATATTAGGGACAGCTAGTCCACCCTGACTAATGGGAGCATACATTTTCCACAGAGCAGGTCTCCCTTTTTTCAATATTAGCTCCCAGAACATCTGTTCCAGGTCTCTGAAAGTCTTAGGTGGAATATAGAGCGGGAGATTTGAGAAATAATACAACAGTTTGGGGAGCACGATCATTTTTAGCAAGGTGACGTGACTCATTACATTCAGTGGAAGCATTTTCCAAAATTGCATTTGAGCCCGTATCACCCAGGCCCAATCTATGCATGCACCCAATCACCCAGCCACTACCACTGCACTAATAGAATTACAATTACCGAGGCATTATCTTGCACTCATCCAATCACTCAGGCATCACCCTTCCAGTCATTCATTTACTCAAATACTATGTCGCATTGATCGTGCCGGGCTCAGGGCGAGGAACTCTGTCTCTCCGGCAGCAATCCTTAGACCCTACGCTAGGGATACGCTTCTGAAACTCAATCCTGCTACCGGCATCCCCCCCTGCCCTAGATTCTCTCCCTTTACTCCACCCAACTCCCTGCCCGCATGTTGTGGAGGCTGCTCAGGAACACTTCCATTATTTCTGGGTGCTCCTATCAAATATCTCACACCAGGCTGCACGATAGCCAATCTACCTAGGATGGCATCACCATTTAAATGTCTTTTGGTGAACGCTCGATCTTTAGTAAAGCACAGCCAAGAATGCTCCCTCCTGATAGAAGAGTAGGACGTCAAGATGGCCTTTATTACCGAATCCTGGACAGACAATGCGTCTGGACCAGACTTGGTCAAGGCCTCTCCTCCCGACTTTCTTAGTTATAGCCTTGACCGCCCACTAAGGAGAGGAGGGGGCCTGGCGGTGATTTACCACAAAAGCCTCAATCCCACTTTTGAGGACGCGTCTAATAGCTCGTGCGAAACCTTATCTATTAATGTGCGCTTCGGCCCTCATGACACACTTAAGGTGATGGTTATTTACCGTCCCCCAGGCACTAAAGGGGGTTTTCTCGAGTCCATCGGCCTACTGCTGGAAGAAGGTCTATGTGCTAAAACTTTCACCGCTATAGGCGATTTTAATTTTCATCTGAATGACCCATCGGACCCAGACACGGCTCGATTGATTGACATTATGAGTGCCGTTGATCTTCGGCAACAGGTATCTGGACCCACTCACAGAGCCGGTCATACCCTGGATGGGATCTTCACAAACTCACCATATCTGTCAATCATGGGCACTATGCCTTTACCTTGGACCGACTACTCAGCCATTCTATTCGAGATTACCCAGTCAGATTCTCCACAAGCCCATTTAAATCACAGGGACGGGATAGCCATCCGGGCCTGGAAAAATATCAACTCTATCAACCTTAGTAAAGCATTGACTATCTCAGTCCCCGATTTATCCCCTAACATAGAGGAGGCCTCAGCTGCCTATGATGACTGGATTAAGTCAGCCTGTTGCAAACTTGCCCCTGTCAAATGGTGCTTCCCCAAGCGCAGGACACCCTCTGCCCCCTGGTTCTCGCAGAATCTCCAAGAGCTGAAATCTGAATGTAAACGCCTGGAGCGGTTATGGAGGAACGGCTATCACTCCATCAATAAAGAGAGGTACAGATCCCGCCTCCTAGATTATAAAAACCGGCTGCTGTCCGAAAAAAAGGCCTACTTTTCTAAAAAAAATCAATGAAGCTAAATCCTCTGCAATAGAACTTTTTAAAACTGTCACCACCCTTCTTACCCCCCCAAACCTACCGTGCACAGTAGTGCTGAGCTCTGTAACACTCTAGCTCAATTCTTCCTGTCCAAAGTGGATGCTATTTTTTCATCCTTTAATAAGCCCTCAGGACTCCTCTCTGAGGTTAGCTCGGACTTGATGCCCTCCAACATCACCCCATCTTTGACAAGTTCACGCCGCTGTCCACTGGTGGTGGCCAATCTTGTGCTGGGCTGCAGATCCGGTTCTCCAAAAGACCCTTGTCCTGCCTCAATAATCAAATTGTCCCCTGATATCATCACTAATACTCTTGCTCCTCTTCTCAACCAGATAATGGGGTCAGGACACTACCCTCTGTCCTGGAAAACCGCCTCGATCCTACCACTCCTAAAAAAAAAACAATCTCGATCCCAAAGATCCCTTTAACTATAGGCCCATTTCCCGTCTTCCTTTTCCGGCCAAAATCTTGGAGAGGGCGATGAATACCCAACTCAGCCTTTTTCTGGACACTCACAACCGGTTGGACCATTCACAATACGGGTTCCGGCCCGGGCACAGCACCGAATCGGCCCTGTTGAAAGCTACGGAAGAGATCAGGGAAGCCGTCGACCAAGGAGGCTCAGCCATCTTGATTTTGCTAGACCTGTCGGCGGCCTTTGATACGGTGCACCATGCGGTACTACTGGAACGACTATCAAAGACCGGGATACAGGGCTCTGCCTTGGCCCTCCTGAAGTCCTTTTTGACCCACAGAACTCAAAATGTGGACATGGGAACCTACTCTTCCAAGTCATTTGTTCTTCCCTGTGGAGTTCCGCAGGGGTCTTCATTAAGCCCTACGCTTTTTAATGTTTATGTGAAACCCCTTGCACCTCCTATACAATCTTATGGCCTTAGGTTAACCTCCTATGCCGATGATACCCAGATCGTGATTTCCCTAAATAAAGGGATTGAAGCAACAAAAGCCTCTATCTGCCAAGAATGTATGGCCGCCATCACTAGTTGGATGGCTGCCAATTGCTTGAAACTAAACGCTGGCAAAACTGAGGTTATCATGTTTGGGAATAATCCCTGACTTTGGTCTCCCGCCTGGTGGGCTAGCGATTTGGGCCCCCCTGCTATCAAAGTAAAAGACCTGGGGGTCATTGTTGACAACAGGCTCTCTTTGAGAATCAGGTAAATAGAGTGACATCCACCTGTTTTCTAACCATCAGGACTCTGAGGAAAATCAAACCTTATCTAACTACTGATAGCTTTGGGTCTGTTGTGTCCGCCTTAGCTCTGTCCCACCTGGACTACTGTAATGGTCTTTACCTCACAGTTCACAATAAACATCTAAGCAGACTCCAGATGGCACAGAATGCGGCAGCCAGGCTGCTAACCAATACTCCAAAGTTCGTGTCCGTTAGTAAAGGTCTACGGGAATTGCACTGGCTTCCCATGAAACATCGGGTTCTTTTCAAAGCCCTCTGTATAGCACACAAATCATTACACGGAGTTGGACCACAGGACCTTAGAGAACGTTTCCAGTGGTATCCTCCGGGGAGAGCTCTTCGCTCCAGGGATGCAAAACTGGCTGTCATCACCAGGGCCAAAAAGGCCAACTGGGGTGGTAAGAGCTTTGTGCTTAAGGCTTCCTATGCCTGGAACGAACTTCCTTTTTTTCTTAGGTCCACTTCTGATCTCCTCTCCTTTAGAAGAGGCCTGAAGACCTGGCTGTTCTCAGTCTAGGCCTTGACGTCGCTCCTGGTCTCGAGTTCTGTTCATCTCCCCTCCAGACACTCTGCTATAGCGCCAGGACACCTTCGGGTATTAGTGCGCTCTATAAGCTGATATAACATAACATAACATAACATTCACTCGTGCACTACCCATGCACTCATCTATTCACCCACATACTAACCATGCATGTATCGAATCACCCAGGCACTACTCTTCTATATATATATGCCAAGGTGTATTGAAGAATGAATGCATTTACAAGTGCCTAAATGTATTATTTTGTATGTATGTGACTGACTGTATAAGTGAGTGATTGAACGTGTCTTACTGAATGCATGGGTTACTGACTAAACTGTGTAAAAGTCTGTATTAGTATCTCCATTGGTGTGTAAGCAACTGCATGGGTTGTTGAATACCTACATGAGTGTCTATATATGTTATTGATTTGTTGTCTGAGTATCTGTATGGGTCCCTGAGTGTCTGTGTGGGTGGGTGGGTGTATGAGTCTGTGCATAGATGTCTGAGTGGGTGATTCAGTGGTTGTATGGATTAAAAAGTGCATCTGGAAAGGGCTGTATGGGTGAGTTAGTGTGTCTATGGGTGTGTTGGTGAGTGAATAAATGTCTCAGTGGTATATCTGTGACTAACTACATATGTTTTAAGCCACTATATGTGAGTGTTGGACTATATAAATGAGTATACGTGAGACTAAGTTATTTCAAGAGTGGGTGTATAAATAAGTGTCTGCTTCTATCAGTGATTGTATAAGACAGTAAATATGTGTTAGTATCTGTATAAATAAGTGATGTGGTATGTCTAAAAATAAAGAAGTTGGTGTGTATAACTGTATACATGATTACATGGGTATGTGCTTCATTCTTTGTATTACTGACTAGGCGTGTGAGTAACTCTATGGATGAGTGGCAGCGTATGACTGCATGTATAGATGTATGAGTGCATATTATAGTCCTCTATTGATGAGTAACTACATATATAAGCTGGATGTGTGTGTAGACCTAGGAAATAGTGAGTGCTATGTAGTATATGGCATTCTTCTGTGTATGGTTTCAAAAATAGTACAGAAAGCAATCCTTAGCACACGTACTAATTATATAAAATAAAAATGTAACGTGTTTTCACAATGCAATTCAATCCAGTGTACAAAAGAAATGATTTAGTCTTTTTCTTCTAGATGGTTCTTTTATTCATTGTCAATCTTCTCCGTGGTTCATAACAGCCAGCCAACACGTGTTTCGTCGCTACATGGGAATGTGGTCCCGCGACTTTTTCAAGGCTGTGTTTGCAAAAGAGATTAAAGAACTGTATTGTCTCTTTCTTAAAAAACATGTTGTACTTAATGATAATGTCACAGCAACACGGTAGTGGAATTCGAGACCCAACGAAGAGTGGGTGAAATTTCAATCCAATTAGTAAAGACAATTTACATGACCAAAGTCAACATCACCATAAATTGTGAATTCATAAAAAGAGCGGAAAATCTATGACTCTAATCGCGATGGAGAGAGCTAAATACACGTGCTTTGGTGAGGAAATTCGCTGAATACTAAACGAATCCTACATGTGAACGACACACCCACGTGGTGAGTTTCAAGGTGAAGTGAAGCGGGTGTGATTTGGTGTATATAAATTCTAAGGAGTGTGAGTTCGCGCATACTCAGGTGAATGAAAAGATTTTTGTGCTATATATTGGTGCCATAATAGTGAAGAAAATTATAATAAAGGGCATATGATCATATCTACCTATTCTTGGCTTGGTACATATATCTGGAAAGAATGATAATATCTATATCACACCGATGTCATAGCCAAAATAATTTCAAGAATAGAGAAAATTAGGAGTAGAAATATAAATATTTTAAGTAAAAGACCTACTTAGTAGGTGGTGATAATTCCAAACCACCTATGGTTTCTGAGGTAATGGCGTCACTTGTTACTGTGGGATATTGCAATCCTTGGCGGGATCCTGTTACTTTTCAGTACTGTGAAAATAAGTTAAAACCTAATTACCCATAGTCATAATCTCCATTCTGCTAGGCTACACATGGTATGCGGTAGTAATCTAGTGGAGCATGATGTTAATGCAGAACTAAAACGACAATGTTTTATTGTAAGAAAACGGAGTGGTCGAGTAATAGTATAGCAGGGGACTGTGCACGTACCGATATAGAAGAGCCAATAAGCATGTCTCGTGTGTGAAAACAAATCTAAAATAACCCCGATTTCAAAGCAGATTAGTTCCGATCTCAATAAGCAAATATCCAAATTGAGTGGATCTTTAAAATTATAAGCGCTAACGTGACTATGTTTCTACTGTGGGTAATTAATCCGTTCAAAATTTCAGACTACCAACAAGCAAAGTAATCCAGGTGTATTGGAAGAAATTATCTTGTCCTCCCCTGTGTTCTACACCCTTAAGCAAGTTTCACCTCTGTCCGGCTATTGATATAATCATGAAATGATCTTTAAGGCTAGTAATGTTTAAATGGCACCAGTCAAAAGCAGTGCTCAATTTAAATAGGAAATATTGGAGAACGTGAAGATCGGGAAAAGGTTTACACTCTGTAAAATTATACCCGGCATAGTCATCTATTTGTGTCTCTCGTAAGAAAGTTCTATGCTAAGACCCGCACCGCGTTTGGCAAGGCTTACCTTATTCGACTGAAAGTGAATCTGTCGTGACGCCCGTCCCTGGTTTCCCGGTCTCGAGTGCGTACATGCAAGAGGTTTCCCTTCCTTATAATCAAAGTTTGGAAACCGGGAAGTGTAATCACGTGTGTGGTTTGGTCTCGTCCAAACTCACGTAACGTGAATAAAAGAAGGACTAGAGATCAAATGGCTAATACGGCAGCCATTTTGAAACGTGTTTGGTTTTGCGTAATGCTAAGGGTCAAAGCATATACGAAAGACAGGGAATTGGTGCACCTGTCTTGTGCTTGGTGAAAGTCAATTACTCGTAAATAGCCTATTGTTCTCTCCATCTATTAGATTCAGTACAAACCTAATCCACGCTGTAACGTGAAATGCGCAAAACCAATAAATCCTTGGTACAAGATATAATAAATCAAAACAAATATCACACATATATACAATTTATAAAGAACACGTAATATACAACTGTGAATTGAGAAGAAGGCTGCTCATTGGAAAAACGGTCATACTTAATGCATTAGTGACGCAAAACCTGTTCGAATCTGTCATCGGTATTTCACCTAGATCAAATTCTTTCTACTAGGAGTTGCATAAATAGTGTTATGCTCGGTATGAATAATTCTATCTAGCCCTCTGTAAACTTGGGTCCAGGCAATCAGGAGCTTATAAGTTAATCAGTATGATAAAGTCCCATAAAACCAGACAATGGGGGTCTTAATTACCCAGAAAGTAGTGTAATTCATGATCAATATTAAGACCCTGTTCCACACTATGCATTTTTAAAATCCAATGTGCCTCTTTTTGTCTTAGTGTGAGTTCTCTGTTCCCTCCCCTGGGACTTCTTGGGACATGTTCAATTCCGTAGAATTTAAAGGTGCGATTCGGTGACTGGGCAGGACAGAATGACATGTGTGCTGCTAATGGGTATCTCATGTCCCCCTGTTTAATTGCCCTGGTGTGTTCCCCTATGCGTTCCCGCAATGGTCTGATTGTGCTACCAATGTAGTGTTTTTTACATTTACACTCAATTATGTACACCACAAATTTTGTTAGGCAGTTAATGTTAGAGTCTATTTTATATCTTCTGTCTCCTGGTCCTGCGAAGTCTGTCTTGCGGTCATCAGCCCATTTGCAAGAACTGCAGTGACCACATATGTAAAAGCCCCGTGAGTGTTGGCTTAGCCAATTAGTTGTGGTTGTTGGTTTTGGGTAGCTTGGACTGAGTAAGTTCTTCAGTGAGACCCCCCTCCTGAATGTTATGTTAGGTTTGTCTGTTATAAACTCCTTAAGAGTATTGTCCGCCTTGAGTAGATGCCAGTGCCTGTTGAGGCTCTTTCTCAGGATTACTGCCCAGTTGTTATAGCCAGTAATAAGTCTGATTTTTTGGTCTTGTTCTTTCTGTTTGGGTTTGTCCCTTAGGGTTTCAATTTGGGTGACTTTGTCTATTCTCTCTTCCGCTCTGGTCAATAGAGACTTGCTGTAACCCCTCTTTTTAAATCTGGTCAATACTCCTTTTTTGTGAATCTGAAATTCATCATCCCTGCTGCAGTTACGTCTGGTTCTGATTAACTCCCCATAGGGAATTGAGCGTATTTGGTGAAAGGGATGTGCACTACTTGCATGCAACAGGGAATTGCATGCTGTTGCCTTGCGGTACAGTCTACTTTCAATTTTGTTGTTGTGTATGTAGAGTTCTACATCTAGAAATGAAATGTTCGTTTTGCTGTATTCCATGGTAAATCTGATGTTGCATTCATTATTGTTGAGAAATTCGAAAAAACTTAAGAGTTTCGAATTAGTCCCTGTCCAAATCATGATACAATCGTCTATGTATCGACCCCAAAACAGTATTGAGTCGTTCCATTTGGCACCCAGTGAGCCCCAGATTCTCGTCTCCTCGTACCAACCCATAAACAGGTTGGCATACCAGGGAGAAAATCTGGAGCCCATTGCTACTCCCTGTGTTTGTCTATACCACTGTTCCTTGAAAAGGAACACATTGTTGTCGAGTATTAGTTCTACCATCTCAATTAGCATCTCTGTGTGGTTCCAAGAGCTAGCAGCCCTTCTGTTTAGCATCCTCTTCACTGCTCTTATACCAATGTCCCTTTTGATACTGGTGTAAAGAGCTGTTACATCCAGTGTGACCATAGTCATGTTGTCATCCCAGTTTAAATCGGCCAAAGTGCTCAAAATATGTTTCATGTCCCTTATATATGAAGCTAAGTTGGTTACTAATGGCTTCAAAAATATATCCACATATTCTGATATCCTTTCTGTGGGACCACCTATTCCTGATATTATAGGCCTACCAGGTGGAAAAGGAAGGTTTTTGTGTACTTTTGGTACGGTGTAAATGCAGGGATATCTCGGTCGGTCAACCTTTAGATAGGTGAACTCATTTTCGTCAAGTAGTCCCTGTTCTTGCCATCGTTTTAGTTGAATGTTGATATGTTTAGTTAGTGTCCAGATTGGATTGCCTGTTATGGTCTCATAACATTCTTGGTCATTTAGTTGGGTTTGTATCTCATGTTCATAGTCTGTGCTGCGCATGATCACCATATTTCCTCCTTTATCAGCCTCCCTGATTGTTATATCTCTGTTGGAGCTCAGTGTTCTAAGTGCTAATCTTTCTTTTTGTGTGATGTTGTCTTTCTTCATACGGGAAGCAGTGTTCTTAATGTCATGTTTGTCTAGCTCGGCAGTGACCAATTTGTAAAAGAGATCTATGTTGTTGCCTGCTGTGAGTGTAGGTGTCCATTTAGATTTTTCTTTTAGATTGCTAGTGATACTATAATCCGTGTTGATATTTAGGTCTCTCATGATCATATCTGTTGATACAACCTCATCTTCACAATCTGTCAAAGACAATAACAGCCTGGTGTCTAATAAGTCTTGTATTGTTTGCTCGTTAGATATTAATAAGCCAAGATTTTGCTGCATGTCTTTATTTGCAAGTTTGTTTAGTTCAAAATGCTTCTTTAATTTGATACGTCTCATAAATTTGAACAAATCAATTTTTGTTTCACAGATGTTCCCAATACTGCTAGGACAAAAGCTCATCCCTTTGGATAACACAGACAACATATCATTAGTAAGCTCAACATCAGTTAGATTCATAACGGATAAGTCATTCACTTTCTCACATTCCATGATCTGGTCCTCACCCCGGGACGTTCCGTTTCTCTTGCCCCCTCGTTTTCCCCTCCTTGTTTTTCTACCTGGATTGGTCTGCGATTCTCTCTGTTGCCTTTTTTTATTCTTCTGACCTCCAATAAAAAACTACTTTCGTTGTTGGAGACATTTCCCGTGGCTTCCGCTCTCTCCGGGTCACTGTCACTAGTCTGATCTGTGTCCAATGAGGTAGTGCTAGAATGTACTGATTTGCCCTCCCCAGTTTTAGCCGGTATTGTTTTGGGAATCAGGTGATCATACTTTTTAGCAAAAGTAAAGATCCTACCGCTAGAGTAGTCTCGTTCATCCCTTTTGATTTTTCTCATCTTGCGCTGCTTGATGTCTGCCACATGTCGTTCTATGATCTCATTTAAGATTATATAGTTTTTGGTCATTACTTCCGGTAGGTTAAGGTCTTTAATTTCAGTTTCTAACGTTTCAATGTCTTTCTGCAATTTCGCAACCTTCCTGTCACAGTTCTCTATTAAAATTTCCATTAGTCTGTTTGAATTATTGTTAAGTTCTTTCTCCCAATCTGCCAGTAAGTCGGCTTCTAAATCTTCATAGGTTGGTATTATTTGGGATCTCAAACCCCTAGGTACCCTTTTCACTTTTATATATTGTTTCAGGGTCGCTGCGTCCCACCACCTGGACATTTCATTAAGTCTCAGTTTTTCAAGTCTAATGAATTTTTCTTTCATACCCTCTTTTTTAGATGATTGACCACTAGATAGTGGTGTTGTATTTGATCCCTGATTGGTTAAGTTATTGAACAGATCATCTGCCTCGTTGTCTCTTTTCCCCTTATTATTTGCAAAGGTAGTCATAATGCTTTCCCGGCTGCCACCTAGATGTATAGACTGAGATGCTGTAAACGGGGTTTTAGGTTTAGGTAAAGGCGCCACAGGGAAAATTTACATGTATTTATATGTCCTGAACTTATAGATTGACGGTGCTACAAGGTGGGAAGTACCACCTGACTTCCCAGAGTTATGAGCCTTTGCTCAGTACAGTTCAGAAAGCAATCCTTAGCACACGTACTAATTATATAAAATAAAAATGTAACGTGTTTTCACAATGCAATTCAATCCAGTGTACAAAAGAAATGATTTAGTCTTTTTCTTCTAGATGGTTCTTTTATTCATTGTCAATCTTCTCCGTGGTTCATAACAGCCAGCCAACACGTGTTTCGTCGCTACATGGGAATGTGGTCCCGCGACTTTTTCAAGGCTGTGTTTGCAAAAGAGATTAAAGAACTGTATTGTCTCTTTCTTAAAAAACATGTTGTACTTAATGATAATGTCACAGCAACACGGTAGTGGAATTCGAGACCCAACAAAGAGTGGGTGAAATTTCAATCCAATTAGTAAAGACAATTTACATGACCAAAGTCAACATCACCATAAATTGTGAATTCATAAAAAGAGCGGAAAATCTATGACTCTAATCGCGATGGAGAGAGCTAAATACACGTGCTTTGGTGAGGAAATTCGCTGAATACTAAACGAATCCTACATGTGAACGACACACCCACGTGGTGAGTTTCAAGGTGAAGTGAAGCGGGTGTGATTTGGTGTATATAAGTTCTAAGGAGTGTGAGTTCGCGCATACTCAAGTGAATGAAAAGTTTTTTGTGCTATATATTGGTGCCATAATAGTGAAGAAAATTATAATAAAGGGCATATGATCATATCTACCTATTCTTGGCTTGGTATATATATCTGGAAAGAATGATAATATCTATATCACACCGATGTCATAGCCAAAATAATTTCAAGAATAGAGAAAATTAGGAGTAGAAATATAAATATTTTAAGTAAAAGACCTACTTAGTAGGTGGTGATAATTCCAAACCACCTATGGTTTCTGAGGTAATGGCGTCACTTGTTACTGTGGGATATTGCAATCCTTGGCGGGATCCTGTTACTTTTCAGTACTGTGAAAATAAGTTAAAACCTAATTACCCATAGTCATAATCTCCATTCTGCTAGGCTACACATGGTATGCGGTAGTAATCTAGTGGAGCATGATGTTAATGCAGAACTAAAACGACAATGTTTTATTGTAAGAAAACGGAGTGGTCGAGTAATAGTATAGCAGGGGACTGTGCACGTACCGATATAGAAGAGCCAATAAGCGTGTCTCGTGTGTGAAAATAAATCTAAAATAACCCCGATTTCAAAGCAGATTAGTTCCGATCTCAATAAGCAAATATCCAAATTGAGTGGATCTTTAAAATTATAAGCGCTAACGTGACTATGTTTCTACTGTGGGTAATTAATCCGTTCAAAATTTCAGACTACCAACAAGCAAAGTAATCCAGGTGTATTGGAAGGTAATTATCTTGTCCTCCCCTGTGTTCTACACCCTTAAGCAAGTTTCACCTCTGTCCGGCTATTGATATAATCATGAAATGATCTTTAAGGCAAGTAATGTTTAAATGGCACCAGTCAAAAGCAGTGCTCAATTTAAATAGGAAATATTGGAGAACGTGAAGATCGGGAAAAGGTTTACACTCGGTAAAATTATACCCGGCATAGTAATCTATTTGTGTCTCTCGTAAGAAAGTTCTATGCTAAGACCCGCATCGCGTTTGGCAAGGCTTACCTTATTCGACTGAAAGTGAATCTGTTGTGACGCCCGTCCCTGGTTTCCCGGTCTCGAGTGCGTACTTGAAAGAGGTTTCCCTTCCTTATAATCAAAGTTTGGAAACCGGGAAGTGTAATCACCTGTGTGGTTTGGTCTCGTCCAAACTCACGTAACGTGAATAAAAGAAGGACTAGAGATCAAATGGCTAATACGGCGGCCATTTTGAAACGTGTTTGGTTTTGCGTAATGCTAAGGGTCAAAGCATATACGAAAGACAGGGAATTGGTGCACCTGTCTTGTGCTTGGTGAAAGTCAATTACTCGTAAATAGCCTATTGTTCTCTCCATCTATTAGATTCAGTACAAACCTAATCCACGCGGTAACGTGAAATGCGCAAAACCAATAAATCCTTGGTACAAGATATAATAAATCAAAACAAATATCACACATATATACAATTTATAAAGAACACGTAATATACAACTGTGAATTGAGAAGAAGGCTGCTCATTGGAAAAACCGTCATACTTAATGCATTAGTGACGCAAAACCTGTTCGAATCTGTCATCGGTATTTCACCTAGATCAAATTCTTTCTACTAGGAGCTGCATAAATAGTGTTATGCTCGGTATGAATAATTCTATCTAGCCCTCTGTAAACTTGGGTCCAGGCAATCAGGAGCTTATAAGTTAATCAGTATGATATAGTCCCATAAAACCAGACAATGGGGGTCTTAATTACCCAGAAAGTAGTGTAATTCATGATCAATATTAAGACCCTGTTCCACACTATGCATTTTTAAAATCCAATGTGCCTCTTTTTGTCTTAGTGTGAGTTCTCTGGTCCCTCCCCTGGGACTTCTTGGGACATGTTCAATTCCGTAGAATTTAAACGTGCGATTCGGTGACTGGGCAGGACAGATTGACATGTGTGCTGCTAATGGGTATCTCATGTCCCCCTGTTTAATTGCCCTGGTGTGTTCCCCTATGCGTTCCCGCAATGGTCTGATTGTGCTACCAATGTAGTGTTTTTTACATTTACACTCAATTATGTACACCACAAATTTTGTTAGGCAGTTAATGTTAGAGTCTATTTTATATCTTCTGTCTCCTGGTCCTGCGAAGTCTGTCTTGCGGTCATCAGCCCATTTGCAAGAACTGCAGTGACCACATATGTAAAAGCCCCGTGAGTGTTGGCTTAGCTAATTAGTTGTGGTTGTTGGTTTTGGGTAGCTTGGACTGAGTAAGTTCTTCAGTGAGACCCCCCTCCTGAATGTTATGTTAGGTTTGTCTGTTATAAACTCCTTAAGAGTATTGTCCGCCTTGAGTAGATGCCAGTGCCTGTTGAGGCTCTTTATCAGGATTACTGCCCAGTTGTTATAGCCAGTAATAAGTCTGATTTTTTGGTCTTGTTCTTTCTGTTTGGGTTTGTCCCTTAGGGTTTCAATTTGGGTGACTTTGTCTATTCTCTCTTCCGCTCTGGTCAATAGAGACTTGCTGTAACCCCTCTTTTTAAATCTGGTTAATACTCCTTTTTTGTGAGTCTGAAATTCATCATCCCTGCTGCAGTTACGTCTGGTTCTGATTAACTCCCCATAGGGAATTGAGCGTATTTGGTGAAAGGGATGTGCACTACTTGCATGCAACAGGGAATTGCATGCTGATGCCTTGCGGTACAGTCTACTTTCAATTTTGTTGTTGTGTATGTAGAGTTCTACATCTAGAAATGAAATGTTCGTTTTGCTGTATTCCATGGTAAATCTGATGTTGCATTCATTATTGTTGAGAAATTCGAAAAAACTTAAGAGTTTCGAATTAGTCCCTGTCCAAATCATGATACAATCGTCTATGTATCGACCCCAAAACAGTATTGAGTCGTTCCATTTGGCACCCAGTGAGCCCCAGATTCTCATCTCCTCGTACCAACCCATAAACAGGTTGGCATACGAGGGAGAAAATCTGGAGCCCATTGCTACTCCCTGTGTTTGTCTATACCACTGTTCCTTGAAAAGGAACACATTGTTGTCGAGTATTAGTTCTACCATCTCAATTAGCATCTCTGTGTGGTTCCAAGAGTTATCAGCCCTTCTGTTTAGCATCCTCTTCACTGCTCTTATACCAATGTCCCTTTTGATACTGGTGTAAAGAGCTGTTACATCCAGTGTGACCATAGTCATGTTGTCATCCCAGTTTAAATCGGCCAAAGTGCTCAAAATATGTTTCGTGTCCCTTATATATGAAGCTAAGTTGGTTACTAATGGCTTCAAAAATATATCCACATATTCTGATATCCTTTCTGTGGGACCACCTATTCCTGATATTATAGGCCTACCAGGTGACGCCATTACCTCAGAAACCATAGGTGGTTTGGAATTATCACCACCTACTAATTAGGTCTTTTACTTAAAATATTTATATTTCTACTCCTAATTTTCTCTATTCTTGAAATTATTTTGGCTATGACATCGGTGTGATATAGATATTATCATTCTTTCCAGATATATATACCAAGCCAAGAATAGGTAGATATGATCATATGCCCTTTATTATAATTTTCTTCACTATTATGGCACCAATATATAGCACAAAAAACTTTTCATTCACCTGAGTAAGCGCGAACTCACACTCTTTAGAACTTATATACACCAAATCACACCCGCTTCACTTCACCTTGAAACTCACCACGTGGGTGTGTCGTTCACATGTAGGATTCGTTTAGTATTCAGCGAATTTCCTCACCAAAGCACGTGTATTTAGCTCTCTCCATCGCGATTAGAGTCATAGATTTTCCGCTCTTTTTATGAATTCACAATTTATGGTGATGTTGACTTTGGTCATGTAAATTGTCTTTACTAATTGGATTGAAATTTCACCCACTCTTCGTTGGGTCTCGAATTCCACTACCGTGTTGCTGTGACATTATCATTAAGTACAACATGTTTTTTAAGAAAGAGACAATACAGTTCTTTAATCTCTTTTGCAAACACAGCCTTGAAAAAGTCGTGGGACCACATTCCCATGTAGCGACGAAACACGTGTTGGCTGGCTGTTATGAACCACGGAGAAGATTGACAATGAATAAAAGAACCATCTAGAAGAAAAAGACTAAATCATTTCTTTTGTACACTGGATTGAATTGCATTGTGAAAACACGTTACATTTTTATTTTATATAATTAGTACGTGTGCTAAGGATTGCTTTCTGAACTGTACTGAGCAAAGGCTCATAACTCTGGGAAGTCAGGTGGTACTTCCCACATTGTAGCACCGTCAATCTATAAGTTCAGGACATATAAATACATGTAAATTTTCCCTGTGGCGCCTTTACCTAAACCTAAAACCCCGTTTACAGCATCTGGTTTCAAAAATAGTAGTCAGTATTTTAGAATGGGTGTATCAAAGTTTATATTCGAGCATCAATATGTGCATCAGATTGTCACGTGGTTGATGTCATGAGTGATGTCATCAGTGATGTCACTTGAGATGTCATCAGTGATGTCATCAGTGATGTCACTGACCATGTCATGAGTGATGTAATATGTGACATCATCAGCAGTGCATTGCGGTCGCGCGAGTTATAGTTAGCTCAACTAACTATAACAGATGAATTTCTCTGGTTTTATATGAGTCAAATGTTCAACTAACTATAACGTCCCTGAAACCTATGTTTTTTTTTAGTGAATTTCAAAGGTTTTTTAAATGCTAATTCCTAACTATAACGTCTGTAAAACCTATGTTTTTTTCAGTGAATTTCAATTTTTTTTAAATATTAATTTCATATTTTAATATTTATAAAACCTATATTTTTTCTATTATATTTTTCTATATTTTGGAACTCTATTATACTTCTTGTTTTTAACTTTAAAAAGCATGTTATGTTTTATATCTTCCCCCAAAAATATGTATATTTTTTGGGGGGGGAGAAAACTGCACTCCCATACCGGTAGCGTACCAAGCTCCATCACCACACGAATCCTATCTGCCATATTGCTCAACTCGTAAATGATGCGCATTTCGTATCCAACGAGTTCGTGGCACCGCGTCCCGGGTAACATCATATACGCATGAAGTCACCCCAGGTACTACTTTGGTATCCGATGGGTACGCAGTACCAAGCCATGCGTTAAGTCATGTACGTATGGGGTCACGCCTGCTGCGCGTTGCGTATTCGATGAGTACACGCTGCCAGGCCCTGTGTTACGTCACAGACGTATAGTATTGCGCCGGGTACGCCATTCCCTTTTTTTGGGGGGGGGTCTCAAATGTATATCTAAATAACTTTAAACAGTATATGAGAGCACGCAAAATTCTCAATTATTTTAAACATTTATATATTTCTAACTGTAATAAACTTATTTTATGATAAATATATTTTGTCAAAATCGCATCAGGTGCGGCCTTCTTGAGCGTTCGGTTCGCAATTGCCATGTGACCTTAAAAAAAAGCATTTGATTGGTTCATAACATTTCCCATTGTAACAGTTGAACGACCCCACCCATTTTACTCATTCTCTCTCCAGCATTTGATGAGAGACACCTCTTCTGCTTAGAAAGCTTTTTTGAAAAGTGTTTTCCTGTATACACATATATTATACTACACACAACATGCAACGATCATCTTGATCAATATTCATGCTCTGTACATTAGCCTTCCACGTGTGATTGCCATGCATCTCAAACGTTCCATCAAAAAACTAGTATGTGTTACACGATGCCCCTGGTGTGTGTGTCTGCACATTATTGTGCTGCCTTTCGGCCTGGGTATTGCTGGCTCTAAGGAGCATCATCAGCCACGGGCAGACTGCGCATCCTAGATCACATGCCATCTCATTAACGATAGTTTCCGCCCTCCCGACACATGCTACACTAATCTAAATTACATACTCTGCAAGGTCAAAACTACAAAAGAAACACACATAAGTACACTTCCTGGCCAGGCAGGACTTGAACAACGCCCAAGTCCCCGGAATAATTATTCACACCCCCACGCTGGCCTGCCGTACACAAGCCCAGCCCACTTTGCATACGTATAAATAGGATAACTACGACGCTACACGTCCCTCTTCTTCCACACTACCTCAAATGATTTGTCACATCCACCTCGCATATCACAATGCACAATAAAAAAAAGAAATGGATCCATGAGGTGTACTCCATCCTGGCAATCAACACGGGCTCTAAATTGTGAGCCCTACTGCCCGTCGTCTACGAAAGGGATCCATGAGGTGTACACTTTCCTGAAATCAACACTCCATCTGAATTGTGACCACTGCTGCCCGTATTGTTTGCTCACACAACAATGACAGTAGGTAAGCAGAGCGGCCTGGGTGCACAGGGCCTCCAATTGAGTGCGCTGCGGCAAGAGGGGTGGGGTGCTTCAGCCTAGCTGCGCAGGTCCGAACAAGCGATATTGCCATGTGTTATGATGTGATCTTTGACCTCATTCAGTCACATCTCTGTCTCATTTTAAAGACCTGCTATACCATAAAGTAGGCCTGAACCTACGGGCAGCGCTGCCCTACAGACACCTGTTGAGGGCGGTTCTGCGGGAGGGGAGGGGTGCATCACCCTGAGTGCGCACATGCGAAAAAGCGATGTTGCCGTGTGTAATGATGTGATCTCTGACCTCATTCAGTCACATCGGTCTAATTTTAAGGACCTGCTGGACCGTACTGTAGGCCTGAGCCAGCGGGCAGCGCTGCTGTGGTATTCATTACATAAGCATTAGGTGTTGTTTCTTTAATTAGAATATTCTATGTTAGAATACTGACTAGGTCATGGGCTTGTAGGGTTCTGTGAGGCAGTTATGATTTGACCAGGATCCAGACGAGTCGCTCTTCGAGCATCTCTTGCAACCTGTTATTTAAGCTGTACTGGATATACTTATGGCAATAAACCTATATTGGATTCATCACAACGTGTGAATTGGAGTTCGTGTATCGTGGAGCTTGCTACAATTTGGTACCAGGAGTGGGGTTAAGTCATCGCACTGCGAATCAACCCGTTTGATTCCAACGGATCTCACTGGACTATTTAAGCTTCAATATACGGTGCGTCCCAACATGGATATGAGCCTAGTCATCGTGGTTTCATTCTTCGCCTACTGGATGGTGTAGCGCTTGGGGAAACTGTTTTATTTGTCTACTCGACTTCTACTGAACCTCATCGTGACAACCTGCATTGTGAGGTATCTTAATTGCCAAGTCGACGATCTATATTGGGAAAGTGTTGTATGGTACGATTCTGGTTTTGTTGTGGCCTTCGAGTGTATTCGAGCGCATCTCACTTCAAGAAGTCGTTGACCGGCAACATTTTAAATATACACCAGCGCTTACCTTCTGGCATCGTTCGGACGCAGGAATCGCAGACGGGGCTCAAGATTCCATGTTCTAGCGTCCTCTTCCTTCCAGCGCTCCTCCTCATTCACTTCAACTGCGGTGCATACTGGGATACACGTAAGCGCGCTGACGTCACACGCACGTTGGCGGCCATCTTAGATTGGGAAACATTTTTTCATAAGCAAAGTAAAACGAGAGTCGTTTTCAGGTGAAAAACGGAAGAAAATACACGGACGACCTACGCTTATCAGTGTGACGCTGATTTACACACCAATATCCAAGGATTTATGTACTGTGAGTTTTTAAAGAATTTTGTGGGGAGGAAATAAGTTTCAATAGTATCAGTTAACTGTTGCCAACAATAATAATAATATTAAGAATCGGTTCACAATGGCATCCAGTCAGGGTGTTATCCAACCTGCGGCATTCTTACCAAAAGCAGGCAAGCCTGACCTAAAATGGATAGAATGGCTCAGAGACTTTGAAAACTACATCACAGCCATAGATGCAAATAATTACTCGCCAAAAAGGAAGTTGGCTTTGTTGGTTAATCACCTAGGAACAGCAGGCCGTAGAGTTTTTGACAATTTACCAAGACACCCTGCTCCCTCGGCTGAAGACACAATTTGGAATGTCTATACTGAAGGGAAACTACGTATGGCTAAACAATACTCTGATACTCCGAGTGTTCTCGTAGGGCGATATAACTTCGCAATGTGCAAACAATCCAGTGAAGAGTCAGTTGAAGACTACATAGCGACTTTGCGAGTTTTAGCTGAAAAATGTGAATTTGGATCTGAGATTGACACTTATATTAGGGACCAATTTGTGTTTCATTGCTTTTCAAAGAAGGTTCAAGAACGATTACTTGCTTCACGCAACCCCAATTTGACTGAAACAATTGATATAGCGAAAAGCATAGAGAGATCAATTGTTACTTCCAAAGTGTTGTCGGGGCAGCCAAATCAGACGTTAAGTACTGATTTACAAACATCGGTACGACCGGTGTGTGCTTCTAATGTGAGTTTGGTTTCCGATGAAAACATAGTGGGTGCTATCAATAACAGACAGCCATATAACAGGAATAGAGGTTATAAAAACCAGTCCCCAAGAGGTCAATTGGTTTGTTTTCGATGTGGCTCAAGAACTCATATCGGGAACAACCCCAGTTGCCCTGCTTTGAATAAAAGGTGCACTAAATGCCAACAAATTGGCCATTTCCAAGGCTCTTGCAGGAGTAATATAAACCCTAGCTTGAACAGAGTCAGAATATCCAACATTGCATTGGATGAACAAGAAGTTCAAGAGTGTATGACAAAATTTGAAAACATTGTAGTCACTATTGAGGTACCGGAATCACTTGGTAAACCTATCAAAGGACCATTAGTTGACATGAATATAAGTGGGAAAACAATCCCAGCAATGGCTGATTCAGGAGCACCCATCACTATTCTTGCAGATTGCACATTTTATCAGCTTTGGCCCAGTGATATGTCACTTATTGCCCCTGATATTAACCCCAAAGCATTTGGAGAGCAAGACATAGATCTTTTGGGTTATTTTCTAGACAAACTAGAGTGTTTAGGAAGGGCTGTTAGGACAAAGATATATGTAGCCATAAAGGGAAGAAACATCATAGGTTGGAAGGATCTCGCCTTGTTAGGGATTATATTACGGCCTGGTCAAGACCCTCCAATTGTTCTTGGTGATCTTCCTTCGAGCATGGTAGCAAGTATTCAAACTGATATGGAGGTGGAAAACATCACGAAGTCCTTTCCAAATGTGTTCAGAAATACAGTAGGTGAGGTAAAAGGGTATGAACATAGCATAAAACTAAAAAAGAACCCAGTACCAATAATACACAAAGTTAGACCAGTACCTCTTACTGTCAGGAAGGAGTTAAAGGCTCTGCTAGATAATCTAGAAGCTGAAGGGATAATATCGCCGATTGATTCATCGGAATGGATTTCTCCGGTGGTTTTACGGAAGAAAAAGAGTGGGGATCTCAGGCTGTGTGTAGACTTAAGGTTGTTAAATCAGAATATCCTTGTAGACTGCCATCCATTACCCCTTATACATGAGATGCTAGCGAAGATAGGGAAATCCAAAGTCTTCTCCACTATAGATTTACACTCTGCTTATCATCAGATTAAACTCACTCCAGACTGCCAAGCACTCACTGCGTTTGTAACTCCCTTTGGTGCTTACAAATACTTAAGATTGCCGTTTGGGTTAGGATCGGCGGCAAGTGTTTTCCAAAAACTGATGGATGGTCTTTTTGGGGACACCCCACAAGTACAGGCATATCAGGATGATGTACTAATACATACTGAAACTGAAGAGGAACATATAGAAATTCTAAAGAAAGTTTTGTCCATATTGCAAGACAGAGGCATGACAGTTAAGGCTAATAAATGCAAATTGTTAGTCGATAATGTTGAATATTTAGGTCACAACATTTCATGTGAAGGTATAAAACCTAAATTCTGCAATGTAGAAGCAATACGTGATGCACCACCACCCACAGATAAGGATGCTTTGCGATCATTTTTAGGCCTGTGCGAATATTACGCTAGGTTTGTGCCAGGATATGCACAATTAATTCAACCATTAAGACACCTCTTAAAAAAAGGATGAAATTTGAATGGAGTGACACATTGCATGAAGTCTTTGAGAAAGTGAAGTTGTTGGTTATCAATGCCCCAGCCTTACACCCATTTGTTTCAGATGCAAAATCTTTCATTTCAGTGGATGCCAGCCAGAAAGGTCTTGGTGCAGTTTTTGGCCAATGGATATATGGAAAGGAAAAAACTATTGCGTTTGCCTCTCGCACTTTGACTTCTACAGAGTGCAACTATAGCACAATTGAGCGGGAGGCACTTGCTATAGTTTGGTCGGTACAGAAATTTAAAACGTACATTTGGGGTACTCGTTGTGAGATTTTCACAGATCATAAACCGCTAGTTTCTTTACTGTGTGGCAATGGTTTGGGGAAATCTTCAGCGAGACTGGTTAGATTATTATCCAAATTGCAAGAATATAATCTTAATATTGTGTACATTCAAGGAGGTAAAAATATTCGGGCTGACTGTTTGTCTCGGATACCTCTGCCTGATTGTAGTGAAGGTGAGGATGACTTCCACAAGGATTGTGTAGTAGGTCTTATAGATGCTGTTGACAAATGTAATGGGAGCATTTCTCAAGAAGAGTGGGCTGCTGCAATGGATATTGATGAAACACTCAAGAAGGTGGAGATTTTCAACAAAAGTAAATGGCCAGCTGAAATGGGGTTGAGTAATGAGTTAAGAAGTTTTGCTCAAATCAGTGAGCAAATTTCGTTTGAAAACGGGGTTTGTGTGAGGAATGGATTGTTTGTCCCTCCTGCATCGTTAAGGAATAAGATCATAGATATTGCACACAAAGGACATTTAGGGATTTCTGCAACTTGTAAAATTCTTAGGAACATATTCTGGTGGCCATCCATGGACAAACAAGTAGCATTGTTTGTAGAGAATTGTCCAAGTTGTGTGGTATCAGACAAACATTGGAAAGTTCATGTAAAACCTTTGATCACTGTACCCTTTCCAGAACTACCTTGGGACAAAATTGCTCTAGATTTCTCAGGTCCATTCAACATATTGCCCTCTGATAAAAAATACTGCATAGTGGCGATAGATTATCATTCTAAATGGATTTATTATTCATTTGTTGAAGCAGCCAATTCTACCAATGCTATTTCATTTCTTCAAAACATCTTTAAAGGTGAAGGTATTCCCAGTTTTGTCATTACTGACAATGGCCAACACTTTATTTCACAGCATTTTACCAATTTTCTTGAGAGTGCTGACATAAAACACTGCGTGTTGCGCTTTATAGTCCATCATCTAATGGATTAGTTGAGAGGGCCAACAGATTTATTAAAGAAGGGGTACAGACAGCTATTGCAACAAAGGTTGAGGTAGGTGCTTTCTTACAAAAGAAAGTATGGGCTTACCTAACGACACCTCATTCCACTACTGGTATCTCACCCTTCAAAGCACTCAGGGGAAGGGAAGCCAGATCTAAATTGGTGGCGCAATGGTTTAAGAATGTGGAAGCTGGCTCTTTGTTGTTGGAGAAAAGGAACATCATGACGAATTTACAAGAGGTGAAAACTAGGGTTGAAAACAAGCAATTGGTTCAAAAAAGGAACTATTATGGCACTTCTACTCATCATGTTCCTTTTATCAAAGTAAATGATTGGGTTATCATAAAGAAACCTTTTAAAGTGGTCAAAGGTCAATCTAAGTTTACTTTGCCAGTTAAAGTAGAGAAAGTTACCGAATCTTCTGTGTTCTTAGGGAATAAGGGGTGGTGGAACAAAAACAGTGTGGCAAAGGTTTCTGATAATCAAGTTAAGATTTTCAACAAAGTTTATACCGATGTATATAATGAAGAAGATGATGGGTTTAATTTTGGTCCTGATTTGTATGACAACTCTAATCTGGATAACATTACTCCCAATCATGATTTGGATGTCAATCCTGATTTGGATGTCAGTATTGACTCTTCAGATCAAGCCACCTGTTCCATGGGTGAGGTATCTACACGTGATCATCGTGTTTGTAAAATGCCACAAAAGTTCAATGACTATGTAATGTATTGATTATTATTATTGTTTTAGGTTTTGTCGTTTTTGTTTATGGGGGGGGTATGTGGTATTCATTACATAAGCATTAGGTGTTGTTTCTTTAATTAGAATATTCTATGTTAGAATACTGACTAGGTCATGGGCTTGTAGGGTTCTGTGAGGCAGTTATGATTTGACCAGGATCCAGACGAGTCGCTCTTCGAGCATCTCTTGCAACCTGTTATTTAAGGTGTACTGGATATACTTATGGCAATAAACCTATATTGGATTCATCACAACGTGTGAATTGGAGTTCGTGTATCGTGGAGCTTGCTACAGCTGCCCTACAGACACGTGGCGTTGGCTTTTAGGACACTGTAGTGAGCTCCTTACTAAGTGTATATGCACACAGGCTCCCGCCACTGCATTACACGCGCACATTATGCTTCTAGCATGTGCTCTGTTCCTTTGTATGTGAAGGTTGGCATAACATATTATTATTTAACCTTGTGTGTTCTCGTGCACTCCAAGTCCTCTTTGAACCACGATTACCACTAACAGTTGGTAGACCGTACTGAAAAAATGAAGGATGCACTCAACTCCTATTTTCGATCAAGCTTGAAATAAACCTTCATTTACCTCCAGATGCTTCCACCATTAAATTATTTCTCCTTTTTCAGACATTCCATTGATTGCCACAAGAAGGGCGGAGTGGGAGCTGACCCCGCAATGATGCCCTGGCATTCTGACACCTTCCATTATGGTATCAAGACACCGTCCCCGACCGGAGAACTGGTCTATCGGACAAACATACCCCGGACTAAGAGCTTGCACCAACACATCGTGGGACACACCAGTGGTGGCAGGTGAGCAGCGAAGCGTCGGTGTGCAAGACCTGCAATTGAGGACAGTGCGGGGGAAGGGGTTGGGGTGCAGCACACTGGGTGCACAGGTGCATGCAAGCGATTTTCCCGTAGCTAATAATGTAGGACTATATCATCAAACAACGGCGATAACATTATCTCCACTTCAGCGACAGGAAACTGCCACTAAAGCGACAATAAGGGGTTGATAATATGCCCTTGTAAATTCCCATAGAAGCCCAAGTTCACACCAGAACCTGGGCTTCTAAGGGAATTCACAAGGGCATATTATCAACCCCTTATAACCGCTTTAGCGGCAGTTTCCTCCCGCTGAAGCGTCAATAATGTTATCGCCCTTCCTTCATAATATGGCCCATAATCTCTGGCCTCATGTTTTTAATTTTAAGGATGGCCCCCGGACCCTTTCTCCAAACACAATGACGGGCCGCATCGGTGTACTTGAAACACTGGAAGACACAAGTCAAAATTACTTCCAAAGTGCCTTGCGCGATGTTACTCTCGTGGGACCAGCTCCTCAACACAATATGGGTAAACAGTGGTCCCTTGCAACTGAAAACACCGATGCGGCCCGTTATTGTGTTTGGAGAAAGGCTCCGGGGGCCAGTAGCACATTCTACAAACAGCGCAATATGGAATAAAAAAATGACTATCATTTTTAATTAAAAGCACTTAGCTAAAAAACTACGTATCCCATAAGGCCTGTGCACCAATATAAAGAAAGAGGAAATACGATCATCAGAGACCAAACCCACTTGAGGAAGACTGTTGTCGAAACGCGTCGTGGGGTCTGAAGGAATGCGAATTGAATAAAGAAGTGTGCCAAAACCTCTGGGAGTGCAGCGTCTCCATTTGGTGAATCATTGTTTGGGGTCCGTGGTCTGACATCCCAACGCTGCACCGGCAGTAAGAGTGCGCCGCTTAGAGACCACATTTGATGGGATATATATATATATATATATATATATATATATATATATATATATATATATATATATATATATTCACTGAAGAAACCATAGGTTTCAGGCATGTTATAGTTTGAAATTAGCATTTAAAAACCATAGAAATTCACTGAAAACACCATAGGTCTCAGTTATAGTTATTTGGATATTTTGATCGTACAAAACCATAGAAATTCCAGTGTTATAGTTAGTTCAGCTAACTATAACTATAACTCGTGCCCCCACAATGAATTGTTGATGACGTCACATATTACATCATTCATGACATGGTCAGCCCCGGAGGGGTGGCGGTCTCCGGGGCTGCGGGAGGGCCGCGTGCACTCCCGCATATTAGAAACATAGCCCCACGAGGTGGCTGTCCCTGGGCCTGCGGGGGGCACTGCAGACTCCCGAAATTAATGGACAATGCCCCCGGGACCAGGCCCACCCGGGGGGGACATGCTTTGTCTTTTTTTTATAATTTTGGCAGGATTCGCGACCCCGACGTGACTTCCATCAAAATTATTTAAAAAAAATGCTTTTTTCTGGGACCCCCTGAGCAGGCTGGGGGGTCAGGGTGTTTCTACCCTGCCCCCTTTTCCTATTTTTCAACTTTGTTTTACTGTGTTCTTGTGACTCAGTTCTACCAAGTCACAAGATGGCTGCCAACACTTCCTGGTTTGGAGCGTTGGCAGCCAATCACAGTGAAGCCCATGGATGGGAGGGTTCGCGAATCCACCGCTGCCCTAGATGTCAAAACTTTTATATTTTGAATTTCTCAGCAGCTACTGAATGGATTTACACCATTTTAAAAAAAAGGACGCTTTCAGAATCAAGCACTACCCTTTTGCCAAATTTGGTGTAATTCCATTCAGCAGTTCGGGCTGTAGCCTTGGCTAAACTTTCCTATGGGAAATTGATTTTCCGACCACTATCTTTTGAATTTCTCAGGAACTACTGAACGGATTTACTTCATTTAACAAAAAGGACACTTTCTGAACCAAGGGCTACCTTTTTGCTAAATTTGGTGTAATTCCGTTCCGCAGTTCGGGCTGTAGCCGTGTCTAAAGTTTCATATGGAAAATAACATGGAGCAAACACGTTTTGGGACACCCCTTTTTTCTCGGCCCCTGCTTGACGAATCACCGCAAAACTTTCAAGACAGGAGCTGACCAGAGCGCCCGCTAGTTTTGAAAACTTCGGGAAGATTCATCAAACAGTGCCAAAGTTATTGGGAAAACAGAAAATGCTTTTCCTATGGAAACTAGGTCCTAACTATAACTACCTACTGGTGACCACCAGTAGGTAATATAAATATAAATTATATATATATTTTACACTTTGTACATCCCACGAGCTTCTCGCGACTACCGACGTCACTGTGATGATGTTGTGATGTCGTTAGTCGTGAATACGTTTTTTTGTGAGAAGGTGGCTTTTTTCCAAATTGATCATAGAAAGAATAGTTAAAGGAACATCTACTATATATTTTGACTTTATTTAAAAAATTTCTTTAGGTGTATTTTTCAGTGGGTGAAATACATTTACTGATGACAGAATCTCCACTGTAAATGCAACAATGTTGTTCCGACTTACAAAATTGTTAAAAATAAAACCAGTTATTAATGTATTTTCTGATGAACACATATGAATTCAAAAACTCTGTGGTGTATTACATAAATATAATACAAAATACCCAATTATAGAAAGTACCAAAATCTTAAAAAGCCAAAGGATACAGGAATGTTATAGTTAACAATTAGCATTTAAAAAAACTTAGAAATTCACTAAAAAAAACAAAGAATACAGTGATGTTATAGTTAGGAAATAGAATTAAAAAATACCTTTGAAATTGCATGAAAACAACAAAGGTTACAGGGACGTTATAATTAGGGTACTATTTCACACATACAAAACCAGAGAAATTCATCAGTTATAGTGAACTGAGTTAACTATAACTTGACTACCGCAATGCATTGCTTATGACCTGACATATTACATCACTCATGACATGGTCAGTGACATCACTGATGACATCACAAATGACATCACTGATGACATCACTGATGACATCATCCTCAGAATCTCTGACACAGCCACTCACACCCCCATATAATCATTCATACACCCACTCCAACTTTCACACTGCCATTATTGAAACCATTGACACACCCATACCAGTACTTTCATACCCACTCACTGATTCATAGGTCTACACACACATTCACTCACTCACCATACAACCACTCATACACCCACTCACTCACTTTTACAGCCACTGACATATCCTCTCATATACACATACAGCCACTCATATATGGTCAGACACTCATAGAACTACTCTCACACCTACTCACTCACCCATAGAGTCAATCACACTGCCATGTACTCACCTATACAGTTATACACACCAACTCACTTATTCATATAGATACTAACACATACTCACTCACCTATACATTCACTGAGACAAGCACACACTCACTGATACAGCCACTCTCACAATCACTCACGCACACATGCAGTCACTTATATACTCCAACACTCACATATACTGCCTTTCACATATGCAGTTACTCACCCATATACCACTGAGACATCCATTCACTCACCAACACAGCCATACACACACTTAGTCACCCATACAGCCCCTCACAGATGACTTCGAAAACCCATACAGCCACTGATTCACCCACTCACTCATCCATGCAGGGTGTCACATGCATCCACACACACACTCATACACCCATGCATACATCCATGCAGGTACTCGGACAACCCATACAGCCACTCATGTATCTACTCACCAACCCATGCAGCCACTTACACACCAACTGACAGACTGATACAGACATTCACACAAATGAATAAATCACCCATACATTCACTGAGACATGTATAATCACTCACTTATACAGTCAGACACACACCCACTAAATCATCCATACAGGCACTCATGCACCCACTGATTCATTAAAACATCTTGATGTGTATATATATTCAACACTCATAAACTGTTTAGAAACACTCACAGTCACCAGATTATGTCATGAGTGATGTCATTTGAGATGTCATCAGTGATGTCATTTGAGTTGTCATTGGTGATGTCACTGACCATGTCATGAGTGATGTAATATGTGAGGTCATAAGCAGTACATTGCGGGGGCGCAACTTATTGTTAGCTTGGGTTTTTTCAGTTTATATATATATGTTTCACTGCTTTCCACTAGGGCAGCCGAACTCACGATGGATGCAACCAGATGAGCGAGAGTGGAACCCGCTTCTTTCACAACTGCCAAAGTGTATGTGTGTGTGTGTGTGTATATATATATATATATATATATATATATATCACCAAACGCAGGTTGCCCTTGTAAGAATGCCACATACATCAGGGTTACCGCACTCAGAGCCGCAGGCAGCAGTGTAGTAAGCAGGCTGTCTTCCCCCTTCTGTAGCCAAACGCGTTTCGGGCTCCCGTGAGCCCTTGATCACTGGCGGGAAAGATACAGGAAACGGATTGAAGTAACTTGCTTTATTTGCATATAGAGTCCCGCCCATGTGGGCCAAGGTATGCTGGACATAGTAGTTTGTAGTGCTGCCCCTGAACTCGCATTCCTTTAACCAAGTGGCTACCGCTCCGGCACCTCAATTAAATAAATGTCCTGGTCAGGAGAAAGGTTTTGGCAGCGCCGCTTCCAACTGCCACAATGTTCCAGCGGCTCAGGACCCCGATTGCTTGATAGGTGACTACCACGCTGCCTCAGGGTCACGCGCTCAGCGCTTTGGCGTGCTTGCACATGCAATTTTAAAACTTCCCGTTTTCCTATCTGGTTTGGCTTTATTTTTGTATCCTTGCTTTTAGGACAGCTGCGCCCCCCCCTTGGCCCTTTCACGCACTATAAAATCTTACCTGCACCGCACTTTGCGGGTCCGGGCTCACGGGGTCACGTGACGCGCCGCCGCCATCTTGGATAGGTCTATTGACCCTTCCTGGGTTCGGGGGTTAGCGCTCCAGCGCCGCCGCACCGCCTTACTGCCTACTTAAGGTGAGTTGGAACGTGGGTCAGCCTTGATAGGTGACTACCACGCTGCCTCAGGGTCACGCGCTCAGCGCTTTGGCGTGCTTGCACATGCAATTTTAAAACTTCCCGTTTTCCTATCTGGTTTGGCTTTATTTTTGTATCCTTGCTTTTAGGACAGCTGCGCCCCCCCCTTGGCCCTTTCACGCACTATAAAATCTTACCTGCACCGCACTTTGCGGGTCCGGGCTCACGGGGTCACGTGACGCGCCGCCGCCATCTTGGATAGGTCTATTGACCCTTCCTGGGTTCGGGGGTTAGCGCTCCAGCGCCGCCGCACCGCCTTACTGCCTATTTAAAGCTCGCTTTGGTGCGCAGCGGTGACGCGCAGCGGTCGCGCCCTCGCGACGCCTGAGTCAAGCCAGAGTCCTGCCCGTCTGCGTCCGTCAGCGTCCCGGAAGCGCTCGGGGCGGCGGGACAGGCTCGGCCACCCAGCATGTGTCATACAGGTCCACGCGTGCTGCGTTATACTGCTGGGGAGCTTTGTGCTCTCCTCACTGCTTCCAGTGGCTGCTGCACTGTCTTTCCTGGGCGTCACCGTGGTAAGTCCATCTGCCCCGGTTGCGGATGGCGTCCCTCCCGCGCCCTGTCTTGTTCCCCTGGCAATAACATCGCCAATGTGGAATTTCTCTGCATGCTACTAAACACCAGATCGGCATGCAGACATGCACAAGATGTCTTTGAGCTTCTTGACACGGCTAAGCCACTGTGTCTTATGCTGACCGAGACATGGTGGGGAGAACTTTCGAACCCAGACGTCGCCATGGCAATTCCGCCTGACTATAACGTCTTCAGGAAGGACAGAGCGAAGGGTAGGGGCGGTGGAGTGGCACTGGTGGTGAAGAAAGGCACGGCTTGTACTATCTTGCCAGTGGAGGATATTCGTGGCTCGGAGTCCCTTGCTTTTTCTATCGCTCTGGCTCCGCATCAATCAGTCAAGGGATTATTGGTCTACAGACCGCCTGGCCCACCCGCAACATTCTTTGAAGATCTTGACTCCGTTTTACTGGGACTGGCCCTGAAAGCAGAACATTGCATCGTGGCCGGAGATTTCAACTTCCGGATGGATGATCCATCCGATGCGGCTGCTAATAAATTCTCTGAGGTTATGGCACCGCTGGGTTTGTTCCCTTATTTGCAGGGGCCGACGCACGACAAGGGGCACACTCTTGACCAGGTTTTCTCGACTTCCCCTTTGGAGGTCTTAGAGATTATCCCGGTACTATGGTCAGACCATCTGCTGGCTAAATTTTCGATCAAAGGCACAGGTAAATTGGCTGTTGCCGCCCCACAGCAGCATGGTCATACCCATAGGGCGTACCATCGAGTGACCCCTGAGATGCTGGCTCAGGCTGCCCTGGATCACCCCTGCCCCCTTTCTGGTGACCTGTCGAAGGATCTGGAGTCCTTGCAGGCATGGCTTTCTGACAGGCTTAACGACCTGGCCCCGGAATTGGCCCCCCGTCTTACTCCCAAACAAGTTTCCGCCCCTTGGCTTACCGCAGCACTGTCGGCTAGGCGGCAGCAATGCAAGGTAGCTGAAAAAGCCTGGCGAGTAAAATATGACTCGGATGCTAAGTTGACCTATAAGAGCGTGGTTAAGGAGTATCACCGGGACATTCGCCTGGGTAAGAAAGCCTACCTGGCAGGGAGGATAGAGGCTGCCTCAAACTCCTGTAAGGAGATCTTCTCTATAGTTAAAGAATTTATTTCTCCACGGACTAACATCTCTGAGGAGAGACCCTCTGATTCTTGGGCCTCTGATCTTGCTAGTTTCTTTACTAGCAAGATCCAACTTATCCAGGATTCTTTTCCATCGGCTGTATCCGTGGAGCGAATTAATTCCGAGGCCACTCGATCGCCCTCTGCATCGCCAGGTTCGACGCTGGGCGTATTTCCACCTTTATCTGCGCCCGCCTCTTTAGCACTTCTGGGCAATTTGAAATCGGGCTCGCCCTTGGACCCATGCCCTGCTAAAATTCTGGCAAAACTGGCCGAGGTGGTCAATCCATTGGCTAATCCGTTACTGAATCTCTCGCTGAGTCAGGGAGTGGTTCCGCAGGCTTGGAAGCAAGCAATGGTCATCCCGCTGCTCAAAAAGCCTGGTCTGGATCCAAAGGCCCCAGTCAACTACCGGCCTATCTCTCTGCTGCCGGCTCTTACGAAAGTTGTTGAAAAGCACGTGCAGACGGTGCTGTCCAACTTTCTAGAGTCTAATGAGATTTTGCATGCCACTCAGTCGGGTTTTCGTCCAAATCTCAGTACGGAGACTGCGCTCCTCGAGGTCTCAGAAACCATTAAATGGGTTCTGGATACTGGGGGCAAAGCCATGCTGGTGATGCTGGACTTGTCGGCGGCTTTTGACACCGTCCCCCATGATGGTCTTCTCTTAAGACTCCATGAGATTGGACTACGGGGGACGGTGCTTAGTTGGTTTTCCTCCTTTCTAACGGGCCGCCGGCAAATGGTCTGGGCCTCGCCTGATTCCGCCGTGATGCCTCCTCTGGGAGTCGGGGTCCCTCAGGGCTCTATTTTGAGCCCGACCCTTTTCAATATCTTCATGACCCCTTTGGCGGCGTTGGCGGAGTCATTTGGGGCCCGGATCGTATCCTATGCAGACGACACCCAGCTCCTCTTCTCGTGTAAGAGAGGAGGAGACTTTGATGGGGAGAGTATCCGGGATTGCCTTGGGGCTGTGTTTCAATGGTTCCAACTGAACAGCCTCAAGTGCAATTCCGATAAGTCCGAGGTACTTTTCTTTGGGTGCGACACGGAGCCAGACTGGCAGGCTTGGTGGCCTACCAATATGTTCCCCCCAACTTGCTCATCCCAAATGGCTAAGAACCTGGGGGTTAAGATGGACAAGGGGTTGACCATGAAGTCTCAGATCCTGGGGGTGTCGGGCACTTGCTTCGGCCTCCTTAGGATGCTACGGAGGTTTCTTCCCCTCTTATCGGAGGAGCACAGGAGGCTGACTGTGCAGGCTCTGATAGGCTCCAGGCTAGATTATTCTAACGTTCTGTACCTGGGCCTGCCAGACTACCTGCTACAGCGGCTCCAAATTGTGCAGAATGCTGCGGCGAGAGCGATTTTTGGCTTGAACAGACGCGTCAGTGCTGCGGGCTTGCTCCAGACCCTGCACTGGCTTCCAATCCGCAAGCGGATTGCCTTTAAGGCTTTGACCCTGACATATAAGGCTCTCCATGCGACGGGAGCAAAGTACCTCCAAAGGAGACTTGCCTTCTATCGACCGGCGCGTTCTCTGAGATCAGAACACCTGTTTTTGGCGTCCGTCCCGCGAGTAATAAGAGTGCGCTTGGGAGATCGTTCTTTTGGACTACTGGCGCCACAGCTGTGGAACTCTCTGCCTCTTACACTGCGGGGAGCCACCAGCTTACTAGCTTTTAGAAAGGATCTCAAATCCTGGTTGTTTACTCAGTAGGTCCTGTCTCGTTCGTTGTTTTTCTTTCTGTCTGTGTCACTTTTTCTCTTTTAAAGTGTTATGTTACCATACTGTAGTCTACCTTAAATAAAAGCGCCGGGACACTCTTTTTGAGTAGCTGTGCGCTCTATAAATGCCATTTTAACATAACATAACATAACATGTCCCGTACAGCACCTGTGATAACAAGTGCCTCGGATCCGCACACTAGCGTCAGGGCATTCTCGCGACCGGACATGGCCGCATATTAATATCACCAAACGCAGGTTGCCCTTGTAAGAATGCCACATACATCAGGGTTACCGCACTCAGAGCCGCAGGCAGCAGTGTAGTAAGCAGGCTGTCTTCCCCCTTCTGTAGCCAAACGCGTTTCGGGATCCCGTGAGCCCTTGATCACTGGCGGGAAAGATACAGGAAACGGATTGAAGGAACTTGCTTTATTTGCATATAGAGTCCCGCCCATGTGGGCCAAGGTATGCTGGACATAGTAGTTTGTAGTGCTGCCCCTGGACTCGCATTCCTTTAACCAAGTGGCTACCGCTCCGGCACCTCAATTAAATAAATGTCCTGGTCAGGAGAAAGGTTTCGGCAGCGCCGCTTCCAACTGCCACAATGTTCCAGCGGCTCAGGCCCCCGATGTCCCGTACAGCACCTGTGATAACAAGTGCCTCGGATCCGCACACTGGCGTCAGGGCATTCTCGCGACCGGACATGGCCGCATATTAATATCACCAAACGCAGGTTGCCCTTGTAAGAATGCCACATACATCAGGGTTACCGCACTCAGAGCCGAAGGCAGCAGTGTAGTAAGCAGGCTGTCTTCCCCCTTCTGTAGCCAAACGCGTTTCGGGCTCCCGTGAGCCCTTGATCACTGGCGGGAAAGATACAGGAAACTGATTGAAGGAACTTGCTTTATTTGGCTACAGAAGGGGGAAGACAGCCTGCTTACTACACTGCTGCCTGCGGCTCTGAGTGCGGTAACCCTGATGTATGTGGCATTCTTACAAGGGCAACCTGCGTTTGGTGATATTAATATGCGGCCATGTAGTTGGAAGGGGGCCCCGCAGGCACCCTCCAGGAGCCCTCGATGGACCTGGGGACCGCCACCCCCCAGGGCTGGCTCCTGCAGTGTCCCGGGGTGCCCACCCCTGGGACACTGCTGTTTGCTATGACAGGGCAGGAGCCATGCGGCTTCCGCCCTATCATAGCAAACACTGGTTTGGATTTTGTAAGCGATAGCAGGTTTCTGGCTCTCGCTTACAAATTCCAAACCAGATTGCTTTTCCACACGGGGAGTGGCATGTTAGCAGCTCCCCTTGAGGAAAAGCAATGCCGGCTCCTGCAGGAGGCGGGCAGCCGGCGGGACCGTGGGGGTATTGGGGCTCCCCCCACGGTCCCCAACGGATAGGGCCTGCCCTGGGGGATGGGGTCCCCGGGGCCAGAATTGGGCTAGGAGGGTGGCCACGTGGCCCCCCTCCATCAATAAATACAAAATCATTTTTTTTAAATGAGGCACAGCCCCGGGGGATGGTGTGCCCATGGCTACTTGAGGCCTAAGGAGGGGGGCCACGCAGCCCCCCTCCTTTGAAAAGAATTAAAAAATACATCAAAATGTGGCCATTCCCTGAGTGATGGGGTCCCCGGGGCCAAAATTGGCCTTCCCGTTTAATTTTTTTTTTTAAAGCAGGGACGTTGTAGGTGGGGAAATTAATTTCCCTTGAATAGTGAGGGTCCCTGGGGGCCACCTAGCCCACCAGGGACCTCCAGGATCCCCCAATTTACAACACGCCAGCGGGCGCGTTTGCACAGTGGTGCAGGGAGGGGGTGGGGCCTGACATACCAAGTGTGCATATGCACCCCCTGGCACATTGTAAATTGGGGGATTAAGTCCCTTTTTACACCTCTCTGCAATGCAGCTCTGTGGCGCTTACTGAAGGTACCTGATGGGCTAGTTGGACCCCAGGGACCTTTAGGATTCATGGGGACTTAATACCCCAACTTAAACGAGCCACGTGGCGCGCTTGCACAGTGGTGAAGGCAGGGGGCAGGGCCTGATGTGACAAGTGTGCAAACGCACTCTGTGGCGCGTTTTAAGTTGGGGGATTAAGTCCCCTTGTATCCTGAGGCTCCCTGGTACCAGGTACCTTCAGTAAGCACAACAGAGTTGCGTTGCAGAGTGGTGAACAAAGGGGTGCGGCCTCGGACCACCTCTCTGCAACGCAGCTCTGTGGTGCTAACTGTAGGTACCTGGTGGGCTAGTTGGGCCTCAGGGACCCTCAGGATTCAAGGGGACAACGTAATAAAGCTGAAAAGCGAAACGCATTGGTGAGGCATTACCTTGCCCATTAAATCTTCAATCAGCACTCCTGAGTGTCCTGGATTTCTTTTCGTATTTTCAAAGTGTTTGTAGCTGATATATATAGTAGATAGTACATAGTTATAGTTAGGACCGTGTTTCCATAGGAAATCTGAAAATTCTATTTTGAATAACTTTTGCGCCGGTTGACGAATCCTCGCGAAATTTTCAAAACTAATGGGGCGCTCCGCTCAGCTCCTACCCTGAAACTCTTGGGGGGATTTGTCAAGCGGGGGCTGAGAAAAAAGGGGGGTCCCAAAACGTGTTTTCCCCATGCATTTTCCCATAGGACCTTTAGTCGAAGGTACAGCCCGAACGGCTGAACAGAATTACTTGAAACTTGGCAAAGAGGTAGTCCTCAGGTCAGGCATGTGCCTTTTGCATATATGGAGTCAATCTGTTCAGTATTTCCTGAGAAAATTGCAGTTAAAAGTACATAAATATCTATAGCCGCGCACCGTGCGCACACCGTGCGTGCACCCTAACGTGCGCGAGCGTATTTCTGATTGGTGGTTACATGTCAGTCAACGTTCGAATCGGTCGAAATCAGGAAGTGTCGTCCGCCATTTTGTTTGTTTTGGGTGCGACAGTGAAAAAGAGAGGTGGCGAACGTGAAAAGGGGGCAGGGTAGAGAGTTCCTGACCCCCTAACCTTTGTCAGGGGGTCCCTAAAGGACCCCGAAGGGTGAAAAAAACATTTTCTTTTTTTTTTTAAATCGCGGGGTGCGCGCACTGTGCGCGCACGGTGAAAAACCTTAAAAAAAAAATACATACATAGCTTAGCATTTAAAAAAACGTACAAATTCACTTAAAAAACCATAGGTTTCACACACGTTATAGTTAGGAATTAGCATTTAAAAAACCTTGCAAATTCACTTAAAAAACCATAGGTTTCACACATGTTATAGTTAGGTGGACATTTCACTCGTAAAAAACCAATGAAATTCCCCCGTTATAGTTAGTTGAGATAACTATAACTCGCGCGACCGCCACTCTATCACAAGGATGATGTCATCAGTGATGTCATGAGTGATGCCACTGACCATGTCATGAGTGATGTAATATGTGACGTCATGAGCAGAGGATTGCGGGCGCGCGAGTTATAGTTATCTCAACTAACTATAACGGGGGAATTTCATTGGTTTTTTACGAGTGAAATGTCCACCTAACTATAACATGTGTGAAACCTATGGTTTTTTAAGTGAATATATATATATATATATATATATATATATATATATATATATATATATTCAAATCTAACTATTCCAGTTAGTACGCTCTCAGGAATCAAATGACCCAGAAATGGTATAGGAAAAACTGCTGTTTAATTTCCACAATGCGTTTCACCGTCAGGCTTGATCACGTGTAAATGACATCACTGAAACAGACAGCGTATATAACGACACACAACAATGAATATAAAAAGAGGACATCGTAAGTAACATAATCACATCACTCTAAAGTTTGCAATGTAAATCAATATTACTGTTGGGTACACAGTAAGTTTGTTGCATAGTCTCTTAGCAAAATCATATTCACATGTCGCTGTAGCATAAAATTTCATTAGCCACGTAATGGGAAGTTTATAAATGATAAACAGCAACATAGGACCACAAAGCACAGGTATTAAAGCCTCCTAGTGGATGAATTGTTCGCTACCACCCCTCAATAAAGATCTGTCTTGTTGTCGTCAGTGGTTTCATATGTAAACTGAATCATGTAGAATATAAATAACAGCGTGTTGCACATGTCCACTGCGTAACTCCGCAAACCTAACGCAATCTGTTAAGAAATATTTATCCAATTACTGATATTGTTATCAACATAATGTTGAGATCGTGTGTGTAAATACACAGGCGAATACCACGAATCTAATCGTGACTGGGTTGCGAAGTGAGACTGTTGTATATTAATTGAGTCATGTAGCATCTTGGTCTAAAGAAAATAGCACAGGATCCCCCTCATAAGTAGGCCACACCTGTTTACTGGTGACAAGTGTCAGGTGTCAATGTTGTACCAAACAATAATCTAAACGATGTCCAAAACAGCTCGCAAAGCCCTGTTGGCAAGTGCCTAACAATGTACAGCTTGTCTGCTTGTATAGCTGAACCAATACAGGACCCGCAAATAATACTGGGAACATTGTGTGTGTCATATTGTGCGCGGTCTAACTCGTAAACAGTGTGTCGTGCTCGTGAGAAAAAAATATATAATAAGGGGTATATGTACGAGGAAGAGAGAAGAGGAAGGGGTGGGGAGGGTGTGAGACCCATGTGGGTAGAACTCAAATATCAGGACCCCATCCTCACTTCCTGCAATAAAACATAAAAACACCAGTTAGAATCGTGTCTACAAAAGAATCTTGAAACCACTAACAGTGTGTAGTTCACAAATAAATGCTACGAACACAGTAACTCTACAGTCATGAATGTTGGAGGATATCTGCATACACATATTAAAAAGAAGAAGAAGAGGAAAAGAGCAACCCAGAGTTTTGATACACAATTCATTCTTTGAGATGTACAGACAGTTCTTCTTCCTGATTTAACCCTCCCGGGGTCTTGGTCTGAAAATCAATGATAAGTTTCAATTCTCGTTGTCTCAGTTTGAGAACTCTGTTCCCTCCCCTGGGGTTTTTTTCTACCTGTTCCAGGAGGATAAAATGTAGTTCTTTGGTGTTTGAAAAATGTCTCTCCCTGAAATGACGTGCCACAGGATATTTCTGTTCAAAATTGGTAATGGCCCTGCAGTGTTCCAGAATGCGTTTCTTGGCCATGCAGGTAGTGCTGCCAATATACCACAGTTTGCAAGTGCATTCTATGGCATATATAACATACACGGAACTGCATGTCAAAAACTGGGTGATGTTCCTGCTGATCCCATTGTACGATACTTTTTTCTGGGATACACTGTTGTTACATGCCTTGCAGTGACCACAGGGGAAAAACCCCTTGAGGCCTTGTATGTTTGTGAGTGGATATATGGTAACATCACCATGGACAAGCAAGTCCCTAATGTTTTTGTTTCTGCGATACGTTATACTTGGTCTATCTGGCATACTACCTCCAATCACAGAATACTACTATAACCAGCATGCCTTACGCCCATTGGGGCGGGACTTTTTAAATAAATAACTTGGATTTGAAAATGGCTGCATTTGTAATTTTTGCTGTTGCCACTGACGAAGAGCTGAGAGACTGCTCGAAACGCGTTTGGCTTATTGAGACATGATGGTATACTGTCAGCGCTACTGCCGGCAGTGGTGTGCTGTAACCCCTTCCGGAGAGACCTCCTCACAGGGGCACCCCTTTGGCTTTGATGTAATGCGGCTGGTCCGGCCGCGAGGAGGTCCCGCTGCTTCTCGAGCGGATCCTGGGTGCTTGCAATCGCGGCACCGTTTGGAGGGATGGGGGCCTCGCTGTCCGGATACTATTGGGAGCATGACAGTTTATTTTTCATGGACCTCTACCCACATGGGACATTACATTATTTTATTCACCATTTGGTTTAACCTGCAACATGTGGCACCCACTGGGGTTTACATAAGGAATCCAGAGTCCTGGGCATTCATTTCATGGACTACTATAACCAGCATGCCTTACGCCCATTGGGGCGGGACTTTTTAAATAAATAACTTGGATTTGAAAATGGCTGCATTTGTAATTTTTGCTGTTGCCACTGACGAAGAGCTGAGAGACTGCTCGAAACGCGTTTGGCTTATTGAGACATGATGGTATACTGTCAGCGCTACTGCCGGCAGTGGTGTGCTGTAACCCCTTCCGGAGAGACCTCCTCACAGGGGCACCCCTTTGGCTTTGATGTAATGCGGCTGGTCCGGCCGCGAGGAGGTCCCGCTGCTTCTCGAGCGGATCCTGGGTGCTTGCAATCGCGGCACCGTTTGGAGGGATGGGGGCCTCGCTGTCCGGATACTATTGGGAGCATGGCAGTTTATTTTTCATGGACCTCTACCCACATGGGACATTACATTATTTTATTCACCATTTGGTTTAACCTGCAACATGTGGCACCCACTGGGGTTTACATAAGGAATCCAGAGTCCTGGGCATTCATTTCATGGACTACTATAACCAGCATGCCTTACGCCCATTGGGGCGGGACTTTTTAAATAAATAACTTGGATTTGAAAATGGCTGCATTTGTAATTTTTGCTGTTGCCACTGACGAAGAGCTGAGAGACTGCTCGAAACGCGTTTGGCTTATTGAGACATGATGGTATACTGTCAGCGCTACTGCCGGCAGTGGTGTGCTGTAACCCCTTCCGGAGAGACCTCCTCACAGGGGCACCCCTTTGGCTTTGAAGTAATGCGGCTGGTCCGGCCGCGAGGAGGTCCCGCTGCTTCTCGAGCGGATCCTGGGTGCTTGCAATCGCGGCACCGTTTGGAGGGATGGGGGCCTCGCTGTCCGGATACTATTGGGAGCATGGCAGTTTATTTTTCATGGACCTCTACCCACATGGGACATTACATTATTTTATTCACCATTTGGTTTAACCTGCAACATGTGGCACCCACTGGGGTTTACATAAGGAATCCAGAGTCCTGGGCATTCATTTCATGGACTACTATAACCAGCATGCCTTACGCCCATTGGGGCGGGACTTTTTAAATAAATAACTTGGATTTGAAAATGGCTGCATTTGTAATTTTTGCTGTTGCCACTGACAAAGAGCTGAGAGACTGCTCGAAACGCGTTTGGCTTATTGAGACATGATGGTATACTGTCAGCGCTACTGCCGGCAGTGGTGTGCTGTAACCCCTTCCGGAGAGACCTCCTCACAGGGGCACCCCTTTGGCTTTGATGTAATGCGGCTGGTCCGGCCGCGAGGAGGTCCCGCTGCTTCTCGAGCGGATCCTGGGTGCTTGCAATCGCGGCACCGTTTGGAGGGATGGGGGCCTCGCTGTCCGGATACTATTGGGAGCATGGCAGTTTATTTTTCATGGACCTCTACCCACATGGGACATTACATTATTTTATTCACCATTTGGTTTAACCTGCAACATGTGGCACCCACTGGGGTTTACATAAGGAATCCAGAGTCCTGGGCATTCATTTCATGGACTACTATAACCAGCATGCCTTACGCCCATTGGGGCGGGACTTTTTAAATAAATAACTTGGATTTGAAAATGGCTGCATTTGTAATTTTTGCTGTTGCCACTGACGAAGAGCTGAGAGACTGCTCGAAACGCGTTTGGCTTATTGAGACATGATGGTATACTGTCAGCGCTACTGCCGGCAGTGGTGTGCTGTAACCCCTTCCGGAGAGACCTCCTCACAGGGGCACCCCTTTGGCTTTGATATATATATATATATATATATATATATATATATATATATATATATATATATATATATATATATATATATGAAACAACCAACACGTAAAACGTGTGAAGCGGAGAGCACTCCAAGCAAAATCCAGGAACGATGTTTTTTAAAGCATAGATGCTTTATTTAGCAAGTTCCCCCCCACTTTGTTCCCCGAAACGCTGACAGACGCGTTTCGCCGACTGGCTTTTTCTTTTTTTTTTTTTTTTGAAAAACCTTTATTGACATTGCAACCAAAGACAAGTATGGGCCTACAACCCTCGGGCCGGCCGCTAAGCAGTTAAAGTAACAGCAAGCAAATCTTAATCACACGCAGCACCTCGGGAAGCAGATTCTCCATGCTAGTATACTCTAGTCCAGTGAACAGCCCAAAGGGGAAACCAGGATATAAAAGGTTTTCATTGTACAATAAGGGATAGAAGGATCAGGTGCCAATCAAGTTCTCAGCAGCGAAAAATGGCAGGCAGAGTAGTGAACGTCAACAATGAACAGCAATCTATCAAGTCACTGGCGCTGAAACAGGAGGTTCAGGATGTGGAGGAATGTCACGAGCCGTTTGCGCCTGCAGTCCCCTGCCCTAGGACCCAGAAGACATCACGGAAATTGATGCACAAATAAAAACAATGATTGGCAACGAAGGAAACCTACCGTACTGACCCCAGAAAAGAAAGACAAAGAAGAATAAGAGAAGAAAAAGGAGGCCATAGGAACAAAGTAAAGGACTAAAGAAGCCCCTCCCCCAACCCCCCACCCTGCACCTCTGCAGATGACTACGGCCCCCCCCCCCCCGCAGTGTGCCTGTCGCCCCAGAACCAGACCCGAAATATAGAAGAAACAGAGAAAAAGGGGAAAGAGAGGAAACCCCCCCTAACAGAGAAGGGGAGAGAGTAGTAATAAACTGGAGGAGGGCCTTCAATCATGCCCCTGGCTTCTCCCTCCTGCACAATATATTCCTCCCCAAAACAAACAGTAAACAACCAAAATTCGACCATGTGTAAGAGAAATGTGGAGCATTATTCACAGACTACACTATTAGTTATGCCGTGAGAGCACACAACCCCCAAGCCCGCCCGCCTATTAAATGACAACCTCTGAAGGATCAGCCTTATCCTTGGCCACGCTTTGCGAATCCACCAATGCATACCCAGCGACCCATTATCATGTCCAAAGTTACAAGGAAGAGGAGCGTCCAAAGAAGACCAGGAAGGGACACACACATGTAGGGAGGATGTCTCTGAACACCAACACAGTCATCGTCATGGAAGATCACCTTTCCCAGTACTGCCCCAGGGCCTGCGCCGCACACAAGATCCAGGAAGGAGGAATCAGCCAGAGCAAGCGACCGCTGCGGGAAGATCGCCCGGGTCGCCGGAGGCCGCGCATGGGACAAAGTCACCACCTTCTGCTCAAGTCCAAAATCTCCGGAACAGGCCGACCCCACAGCCAGCCGACCACCCGCTGCCACAGTGTCCGAAATTTCCAGCTGTCCCTTATTCACAGAGGCGGTCACGTTACTTTCCTCCTGTGTAGGGTGAAGCAGATCCTTGTGTACCTGGGGACAGGCAGACCGCAACTGTTCCGACGCTGACGCAATACCATCCAGCTTCCTCCCCAATACCCGGGCGCCGTGAACCAGGGTGGAATGAAGGGCTCCGAGAGCGTCGAGAAGGTCACCGTACCCCAGCACAGCCCCCTGCGCTCGCTCCGCTACGCTCCTCTGCGCCACACACTCCCAATCTTGCTGTGACCCAATGTACAGGATGATAGAGTCCATCCCATCAAGATGGCCGCAGGGCAGGGCCACCCCAGATGGGAACCGGGACTCAGGCACAAGCGCATCAAGTTCCATGGCACTGCAAACAGGGTTACGGAGGCAGGCAAAATATGCATCCAGTGTGTGGTCACAGGTAACAGTCGTTCTCCTCCTGGGCCAGTGCCCGCGAAAACCGGGAGCAGCCCGCGCAAATCGGGACGAGCCACAGGCCGCGTCCGATCAGTTCACTGGCGAGGGCCCAGGCAATCGCCGAAAGACCCTGGAATCGTCACCCCGGGTATGCACCCACTACGCCACGCTCGATGGTAGGAGCGACCACAGCGAGATTTAGGCCAATATTCGCTCCGCTTCGGTAGTCCGACTCCACCCGGTCACCAATGGCCGCTGTTGTTGAACTGCCGCCCGGCCATGTTGTCCACCCGAGGTCCCGGCTCCAGGGCTGCACAGGCCGCAAACTTCAAATGAACATTTCTCAGGCGGTACCGCCGCCAGAAACTTCAGGATCACACGATCGGTTGCCGCTCTCAATCACCAACACGGGCATGTAGCGCAGGCTGAGGATCACATGCAGGATATCTGTGCGGGATGTGGAGGTTCACGGAGCCGGGAGCCTACGCTGCCGTCCCGGTCGCCATCTTGGCTCCTCCCCCCGACTGGCTTTTTCAATGTCAGTTTCCTTGCATTACGCGGGCACATTTAAACTTAGATCTCATGTCACATGATGAAAAATTGACATAGAAGATGGACTTTCAGCAACATTGTTCGTAAATCCATGGTGGCCATCTTATAGTGACAAATACTACAAAGTAATGTGCCTTACAATAATGCAAACAATATGTTTAAAAGTTAAAAGTTGGACAACAATGCAATCTGGCAAATGTCTTTCTTGTCAAGCAGATTTTGGAGAGAAAAGTAGATGGTGTATGATAATATTCAAAACTAATATGCATTTCCCAAGTATACAAATGTATAAGTCCTAAATTAACAGGAACATTTTACATTTTTCTCCAGATTAGTGCCGTATGGGGAAAAAAACAACAATGTATGTCAAAGAAAAAGAAAAATATATATTTGTCTTAGTCTTATGGTGCGGATAAATACCCCATTAACATCTCACCCATGTTGCCTAATCTGTCATCTCCATGTATATGACAATAAAGCCCTGAATGGGCATAAAGCCAACTACTGAGAGAGAGTACGCATCGCCATTCAGGCGTGAAACCGAATATGATTTTAAATTAGAAATTTAAATTAAGAAGGCAGACCAAGGAAAGGCACCGAAGGGTATCCAGAGTGTATATTAAGAAATACCCTTTCACATCAAAGTGTGTTCTAATCCTCATAGATGGACCCATAGTTCCTCTTCATTGTTAAGCCCTATTGGGGTCTTGGTCTGAAGATCAATTATGTAAGTCGATTCCAGGATGCGGAGTTTCCGTACCCTGTCACCTCCTCTTTCTGACTTACCAACTTGATCAAGACAATGAAATTTTAATAAATCACGGTTGCTCTGGTGGTACTGTTTGAAATGTCGGGCAACCGGATATGCGGGATTTTTGTTAATAATTGCCCGCATATGTTCCAAAATACGTTTTTTCGTGGGATGTATGGTACTCCCTATGTATCTTTTGGCACATGGACAAATAAGGCAATATACAGTGAAGTCTGAGTTACAGTTGAGGAAAAGTTTTATCTTGCCTACTGGTCTTGGGTCATTTGGTCTGCCTAGGTACGTAGTGGTTTTTTCACTAAATTTACAAGCTTTGCAGTGATTGCAGGGATAAAAACCTGCTAAGCGTATATATATATATATATATATATATAAATTCACAGATACATAAGCACACATATATAAATACATATAAACTGTACAGAAGTTGTGTGAACATTAAATGGAATGTTTACGTTACCTACAGTACTTCCTAATGTTATCAAATATTTTTTTACTTAGCTATAAACACCTGAAACAATGATCAGACGTCAGATTCATATTTTCTATTTATATAGAAAGTCTGCTTGTTGATCTCTAAGATAAACAAACTTTTCAATTCTACTTTTGTTGAATTCTGGTATTTCCTTTGTTATCTGTTTTTCCATTGATACCATGGCCAATGCATGCGGTATAACTTTAGTCACTGTGTGCCGCAAAAACATTTTTACCCTCTTCATTGTGGAGAAACATCACTCTGCCATTGTCATTGGGTTAGTAATGACAAATCTCAGTAACTTTATGGTCTTAGAAAAATATTTCTGTAAGTTTTTCTCACACAAACGGCTAAATAAAGCCATGGCATCACGTGTAGCCTGACGGAAGTCATGGCTTCCATGCAGGACTGAAAGCTCAGTGCGCAGTATGGTTTTGTTAAACATAGGACAGAGCTTCAATCGTTTCTGTGAGCGCCTTTGTTGGCAAAGATTTGGCATGCCTTTAAAAAATTTGACTTCACAATAGTGTTGCACTTACAAGATGCTTTGAGGTTGCAAAACACTTGTAGTGAGGACTTGGGATTGACTGCGGACATTGCTAAGTTAGCATAAATTAGTATATGCTTGGCCGCCATTCTGCTGCTTTTTGCATACTACACTACATGGCTCTGTTCTCATAAATACTCTGCTTGCGCCTTTTAACATGAGAACTGTCTGCCTTTCACACATCTAGCTGTACACCGTGCTCTTCGTCTGCACAGCTAGTCCAAGGTCGAAAAACAATGTATGCTGTTGATTCACTTTGGTCAGTCCCACGCCCATTGACATAACATGAAATACAGCTGCACTACTGAAACTTGGGTGCTTTTAATATGACATTACATGCATGAGGAGGCACTTGGAGAAAACCTTTCCAACGAAGAAGAGCTGTGTTTGTCCTGAGTAGTAATTCATTGCATCTAATCTTGGAGGTATGGGGTCCCCCTGACAAAGCCTAGAGGTCTTCTATAATTATAATGAACTAGCTTATAGCACAGGGAGTGTGGTAAGGCGCTGTAGTCCTGTTTCCACTGTCATTATAATATGGTTTCCCCCTTTTTTCTATATGGAATTGTAACAGTGCTGATTATATTGTTCTTATGCATTTTGCTGCTAGTATTGGCTTGTGTACTGCATTATAGAGCACGTTAGTTAAAATAAACATTTTAAACTATACAGTGTCTCTGTTTACTCACATTGTGGACAAGTATGTGTTTTTGAACGAAAGAGTGTTCTTGTTTCCCACTACTCCTGAGAGGAACTATGTTGCATGTTCTAGGTTGTCTAATCATTGGTAGCTTTGCTGTAGTACAGAGAACGAATGAGACACTATTGCTAGTCAGATTGGGGTTCTAGGTACTGAGGTGGGCTTTTTGGTACACCACAATACACCGCGGTCCTGGTTTCCTGGACATAGTTCTGTGTATGTGCAGAATCCCTGCAACACACTCTCTGGCATGGACCATGATAATGTCACAGACTTCTTTGCTTCTTGGTTCAAAGTATTAATTTGCAGTCTTCAGTTTACAAATTTTGATTCCTGTGGCAGTGCAGAATCCAAACTGTCAAAGGATTTCTGTACTTTGGGGATGCTTGTCACAAAGTCTGTAGTAGCTTTCTGGACAAACACAGTGTCAATGTTTCGCCTTTTACAATTGATTATCTAAGATGTCTACATGGGGCATTATACTATGAAAAAGAAACAGAAAGATTATAAACTCCCTATCTTTTAATATTTATATAAATCCCTGAGCTTCACATATAGAATTGGTCTCAAAATTACCATTGTTTGCAATGGTCTTCATGCATTCAAGAAGAAGTCTCTGTATTAATACATTATGCTTATTGCTAGAATATTGAAGTTCAAGTGAGTTGCAGACCCTCTTGTAAGTCTTCATAAAATCATTGTTCAAGAAGGTCAGTCCTTTTCAGGGAATGTACAAAACATGCTGTTATACCACCTACCTCTGAAAAGAAAATGTTTATTCTAGATATTTTGGAGGAAGCCTGTTCCATAATTAGGTTAAGTTGGTGGGCACAGCAATGAATTTAATGTGTATTTGGGTACACATCCCTGATTCTCTTTTGCACATCACCAATTGCAAGATGCATGACGCTGGCAACATCGTAGCTTCAAGCCTTTAGCACATTGCTCAGAGAAAACAATGTTTAACTAATTAAAGCTGAGGGAATTGTTTCTGCAGATGAGTCTTTTAGATATCTGAATCAATAAAATCTTTCAGATACCTTGCAATTTCCATCAATCTAGTGAAAGACCAGCACTGACTGAGTCTTAGTAGAGACATCAGTTGTATCACCAGCTTAGATAGCCACATTATCAGTGCTGCTCAACTGCTGTATAATATATTCTCTTATTACTTCCAGCAGATAGTCCAGCAATTAATTCATTCTGAATAGTTTTAGAAGTGCCTTTAAACACTGTTGCAGTTTTTAAATGTGTTTCCATAGCACTGTCAATGCTGGAGACAAACTCAGCTAGTCCCATGAGCACCCCAGGATTTATAGACTCTTCAGTTTCATCATGGCCTCGTAATGCCAAATCAAATGCACCACAAAAATGAATACAATCAATCAATTTTGATAAAATCTATTGTTTTTTATCCACCGCTGCATTATGTTTTCTTACTCCCACAAAGTATGTTTCATTTGACTGCTGTAGAATGTCCCATTTTCTGAAAAGAGATAATTTCAACATATTTGTCAAATGGGATTTACAGGAATCATGCTTTTAATTTTTCTGCCAGATGCTTTAAGGTAGTAACTCCTGTTTTTGTCCAGGAAACTTCAACCCTAAAGAGTAACGAAGGGAAACAGAATAAAACATTTTTGTAAATGCTATCAGTAAGTGATTCCATCCTATCATACCATGTTCAGGTGAACAGATGTGTATGACCCTTACCTCTATCTTTGGCAGACTGTTCAATTTTAATTTCTGGTTTACCAGCTCCTAAAGTTTTCACTTGCAATTTATCTGCATGTTTCAAACCCACAAATAGGTTTAGCAGTAAATTGTCAACTGTGTTCATTGTGTCCAGCTGTAGAAGTGGACCTCAGCTAGGCCTACCAGTGCAAGGGGTTCGCCCTTCTCTGCACAGAGTCCTCAGACCAATAGGAAGAAGTTGCCACAGAAACTGGAATAGAAAATACAACGTTTAATAAACCTCATGAGGTGGAACTACATTCACACAGCACCCTTCGGTATTGAATGAAGTAGCACACCAAACAGAAGGAGCATGGTCCTTTTATACCCACACAGGGGCTTGAAAGAGGACGGTACAAGTACAGCAGAAGATTTTATGTACATATAAGGTCATATAGAAATGCACAGTCGACAAGTAGGAGGAGTTAACAGTTTGCCAATGCTAGTAAACACATCCTGACAGTTACATACTACTAACAGCTGCAAGGACAGTTGAAAACTCACTGGGCATGTGCAAAGGTGGAAGATGCTAAATATAGTTCATTTCTAGGCAGATTACAAGAGCAGTCAACACTGAGGGAGGACAAAGCACATGGTGAGCACATGGCAAACAAAATGGCTGTCAGAAATACAAAATGGATTCCGCAAAATGGACAAGATAGCCTCTAAATACAAGATGGATTCCGCTAATGCTAAGCCAATCGCTGCCAATTTACAACAGACGACCCTTTTAGCATTAGCTGAAGACATCTGTTCCTCTGGGGTAATCTAAATATGCATCCCGTACATCTATTAGCATTATTTCGGCCACCTCTTTATTCAACATTTGTTGGGCTTCTGTTTCTGCAACATTCCTTTTGACAGGTATACAGGCAGAGATGCAAATGGAGCAAAGCATTGGACCACATTGGATACATACACAGCATGTAAAAAGTATCGTAATCATTACACACAGGATAGTCAGTAGCTTCCAGCCCCAAGCAGAAACAAGAGTCCACAATCATCCAGTAAAAGTCCAAGTACCAGTCTCTGGATGAATTTCTGCAGCAATCTTATGCAGTTTTGATATTGCGTCGTACACTGAAGTTGAGTGATCCGGTATGAATACGCAACAGCTGCTACCGATGATGCGACATGCACCACCTCGATCAGCCAGAACCACATCCCGAACCATTCGGTTCTGGAGAGCTACAATCCTTGCAATTTGCAGCTCCTCCGTAATGTTCCCAAGTGCCATAGCTGCCTGATTGGTAACAGCTTCCACAACTCTAGTTAATCGTCTTACTTTCCTACTGTTTAATGCAGCACCCACAAAGAAGAACAAACCTAAATTAAAATTGACATATTGTTGCAGAGTGGTATCAGTTTGGTCTACTTTGTCAGTACTTATTGTCCTCTTGTATCTATTTCTAGAGATATCATTAAATAATTTAAGGTCCCGGTGATATGATGCAGGTGCCAGAAACACAGGGGGCAATAGAAAGGACACATAGCACACACCTGACCACCCAGCAGGTAGTTGATAATATCCGTGGCTACCACAGACAAAATAGGTATTATGTGAGGCTATAAACTGCTATTATTTATACCTTCAATAGTCAGAATTACAGTACATTCGCTTTTCCCCACTGGAATTCTCCCAATACTGCTTACACATAGATCTGCTTTAGCTCTAGTAACAGAAATCACAAATTGTTCATTACTGGTAAAAGTTCTCATATTTGTGAAGACATATGGTGTTGAAATATTGTCCGGTTGATACTCTTCCCATTCCCATTTGGTCCCTTTGGCTTGAGGATAACCATCTTTATCTTGGTAGCATACTTTATTAAGGCGAAAAAGAAGCCCGCCTACTGTGCGTCTTCCAGATGCAAACAAAAGCGCATACCAAGCTTGACAAGAACCATTATGAGAAAAGGGAAAAGGAATAAAAGGTGTTCCTCCTTTCTTTTGATGTGCAGGTATCATCCCACACACCCAACAGTTGGTAATATTTGTGGCATTATGAGTATGATGCAACATCTGGATAAAAGTATTATTTAAATAAAATTGTCGATGCTTCTGCTCATGGTAGGGAAGCGTAAAGTAGTGGTGTTCAACTGATACTGGAGTAGTGGCGATCAAAAGCTCTCGTGCAGGAGCCACTTTCTCAACAAACCAGGTTATTACTGCTACAGCCACCATAGCAACAACAAACCCTATAGCACAAATGATCTTTCTCTTAGCAACAGTTGATTTCATTGTGGACATGATCAGCTTGTCGTTGAAAACAATCGTTGGAGCTCTTATCCCTGGGCAGCCGTTGGTTTCTTCACCGAGGGTCAAGACGGGTGTCGCTACACTATACAAGACTGATCCTCCCCCCTTGCCACATCGGCATTCCGTTTCACTAACCCAGGGCGGTTGCTCAACCAGTCTATTTCGACGATGAGGGCTCTTTCCGTTGTCTCAGTTGGTATCGGGATACTCCAGGAATCCTGTGGTCCGGTAAGACTCCCTCAAGTTCGTCAGGTGATATAGCTTGGCCTTTCTCTGTATCCAGGATGTCCCGATGGTCGATTAAGGCAGCAGGATCCACCAAGGTAGACGGCACTTTCTTGCAATGGGTGGAGTGCACCCAGTTCCTCCTGTTCGTCACTCGGACCGCAGTTCTCGTTGAAAGGAGCACCTGCTCTGGGCCGCGCCACCTCGGTTCCAAGCTGCTCGACCTCTGGAATGATCGGATCATCACCTGGTCTCCAGGTCGAAGTCCATCGCCTTCTCCTGCAGACCTATCAGGAAGAGCTTCTCGAACCTGTTGATGAATAGAAACCAAACTGTCAGTCAATTGTGATAGGTAGTCACTCATCAACACACATGGTACATCATGTATGGGGCGTGGTTTAGGAATTCCCCAAATGTTCATAGGCCTTCCAAACACCACCTCATATGGTGTAAGACCAGATCGCGAATGTGGCACTGATCTAATGGACAACAGTGCCAAAGGTAATGCGTCTGGCCAATTCAAGGATGTGGAAGCCAGTATTTTCGCCAGTTTCAATTTAAGTGTGGCGTTATACCTTTCCACTAGCCCTGCTGATTGTGGATGGAAAGCAGCGTGGAACTTGTGTTTAATTCCTAATCCCTTCAGGACATAGTCGACAACTTGGCCAACAAAATGGGGTCTGTTATCACTCCATAAAAGCTTACAGACACCAAATCTAGGGAAGAATTCCTTCAAAAGTACCTTTGCTGTAGTGAGAGCTGTATTGTCCTTCGTAGGGTATGCCTCTATCCATTTACTGAAGGCACATACCACTACCAAAACATACTTTAAGTTATTACAGTGCTCAAGCTGGATGTAATCCATTTGCAAAACTTCAAAAGGTGCGGTTGGCGTAGCAAACCCTCCTGTAGGAGTTCGTGTCCCTTTACCAGGATTATGCTGAAGACAAATCAGACAAGACTGCACCATCTTTTTAGCTGTGCCGGCAATTTCTGGATGCTCCCAAACTTGCGTGAGCAATTTTGTGATCGAGGAGGCTCCAACATGTGCCGGCCCATGTGCCATATGAATCATAGGTTGTAAATAGGCTGTAGGCAGTCTCCACTTGCTCATCTCTTTATTCCTCCAACAACCCTCATCGTCCAATGTTCCCTCCTTAGACCATTGCTCAATTTCTTCTGCAGAAGCAGATCTCTGCATATCTAGCACTTCCTGTCTGGTATTGTAGTATTCCCATGTTAGAATGTTATGAGTCAGGTGGGGTTCCAAGTGCCACTGGTCAAGGGCGGTTACTTTTACTTGGCACTTGCCAGTTGTGGTTGTCTAAGCTGTTCCTCTCTTGTTTGGAATAAACATACATGGAAACCCAAATCTGGCTTCATCTTGTCTTACATCACATTGGCGACAAGCGGGATCAAGAGAGGACGGCGTTCACTTAAAAAGAAGATCCAAGGTATTTTTTTTTTTCTTTTTCTTCACTAGTGCGTGTATGCGCGAATGCACACGTACCCGCGGCTGTTGTGGTAAATAATTTAATTACCGGTACTTAATTTGATGCGGAAAATCTATAATAATAGCTCAGTAAAATAAGAGGCAGAATCCGTGGTATTAGAGGTTCGGAACGGGCTTTATTCCAAAATCAATTCGAATTGATGGACTCCATATTCCATCACCACGAAGGTTCAGGAAGTGAAGGACAATACTTTATTGACAGGTAATCATTTTTATACAATAGGCATTACAGTGGAACAGATGCAGGAGGCGTAACAGTTGATAACAAAGATAAAAACATACATGCGTAACTTAAAATGGGTGTAACTGGGCGTAACTGAAGAACGTCATTAGGTATGATGTCACAACAGGGTGGTTCCATGAAAGAATTTCGCAATGTCAGCAGAAATACTCGGCAGAGATGCGCGCGCAGCAGCATGACGTGTGATTGACGTGCAACTAGGGGGTGAAGGGGACTTGACATTTAGCTCTACATGTGGAGACAGAAGTCTGGGGGGTCAAGTCAACCTAATCCCAAATCATATCTAACATCCTATGTTTAAAGAACTATGTTATCCAAAAAGAAAGGTCTTTCGAACAAAATCTATTCTATACTGACTGTGAGTGCGTGTACAAGCGTCTAAGTGTCTACACTAGATGCGAGGGCAGAAATCTTCCATAGTAACAGGGCTATGAATTACTTGCATAAAGACAGAGAAGCCGGGCCCTTTGCTCGGTAGCTGGAAGAATGTTTACTTAAACTACTAGACAGGAATGCATTGGATAGGGAGCGGAGCAGATAATCTCGAAGGTGAAATACAGTTTTTGGCAGGCAACAGGCTGGAGTCAGGCACCGTTAGCCGCGCAGGGAATAGGACAAAGTTCATGGATACAGATGCGAGCTCAGACTGGAGCTTCCAGAGGCAGAAGGCAGGAAAAGGCTTAATGGCAGAATCAGGGCCTACTCGCCTGGACTGAAAAATGGGATAAATGAACCATATAAAGCCGGTGGCCTTTCATACTTAGGAATGGAATATCCGACCCATTCATGGCGGATCTGAAAGAGGACATGTTGGCGGTGGACGCACATGTGTTTGCGTCTTTATAACTGGAACTGGAGGGAACATACATGTACTTGTGATTTATACATGAAACCGTTGGGGTCCAAGATAGGGGACATAACTGATCAAAAAAATCCATATTTCCACACTGTACTAATGATTTGTGCCCTGATTGCACCAGCGGCAGTGTATCGAACGAGTGACTGAACCTGAATGCTGACTGGGAGACTGGACAGCTGTTTAACGCTGAAACTCGGTATTTGCATACCATTTTGAAAATTTGTGCGTGAATGTGCGCGTATTCGACCGCATAATTCCGCATAATGCATAACGAACAATTTTGAGGTATCTGAGCTTGGCAGCGTTTGGCAACTTAAACGCGCTCACAAGGAAATCGTAAAGAATTTAAAAACATACAACTTACTCAGAACTGATTTAGAACCTCACAGCAACGTTCTCCGTGTCCATTCGAACCTCGCATTCAGCATTGAATGACGGCGAATCACGCTGGGAACACAGAGAGCATGCTGGGAGCGCGATGACATCACACGTCTTTGGCGGCCATATTGAGTGAGGTTCTGGTTTCATATCGTGATCTCTGTGGGAGCGCGATTGAATTTACATAAAGAAAAGAAAGGCGAGCACTATTTTCGGTGATTCGCACACCTTTCACGGAAAGACTGTTTTTTTTTTTTTTTCTCTTTTCTTCGTTTTCTCTTTATTGTGTACATTTTGGTTTAGAATATTCCATATTTATTTATCATATATTGCAACTTTATTGGTTAAAATACCATTTCAAGATTCTATTGTATGTTTACAACTGTACAACTCTTAATTCAATAACCATAAGGGAAGTGTTTTCATTTTATTATGTCAAACATCTCAGCACCTCCACATTTTTTACCTGCCGCAGGTGACCCAAAAATGGAATGGGATTTATGGTATCCCATGTTTATTGCCTATGTGGAAGTTTTAGAAGAGGATGGTTGTTCCCCTAAGAGAAAATTAGATCTTTTGAGACATTGTTTGGGGGGCCAGGGTATCAAAGAGTTTGACAATCTACCACCTTTAGAGAGTACGGAAGGAATAAATGTGTTCGAAGTTGCAGTCAAAAAAATGAGTATAAGGTTTGGAAAAAAAACCAATGTTGTGATGGAAAGATTTAAGTTCTATTCCCGCGCACAAAAAGAAGATGAGTCAATTGAAAGTTATGTATCTGCTTTACGTTCGCAAGCAGGCTCATGTGCTTTTGACACTATCAATTACGAGCAAGTGTTAAGGGATCAAATAATGATGAAGACTAAAAGCAAGAAAATACAAGAACGATTGTGGCTAGGTACTGAATCGTCCTTAAGTGCTGTAGTGAATATTGCCAAGGGTATTGAACAATCTGAGAAATTTGTTCAGGAAATCAGAGGTCAACCTCCAGTATGTAATACTAAAGTACAGGATACTGTGGTTGAGGTATCACTTGTAAAAAACCAATCTATAACAAAAAGACCACAATATGTTAACAGAAAGGATTCTGGTTTTAAGGATAACAAGTTCAACAATAGAAGAACTCCTGTCATATGTTACAGATGTGGTAGTTTTGACCATGTAGGCAACTACAAAGGATGTCCTGCATGGAGTAAAATTTGTGTCAAATGCAAGAAAGCAGGCCATTTTGGGAAAATGTGTAGGTCTATGCAGAAAGTTAACTATGTAACAAATGATGAGGAAGATATTTCCACTGAGTTCAATGAATTCAATTGTATTTCTTGTGTGACGGGGAATAATTGTAAAGGTTTTCCATCTGGTACGATATTAATAGATGGGAAAGAGGTATTAATGATGATCGACTCCTGCGCATGGTACTCCATTATTGGCAAGGACCTATTTAAAAAATTGTGGGATAAGAAACTGTTGTTGCCTCCAGATATTAAACCGGGCAGTTATTCAGGGCATAAAATTGAGCTGGAAGGTTTTATTTGGGTAAATTTTGCATTTAAAGGAAAAGAAAGCAAAGGGAAATTGTACATTGCAACTAAAGGTGTATCCATATTAGGATGGCCACATCAACAAGAGTTGGGGATCAAATTGGATCCCAATGCCTCGCCGCCTGTGTATAGTATTTCTGCAGATAATGAGGCATTCGTTCAAGCCATAAAAAGCTCGTATCCCAAAGTATTTCAAGATACTCTTGGGGAGTACATAAATTTCAAACATAGGATTATCCTTAAAGACTCTGCAATACCAGTAAGACACAAGGTCCGTAATGTACCTTTATCTTACCGCACCAAATTAAAAGACATATTAGCTGATCTTGTGTCTAGAAATGTGATTGAACCAATAGAATCCTCCCCTTGGGTTTCTCCGGTAGTTCTTTCTCTCAAGAGTAATGGCGATTTGCGTTTATGTGTCGACTTACGCAGCCTTAATAAAGAAATTTGGATCGATAGACATCCTCTGCCGAACATACATGAGTTGATCTCAACTCTCTCAGGTGCACGTGTATTTTCTACAGTGGATTTGGCTAGTGCGTATCATCAAATTGTGTTACACGAGGAGTCCAAATCGTTAACCGCATTCATAACACCTGAGGGTATGTTCCAATTTCTAAGAATGCCTTTTGGGCTAGCTAGTGCAGCTTCGGTTTTTCAGAGGATCATGAAGGAAGTGTTGGAGAATTGTCCAGGTGCGATTGCGTTTCAAGACGATATCTTGATCTTTGGGAGAGACTTTGAGGAACATGATTGTAATTTAAATAGAGTTTTAGATGCTATACAAAAGAAAGGTCTAACATTAAAATTCTCCAAATGTAAGTTCAGGGAAAACAGTGTGGAATATTTAGGCCATGAAATATCAAGTGAAGGAATTAAGCCTAAATTAGACCATGTGCGAAGCATTTTGAAAGCACCAGCACCAACCACTAAAGAGCAGTTGTTATCTTTCCTAGGATTAACTGAATTTTACAGTAAATTTGTAAAAAACTATTCTTCAAAAGTTTTCCCTTTACGTGAATTATTAAAAAAAAAAGCAAAGTTTGTCTGGGGTGAGCAACAGAATTTAGCTTTTGGAATTCTGAAAAATGACATTGGTTCCACTCCTTTCTTGAGACCATTCCAGATTGGTGGAGAATGCATTGTAGCAGTGGATGCTAGTAGCACAGGTTTAGGGGCCGTACTGATGCAAAAGAATTTTGGAGAAGAGTATGTAGTATCATATGCTTCTAGATCTCTGCATGGAGCAGAATTTAACTACTCCACAATTGAAAGGGAGTTACTTGCTTGTACTTGGGCTGCTCAACACTTTAGACAATTTTTATGGGGAACAAAGTTTCAATTGAGGACAGACCACAAACCTCTAATCAACATGTTAGCAGCGGGTGGTGGCAGGATGCTTACAGCACGGTTGGCGAGACTAGCTGCTAAACTACAAGAATTTCAGTGTTATGTTGTGTATATTCCTGGGCGAATGAATGTACATGCTGATTGTATGTCACGACTTTCTTTGCCTTTGTCTGATATTCAAGAATTAGGTAGGAACAAAGAGGAATGTGACGTAGCATATACTATGGAGGATATCAATCACAGCATGGGTTCGGACAGTATTTCTGAAGAAGAGTGGCAAAAAGAAATGTCCATGGATGTAACACTTAACAGTGTGATACATTATCTGCGTGTTGGGTGGCCAGAAGAAAGGAAGTTGAGTGGGGATATGAGTTCGTTTTTTAAAATTAAGGATGAACTTATGTTCTCACGTGGGTTTGTGACAAGGGGTGATAAGATAGTTCCCCCGCAAGGTATTAGAAACAATCTCATCAATTTATCCCATGAAGGTCATATGGGTATGTCCTGTACTAAAAGACGTTTGAGGGAATTTTATTGGTGGCCATGCATTGACAGCATGGTGGATAAATGGGTTAGAAACTGTGTTCATTGCTCTAAAAGTGACAAGACAGTTAAACCTTTATCGGTGGGAGTTTCTCCGATTGAATATTCACAAGGACCTTGGGAAAAACTTGGTATCGATATAATTGGTCCTTTGTGCCTTACACCCGGGAAAAATGTTTTTGTTTTAGTTTTGGTAGATTACTTTTCGAAATGGCCAGAAATCAAAATTGTAGATAAAATTACATCTTCTCAAGTTATAGAATTTTTGGACAATGTTTTTAGCAGAGAAGGCTTGCCTGCCGAACTTGTTTCCGACAATGGTCCACAGTTTATTAGTAAAGAGCTAGAATTGTTTCTTAATAAATGTGGTATTGTCCACAAGAGAGTGTCAAATTATAATCCCATGGCCAACGGTCAAGTTGAACGGTTTAACAAAGTTGTCAAAGAATCTATACAGCTGGCCATTAAGAGTAACATTGATTGGAGGAAAGCTTTAAGAGCCACTTTGCTTACATATCGAACCTCTCCTCACTCTGTAACAGGGTGTTCTCCATTTGAAATGTTAAGAGGAAGGAAAGCTAGTTCGAAGCTCAGGCCTTGGTGGTTAAAATCTAATGATTTCAAGGACACTGTAGTGGATCTCAAAGCTGTCAGAGAACGTGTACAAAACTATCAAGACAAGATGCAAAAAGGAAACTGTAAAAATAGGAATTCCAATTATAAAATCAAAGTGGGCGATTTAGTACGTGTTAAGTTTGGGTGTCCAAATAGTAGGTGGTCAAAGTGGTCAGATCCTCTCGAAGTAATGGAGGTTTTTAGCAAAGCTGTCAGAGTACAAGGTGGGAAAATCTGGAACTTTAGAAGGGTATCTATCTATAGGTCTAATGATGTTTCTAGCAAATTGAGTGCTATGTCTCAAAGGGATATGGTTGGTAATGAGAGTGTAGATGATTTTCAAAATTTTCTTGATGCTTTTGAGAGCCCTTCTGGACAGGATTTTAATGCTCCTTTTTCCAATGTTCAAGAAACTGGTGAGGCTACTGTAGATTCAACTGTAATTCCAAGTGATGTGCCAACAAGCAGTGTAGCATTGGGGGAAAGTGTACCTGTACAAAATGATGGGGTTTTGATTCCAAGAAGGAGTACCCGCACCAGGAAATTACCAGTTAAAATGAATGATTTTGTTAAATATTAATTCTACATGTCAAGTTTGTAAATTTCTTTGATTACACCAATGTTTTTTTTTTTGTTGTTTTTTTTATTTTAAGGGGAAAGGTGTGTAGTATTCCCATGTTAGAATGTTATGAGTCTAGCACTTCCTGTCTGGTATCATGCCAACGTTCAGCCTGTGACTTCACTACGTACATAGACGTGGTGCTTCGCTGCATGGCAGTTTCACGGGCTGTTTGGTCTGCAAAAGCATTGCCTTGTCCTATCTTATCAATTATTTTCTTATGTGCGCTACATTTAACAATTGCTATTCTCTTCGGGTATGTTAAAGCAGTCAAGAGATTATGTACTAATTCTCCATGCATTATTTGCGTCCCGTGGGATGTAAGAAAGCCCCTCTCCTTCCAGAGTAGCCCAAAATCATGAGCCACTCCGAAAGCATAGCGGCTATCTGTATAAATGTTCACAGATAAGTCAGTACTAAGTTCACATGCTCGTGTTAAATCTATTAGCTCAGCTGCCTGAGCTGACTTCTGTGGAATACGAGCTGTCTCAACTACCGTCTGAAGTGTTGTAATTGCATATGCAGCTGACGTTGTACCATCTGGTAACTTCAAACAGGACCCATCAACCCATAGTTCCCCATCAACACTTGAAAGGGGCGTGTCTTGCAAATCGACACGACCCTTTGTCTGTTCCTCAGTAAGGAATATACAATCATGAGACTCCTGTGACTGAGACTGAGTCACCGGGTATGGCAACAAAGTGGTTGGGTTTAGTATCGCACATCTCTTTAGTGTAATGTGAGGGGCCAACAATGTCAATTTGTATCCTGTCTGACGAGCACTAGTTAAATGCTGCGTCTTCATCTGATTTAAAAGGGCATCAACCGCATGGGGTACTAGCACCAACAGCTTATGTGACAAAACTATCCCTTCACTCTGACGTATTGACACAGCTGTTGCTGCAACTGAACGGAAGCATCCAGGTAACGCACGAGCAACAGGATCAAGTACTGCTGAAAAATATGCACAGGGACGCTGTTTGTCACCGTGTGTCTGCACTAAAACTGACAATGCGCATCCATCTTTCTCATGTACATAGAGTGTAAAAGGCTTCGTATAATCTGGAGTACCTAACACTGGTGCTGAACAAAGAGCTTGTCGTAACTGTCGGAAAGCAGTCTCACATTCATCTGTCCATGTGAGGGGCATTGGAGTATCTTTAGTCAAAAGTGCTAACAAGGGTTCAACAATGTGTGAAAACCATAATATCCATTGCCTACAAAAAGAAGTAAGACCAATGAATGCACGGTCATCTTTCTGAGTAAGGGGCACTGGTGTGTCTAAAATAGCTTGAATGCGATCTGGTGTGAGTGCACGGCCCTCCTTAGACAGAAGGTGACCTAAGTAGGTTACCTTCGGTCTACAATATTTCAATTTCTTTCGTGACACTTGGTGATGATGGGAAGCAAGAAAAGATAGCAAGCACAAAGTACATTTTTCACACTGTTCAGGGGTATCGGCTACCAACAAGATGTCATCGACATATTGTATGAGAGCCACACCTTCAGGCAAAACAAAAGAATCAAGTTGTCTTTTTAATGCTTGACTGTAAATACTAGGACTCTCAGTATAGCCTTGAGGAACTCTACAAAATCTATACGATCGATTATTCAAAGTGAAACCGAACAAATATCGGCTATCAGGATGAATAGGGATCAAAAAGAAAGCATTCTTCAAGTCTATCACAGAGAATGTAGTTGCTGTCGGAGGAACCAAAGTAAGAAGTGTCGTTATGTCAGAAACCACGGGGTATTGTGGTACTACAATCTTTTTTTTTTTTTTTTTTTTTTTTTTTTGAAAGTTTTATTGAACAATAAATCAATTACAAACATGGGCCTACAACCACCAGGGCCGGCCGCTAGATTCAGAAAGGATCATACAGATGTTAAGGCAGTAGTCGACTCCCGGGGTCCAGCCCCGTACATGGCTCCGGATAGTCCTAGGGAAGCAGGATACATAGGTTTAACATAAATAACAAATAAAAACAAAAGGCGAGGCATAAGGGCAAAAAATGTGAGTCAGGCTACATCCGGGGGATTCTACTTCAGACCTTCAAATAGCTATCAAGAGGAAGGAGTACTGATAGGTCGGGGGGGGGTCACGGGAGAGGAACGTCTATATTCGGTTATTCCAAAGTCGCAAGGAAACATCAAGGGTCAGGGGGACAAAGCAATATCGGTGTCCACTAGGGGGGGGAATACAGATACCCCCACGATACGCGTTCCATTGCCCCCAGATTCTACTCCATGCCCCCGGTTTACCACGAGCCACATACACAGTCTTCTCCCTGAACATGCACCAGTCCATGTTCTCCTTCCATACGGACACGGTGGGAGGCCGCTGGGAACCCCAAAGCTGCGCTATATCTCTCTTGGCAATCATGTTCCCCAGGGCCGCCCACCGAGTCTGAGCCGCGTTATAATCATTGGGCTCCCACACATTCAGGACACAGCGACGCACCTCCGGCAGCAGCGCAACCCCGGTGACTTGTCCCATGACCACATGAACCCGGCGCCAGTATTCCGCCACCTCGCGACACTCCCAAAGGATATGGAGAAAGGTGGCACTGAGTCCACATCCCCGCTTACAGAGCCCGTCTTCAGAAAATCCCATCGAGACCAAACGGGGACCCGTCACATACACCCGGTGGAGAATCTTAAGCTGGACCAGGCGTAGACGGGCTGGAATGGCCACTTCCTTGGGGGACGACAGTGCGGACTGCCAGTCCTCGTCGTCCAGTTCCACCCCATCCCCCGTCCACGCCTCCCGGAGGCGCACCAAGAGGTCAGCCCGACTATTGATAAGTTTTTTATAAATTAAAGAGATAGTACTGTCGGGGACATGACCATCGAGTATGCGGTCCTCGAGGGGCGAAGAAGCCTGGATCTTGGTCCCCTCCCCAAAAACAGAGAGCAGGGCATGCCGAATCTGGGCGTAGCGGAAGAACTCCCTTTCCGTAAGTTCGTATTCGCTCTGGAGCGCCGCGAATGTTTTAACCGCACCCTTAATCCATAAGTCTCCCACTCTACTAATACCAATCGTGTCCCAACGTTCAAACCCCTTCGTTGTCCAGAGGCTTCCCAGGCGGTCGGAGGCAAACAGAGGAGTAGCACATGTTAATCGCTCACTCCAGCCCATGGCTACATTGGCAGCCTTCCAGATCCGTACCGCAATCTTAGTAGGGCCCGTGAGGGTCCGTCCAGCCGAGCTGGAGTAAAGTGCCCTGTTATAATTTCCGCCGGGAAGCAGGAATTTATCCATCTCATACGCCGGATTCAAGCCAGGCGCATACGTGGCATGGTTAATGGCCGATAGCTGTGAGGCCCAATAATACCTGCGAATGTCGGGAAGCGCGATGCCCCCGTCGTACCAGGGGAGAGTAAGCTTTGCCAGAGCGATACGCGCCCGCCCGTCCCACACCAGTCTCCTCTGCAGGCTCTCCACCTCCCGAAAGTAGGACACAGGAATGACATCGAAGGAGTTCTGAAGTGCATAGAGGAATCTGGGAAGGGACATCATTTTAAACAGTGCTGCCCGACCCAGCGGGGACAAGGGCAGCCTACACCACCGAGCCGTGTCCTCCCTCAAACGCCGAAGTGGAAGCAGGAGATTCTGCTCATAGCGAGCCACCGGGTCCATCGAGACGTATATTCCCAAGTATTTAAAGCCAGACAGAGATAATTGGATCGGAAGCCGAGGCGGCAAGAGAGGAGGGTCACCGGAGATAGGATAGACACAGGATTTAGACCAGTTGATCGTTAGACCCGAATTTCTCCCAAAGGAAGTCAGAACATCAAAGAGAACATCAAGCGACTGCCGCGGCGAGGTGAGATACAGGAGAATATCGTCCGCATACAACGAGACCCGGTCCTCGAAGCCCGGGGCCCACCGGATCCCTCTGATCGAGGGCTCCCAGCGGAGCCAAGCAGCGAGCGGCTCCAAGGCAAGAGCAAAGAGCAGAGGGGACAACGGGCACCCCTGCCTCGTACCCCTACCGAGAGCGAAGGGCCGAGAGACCCGCCCATTAACCACCACCTGAGCCATGGGTCCCGTGTAAAGAAGCTTCACCCAGCCAAGAAATCCCTCCCCAAAGCCGAATTTGGTCAAGACAGCCCAGAGGAATGGCCACTCGATGGTGTCAAAGGCCATCGTGGCGTCTAAAGAAACCAGCACGGCTGGTTCGGAGAGGTACTCCGCCCTGGCGAGGGCGCCGTGAAGACGCCGCAAGTTAAGAGCGGTGTTACGGTGAGGGATGAAGCCGCATTGATCAGGATGAATCAAATCGCAGATGACGCTCAACAAACGATTGGCAAGGACTTTAGCCAGGATTTTAGGCTCTGCATTTAGCAGTGAAATAGGCCTGTAGGAGGCACAGCGATCTCGTGGCTTATCGTCCTTGGGGATCACGACTATCGTAGCCAGACGCTGGTCGTCAGGAAGGGAACCTGCCTCAAGGGACTCCTGAAACATACGACGGAGGAAGGGCGCGAGTTTATCCGGGCGCAACTTATATAATTCAATAGGCAGCCCGTTGGGACCCATCGCCTTGCCCGAACGAAGGGACCGAATCGCAGTTGCAATTTCATCTACAGACAAGGGGGCGTCCAGCTGCTCACGGTCTTCGACGGACAGGCCGGGCAAAGCAATATCCCTCAGCAGAAGGCAAGAGTCTTCTTCATCCCTATCAGTCACCGGGGAGTACACGGCCCGGAGGTGGTCAGCGAAACATTCCACAATCTCACCAGGCTCAGTCACACACACTCCATCCGAGACACGCAGCTCCGGGACCACACGATTCACTCTCTCCTTCTTATCCAGCCACGCAATCAACTTTCCCGCCTTGTCCCCGGCATCATACAATCGACCCTGCTGCTCCCTATACATCGTTTTGGCAGCGTCAGTGACAAGAGACCTGTATTCAAACTGTTTCAGGCTGAGGGCATGGAGCCCGTCCGGAGTGACACCCGTCTCCAAGGCCGACTCCAGCCCCGAGATGTCAGTCTCCAGCTTCACCACTGCCTCACTCTTGAGCTTCTTAGCCACCACTATCTGGGAGAGGGCGTGTCCGCGGATTACGGTTTTAAAGGCTTCCCACAGGGACATTGCGGACGACACCGACCCCTCGTTTTCAAGGAAGTATTGGTCCATAGCCTTAACCAGGCTGTCGCGAGTCGTAGGGTCTCGCAGGTACCACGGGTTAATGGGAGCGATCCGCCCTGCAGACCGCGACTCGGTGTCAAAAAGCAGCCACAGCGGGGAATGATCGGAAATACCCCGCGCCAGGTGCCTAACCTCTCGAATCCGACCAGTCTGTGCCGCGGGCATAAGGAAATAGTCTAACCTAGAAAGACTCCCATGCGCCCCAGAGTGAAAGGTGTACTGACATTGGGTCGGATGCATTAATCTCCAACTATCCACCAGGCCGAAGGTCTCCAGCAATCCACCAAGCCATGCCTGGGCAGCGGGGAGGGCCCTGGGTGGGTGACGATCCAGGTCACCCGAAACCACCGAATTAAAATCCCCGCCCATAAGCAAAAGACCATCCGGAAGTTCAAGCAGCATTCGACCCAAGTCCGCGAAGGTGGAGTTCTGGAGGCCCGGGGGGACGTAAACTGAGACCAGGGAAAGGGGCTGCCCCTCCCACCTCCCAGTCAGACACACATAGCGCCCTCTGTCATCCGAGATTACCCTAGTGATATCCAACGGAAGTGAGGATCGCAGGAGAATGCCCGCCCCCCTGGAACCAGTTGTGAAACCAGAATGGGCCACGAGGCGGTATCCCCCCCTGTTCATTGCATGACAAACATTGCCAACCAGATGCGTCTCCTGGATAAACACCACATCAGGAGTCAGACGACGCAAATACTGCAGTACTACACCCCGTTTGATACGATCCCCCAACCCATTGACGTTCCATGACATCAGTCTCAACCCGTCCCCCCCATCCCCTCCAATAGATCAAAGGCCCCCCCGTCAGTAGCACAGTTCCCGAATCTGGATAAAAATCAATACCTCGCCCTGCGAACAAAAAACACACAGCAAAACCACCCCTCCCTCCCCCCAACCCCCCCCCAAATCCAACTCCCCCCACCCTGCACCCCTGCGGGCCAGAAAACCCCCCCAACTTGCAGTGTGCCTGTCGCCCTACTAACCCCATTCTACGAAAAGACCCCGGAGGAGGAAAGGGACCCGTCCCCGCCCGCCCCCCACACAGGTCCTAGTGAGACAAAATGAAAAAAAGAAGTAAAACCCAGCTGAACAATGCAAAATGGCAACATCAAGGACCAAAAGTCACTCCAAAGGGGACCCGTCACCTTCGGCGCCTGCAGAGGGCCCGGGACGGCCACCTCTGTCCGGCAGCGAGTCCAGCCAGTCACTCACGGCCACAGGAGAGTCAAAAAAGGCAGTCCGATCCTCATGTTCCACTCGGAGTTTTGCAGGGTAGAGCATAGAGTACTTTAGGCCCAGTTCACGGAGACGACGCTTCACCCCCTGGAATCCCATCCGCTGTTTCTGGACAAGTTGGGTAAAGTCCGGATAAAAGTTAATGGATGAGTTCTCATGACGAACCGGGCCGTGGACCCGTGAGGCCTGCAGAATCGCATCTCGGTCTCTATAGTGGAACAGTTTGGCCACGATAGGCCTCGGGGGGGCCCCCGGCCGTGGCCGACCGCCCGGAACTCGATGGGCCCGCTCCACGGCAAAGAACTTACTTAGGCCTGCAGGGGCCAACTGTTGGAGGATGAGTTCCTCGACCAGGAGGTCAACCGGGCGGCTGTCGGAGGACTCCGGTACGCCTATGACACGGATGTTGTTGCGTCGGGCCCGTCCCTCGAAGTCCTCCAGCTGCCGGGCCATCTGATCGTTGACCGCCTTAATGTCACCAAGCGCGGCCTGCAGGTCCGACACATCCGCACCAAGGGTGGAGGTCCGCACATCGAGAGCCTGAACCCTCTCGTTAGTTTTGGAGAGATCTGCCCGAATTAAGGTGACATCGATTGCCACCGTGTCGATTTTACGGGCCAGGGCCTCGTATTGCGTGGCGATGGTTTCCCTGATGCCATCGATGGCGCCCATGATGTCCTGCAGGGAAAGCTCCGGAGAGACGGTCGTGCCACCACCGGCGGCATCCGGGGGGGGGCCGGTCGCTCCAGGGGACCCTCTGCCCTGAGTGTAGCGGTCCATGTTGTTGGTCTGGACCGGTCCCCCGCGGAGGGAGGCCTTAGTCTTACGCCCCTCGGGGCCCCCCTTGCCCTCCATGCGGTCATGGACACCGAGGGGGACCGCCGATCCAGAGTCGTAGGGGCACCGGCACCGCAGACCAGCTCCTCACCAGGGACCACAATATAGCGGCGCGGGGGGACCCAAGGCGATGGGCACACTAGTGGCAGGTGGAGACAAGGCCTCGCGCAGAGGCCAAGGAAACACCCCGCCACATCAAATGCGTGCGCAGGCCAGCCCCCTGAAGTCCGAAAGTGAAACCGAAAGTGGTAGAGCGGCCACTGGCACCGCACTGCAGCCGCTGTTGTTCAATTACGACACGGCTCCACGGTTCACCTTCGCCCCGGGCACCTCCGTCGGGTGGGTCCCAAAAGTTCGAACAACGACAACTCAGGATTCCCAGGTCCGATTCGGGTTCTGAAAAGAGATACGTGCTCAGCCGGTCTTCATCTGCCAGATTCCATGAACCACATCAGGATATTCTCAGGATAAATTCCGAGGAGCAGCAAGGGTCCGGGGAGCCCTGTGCTCACGCGACCATCTTGGATGCGCGCTAGGCTCCTCCCCCCGGTACTACAATCTTGTTAACTTCTCGCAAATCAATAATGAATCAGTAAATCCTAGTGTCAGTATCTTTTTTCAGAATAGGAAGAATCGGACTGTTACAAACATTGTAAGGAACTTCCTCAACAACCCCCACTTCAATGAGATCATGGACAATACGTATGAGTGCTTCTTCACCTTCCTGTGAAATTTTGTATTGAGGCAAACGTGGCAGCACAGCGCCCTCCTTGACACTAATATGTACTGGTGGAATAACCATTTGCCCTACATCAGTGTCTGAAGTAGCCCACAAATTACTAGGGAGTGAAGCTAATGCAATATCCTCTTTAACAAGACAAGTTCTCTCCTTCACAGGATGGTTGTCATTCAAGATAACACGTACACCTTCTGGAGAACATCGTATCGTAGCCCTGAAATACTTGAGCATATCAAGACCCACAATATTGTCTGGTGTATTCGGGGAAAGCAAAAATGGACACAGAGCAGTAAATTTATCCACATGGAATGCAAGTGGTTGTGACAATGGGCTAAGGGAAGGGGTTCCATCGAAACCTATCGATGTAATGGTTAAGCCAGACAGGGGAGCCCTTGGAACCAATTGTTTAGACAAGGCGCTACGAGTAGCTCCTGTATCAACCAGAAACTGATCAGTGGAACCCAAAACATTTGCTGTAACATAGGGATCCCTCTGATCTACTGAAACTTCAACTGATTCCTTACCCCATCCTAGGCAATCCTATGAATAGGCAGAATCTTGAGAATCAGACGGCACATAGTCGGACATTTGATATTGGTTCCTTCTATCAAAAGTGTTAAACCCATTCTGCCCACGTATATTAGCATCAAACCTAGCACAATCACCTGTGCTTCCTCTAGGCCCTGAATATCCTGAACGATTTCTCATTTGTCCCCGACCACGTGGACACTGCTGAGCACACAGTGCTGGACAATCGGAAGCCCAATGCCCACATTTCTTACAGTACGCGCACTGGTCAGCAGACAAATTCAAACGAGTATAAGAAGGGAAAGACGAACCATAAGATCCACGTCCACCTCTATCACTACCTCTAAAAGGCGGACCATAAGCCTGAGCCAACATAACCTTCGTTTTTAATTCTTTAGTCTTCTTATCCTCATTACCCTTTGCTTCTAATTCCTGGCGTTCATAATACTGAGCCATAGTCAAGAGAGAAACCGGAGAAGAGGTAGTCCATGAACTCTCACTGGCTTTTAAGAGACTAGCTATTCCTGGCAACAGGTTTGCGACATATTTATCGACAAACAGAATTTCTGCCCGTGTCATCTGTCAATGACTGGCCACTAAAATCGTGGAATGCTTCTTCAAAGCGTGTAAAGAAATCAGAGACCGATTCATCTGCCTTTTGCTTACAAGACGCTAAAACAGTCCAATCTATCTTTTTAGGGGGAATAATCGTTTTTAACTTAACTAATATAGCTGCGGGAAGATCTAAAATTAACTGACATGGCTTCTGTGCAGGTTCCCTTTCTACATCCATTTGTTCTAACTCTTTCCATAACGCCCCAAAAGCTGCACGATCATCAATTTTACTAACAGTTCTCCACATATCAGGCGGTAATATCAATCCGAAAAATAAATCAATATCAGGCAAAGTCATAGTACAAGAGCTAATAGCACCCTCAACTTCCTCATAAAAAGCGGCTGGATTTTTCCGCGGCTCAGGCAATGCAGTTTTAAGTGCCATGACATCCGTCCTATTCCAAGGAGTGTAAACCCAATTACAAATAAAATAACCCTTTGCATCGATAGAGGCCTTATCATCACTTGTACCCTGTCCTTTAGGAGGAACATACAAAGGCGCGGCCTCCCGCATAGGTTTCGCATAAGCTATCATAGTCTTATCTGTTCCGGAGATAGAAGCTTGTGCCATGCCGGTCTGAGATGTCTGTGCAGCTACGTCTGCAGCCTTTTCCTCCTCTCGCAAACGGACTGCATCAACACGCAGTTTAACCAAACGCCTGATTGTATCATTCACCTGGGGGAAAACAAAAAGACCATCACGCATTTGCTTACAATTAACTGCTACATCGTCGGGCTCTAACTACTCAGAATATTTCCTAAACAGCTCAAGGACCTCTGTGGCAAACACCTCAGTAAAATACAGCTGCTCCCTTTCCTGCCACCCTTTCATACTATCTAGAAGTTCAGAGGCGGGGGCAATGATACGAACTGCTTTACGAGCAGCAGATCTAAGCTGGGTCGAACGCGCAGCGGTCAACATAGAACGAGTTTCTCGTGCCTTGTGTTCCTCCGAACTAGAGTCCTCATCTGACTCATGAGGGGCAGAAGGAACAGTATACAGAGGTGGAGGACGATCTAATAATAAGGAATCATCTTGTGGTTTATTAAGTATAGGATAAAGGGGCCGCCGAACAGCGTATTGGCCAGTTACCTGTAAATTGAGCTCCCTATCTTCTCTCTCTTTTAACTCTTTTATTTCTTTGTTCTTCAGCTCTAATGCTTTCACATAAATGTTCTTTCGCTGTTCTTTTTCAATCAAGGCTTGCTCAGGCTTCATTCGTTCACGCACTTCTTTCTCCCACATTCGTACACAATCAAACATATCTTGCCTAGTAGTTCGCATACACAGACATTGTTCCACATGCTCAATCTTTTGTAAATCAAATGACCCATACATAGGCCAACGCAACTCAGGATCCTTACGAGTGTATTTATTCCATAATGTGCTGTACATTATAGAAGAAAGACCATGCTTAATATACATATCCCTATTAGGCGTCCCCTCCGGGGAGGCCGGTTGTGCTTCATCGAGTCTCAAATTGGTACCACTACAAAAGCAACACATCCTACAAAGTGTTCTAAAAACAGGCATGCCAAAAATAGTGCAGAATATGCAGTATTATAATCAAAGTAGCACTTAAGGTACCTTTAGTACGATGTGCCGTTCAAATCAATTCAGATAGAGAAAATTCTCCTCATTACCTGCCTATATAAATTGCAATTTATATATGAATCACATAGAAATCTAAGTTGGCCAACACAAATCCAAAATACAAAAGCCGCAGTAAGTGTTACTAAACTACCTTACCAATCCCAGGCATACAAACCAACAGCAAGTGCCGCAGAATGACACTTACCAATCACTTGGTGTCCAGGTTCCAACTGCCAAGTTCTAAAATCGACCAAATGGTCACTGCACGGCAAATCAACAGAAGAGATCTCAGTTGAGGACCGGCACCACCTGGATGGTCAGATCAGAAAGAAAGGAAAAACGCTGTGGTTGCCAAGACTCGGGTCTCATTGGGCAGCGAACGCGTCCAGAGCGAGATTCCAATCCTTCGTCGCGACCAATCCTTTGGGCATCCGAGTCGCCAATGAGTCCCACTGGTTGGGCGCCAATTTGTAGAAGTGGACCTCAGCTAGGCCTACCAGTGCAAGGGGTTCGCCCTACTCTGCACAGAGTCCTCAGACCAATAGGAAGAAGTTGGCACAGAAACTGGAATAGAAAATACAAAGTTTAATAAACCTCATGAGGTGGAACTACATTCACACAGCACCCTTCGGTATTGAATGAAGTAGCACACCAAACAGAAGGAGCATAGTCCTTTTATACCCACACAGGGGCTTCAAAGAGGGCGGTACAAGTACAGCAGGAGATTTTATGTACATATAAGGTCATATAGAAATGCACAGTCGACAAGTAGGAGGAGTTAACAGTTTGCCAATGCTAGTAAACACATCCTGACAGTTACAGACTACTAACAGCTGCAAGGACAGTTGAAAACTCACTGGGCATGTGCAAAGGTGGAAGATGCTAAATATAGTTTGTTTCTAGGCAGATTACAAGAGCAGTCAACACTGAGGGAGGACAAAGCACATGGTGAGCACATGGCAAACAAAATGGCTATCAGAAATACAAAATGGATTCCGCAAAATGGACAAGATAGCCTCTAAATACAAGATGGATTCCGCTAATGCTAAGCCAATCGCTGCCAATTTACAACACAGCAATAGATCCGATTGGAAATAGAAAACCTAGCCTTTTGTTAAATATTCCCTCAAATGAAGACACAAAAACTATATTATGCAAAATACAAAATGAACACTAATATGAACTGTCACGCACACACAAGTAATAGCAATTAGTCATCCATCCTCATTCTGACAGGAATGCAACTGTAGCAGCAAATACAGCTTTCCCCCAAATGGTATAGCCTTGTAACAATTTGCAGAATTATTCCTGGGTGCCTGTAAATAATTAAAATATGGTGTAAGCTTTGAGGCTAGGTGCCATTGCTTGAACAACACCAGTGACAATTAAAAAGTTTGAGCATATCAATTCAGTGATCTGCCTTAAAGGGTGTATTTCAACTATGAGGTCCTTGAAATACTATTATAAGGGTAAAATAACTATGGGCCCGATTCACAGAACTAACTTAAGACAAAACCCTAAACTTACTACCATTTTGGTATTCACAGAAGGCACTTACTCATTTCGGTATTCACAGAAGTTAGGAGTCCTAACTTTAGAACTCCTAAATGCCTTCTGTGAATACCGAAAGTCTTAAAGTTAGGATTTTTCTCAATTTAGGAGTCCTAAAGTTAGGATTCCTAACTTTACTACTCCTAAACTGAGAAAAATCCTAACTTTAAGACTTTCGTTATTCACAGAAGGCATTTAGGAGTCCTAAAGGTAGGAGTCCTAACTTTACTACTCCTAAACTGAGAAAACTCCTAACTTTAAGACTTTCAGTATTCACAGAAGGCATTTAGGAGTCCTAAAGTTAGGGCTCCTAACTTTAGGACTCCTAAACTGAGAAAAATACTAACTTTAAGACTTTCGGTATTCACAGAAGGCATTTAGGAGTCCTAAAGTTAGGAGTCCTAACTTCTGTGAATACCGAAATGAATAAGTGCCTTCTGTGAATATCAAAATGAGTAAGTGCTTTCTGTGAATACCAAAATGGTAGTAAGTTTAGGATTTTGTCTTAAGTTAGTTCTGTGAATCGGGCCCTATATGTTTGGACTGAAACCAAAACAATGAGCCTGATTAGGATGGCGGTCAGACTTACGTCCGACCGCCATCCTGGTGGGAAACAGGACTGCCCGATAAGCTGTAGGCGGTTCTGCACCCTGAATCACAATGCAACCGCCTTCAAGGCTGTCGCAAAGTGTATATTTTGTATTGCAGCAGGTGCTGAGGGCTGCAGCACACGCCGCAGTACAAAATATGCACCCGGTGCATATCCCTGCATGGTGCAGGGAAATGTTGGAGGGTACCATTGTTGCCCCCCAGGGGCCATGTTGGAGGGCCAGGGAGGAAGGGTGGCCTGCTACAGACCCCCAATGTCCCTTTCGCCTGCCTTTTCTTAGCGGGTAAACCACCATTAAAACGGCCGGCGTGAAGGGACATTGTAATCCCTACGGAGGTGCCTGGCAGGCACCGCCACTGTTGTAGGGATGCAAGTCCCTCAGATTGACCCGTCGGATCCATGGCGGTTGGTCTCTCTGAACGCCAAACATCCGCCCACCATCCTAATGTGGTTGGCTTTAATCAACATAACAATGGCGGTGGGAACACCACCAACGGGCTGTCGGTGGGGGTCCCACCGTCATCGAAATCAGGCCCTCTGTGCTTTTAAATTTGGACTTGACTTTTGATGGCAAATAATACAAAACGTATTGAAAATCGTCTTAAAAAGCATAAGGCTCCCGTTGAGCAATACCCTTTAAAAGAGTTCTGGGCAGATCTCTGATATATCTAGTTCCCATCTGTACCAAGCAAAGCAAAATAAATTTATATTTTACCAATTAAGAGTTTAAAATTGCAGTTAGAATATTTCTAAATTTTCCAACAGAGCTATTTTACAAACAAGACAGATTATAATTACACCTTATAAACAGTGCTAGTCCTATCAGAGATCCTATTACTAAATGGACAGCAGTCACACTGTCAAAACAACACTAGAGAGATTTTATATATCCTGCTCACTATTCAATTTCAAACTCTGTGTGCAGTAAAAATATTGTGGGGAAAAAAAGTAGACTCAAAAACATCTGTGTCAAAGTGAGTAGTGGCTTAAAAACATGGTAAAATGGCATGCCTTATAGAGCACAGGTTATTGTACTGGAGCAGGGGTATGGGGGCATCATCCTTCCAAAGTAGACAGGAGCATTTTAAACGAGGTGGGGGAAGGGGGCGGGAGACTAGCAACACATTTTTAAAATTCATGGAAGGTTAGCGTTAATGGATAGTTAGGAGATTTTAGAGTTCGGGATCGCACTAAGGAGTAGTACGGGGCTTTTATGTGTCAGGGTAGAATTAAAGAGTATTAAGTGTTTTTTAAGCATCAAGAAAGGGTAGCATTAAGTGGCAGCTTGGCGTTTTAAGGATTCAGGGATGCAAAGCATTAAGAGACACTAAGGGATTATTAGGCTACATTTAGATAAATGAAAGAATGCATACAATAATAAAAGACTTAAAAATAAACATTTTTGGAATTGCCATAGTTGTTAAGGAAGGACACAAAATTATTCCCTTGAAATCTCAACTCTAATTTAATGTAGTAGAAGTTGTAAAAGTCAACTTTATCACATACAGCCTCATACTCTCTGCACTATACTGCTAAGATAAATCAATGCACCTCCACACTTAAAGACACTTCCTCAATTGACCACACAGTTGGCACCGATAAAAAGATGAATGTGGACCTTTGCGCTAAATAGAGAAGCATGTCCTAACTTGTGGGGCTGAGGTCAAGGACCAGGAGGCTGAGTTTAGATCAGGGTCCTGTTCTTGAATGCGATTATCTTACGACCTGTCTTAATCCAATTTCTCAAGTGCTATAGGATAAAAAAGAACTATTGCCAGCAATTACATTGCATTCATGTAATATTTCTGGCAAATATGCTTCCTGTACAATACTGCTTTACACAAAATAATTAAACACAAATATTTAAAATAATAATTTCTGGTAGCTTTTAAAGGAATGTGCATGAATGCAGGGTCGGCTCCTCGGAGCGTCACCCCACTGGTTCAGAGCCAGCAGCTAAAAAATAAAACAATATTTCTTTATCGTTTTATTTTTAAGCAGCTGGCTCAGCCAGCGCGTGTAGTGAGTGGGGCGGGACCGGGGCATGGGAGGGGGAAGGAGTAGTGCTATGTGCACTCTCTAAGTGCGCATATGTGTTTGGCCGGCCGTCTCAAGCTGACCAAAACACACATGCTCACTTAGGTTTCTCTAACCCGGCTGCATTGAACAACTGGGCTGGAGAAACCCCACTGACTCCCTGATTTGAACAGAGCATCTTTTCAGCCCAATCAGGCCAAAGCAGCCTAGGGATTGGACAGTGAGTCTGATGCAGCCCCAGTGCCTGATGGTACAAGAAAGACGAAACACCAGGCACGACGTGGGACGTGGCCGTCAACTTTAGGTACGTTTTTTCCTTTTTTTATTATTAAACTTCCACACCCTTACGCTTCCCTTCCCATGCACACTCTACCCCGCCCACTACATTTTGTATGTAGCAACCGCCACTGGTTCCTTGTTCTCTGCAAGCACAGGGATGTGTGCAATTTTGTGTGGAGGTGCATGTTTTGTGCAAACAAGTGCATGCACATGTGTAAACATGTGTCTTTGTGTATGAAAGTGTATATGTGGGTGAGTATGTTTGAGTATGTGTGCATTGCAGTGAGTGCCTGTATAAGTGTTCGCAAATAAAATTGTGTGATTATGTATGTGTATATGTGTTGTCTTTAGTAAGACATCTTTATGATGTGCAAATGTATTTGCACAAAATGTGTGTGCACAAAATGTGTATGTCTGAACATATGAGTAGGTGCATGGAAATGTGTGTATATAAGTGTGTGCACAGCACTAGTGCACACATTTAAGTGCATGTGACTGCATCAATAAATGTGTACATGTAAGCAAGAGGGTTGCAGCAAGCATTTATGCAAGAGTGTTTGTCATAAAGAGTGTGTGTGTGTCCAGTGAATATTTGTGAATATTTTTATTGGGTTTGCAAGAAAAAGAAAGTGTCAAGTAATCTTCTGATTTTACAGTGACTGCTATAGAAGCTTCTAATTGAATAACCAGCTTCCACATTATGACTGGTCCTGGTTATGACCCTGCTGATCTGTAATGAATTTCTTGTGTGCAACTAGGCAGGAGAAAGAAGTCAGAACAGGCATGCAAAAGTCAAATCAATGACAATTATAATGATTTGATTCAACTCACTAGTAGCTGAGAGGGCTTTTTTATGAAAGCATAGCTGCAGTTTCCACATTGCTTATGAGTGACATTTCCATGAGTTCAGTGTACTTATGAGTGACATGCTACTACCAAATGTGTAATACTTTGAGTGACATTTTCTTACAAGTAAACCCAAGCAATGAAGTCCATGTAAAGTGCCAAACATCAGAAATTATCCCCATTTGGGCAATGATGATCTCTAAAAAGGTCACTAACCTACTAAGATGAATCTTTTACCAGTCATCACATAGTTCTTAGTCCTTCCCACTGCTTCCCAGCAGTGTTGGACTCACTCAACCTGTTTGTGTAAAGTCCCTTCTGACTTCTGATCAGTCCTCCCATCAGCCTAACTGGAGTTCTCTTTAGGCTTGGTACAGGGCAAGAAGGTCTGAAGGACATATGATTGTGCATCCCCAGGGCTCTGCGCTACCCTGACAGTCAGCCCATGCCCCTGAGAGCATCATGATCTTCTTCCCTTCAGTTGCAGTTGCAAAACTTCTAAAGTTCCCCAGTGTTGGACTCACTTGTCTATGGCAAAAATTGCCCTCTGACATGGCAATCAGTCCTTCTCAGCACCAGCCTCACTGCACTCGACTGCCTCCTCTCTTCACGTTTCGCCTCTGTACATAACTGTCAACTGGCAAGGCACTGTCTCAGGCGGATCTGGTGTTGATTGCCAAGCTTCTGTCCACCGAGTCGAGCCTGACCCAATCACCAGCTCTGCACTGCAACGGATGCTACCTATTAAAATGCTGCAGTAGATGAGTTTCGGTAGCAAGCCAGGCTGTAGCTAATTATTTTTGCAGGTTGGAGGCCTTCCAAGACTGCCCTCGGACGCTGCACCTTAGTAGTATAGCTGCTCATTGTTGCACAGAGTGGCTGCATGCCAATGTGCTTGCTGCTGGGCGCTTGCTATGACCAAGTGCTCAGACTGGCATAACCCTTTGAAACTGCTCAGCTGCCCTGTCTGGACTATATGGGCAACTGTGGCTTACTGCAGCAGCACTCTACCTAAATTGCCACAACTCCAGAACTCCAGGGACATGGATTATAAAAATAAATAATTTAACAGAATCAACTACGCACCCCTAGACTGGCATAAAGAAATAAAGTAGAACGAATTTTAGAAAGCTTGCAAAAGGAGCATAAGGAACAATAAAATTGTGGCTTAATTTTTTTAACCAAATAATCAGAACCTAAAAGTTACCACTTAAAAGCAAATGTGGGCCATACCTAAATTGGCACTGGGCCAGAACTCTAGGATCCTGGAGCTGTACAGAGCAGTGAGCAACTCATGTGACTAGAGGAGCGATGTTGGGTTTAGGTTTTACAACAGCAACATTTAGGGGGCTGGGGATCCAGGGGACAGATAAGCGAGTGATAATTCCCCAGCAACTGGATCCTAAGGTTGAAAACATTCTGCACCAAGCCCACTGCCCCCTCAAAGCAGCCCATAGCCTGGTGCTTTTTTGGAAAACAGTAGTGGACACAGTGCCACCTTTTGGGTCAGCACTGTATGTCAGCTAGATCTGGAATTACTTTTGTTTATGCCCATGCAAGGACTGAAGAAAGTGTTTTACACTCAGGCAAGCAGCCAGTTTGGCAAGAGATGGGTGATTATATTCTTCCAGACAGCGCCCAAATTTGATCATGCCAAATAAATAAGTGGAACAGACTGCATGCCTTCCACAGTGCACTTACTGCCGGCGCGCTCGCTGCTTAACCCCTTCAGTGCCCATGACGAGCTGGACTCGTCATGGGCCGCGGTGGCGCTGTGCCCATGACGAGTCCAGCTCGTCATAGACCCCGCCCGCTAATACAACGGCCGGCACAGGGCGGGGAAAGGGGCGGGCACTGAAGGGGTTAAATGTAGCTACTCATACACTGGGTAGTCAGGGCCCAAGGATGCTATAGTTTGAATGACTAATGCATTTTAGTGCGGTGATGTGGACACCAGCACTAGCCTGACCCTTAATGCATGGTACTTGAGAGGACTGCAGATGTGGAAAGTGCACTCTCTTCAAAATTTAAAAAAGGGTCTCTCTTTAACGTTTGGAAGCTTTAACATTATCATGTCACATTATACCACCACACTCAGTAGCCTTTAATAAAAGTGATGGTGTTTAAACATGAACTTAGAATCATTCTGTCCCTGCCCCTGCCCTGGTGACAATACCATTAGCGCGCTAAGAGGCAAGACGGCTGTCACGTAGACTCTGTATGTAGGCGTGAATCTTATATCCAGGCACGTGTCGAGTGTACACGCGGGTAGATGGTGTCTATCCACTATTTTCACAGGGTGCACACCGTCTACCGTGCCAAGAGGTTGGGCCCCACAGAAATATATTGAACATGTCCCGGTGTCATTTTGATCTACCGGGACACATTCGGCAGCATCTGCACTTTGTCTGCTTTCATTCTGATCAGCAATATGCAGGTCGGGAGGGGAGGTTTCAGATTTCAGCTGGGCCCATAACAAAGGCCAAAATTAAGGGGACATCAGGCCTCCTTTGTTCCAGTATTCTGGCTGGGAGCTTTTGGAGCCTCACACCTAGATGTAAATACAATGGAGGGAAAAGAAAGGCTCACAGCTTGTCATCACTTCACTGGTACTTAAGAGAGGCATGGTTTTGACTTTGCTCAGTCCATGGATATAAGACATATACACGCACTATAATTTTGTCTGATGTGCTGGTTTGTCACAGTATTTACAAAAATAACAATTTAAATACCTCTATTTTGTTTTCATTTCTTTTATAGTGCTACTCATCCGTATGTCGGGTGTCAGAGTGATTTAGATCACATGTACACATTATATATTGACAATAAATCGTGTGTGCAAATCAGTGTACAGGGTGTGTTAGATAAGTCAGTAATGGTTACAAGATGTAAGAGTCACATGTCCCTTATAGCTCACTGTCCTATATTAGAAGGATTACAATTTATGAACTGCAAATAATAAAATGATCTCTGTGTTAAAAGCAGTAACCCACTTACCCAGCTACACAAAATAAAAATCTGTCATCTGCATATTACATGATGTGCTGTGCAGGAGACACAATCACTCTCTATGCTACTTTGATTCAAAACTGGGACTAGATAAAACAGAGATCTCTCAAGCAAATGCGTTAACAACCAGAGTTATCTTTCCATTATTATTTTTCACTGATATATTCTGGGCACACAGGTGTCTCAAATGCAATATGCTTAGATACTAAATTAAAAAGTAACATATTTAATATTTTACTCTTACCTTATCAGGCAGTTTATGTCCCAGGCAGTTCTGCAGGTTTATGGCCAAGTCCAGCAGTGGCTGTAGATGACATTTGAAAGTGGTACTGCGTTAAAGTTGGGATGAGTTTTTTGCGCCAAGAGCAAGGGGGGGATCGGAGGGTGGTGTTTAAAACAGAGAAACTTTTGAAAAAGTTGAAAATAGTGTTAAATGGTGCATTCTAAAGCAACTTGAGAAAGACAGAAAATTAATAAAGCAATTACATATTTATTTTAAGATTGTAACAGTACGCAGAACGCAGAACACCTGGCTATGCAGAACACCTGGCTATGCGCAGAAAAGATAAAAAACTGTTTGGAGGTAGTAAGCTCTCAATTAAAACAAAGCATTGCAGAAACATCCTGTCTTCTTAAACAACATAAATCAAAGCATTACAGAAGAGACCTACCCTTTACTTGGTACATGGAAACAACATTTTTTTCGATGAGTCTCTGAGCTGAAAGTAAATCTCCTTGTGAGATGGTAGGGACGCATTTTGTGATTCATGTGTTAAACTCTATTCCACAGGACACAACCATAGTTAAGCACTTCCAACATAGTCTTTAACTCATTATTTTAACCTCCTATACTTATTAATGTTTTTAGGTCGAGCCTAGCGGCAGCGCGAATGCACTGCTCGCTCAGCGAGACTGCTGTAGTAGAGTATTGGAGAGAAGCTGCGCCCACTCTCCTCCAATATTTTTCATTGGCTTGTGTCATTGTCTTTCGTAAATGCTGCCTTCGGATTCGTTAATAGGCTTGTTAGTCCCTCCTTATCTTCATTTGTAACCTCCCACAGCTACTGGCCTCTTTACTTCGGTTGTTACACGGGACCTGTTATTTAGTCTGTAACCACTATTTACTTTAATAAGTTTCTCTTACTGCAGGCTGGACATGTGCTGCTTCAGCTGAACTGCTTGTGTTTTTTAAGCAGCACAGCCATCCCTTCAACACAGGCGCCCTCTTACAATCACTTTAACCCGGCATTATCTCGTGTCTGGTTCGACCCACCCCCAAGTAAAATGGATTTAGAAATGATTAGCGAATTAAGTCATGTGAATTCCAGGTAGCACATAATCGTGTGCTTATGGGCTGAAGCTGACAACAGCACATCTATGTTACATGTCATCTGCACTAAGTGTCAGACTAACCATGCGTTCTTACCTTAAGTCCGCAAGGTTGAGTTTCGCAGAGGCGTTATGGACCAACTTCACAGTACCCTACTTTATAGCCTGTGTCTCTTGTAATTCACTAGGGATACGTAGTAGGGTTCAGGGAGGAGGGCCGGATGCTGGACGCAGGATGAATCTTTGTTGTTGACCTGCGAGGCAACAAGAACTTGCTTTCAGTATTTTGTCTTTCTGTTTTCAGAATTGGTCCCTCCCTTTTCCTTTACGCATACCCTTTGTTAGTGAAATGCTCCTACCTGCGAGCCAATGATGTTGCGCAGCGTCCTTGTATTCTTGTGTAGTGGATGGAGTTCTGTTGCGGAGTTTGTGTGGCGTAGTTCTCTTCACTAAGCTCTTCAGTGTTTGTAGCGCTATGAAAATAAATATCACAAATTTGTACTAATACATTCATGGATTCTAACACAATTTTTATATGACACTTTTACTGTGATACTTACTAAATACGTCTTTACTCAAACTCCTGAGTCCACCACTAAATCTGTAGTCAACATAAAGAGAAACAAATACAAATTCTAAAACTTCGCATTATAATCATTGTTACATTCATATTGTCCTTGGTATCCACAAAAGGAATTATGTTACAAGCAAACAGTTCTCAAAGTTCAAATGTTCTTTCATTAACATCGAGAATTTTAAAGAAAAGAGTTCCAAAAATTAGTTTGTGTTTCCTAGAACACCTTTGCTTCAAAATGCGAATTCTTTCTTGCGAAGGGCACCGTAAAAATTAAGCATTTCACTTAGCTTTCTTTCTGTTGTTTTTCCCCAGGTCCACTGTCCTATTGAAATCCGCAATCAAGAATCAGAGAAGAAGACCGCTGCATCAGTTTTGGGTAAGCGTCCCTGGATACCGACTCTGATGACAACCGAAAGGCTAAGCGCCTTCCAGAACTGGGTGTGGCCTTAAATAGTTTTGCCACACCCAAGATGACCACCACACCGATGCACGCACAGCGTAATGCGGCGTTGCTGAGGGCCATTTCTTTCTTGCGGTGCATCGGTGCAGACACGTATGACTCGACTGGCTCGAGTTCAGTAAGCGTTTCATTCTTTATTACAAAACTAATCTTTTGCTCGGAACTACTATGATTAGAATACAAAAGTGTGTTACATAAAAAGCTCATACAAATTGCAACACCACAGACCATAACGTACATGATAAGAATCACAAATTCACAATCATATTATACCAATGTAAACACATGCCACTATATGGTAGTGCTGGTTGCACGGGACAGGGGTGGGTTTTTAATTGGGAATAACTGGTCATTGTAATTATTATGAATCTTTTTGATCAATCTTTCCTGGCACTGCCTTACAGTCTAGGTGGGCAATCATGACACTAAGCCACCTAACGGGTTGTTTTCAAAATCCTATTTTATTAACAACACCGCCACCACCACCAATACTACCACCACCACCAATACCACCAATACCACCACCACCAATACCACCAATGCCACCACCACCAATACCCCGCCACCAATACCACCACCACCAATACCAGCAATACTACTACCACCTATACCAATACTACCACCACCAATACCAGCACCACCACCAATACCACCACCACCAATACCACCACCACCACCAATACCACCACCACCAATACCACCACCAATACCCCACTACCAATACCACCACCAATACCACCACCACAACCACTACCACTACCACCAATACCACCACAACCAATACCACCACCACCAATACCATCCCCACCACCAATATTACCACCACCAATACCACCTCCACCAATCCAATACCACCACCACCACCAATACCACCACCACCAATACCACCACCACCACCACCAATACCACCACCAATCCAATACCACCACCACCAAACCAACACCACCACCACCAATACCAATACCATCACCAATACCACCAATGCCACTACCACCAATAGCTCCACCAATACCACCACCACCACCAATACCATCACCACCAATACCACTACCACCACCAATACCACTACCACCACCACCAATGCCACCAACACCACCAATACCACCAGCACCAATACCTTGACCACCAATACCACCACCAATACCACCCCCAATACCCCCACCAGTACCACCACCACCAATACCAATACCAATACCATTACCACCAATACCACCACCAATACCACAACCACCACCAATACCACCACCACCAATACCAATAACACCACCACCACCAATACCACCAATACCAACAATACCACCAATACCACCACCACCAATACCACCACCAAAACCATCACCACCACCAATACCAGTACCACCACCACCAATTCCACCACCTATACCACCACCACCAATACGAATACTGCCACCAATACCACCACCACCAATACCACCAATGCCACCGATACCACCAATGCCACCACCACCAATACCAGCACCACCAATACCACAAATAATACCACCACCAATACCAATACCACCACCACCACCAATACCACCACTACCAATACCACCACCTGTGCCTCTTGCTTATTAGTGATAGCAGGGGCACTGTACGAGGCCCGAGATGCAGCCGAGACTATCCCTCCATGCCTACCATAAAACACAGCCTGCCCCGCACAGGAGGTGATGCCAGGGCCCTACTACAGCTGGAGTATATTTTATTAGGTCAAAAGATAGCAATGACATTATGTAATTCCACACTGCATACTGAAATCACGGCCAGGGCAGGAAATAGCACCCCCTCCCGCTCTTCCTCCTGAGCCGCAACAGTGTAATCACAGAGCAAAAGGTGTTGGAGCGCTTTGTTAGTGTTTATAGCTCGGATCATATGTAACTCTCACTTCACACTTTGTGTCTGTGCACTTTACAACACTTACACATCTTCTTCACTGCACTATTTATCACTACTTTGAAGACATCGCAGGCCGGTCTCTTCCTCTGATATTTACAATCTAACAAGCGGTCGAGAAGGCCCTTTATTGCAATGCAATAGGACTCGGATTTGCGAGAGTTTAAGCTATTAGTATTGTTAATGACAATACCTTTTATTTATGTTTTAAAACCCAAAACATTATTAAAACGTATTTTCATTTACAATGCCAATAGCTCAAACTCGCGTGAATGCGAGACCTATTGCATTGCAAATGCTTGTTTACACAGTCTCCCAAAAACGCTGCCTTTCGGCGGGATATGCATGTTGAAAACACCTGGCAGTGGCTGGCTATGTGAGAAAAAGATGGTAGTCAGGGGCGTAGCTTCGGGGGGCGGGGTAGGGGGGGGCGGTGTTACACCCTCCTAATAAATGTTTTATTTTAAAAATTGTTGGGTACAGGAGCTTTCAATTACTGTGTTTTAAGTACCCCCTCGCAATCAGAACTCTTTTCCCTTTCAACTGGCCCTTAAACCCCCCTCAAGCGTCGCTTCTAATTTAATGGTTAACATTATATGCCAGCGTGATTGCCGAAAAAACTGATGGCCACACCCCCTCAGTCTTACTGACCAAGCTGCGCCCCTGATGGTGGTAGTAAGCTTAGCTTAGCGGAGCTCTAAATGAAAGAACTCCTTGTCGTTGTTTTTTTTTTATTTAAACAAACATTTTCAACAATGAAAAATCTCGGAGCCTGAGCTGAAAGTAAACGTAAACCTCTTTCTGAGATACAGGAGTGTGCCCGTGTCATTTTGTAACTTGTGTAACTACTATTGACTCAGTAAGTAATGAACATGTTAAAGCCCTGATGCTGCAAGTGGTGAACTTTAAAGAACAAATCCGGGTTACGGTCACCACATTCTGAAAGAATAGGGGCGGCCTGTATATTTACTATTAGAAGAAGGCCACCTGTGTCAATTATTATGAAAAACATCTAAATGGCTAAACCAGAGTATGAAACTGAAAATACTGGGGGAGGTTATTTTGTTTTATATGCGTGCTCTACAGAGAAACCAGTTCATAGGCAGACTTGCATGAAATTCACAGAAAGTGATCTAAAGGTATTTTCAAATTTAATCCAAGAAGGTTGTAAATATTCACAGGTCCATTTGGGATATAAATAGACTCCCGCCTGCCAGAACTTGTATGAAACCCAGTAGCCGGACCAAATGGGGGCCCAGGGCAAATGCCGCCCAGAGGCGGGCAGCCCTCCCCCTTCGCGGAAGCCCGCGAAAAGGGGACGACGACCTGGAGTGGTCGCCCCAAGGTAGCCAGCGGCCCCACCCCACCCCATCAGGGGGCGAGGCGCTAAGAAGGAAGGGGGGTTAAATAGGGGCACAAAGCCCAGAAATGGCACATAACCCCCCTGGTAGAGGAAAACGTCGGAAAAAGCAATACGTGACTTAATGTAATACATAATTAATAACTTGCAAGTGACATGTTTATATAATGCAATGATCGTATGGTTCTGGAGACAATTAGAAACAACTCAGAATTTGGGCTTGTGCGTTATCGTGTGGCAGAAACCCTAGATGGACCTTAATAAAGCATTATGACCTATTGCCAAGGACTATAACTGTTGCAAGATGTGGGGGGCGATAACACGGGAGAGGGCCAATAACAACCAGCAAAGTCCAAGGCACAAGGGCTATAATGCTTACAGAACGTTCCTCACACCGAGAGTAAATGTTAACGCATCACAAACAGAGAGAAACAGAAAGACATGCATCGTAATGTTGGAACTGATGGCCGTTTCAGCCATTATTGGCCCTGAACAATTTTATTTCCTTCAATGGAGCTGTCAAAATCCAATGTTCTATACACTTTTGGTCTTTATGAATTCTTTACATATGTTTAAGTGCTTACGATTGTTAGCAGTAATTTCAGACCTGGAAAGGATTGGGTTGAAATACACAGGACATAGTACCACGGTCCGTGGGGTATCTGGGGAGCTGCAGCCACTACAGGGCTGACAGCTGAAGATGTGGTGCGTCGGCTAGACTGCCGACTTTGGTGCTGGAAACCAGGGTTTGAGCCTCGGGGTCGCGTCCCCATCCTGTGATTCTGGGCAAATCACTTAATCTCCCCGTGCCTGAATGTGTAACGTAACCTGTGCTCATGTAACCTTCGGGTCGAGTTCGCGCTATATAAATCTGCAAAAAAAAAAAAAGGAATGAGCGGCACCAAGATACGATGGCAACACTCAGTTCTGATTTCATAGAGTTGGCCTCTGTACTGACGCCAGCAGTGAACAGGCAAACATCGGACATCTTAGTGCCCAAGTTCCGAGGAGTCACCAGGGGTAGGGGGGTGTGGGTTTTCCCATCAAGCAAGTTGTGCTCCAGGTAAGAGCCATAGTGCCAATATCGGCAACACTTCTCAGTTCTCATACAGCAACATACATAAATAAACCACAAGACACCTTCTCAGTTTTCGTACAGCAAAATACATAAATAAACCACATGACACCTTGTTAGTGGAGAAAATTACTGCAGGTTTATTTGCATAACAAATATGCCAACATGGTGGGTTATCTTACGGGCGATCCAAGGGCAGGTCCGCCCCTATGCCGCCTGGCCGCCTGATGACTCAAATTACACCGTGGCCGTCGCCAGTTGGTGGTTACCAATTTTGGGAGGGGCCACCCCTCCCATCAGTGGACCGCCAGTCCACGCACTTACTCACGCCCCTCAAAAGGGGGGGGCGGAGCGTTCCAGGCAGCCCTCGGTTGCTCAGGCCCACAACCGCCCGTAGGACTAACGAGGCTCCGTCGCTCTGTCAGGGGACAACGCTAAGACATCCCTGGGTATACTTGGCTTTGCACCCTTGTTGTGCTGCTGCATATAGTACCCTTCTGTACCTTTCAGACTCAGGATCCCCCTGTAACTCCTCCACAGCTCTGGGGGTGGCCACCGTCACAACCAGGGCCCCCCACCAAGGTAGGCATCTTTACCTACATCCTGCTGATTCCCAGGCCTCTCCCAGGTCCAGCCAAAACAAGTCCAAGCCCATACTGGACCGGAGGCCAGTATGCCCCTACAAAACAGGTGCCCCATCCTTTCTAAACTCCCTGTGGACTTAGCCTGATAAAATCAAGACCCCTCTGTTCAAGGCCTCTACACCTGGCACTCTTAATTCTTACTGCGTGAGGTTTCCCCGGCAACCCTTGGCCAGGCCCCTGCCATACTACATTGGGGTATCTTTGACCATCAAATTCACGTGCCCACCGATGGTTGCATAACTTACACCAGGAAGAAATCAATTCTGGGAGCAGGACCCTCCTACCCTGGAAAGTCAAATCATTGCCTCCCAAGTGTCAGACCACAGTGATGAGAGGGGAGACACACCCCCCACCCTTGCCGCTGCTTCTACAGAAGCTGTTCCAGTGCCAGCACAGTAACACTACCCCTCCCCAGGGTGGCCTACGGCCGGCTGTACCCTTTAACGCCTTGGGATTCCCATCGCCCCACCTGCAGGCATGTCCTGCAGAGTCTGAAACTTGAAGGGGGGGCCCAGTATCCGGGGCACTCGCCTCGCCTAGCCCATCAGTGCTGCCCAGAAAAGGCGAGTCATAGAGGTTCGACCTGCCCCCCCCCCCCCCATTGAGTATAATGGCAACTGCCAACCGGTGCTGTGTTGCCACACTGGTGTCCCTACCCCAGCGAGTGTATATGCGCCCAGGATAACCTAAGACAATTAGTTTGGAGTAGGCTAGATGTAACATTGCCTGGCTGAAGAACAATACCTTTGACAAGCAACTCCTGATAAGATGTGCTAGTGCAGGTACAAGTAAGCGTAAACAAGCCCGCCTTACTTCCTGTCACCCAGTTAACTGTGTATAGTGTTTGTTGGAACATGTCCATCGAGTTACGCCAGTCACCACCCTAGGTGTCGCCTCGCCCTCCCAAACTTCTGCTAGTATACCAGGGAGCAGACAAGACAGTGTGAACAGGAGGGGTTCCATATGCACAAAATTCATGCCCTTTATAGACTACTGGGAATGCCAAATGTTCATTGATACTTTGTAGCCCAATAGTGCTTTAACTCAGCGTTTCCTTAATCTTTGGACTGTGGCACACTTGTTGGGTGACAACTTCCACCACCTGCATGGCTGCCAGCCAAGGCTATAGGGCAGGAGAAATTATACTTGTTTATTGCTACTCAACACAATGGTACTTGTTTATCGACCTCAGAAGGATGAAATGCTAAGTGGACCTACCAGGATCTGAACCTGTGGCTGAGAGGTCGAACATGGCGGCCTGCCAGTAAGATAATACATCACATACCCCATAAGTACTGCTACCTGCCTTTGCTAGAATCTTGCCTGGCGTTCCTTCATGCCCAGCTAACAAGCGAAAATGGCTGTACTCGGTCAATTGACCCTACCACACATCAAGCCCACAGAGACAAGATGCAGCCAGTTAACCTGCCCCAGGTAACATGCAATCAATTTTAATCAAATTAACCATATCTATGACTGCACAATGTGCTCTGGTAGTTGTCCGTATTAGTGCTCCATCCCCTCCACATCAGTGCTATCAAGGCAACCCGCACTCTCTTGGGAATGGCACTCTCACGACCCAGCTGACAGAAACTGCCTATTCGTGTGTAGCCCATAACCTTACGTTTTTCACTGACGGTATACCAGGATTATGCTGAAACTTAGCTAGCTATACTGCTGAGTGCACATTGCACAATCACAGGTATGTCTTTGCCTATTCAGTTTCTGGTTGCAAAGTTTGGTGACATTGCCAGCCCCAATTCCGGGTGAAATAAAAGGGAGGTTTACTGCTACCCATGTGACCCGCTGCTGGTGCTAATGATGGTCCAAATAGCCCCAGTAAACAAGATGCTGTATTATAGCATTAGAGGGCCATTGCAGCACTAATAAAGTCTATGGCTAACCTACTCACAGTATGGCAGAGACAAGAGAGGCTGTAAATTTAAAGCCATTTGAGATGATCGTTAGACAGACCCATCAGGCAGAATCCTGTGAAATGAGGTAGGGACCACCACCACCACACCCCGCATGTGAATCAGCTCAGGTTTATTTTGTCATGACCCCTACTAAGCCCTTAGAGATCACCATCAACAACCTGCAGTGGCCAGGTGGCAGGCTCCCAGCGGGACCTTCAAGGCCTATTTCCTCACCAACTCCTTGCCACCTGGCTTGACCCGTAAAGATTTACATCGCTGAAGATGTGTGGTTACCTCTCATCGGGGTCGTTGGAACATATAACATTTGTCCTAAATGTACAATATATGTGATGTTGTGAAGGCGTAGAGGAATCAGAACCTAACAGTAACTATGCATAGGACCTGTGCTAGTATTCAAAACTGTGACCTATAGATTATGCATGGTGCTTGGCAGCACAGCTTGGCCCATCTGATCAACTTTACAAACCCAGGAAGCCAACCATTGTTGGTTACCCCCAGATCCTTGCCATGCATGCCTAACCCACGAAGCCCTCATACTACCGGAGCATTCGTCCAAACGGAACTGACACATCTGCATCCCCCTTCTGGATGACGATGTATGCGCATCATGTTTGCCGGCTTTACTGCTAAGTGTCCCAGATCATGCACAGCTACATCCAACCAGATTATCTACTTTCTCTGACCGCAAGTGCAAGGATAATGTAATCACCAAAACCAATGTAAACCTAAACTGCGTGCACCAAACATGACTGCTGGGAGCTCAGGCCACCAACTTCGCCGACCACCGGCGACAGGACGTGTTCATGCCCAAACCGAGCGACACAAACTACCTACCACACATGGCGCAGTTCCCTTGCCAGGTTACCCCAACCTTTTTACGGACCTACTACAGGAGCCTGGGAACTAGTTCTTGTGATCTGCCTTGTATAAATTAGTGAAAAATGCACGTTTGGACTGGCAGCTGATAATGTTAATTAAGCCTGAAAATACGCCGCTTGGATCAACCCTCTAGCCAATGGCTTCCATTGAAAAGGCGGTGCCAGCAGAACTCCAAGCACCGAAGGCGGTACATCTAGTCTAACAGATGCCCCTTGAATAAGATATCAACCATACCAACCATGCTGAAAGCTGCTCAGTGCTTCTGATGCATCAGTGCTCCCTGACCCCCTGCCAGCTCACCCTGATACAATCAGCTCATGACCAGGACCTCCCAGTGCGATGAAAGTACAAGACATCCTTGCCTGATGTTAGCTCTTCAACCAGGCTTCCCCCCCAAGAGCCCACCACAAGCCAAGTGGCCTAAAACCTTCACCCTGTGGGGCGGTTGTAAATGGACTGCAAACCACTCCTAGGCATTCTCTACCAATATTATAAATGAAGTTTGAGGTTGGCTACGATATGCACCTAAGCCTGGCCGAACTCACCACTCTAGTCAGGCGAAGGGAGTACACACTTAAGCTAACGCTTGCTCACCCCCTATGGAGCTAGGCAGAGCCTTTGGGCTTATCCCAGCGGCAGTGTAAATTTAATGTGCCAACCGCACACCCACAGTAGCAAGCTGGGCACACCACAGAAGAGACTATATACACTGGTATTTAAATTATCCTTCATATCCTCCCTAAAAGATAACTTAGCTCCACATGCCTATCTTGCACTGTGCTACCAAACCTCGTCAAGACTTCAGAGGTAATACATAAATCACTAGGTCCATCGGGCCACCGTCCTACATATCAGTTAGCATAACCAAGTAGTTACTGGTCGGAACTGTACTTAGCAAAACACACTATGCATCAACTCAATCTGCATTGTAAATTCGGAAGGGGTTTGGGGCGGTGCACCACCAATTAGCTTATCAATATATTACACCAAGTGGTCAGTGATTGGTGGTTCAAAAAGTCTTTATTTTAAATAAAATTGATTATCCAAACAAAGCCTCAGCCAACGCGTTTCGTTCACATTGAACTTCGTCAGGGCATAAGTTGAAAGGCAAGTGCAATCCAATGGAAAACCGAAGTGTATGTAGACAAATATCCGTCTCGCGAAGAGCCGTGAGCAATGAAGTATGTTTTCAGGTGAACGGTCCTGATTGTGCTGACAGTGCCACCTTGATAAGGACACTGTGCACGTTTCTGTGATGTGATCAGGGTCCTTGCTCTCCCCTCCGATAGTCCCGGGACGGGACGGATATTTGTCTACATACACTTCGGTTTTCCATTGGATTGCACTTGCCTTTCAACTTATGCCCTGACGAAGTTCAATGTGAACGAAACGCGTTGGCTGAGGCTTTGTTTGGATAATCAATTTAATTTAAAATAAAGACTTTTTGAACCACCAATCACTGACCACTTGGTGTAATATATTGATAAGCTAATTGGTGGTGCACCGCCCCAAACCCCTTCCGAATTTCCAGTTATCTGCTTGGCAGTTGGCATCTACTAACGGCGGATGCAGGGGCGTTTGCTTGCACACCATCACTAACTTTTAAAACCATTTTATACGAATCGGGAACACAGTAAGGAGGTGCAGTCATTGGAGTCCGCCGTTAATTCTGCTTTTCTTCTATCAATCTGCATTGTACCCTACTGACACTTGTAGCAGGGCGCATATCTTAAGTACCTCATGTCCAAGTTACGCAAATGCAGATCACCATAGTGGTGTGTACAATTGTCTTCACGCAGGGACTAGGGTGCAGCTTCTACACCCTCCTGATGCCCAATCTCTGCAAATACCTTCCCAACGTGGAGCACCGGAGCCTCTGGGCCAGCCCCATGCAACTCTACCGTCAGACGCTTTGACTGAAAGGAGTAGCAAACAAGCACGGACATTCCTGCGCAGTCACCAGTAGAGGTAAGTCACGAAACCCTGTGAGAAATTTACCGAGGGCCAATGCCACCCGGTGGCCCAAACGTGGCGGTACTCTGAGATATTGTGTCCCAAAACCTATAACAGATCATCTCTGGTGAAGAGGTTATGAACACGGTGTTGTACTAGTTTGCAACATATACTCGTTCTCTCTCTCCCACTTGTAGATACTCTATGACCTTAACTTACTCCTGCCGCTTCTGTCTATAATACGTGCCCTGGCCTCTCATCATCCTAACAGCGGCACCAATGACGGACATTGGAATGTTAGACCAGCGACAATCTTAGCGCACCTCGGAGAAATTCGCTGAAAACAGCAGCGTGACAACGGACATTTACAACCGTTAAATTGCATCTGTCCTACATGCGTGCCTCGTCACCTTATTCCTTTTAAAGACAAAAACCGACCTTAAATTACAAAGTCTTGCCCCTGTGAGGAACGATGAACTGTGGAGGCTTATAACAATGGGCTGCACTGCTCTCTGCTGCCGGTGAAGTGCGCTTGCTGTGCACACTAGCTGCCCAAGTGGCCTCTTTCCACCCAGGAGCCCATCCCCGTTAGATTGGAGGGCCAGAATCCCCGAACCTGCCACACAACCGAATAGTCTCCTAATACATCATTTTTCATCATCATAAATCTAGGGCAGCAAAGAAGGCTGAACCTGAGCACTCGCACTCATTCCTAACGTAACCAAAGGCGATCGCAGCATGTGCCCCCAGGTTGCTCTACTCAGATTCTATCCCTCGTCAGTGACGTTTCGGTATTCGATATTCCGCATTCTAGTCAGGACTCCTTTCGCTACACATTACCCAGAAGATCGTGAAGAGCCGTGGCCTTCTGAATGCAGCATGGAAGGACCCAGTAAGGCGTTCCTCAATGCCATCAAATTCGAGGATACTTCGACCGAGGAGTCTGTTAGCCTATTAACCGCAGATCATAAACAACACCCACATGGTAACATGATTTAACCGGCATCATGCCCACAATAGCCTGTTCGAAAACAAGGTAATTACAAACATAGAACGCACTACATTCCTGTTAACTACAGGATGGGGCACATGCACCTCATCTCCCCGTTGTGGATGGCAACCCCCATCTGCAGAGAGTTCCATAACATCTTTTACTGCGCCGACTGCCACTGCCTAAGATTCATGTGTTAATGTGTTATGTGTTCTTGTGCTCCTTTTAGTTGGAAATTCGGAACACCGTTATTATTAATGAACAGTGTTCAAAACCGAGTAAGTAACTGTGACGATAAACACCCGAGGCCTCTCCTAGGGACAGAGCACGCCACCAACCACTCCCGTAACCGTGAAGCATGGCCATTTACATACACAGGCCATATTTAAACTGGTCCTGAAGGAAGTAGGTGGACGCCTAAACTAATAAACAATGTACCGCTAGCCAATCAGCATACCCGCTCCGGCATCGCCAAAAGAACTACACTGCACAAAATCGTGGGAAACAACTGCATGTAGGACTAACGGGGTGCCGTCGCTCTTCCAGGGGACTACGCTAAGACATCCCTGGGTATACTTGGCTTTGCACCCTTGTTGTGCTGCTGCATATAGTACCCTTCTGTACCTTGCAGACTCTGGATCACCCTGTAACTCCTCCTGCAACACAAAACAATAAGTTAGATTCTTCCCCTACCACCCTTTGGCCGTCTGCAGGGTAAGAGGTAGGGCGGGAAACAGCGAGACAGGCAGCAGACAAGAGGCTGCACCGTGGGCAGGGGAAGATATTTGTACCCCTGTCCTCCCCCACCTCGGCCGGAAGTGACGCGGCCGACTGACCCTCTGGTCCCTAGACTGGGGACCCTAATATGCGGACTCATGTGCCTTCCTGTGGCTCTAAGGCGGCTGCCCTGTTAGGAGAGTCCCCTACGTGGACCCCGGGTAGCCTGACATTATTCAAGGGTCACTGCAATCAGCAGAACACCGCTTCTTAGCCATGGGCAGTGTTGCTGTAACTAAAGTAAACAGCGAGTGCGTCCGAGGGGGGATGGTGAAAGTAAGCCATCACGTATAAAAGGGGTCTCTGTGATCCAAACAGCTGCAGCTCGCTAGAAAGCATATTTTTGGGTAATTCTGAAGTGTGATGGAAACAAATAGGTTAATATGATCAGAACAGATCAATACACTAGATGATGACATTTCTACACATTATCGTGTGTATGCTATAGACTGTTATGAGGGGGGGGGGGATTGGGAATTCTCCATTAACGGGGAGTTTTTAAAGCAAGGGAGCCTGGGCCCAGGGAGGCATTCAGGCCTCACGAGGAAACGCTGCAGGTATAGTGGATTCCCGCCGTGCTTTGAGAGAACGCTGCTCAGGGGAACTCCCCA